>NC_067451.1:1351666-2022500 GCF_025434085.1 Hippocampus zosterae | reverse complement strand
ATGTGCATATGTCTTTTTTTTTTATTGAACCAATGTGCAGCACACTATTTTGCATATATTACATACATACATGTCTATAATATGGGGCGGCCCGGTAGTCCAGTGGTTAGCACGTGGGCTTCACAGTGCAGAGGTACCGGGTTCGATTCCAGCTCCGGCCTCCCTGTGTGGAGTTTGCATGTTCTCCCCGGGACTGCGTGGGTTTTCTCCGGGTGCTCCGGTTTCCTCCCACATTCCAAAAACATGCGTGGCAGGCTGATTGGATGCTCTAAATTGTCCCTAGGTGTGAGTGTGAGTGGTTGTTCGTTACTGTGTGCCCTGCGATTGGCTGGCAACCGATTCAGGGTGTCCCCCGCCTACTGCCCAAAGACGGCTGGGATGGGCTCCAGCACCCCCGCGACCCTAGTGAGGATCAAGCGGCTCGGAAGATGAATGAATGTCTATAATATGCAGCTATCAGGAAGAATGGTTTGAACAATCCAAAAAAAAATCTTTTGTATAAAAACTGCCATTCAAGGACGACATAAAACTGCTAAACAGCACACCGCCCATCACATTGAACCCCCCCCCTTGCTCCTCCCACTCGATGTCCACACAGACAGCTGACAACAAGGCACTCTAATGTGGCCAAGCCAGACTGTTATTTTTTTTTCCCCCTTTCTGTGTGACATGCGGGCACTCAGAGCCAACGACGGTGCTCTCTAAAGGAGCTATAAATAGAAATGGCACATCCTGTGATAGATCCAAACTGGGATTGTGGTGCCTTAGGGTTGGGCGGGGGTCTGCGAGCGCCATTCCAGTTCAGCCTGTTTTTACGAGGCTTTGGGAGCACGCTGACTTTCCCCGGGCGCCGAAGCGGCGCGGGGTTGGATGGGCCTCCTACGGGCTCGTCATCTGCGCCGCTTGTGTGTGACAGTCATGCTGCGTATTGCGCGTCGGAGCGCTTTGAGGTCTCGGAATGCGATGGCAAGCGGCTTTTGATGGGAGCAAATTGACACAGCGGCCCCAGAGCACTTCGTCGACATTGAAACACGTACGAGGGGAAAGCGCAGTTTTCCTTCCAAATCGTCTGTAATTCACGATTATGTGCGCCGCTCGGTCTCTGGTTCATTCCCCCCCCCTCACGTTTTCGTCGGAGCGCTCATTGTAGCTTGCAGTGCCGGTGCACCGCGTCAAACTGGGAGCTCTTTCGAATCGTTGGAAATCCAGCGGCGGGCCGCTGATGGCGTAAACACGATCACGAGCACTGACCGCAGTGATAGACAATATTGGTTCAGTGAAATTGTAGTAGGCCGAGTTTATTTGCAACAGCGTATTCTATTTGTTTGGTAGAATTGCTCTTGGCAACGCTACTTCTAGTATGTGTATTTGGATGGTTGGGTTTCTATTTTATTATTTTTTTTCAATCAGATTTCAGCCTCACCACATTGCCATGCTAACGTTAATGTCGCTCCAGGGCCTTCGGAATCACTCAACAATTATCGCGGCGTTATTATTTTTTTTTTTTGTTGTTGTCTTGCCAATCCTCTGATTGGCTGGTCAAAGCAAAACTTTTCATCAGCGCGCATATGTTAGGGCAGTGGTGTCCAAACTACGGTCCGGGGGCCATTTGCGGCCCGTCATTCGTTTTGCTGCAGCCCGCGACATGCCCCCCAAAAAAATATGTAAGACTGAAAATGACGTGTGACATGGGCCATAAGGTTAGTTGGGGGAAAAAAAAGGGTGAAGGTGGGTGGGCAGAGCGAGAAGAGAGGAGGTACTGTTGAACTTTCCGCTATATTCAAAGAATAACTTAATTTGTCTTCAAAACACGAGTGAATCAAGGTAATTCGATTTTAGAGGCAAAAGTCGTTCCACTTTGTGCTCAGTGGCTGATTTATGAAGATGATATTACGATGGTAATGATCCTCAAGTAACAGTTTGAAAAATGATCGCCTTACTACAGTTTGGAGTTGTTGTTTTTTTTTTGGGGGGGGGGGGTACTGACTGCAGAGATGGGATTCGGCTGCTGTTAGCTGCAGATGTGGACCGATTCTGTGAAAAAGAGGGCTGTCGGGCACCCCAAAAACTGTCAATTTTTCATAACGGCTTTAATAAACAGTTGATTAAATTAGCAAGGCAATAAGATAAGATAAGATAAGATATCCTTTATTTGTCCCACACTGGGACTGCGAATACAAACGATATTGAATTGCTTTCTTTGACTGACTTTAGCGCGTTTCCAAAAGTTGATGCGTTTTAAAGTGGCCCTTTCATCCTTCCATTTGTCTGTTTGTGGCCCTCAAAACGAAAAAGTTTGGACACCCTTAATATACTCCGAGTGTGTTTGACGTACCCGTTTTCAAAAGGCTTCTTTTTAACTTTTTCTCCAACGAATAGTATCGTATGAACTGGCGGTTTTTGGTATGCGCCACATTTTTGCGGCCTTTTGTACATTTGCGGGGAATTTGTCATCCGATTAAATCGAGGTCATGAACGTCCACTTGCATCAGGGCCTTTTGGTCCAATGACCAAGCAGATCCTCCTCTCGTTTGCTCCATCTTTTTTTTTTTTTTTTTTCTTTTTTAAAGTGACACCGGCATTGTGTGCGTGCGCACGCGTCCGTTCCCCGTGTGCGTGTGTTCACTTTGGAGCTCGCTGCCTGTGTGAATAGTTTCACACAGGCTGCATTATTTATGCAGCTGCGCTATTGTGCCTCCCGACGCCTCGTCTCTCCTCGCTGTAGATGAGCAGATGGGATTTTTTTTTTTTTTATGTTGTGTTGGGCGGTGAGATAGATGAGGTCGCCTCTCTCTCTCTTTCTCAGACACACACACACCCGCACACATGTTTTTTGTCACTTTCATTAATTGTAGCCTGTGCTTTCACGCCACGTTAGCATCGTGCGATAACTGTTGACGTCTTCTCAAAGGTTCGCGGTCATTTCAGCGGGGGCACACCTGCACAATTGACAGCAAAGCCGACACAAGAGCTGTATGGGAGGCAAAGATGCAATTGAGGTCTTTCGTGAACACCCCAGCGATGCCTCGGGCCTTCCTTCCTTCCTCCTGTCCGCCTTTTGACTAATAGCCCGCGTTTGTTGTTATCAGCCATCCCTTCTCATTTACTGTGAATATCTTTACCCCATCCAGCCTGGAGCGCCCCCCCCCCCCCTTCCTCCTTCTCCTCCTCCTCTTCGTGATTGCACATTATCACCCCCTGCTTTGACACAGACGTGTTGCAGCATTTATCACACCTATCAGGGGGTTGAGGGTGGCGCGGGGCGTCATCAACATGAGGATCGTCTTTGCTGGTCCCTCGAGGGGGTGGGTGGGCTACATTTCCTCCACACATCCAAACGCCAAGACGTGTATCCGGCACTTGGTTGACACATTGCAAATATTTCCCTCATGGTTTGCCGGTTTAGCACAGCACCCGGGGGTGCACTTCAGCCCGATCCTGTTTAATTGAGTGTGTCTCATCATCTGTAATGGGCCTCCCTTCTCAATCTAATCAGTTTCAAGTGCTCCTGTGCATGCTTTCCACCAAAGAAGTGTGTGTTGTTGTTTTTTTTTTTTCTTTTTGTTTTTTGTGGAGTCCGGGTGGGAGAGACCTGTGAGTTCTTTACATCTTATGCACACAAATACTTCCACAAATAGAAGCTGTACTTGCTGTGTCGGATTCAATTCCCAGGTCGGTCGCCCCCAAGACATGAACACTGTTGGTCACAAGTCTGCAAAAAAAAAAAAAAAAAGTGGTTTGTATTGCATTGGTGATAATGGGAAGCCGCAATATTTTCCGTTTTTTGTGACTAGTCAAGTCAAGTCAAGTCAAAAGTATTTCTGGAGCACTTTCAAGATAACCTGTTGCCTGTTTTTTGCTGGGGGGGGGGAGTTTATCCAGAAAGTATTTTTTAATAGAAATGTTAGCAAGTACACAATGAGATTTTAAGTTGAACCAACTCAATGGGGCGGCCCGGTAGTCCAGTGGTTAGCACGTGGGCTTCACAGTGCAGAGGTAGCGGGTTCGATTCCAGCTCCGGCCTCCCTGTGTGGAGTTTGCATGTTCTCCCCGGGCCTGCGTGGGTTTTCTCCGGGTGCTCCGGTTTCCTCCCACATTCCAAAAACATGCGTGGCAGGCTGATTGGACGCTCTAAATTGTCCCTAGGTGTGAGTGTGGTTGCGAATGGTTGTTCGTTTCTGTGTGCCCTGCGATTGCCTGGAGACCAGTTCAGGGTGTCCCCCGCCTACTGCCCGAAGACAGCTGGGATAGGCTCCAGCAACCCCCGCGACCCTCGTGAGGATCAAGCGGTACGGAAGATGAACTATTTCGGAATCAGGGCGGCCTGGTAGTCCAGTGGTTAGCACGTGGGCTTCACAGTGCAGAGGTACCGGGTTCGATTCCAGCTCCGGCCTCCCTGTGTGGAGTTTGCATGTTCTCCCCGGGCCTGCGTGGGTTTTCTCCGGGTGCTCCGGTTTCCTCCCACGTTCCAAAAACATGCGTGGCAGGCTGATTGAACACTCCAAATTGTCCCTAGGTGTGAGTGTGAGTGCGAATGGTTGTTCGTCTCTGTGTGCCCTGCGATTGGCTGGCAACCGGTTCAGGGTGTCCCCCGCCTACTGCCCGAAGACAGCTGGGATAGGCTCCAGCACCCCCCGCGACCTTAGTGAGGATCAAGCGGTACGGAAGATGAATGAATGAATGAATGAACTTAATGCTTAATGAGCTTTCTTTCTCCTTGTTTCAAGCGTCCAGCAGGCAAGTTTTTCATACGATAAAAATTCACTGAGGCCAGCCTCCGAATGCAGATGCATCTTAAAAACATGGCGCAAAAGTTCCCAATTGTTTTTTCAGCCTCTGAAATGATTGTCGTTCGAAACGGCATGTTGCCTTGCGTGCGCGCCAGATGTTTGGCGTGTATTTGCAACCCCCCCCCCCCCCCCTCCTGACACGCTCTTGATTTCTTTGCCGCATTTTCACCGCGCCTGCCTTCTTTTGCCACCTTTGCCATTTTCATATTTCATTTCACACTTTACCTTTCCCCTGCTCTTTTTTTTTTTTTTTTCCCCGGCCCTCCATCTTTCTCGGGCTGTCTCTCCGCCCGCCGTCTTCTCTCTCATTTTCTGACTCAACACCTTGCACTTTGCATGTCTATTTCGGGTCTCCATCTTCCTCTCCCCGAGCCGGCTTCACCTCCCCCTGGTTCTCATTATCTGACTCCCTCTCATGTCTGCGTCTCTGCATGCATGTCTTTCTATTCCTGAACCTGTGCCACCCACGTGCACACGCTCACGTGCGCAGGTGCGAGCTTTGAAAGGCGCTCGAAACCCTCACGCTGTCATTTTCTACCCGCTCTGCTGTCTTCTGACTGTGAAAGCTCGGAAAGCACACCAAAGCGGCTCACTGGAAGGAGGAAAGCGAACTGTGCTCTCGAGCTTCCACCTCCCAGGATTTGGTTTTCGCAAGCACCTCCTAAGCCAAAAAATGTCCATATTCGATTACGTTTGGTTGAGAATCCGCCACGCCCGATCCAGTTGTTTGCTTTTCCTCCGTTTGAATTTTGCCATCCGCCGACTTTGGATTTCCGCCTTTCTTACTTATCTCATTTTTGTCTGTGTGCAGTCTTGTGTGCCTTTTTTGAGGGTGGGTGGTTGGAGGGGGATTATTTCGACAGCCCGATTAGGAACGTGCAATGAGATTACATTTTTTTTCATCGGATAGCAAAATTCTGAATCGCCGACAGCCTTGACAGATGACAGCTGCGGATTTAAGTGACCACTTAGGGCACGGCTCGATAACGTCACATGAAAGGTGAAACATTTCCACAGCTGTCTACATTTTCTTTTCCTTTTTCTTGTAAATGTCACTGTGATTTGACGCCCAGTACTTTGTCCTAACGGCGGAAGCGGACGAAACGCGTTCGGGCTCCTGGAAGACAGTTAGCGGTGGTTCAACACGCTTCCTGTCTGAAACGAGGCGGAAGAAAGCAACAGGGCGGCCGTGTAATTATATGTTGTTTGCGTGTCTCCGCTCGACTGCGAGATGTCCGAAATGGACGCCGATACTCGGCTTTCCAATTTCAGCCGACACTCCCCTCGTGTCTCTTGTGTCTCTCCTCGTCTGCGGCCTTCTCTCCAGATCTCTCAATCTTCTCACCAAAACCTCATCTTGCCCTAAATGTCACGCTGGAGCTTTTTCTTCTGCGTCCAGAAAAATGTGTATGCCGCCTGTCGAAAGGTCACGTGCCGAACACACGACTCGCAAATGTGTGGGACATCGAGCCTACGGCTGAGATTTCAAGATGAACTGAAAATATACTCTAAGCTTTGCAGGTGGGTTCAATTTGACCTTGTGTGAATTTTTTATGTCCAACTGTTGAATGTTTCAGTCATTTTGCAAGGCCGAATGGCAAAATTCACAACAAGTGAACCGACATAATAGGAAATGGTTCCCGCTGAATTGAAATCAGATCGAGTGACCTTGACATGTGGCGTCCCTCAAGGGTCACTCCTGGGACACTTATTCATTCTGTAGATGGTGCCTTTCATTCAAATGCCTCAGAACACCAATGTTGGCTATCACGGCTATGCAGATGATACACAACTATATTTATCAATGTCCCCAAATGACATTTGTTCAATTAACGTGTTGTGTCACTGGAAACAGGAGGGGTCATTCTTTTCTGCCATAAAAATAAGATATCTTCATTACTATCGCGCATTCACAACATCGTGAACATGTAGAGTCACCGTCTTTTAAGACTGAAGAACAAGTCCAAAATCTTGGAGTGCTGATAGACTCCGACCTGACTTTTAGCATCCATCCATCCATTTTCCGAACCGCTTAATCCTCACCAGGGTCGCGGTGGGTGCTGGAGCCCATCCCAGCTGTCTTCGGGCAGTAGGCGGGGGACACCCTGGATCAGTTGCCAGCCAATCGCAGGGCACACAGAAACGAACAACCACCCGCACTCACAGTCACACCTAGGGATGATTTAGAGTGTTCAATCAGCCTGCCACGCATGTTTTTGGAATGTGGGAGGAAACCGGAGCACCCGGAGAAAACCCACGCAGGACCGGGGAGAACATGCAAACTCCACACCGGAGCTGGAATCGAACCCGGTACCTCTGCACTGTGAAGCTGACGTGCTAACCACTGGGCTACCGTGCCGCCTGACTTTTAGCAGTCATATCAAATTAATCACTCAAACAGCCTCTTTACCAGATGACAAAAAAAACATATCCAGACTTAAGGGTTGCTTGCTTCAAGCAGACCAGTAAAAACGTATCCGTGCTTTTATCTCCAGTAGACTTCATTGTTGCAATGGTCTGACTGGACTCCCTTAAAAAAAGCATCAAACATCGGCAGCTTATGCAGAACGCCGGAGCTCGAGTTTTGACTTTAACAAGATCAGAACATATTACTCCAGTTCGAGAGGTTTCAAATGGGCTCCCAGTTAGCTGTAGAAGAAAATGTTGCTAGTGGTCTATAAATCGCTAGATTGTTCAGGTCCTGATTACATGAAACAAATTGCGATTAAATACGAACCAGGTCAGGCTCTGAGATCTGCGGACTTGTTTCAGTGACTGGAATCCAGACTTTGAAGCAAACATGGTGATGCGGCATTTAGTTGTTATGCTGCATGCAAAACGAATAAGCTGACAACAGAACTCAAGTCCGTGCCGACTATCACGAAACAGGACGCTAAAGGGTACCGGGATATAAAGATGTCTGAGATGCATTCTGCACTGGGCTGCCATCAATTTTCTTTTTCCTGCTGCGCGTGCTGTGATGTTCGTCCTCGCGTTCATTATCCCGCAAGAGCCGAGTCGAAGCCCGAAATGCCGGCGCCGACCGGCAGCCACTCGCCGCATTCATCCCTCTCACGTAATATCGGCTACCCGAGATTCCGTTTCGCCACCTCCTAATTGCTTTTCACATTCTTTTGAATTCATCCTGCCATTCTCTTGATCAGAAATGTTTTTGTGCTGCGCACTGTTCTCCTCACTCCCCCTCCCCCGTCACCTGCCCCCCTTTGCCGGCTCCCAGCTGTGTTGTTTGGGACGCCTCCAACATCCAGCCATCTGTAAAACGCCTCACCCGCTGGCACTCGTGCGAGTGTGCGTGCGGCTGCGAGCCCACCTTTCATTTACTTCCTTTTTTTTGTTTGTTTTTTTGGAGTGTGGGGGCGGGGGGGGGGTGGAAATGCGAGGTTTACGCCTCATGCTTATCTTCTTCCTCAACTTTATTCAATTACTATTCCATTATGTCTCCTCGACGCGCCGCAGTGAATCATCCGCTTCTTCCAGCGCCGGTGCGCCAGCCTCTTCGCATGTTTTACGGCTGGGATTTGCTGTTGTTTGTTGTCACCTGATCGTTTTGATTTTCAGTTGATCCGGAGCGAATGAAAACAACAAAATGAGATCATGCTAAAATGCCAGAGGCTTCTGGTCCTCGTGAATCTCAGAGATTGCGCATCAGAAATGACCTCCGATGAGCTACATTGATTTAAAAATCCATGTGAACTTCCCGGATGGGGTTCAAAAACTGTTGGGCCAATCGGCATCCAAGCAATAGCATCTTAAGGGCAGCCTATGTGTTACGCAACTGTAATAACACGTTCACAAACATCACGTTTTTTTTAATGGTCCCAAATCAGTCTTCGTATTGCCTTTTCGATTTAACGCATGACCGACATGAAGCTTATTTACCATTTGACCGGCTGTCGGTTAGCTAAACCGTGACGTTATTTCAACTCCATTCAGTTTAGAAAAGACAACTGGACAAACATAATTTGGAAACAAAAAAGATGAAGACAATTCAGGATCAGAATCAGAGTCAGAATCATCTTTATTGGCCAAGTATGTAGAACACACAAGGAATTTGTCTCCGGTATAACACGCTGCACTAGTATCATTGTAAACCACAAAATCATTGAACCATTTTAGAGTAACCAGTAGTTTTGAAGTACCATTTTGTGGTGCAAGAAGAGTGACTACGTCAGTGACTGTTTAAGGAGTAAATGGCCAGAGGGAAGAAGCTGTTTAAGTGTCTACTGGATTTGGTGCGCATGGATCTGTAGCGTCTGCCTGAGGGGAGTAGCTGGAAGAGGTGGTGGGCAGGGTGCGGGGGATCCAGGAGGATTTTCCGTGCCCTTGTCTTGATTCTTGCAGTGTGCAAGTCCTCAAGAGTGGGTAAGGCGGTGCCAACGATTTTTTCCGCCGTCCTAACTGTCCGTTGAAGTCGGATTTTGTCCTTTTTTGTGGCGGCCCCAAACCAAACCGTGATGGAAGAACACAGGATTGATTCGATGACTGCCGTGTAGAACTGTCGTAGCACCTCCTGTGGCAGGCCATGCTTCCTCAGCAGCCTCAGGAAGTACATCCGCTGCCGGGCCCTTTTCAGGATGGAGATGGTGTTGACTTCCCACTTCATGTCCTGGGAGACTGTGATTCCCAGGAACTTGAAGGTCTCGACGGTTGACACAGGGCAGTTGGATAGTGTGAGGGGCAACTGAGGAGAAGAATGTTTCCTGAAGTCCACGATCATCTCTACAGTCTTGAGCGTGTTCAGCCCGAGGTTGTGTCGGCCGCACCAGAGCTCCAGCTGCTCCACTTGTTGGCGGTACGCAGACTCGTCGCCGTCTTTGATGAGACCGATGACCGTGGTGTCGTCTGCGAACTGTATGAGTTTGACAGCTGGATCTGTTGATCAATTGATAAGACGCACGATGGAACAGCTCAACAAGGTGAACATTTCAGCCCCCACCGCAGTGAGCCGCGAATAATCACACGAGTGTTTTCCTAGGTCGCACATGTTTGCCAAACGATCCCTAGACATTGGCCTGTACTCGTCGCGAGGGAATCTTGAATGCTCAAAATAGAACTGCTGGCGAACATTTGCGACCTTGAACGCAACATCGGCTACCTTTGAAACCCTTCGGAAGTTGTTCGCAGCGAGGTGGGGTGGTGGCTTCAGATATGTGACAAGTACCAGATTCTTGGAATCAACTGAAGTGCACAGGACTGAGATCTGAGAGTGGGCTGGCTGACTCCAAAACAGAAGTCCATCCGAGAACCGACGAAGGATTCACCTTTGTTACCGTTATCGTCTCTGAGGTGAAAATATAATCGACGTGACTGCGGGTTTAACGGTCATGGAGGAAATCGGGTGTCATTCTCACACTCTTTAAAAATGCGGATTTTCCAACGGTCAGGTCGTGTCGCCAAAGTCGTCAAGTCCTAAATCCTAAAATTATCCAACGAAGTCGTCACCTGGACTCTCTGCATTTCTCGCGGCAGCGTCTATCGACTGCGAGCGTACAACGGCGGATCGGAGAGAACATCTGGCTACTAGCGTCTCTGATGATCCCCCTCATTAGAGTCAAAGTAGCACATTGCTCCCGAGGCGCCGCAATTAGACCGAGTCACGTCAGCGCACGGCGCGCAGCCTTGATGAAGACTCCGAGATCGCCGGGTGCGATTGAGGCCGCCGTCGCCGCCGATGCGTCAGCGGCCCCCCCGGCCCGCTTTCGCCGCTCCTCCGCCATCCATCACCATTACACCACCAAACTTTCCCCTCTCCCGGCAAGACTCATTTCACCCTGGCAGCTTTATTTCCATCCTCGCTCTTCTGCATCCATCTCATTTCCTGCCACGCAGTTATATATATTTCCGGGACAAGTGCTCTCCATGAATCTCACACCTGCCTTCTCCCTCCCCGCCAACTTCGAAACTCGGCGTTCGCGCGTCTTCCTTGTGTTCGTCCGCGCGCCTATTCATCTCGCCCTCTCTCGTCTCCTTCCTTCCGTTTTGTTTCTCGCACTCATGCATCTCTTCTAATCGCCTCTTTTCTCTCACCGCCCCCTTATCTTCCCCCAATTTCACTCACATCACCTCAGGACCATCCCTCATCCCAATCCTCCCGCCATTCTCCGTTTGGCTCCTCCCCCTGGGATGTGACCGACTCGGGCGCGAGGGCATATGAAAGGTGTTTGGTGCACTATACACTAATAGTTACTTTGCAAGTTCACCATTAGTAGCTGTATGAAAATGAAAACCGACGCTTCTCTTTCGTTCACTATTCAACGGTAGTGCCGTTCACTGCCTCTAGGGTGCATCACTGAGTGACGTTTTACAACATTTGAAGAGGAATCACATATGTTTTTCAATCACAGTTTCCCCTCACGCATGTACAGTGGTACCTCGACTTACGAAATTAATTGGTTCTGGAAGAAATTTCGTAAATAGAAAAGTTTGTAAGTCGAGACGCGTTTTCCATGAAAATGCCCTAATCCGTTCCAAGCGCCCCCAAAATTGAGACATATGTTTTCTAAAGCCAAAAAAAATGCATCAAAATATGGAACAAATTATTGCACAATAAATGAGAGTTGTGCATAATGTAAAAAAAAACAAAGAATAGAGTAAAGAATCAAAATGATGATCATTTAACTTTGAACTGCGTCCTCAGCGTTTTTTTGCCCTGTTTAATTCATGTTCTCTCTCAGAAGTGGTTTTTGCCTGGCGTTTTGTAAACAACTGAGCAAAGGACGTTTGCTTTTGTCGGCTTTTAACAATCTTTCGAAAATATCCAAGGCAAACATTAGCATATGGTGAGCGATTGCCCGATTGGTGAACACCTTTTCTGGGTGATTCACATTTACATAAAACTATCGAAACATCTCACGCCCCGAGTTGCGAATGACGAAGATGCTGAATAGACACATATCTATTGATCTATTTATCCCTCTACACAGATCGACACGTAAGGCTAGAGGTCCCTGTTAGCCAATGAGGATGCCAGGAAGATGCTCGGTATAGCCAATGGCAGGGCCGCTATAAGCATGTTGCGTTCAGGAAATTCGGAGTTGCGAGTAGCGGCCATCCGGTATTTTTACCTTTCGTAACTTGAAATTTCTTTCGTAACTATAGTCTAAATTTTCCTGTTGTGGCGTTTCATAAAATTGAACATTTTGTATGAAGAGAAGTTCCTAAGTAGAGGTACCGCTGTATGTGAAACCAAATTATGGATTTTTTTTTTCATGTTTTTGAAAGAATTTGGACATTCAAATCCAGGTACGTCTCGATCCATCCATTTTTCAACATTGCTTATCCTGAAGAGGGTCGCGGGGAGTTGCTGGAGCCTATTCCAGCTGACTTCAGGCGGAAGGCACAAATGGAGACAAACAACCATTCACACCCACCTCGACACCGGTGGCGATCCCACGCTGCTCCCACTTGTGTCTGCCGTGTGTACTGCTACACCATGGCGAGTGGTGCGTGTTTTTGTGTTAAAAAAATGACAATTTATGCGGTAGCAGGCGGCACAATAGGCAACTGGTTTGCACGTGCGCCTCACAGTGTGTCACGATACTGTTTCTGGTATTGCTATTCTCGCTGCTCATGGATTATTTGACTATTGACCTAGTCGCGTTTCCCGTTTTGCACTCTCGGTACACCTGCTTTTTGTAAGTACGATTTTGGTTTTGTGATTTGGCTTTTCGCTCGCGTGTATTTTGATACATTGTCTTAGTTTGTATTGGCGGTCTTTAATTTTCTCCCTTGCCTTTTGTGCAAGCGCTTTTTGTTATTCGTTTATGTTCTCCCTGGTCCTTGTTTGGGCCAGCGCTTTATGTTACCTCTTTGTCGGTGCGATTATAAGCATTAAAACCTATTTTTGTTTCGGAGAACTTGTTTACGTCTACGTTTTTGGGATCCAGACTTAACTCGGCTTGTCCGAGTCGTGACACAGTGCAGAGGTGCAGGGTTCGATTCCAGCTCCAGCACCCCTCGCAACCCTTGTTGGGATGAAGCGGATCAGAAAATGGATGGATGTGGTTGGGCAAGGGGCGGGGGGGTCTAAAAAATGTCTAGCACTGAATGAATGAAAGTAGAACTACATTTGTGCTTGAAAGGAAGCATTATGTAACTTGTGGGTGACGTCACGCTTGCGCCGTGTCACGTTGAAAAATACCAACGGAGGCCGGATTGTGTTGTTTTGACTTTGTGTCTGCTGAAGAAAACATGAAACCAGAGAGCACACTTTGCGACTTTGCTTTCCCTCGCCCGAGCCTCGCCGCACAACACGCCAGCCACGTGTGCGACTTAATGTTGTCTGGCTCATCTCGGCCATCTCCATTCGAATGCCCCCCCCCACCCCCCACCCCCGTCTGTTTTAGCGACTCTCCACAATGTCCTCGGAACCGACGCTTTCTCGCCTCGCCCCATTTTGAATTTTTTTTTTTCCGGCAGCCGTCTTTCCATCTCGCCACAGTAGAATTACCCTGATTATGATTGCGGCGGTGATGATAATGATAAGCAGGGGCGAAATGATGCACTCTCCTTCTCCCTCACACGTCCAACACCAGGGAGATGATGATTGACTCCACGCCTGCCCTCGGCTTATTTTTCTGCTCCGTGCAATCTCTTTGTTTCTCCCTACCCCTCACCAACCCCCTGGGTGGACAAGTATTTTTCTTTGTTTTGTTTTTTATGTTTTTTTTTTTTAATTTTCATCCCCTCATGCTCTCCTCCGAACCCTCGACCACTCACCTCTAGTCTCTTTTGAGTCTTTTTCAATTTTCCAGCACTCTTTCATCTCTGTGGTTGTGACCCTCCATCCTCCATCTTACCTCAGCTACTTGTGACCCCCGCCCCCACCCCCTCCTCCCACACACACACACACACCAATTCGAAAGCCCCATTTCTCCTCCCCGGCTGGCCACTTTGCTCCCCTGTCATAGAGGGAACATGATCCATTTCCTTTCAGGCACATCCCATTCAGAACATAATTATAGAATGGCCGTGTCTCTTGAACATGTTGAAGTGGACAGCAGCAAATGGCCTGCTTTAGTGGCCTTTCATCACTGGCGCTTTTCATTATGCGCCTGTTTTTTTTTCCTTGCACCTCTCACAAATAAAAGTGCATTCACCTTATTGACACTAATGCACTTCCGAGTGTCGGAAAATGGACAAAACTTCATCAAATGCCTCTCTTTCTTCCCTCCTGAAGTAAACACAAGCTGGGGCATATATTTGACCTGGCACGATGAAACAAAAAAACGGTAGAGACTGATAAAAGAGATTTTTTTGGGGGGGGGGACTCTTTACACCTATGCTTTAAAACGTTGAGTTTTCATGATAATAATAGTAACATTTAATATTTATAAATGAAGTGTTTTTTTCGGGGGTGTCATATCTATTATAATGTGTGTTAAAATCTGTATCGCGCAACCTTTTATCGCTCTTACAAAAAAAAATTAAAAATCCCTCATATCAAAATCTGATGTGCTGCAACAAAAGTTAAAGACATTTTGGAAATCAGCGACAAAAATATGTTGAGGGACATGCAAGCCATCTCTGAGTCCAATTTTGCTGTTGAGCGATGTACGTACGAAATGCTGCCATGATTGAATCCGAAACTCTCTCATTTGCTGTTCAAAGGTAATGAGTCATTTCAAATCCATTGGAGAGGAGTGGCGGGGGGGTTAGGGGGGTGACATTTTGGGCATTGCTTTTGTTGTTATGGCGCCATCAGTGGTAGAGAAAGGGCAAAAAAAAAAAAAAGCGGCCGCTGCTATTCCTCATTTGTTAATTTAAGGGCCAAGCAATTAGATGTTGGGTTGTTGCTTTTATGACATTTTGCGAAAGGGAAAGGACGGTAGCCATTTTAAATGACAACTCCAAAGATACATTCAGAACTGTACAGCACCGATTTGAGTCAATATTGTGAAGGCGTTCATTATCTTGTAAATGTCACATCTTTTTTTTTCCAACCCTTCAAAGCATTCATTCTTCTTTTTTTAATACCATCTAAGGCAACAACAAAAAAACCTGCCACTACTAATACAGTACTCCTTCATATTTTTCTGTTGTTTCAAACTCCCTCAGCATGAAAACCCCGAAGATCAATCGCGGCACATCGCCATGGAAACAACACGGATTGACAGGCCACGGAATAGCCTCCTGCGTCTTGCAACCATTACCATACATTTGCTTTGCGCAAAGTTGCTGAAAATTGCACTTTTGTCTTAACCTACAAATAAAAAAAACTCTTCTACTCTTAGAATATTATGTGACAGTCCCGAAAGATCCCCCCTTGCTATTTTTACCTCAAATAAAGGCTGCATTGAATGCGACAGTCGCTGTGATAGTGCATCAAATATTCAATGTCCCAGACTGTGGCCCTCATGTTGTCTCTGAGTGGAACAAACAAGCAGCTTTGTGCCAGACGAGCCTCATCAAAGTGACATTCGGAAGACATTTGGAATGCATTCATCTCTTCCGGGACCCATTTGCTGTTTTTCTTACAGCTTCCCGCATCAGATCACGGGAGATTTGATCATTTGCTTTTCTCCACTTTTCACAAAGCAAACATGGTGCAGCACTGGTTGGCTGTTATGCTGCACCCCAAGTAAATGCCTTGAAATTCAAGTTTAAAACTTTTGCACATTACTTAAGATTTTTTCGAAGCATTATAAAATAGATTTGCTTTTAAAAGTCTTTAAATATCCGGTAGTCCAGTGGTTAGCACGTCGGCTTCACAGTGCAGAGGTACCGGGTTCGATTCCAGCTCCGGCCTCCCTGTGTGGAGTTTGCATGTTCTCCCCGGGCCTGCGTGGGTTTTCTCCGGGTGCTCCGGTTTCCTCCCACATTCCAAAAACATGCGTGGCAGGCTGATTGAGCACTCTAAATTGTCCCTAGGTGTGAGTGTGAGTGCGAATGGTTGTTCGTTTCTGTGTGCCCTGCGATTGGCTGGCAACCGATTCAGGGTGTCCCCCGCCTACTGCCCGAAGACAGCTGGGATAGGCTCCAGCACCCCCCGCGACCCTAGTGAGGATCAAGCGGCTCGGAAGATGAATGAATGAATGAATGAATAAATATCCATCCTCAGAGTACCCGGAGAAAACCCACCAGTACCTCTGCACTGTGAGGTCGGCGCGCTAACCATTTAAATCTTTAAATATTTTGTTTTGTAAATGCGTCAAGTGTTGTCAATGTATGTTCTATTAGTCATTTGAATAAGCTCCGCCCCCTCCAGCTCCGCCAAGTGTGAGCTTTGCCTTTGAATGTCTTTAGCTGTTTGTTTATAAATACTTTTAGGGGTTCTACTTTGTGCATGAACTGGGCTATATCAATACAGTTGCCGTTCCTTGCCTTGTGTTTGACACAATAATGTCCCAAAATGGTGCCGTGTGCCAAAATAAATGATCCGTACCGAGCTACTTTCTGGCACCACGAGTCTTTGTACGGCGCAAAAAGGGCTGAGAGAGTGTCTGTACAAAAACGTACACACAATATCTTGTTTTGTTTTTTTTTCAACTTTGCAAAGTGGATTACAGCAGTCATCGGGCTCATGTGAGATCAAATCTACAATAAATATATCTCCCGCTGTTACTCGACCTCTTTTTCTAATGAGTTTCCACATGGCGTAAGAGCAGATGTGATTTGTGGAGAACGAGTCGTTTCCTCAAGTGTCATAAAAAGTAATGACGTGAAACGTGAAATATGTCCGCGCGGGGCGGCGCTACCGATTCTCACTCTGCCCACATTTCCATCCTCGTGATTTGCAACGCGGTAACGGAAGGGCGCTTAAATTGACGATAAGAAGCCCATAAAGGGACTTTTTTTTCGGGGGGGGGGGGCAATAGTACACGAGGTGAGGAAACGGACAAATCTTTGCAGTTCTCTCCGATTAGGTGGTCTTTCAAGATGCTAAAATTAGAGGTTGGCAGTTTTTGTTTTTTCCTCTGCCGAACAAGAAGCATCGACAATTTAGCAAACGTTTGATATCTTGTAAACATCAAATTATTGTGTGTGTGAGCGTTACTTTGTTGAGATGGTGAATTTAGGATTGAAAGAAATCTTGCAATCTTTGTGAAGTGACTGCTTATGGTAGTGCCGGTCTTAAAATGATTTGCTGAAATCAAGGAATCAAGGAAGTGGTCCGCAAACGAATCTCAATAATTACAGTTCACTTGTCTTTAACTTTTTAGTACCGTTTGCTTTTTAAACTTTTATTTAGGTCCAATTTTAATTTATATGTTGGTGTGCATGGTGAGCAGAGAGCAACAAAGATCAGGTTGGGCGTCTTGCAAATGTATCTTTAATCTTGTATTTATTTCGTGTTTTAATGTTGGCTAAGATGGTGGCACTTGGTGTAGAACGGGGGTGTCAAACATACTACCCGCGGGCCAGAACCGGCTGCCAAGGAGGCTCGATCAGGCCCCGCAGGATCATTTAAAAGTGAAACAAATGCATAGAAGACATCAAATTAATATTTGGAATAAGGTGCAATTCATGGAGTATCCGCTAGGGGACACACTTGTGATTAGAGTAGAAGACATTTTTTTTTACCAGAGAAGAAGACAACAGCAGTCTCAGTCTGTCACTGAGACAGACCCAGCACAGCAGACACTACACAAAGACGTGTGAATAACTTATTTTTTACACATTTAATAGCACTCTCCTTAGTTTGTAAGGTGTAGGCAGGGATTACATTTAGATTTTATATGCACGTGGAAATGATTTTAAAATTCATTTTTTTTAATTGTCGTTTAATCTTAGTGCATGAATAATTACTTGTTAAAGTTTTGTGCTTTTGTACAATTGGTTTGAATGCATACATGTGAGTGATAAAAGTAAATTGCACATTTGTCTTAGGAAATTTAAGGTGCTTCATGAGATGTTTTTTAAAAGATTAATTAATTCATTCATTCATTCATTCATCTTCCGAACCGCTTGTTCCTCACTAGGGTCGCGGGGGGTGCTGGAGCCGATCCCAGCTGTCTCCGGGCAGATCCCACTGCCCGGAGACAGTTTTTTAAAAGATATGTTCATTAAATATAAAAATCAGCATGTATTGTATTGTATTGTATTGTATTGTATTGTATTGTAAATGTCAACATTTTCCTCATGTTCTTGTGCTTCTTTAGACCAAAACAAAGGAAAGACGCATTATTTTGGTTATTTATAGCAGAGTGTGGCAATGTGAAATGAATTTGACACCCCAAGTGTAGAATGTCTGAGAACTACTGAAGTCCCCCCCCTCACCCCTAAAAAAGATTTCGATTTTTTCAAAAGAAATCAACACGGTCGCACTATTCTGCATAAGAAAGTCCTCTGCTGGAAGTAAGCAGGCAGAGCGGGCACACGTGGCGAGGCCCGCCGATGCTTCCGATTGAAACATGAGCGAGGCAAGTGTGAACGAGTCACCTCACATTTTCCATCCCGGGGTCACCATTGTACTCATGCCTCTTTTCAAAGTGCACTTTGTCCCCATGGGACCTTTCTTCCATCTTTTTCTCTGGGCATTTTCTCTCCCCCCTTTTTTTTTTTTCATGCGTGTGTGAGCCATTCAGACACTGTGCTCTTTGCTCTCGCTGACCTTTCCCTCTCACTCTTTCTTCCTCCCGTCAGGTTTTTTTTTCTTCTTTTTACTTTCTTTTTGCTTCGTTTCGTTCGACGCCGTGTTCACAAAGTAGCAGCAGCTTGACATTTAGTGGGGGGACAAATGAGTGGCGGCAGTTATAGATTGCCACCGGGACGCTCCCGAGGGACGCGTATCGGGCTAATGGCGGCACCGTCTGCTCCCCTTTGGCCCGTCCGATAATCAATAACAATTTCTTTCTTTAGCCCAGCCTTTGTTGAGTCTCACGCGGCAACGGAGGTGAGTGCGCGGGTGAAGAATCGTCGAGAGCACCAGTGACGGGCAGACGCGAGGGACATGATTTTACCTGCTAAATATTTGATTGCCGACTCATCCGCTTTGCCCCCCCTCCCACCCCCTGACTTTCTTACCTTTTCACTCGAGGCTTTTAGAGGAATGGCAGGATATGGCGGGGCTCCCTTCGTATTCACTTTTTGCTTTTGCCTTTATTTGGATTGTGCTTGGTTGCGGTTTGTCGAGTTGACATTAAATGATTCAAAACAAGCTCTTGAGGGGTATTAACGTTATTCCAAAATCTAGCGGGTGATGTAACACAACTCACAAGCATTAATCTTCATTGTCTGTGGTCGTAGTCATTTTGAAAAAAAAATTTGGTTGCGATTGAAAAGTGCCCTGCGATTGGCTGGCAACTGATCCAGGGTGTCCCCCGCCTACTGCCCGAAGACGGCTGGGATAGGCTCCAGCACCCCCCGCGACCCTAGTGAGGATTAAGCGGTTCAGAAAATGGATGGATGGATGAATATGTGATTTTTGTTCCCAAACACATGCAATAGATTCATCTGCGTTACAGTGAAACTCCTCTACAACGAAATCATTTTTGCAGCAAGAAATTTTTCACAACAGGGGGTCTTTCACTGTAGCAAATTTGATCTCGGATGTAAACACACACACACGTACGTTTGTGTGTGCGTGTGTTTGGCTGGCAACCATTTGATGGTGTACCCTTCCTACTGCCCGAAGTTAGCTGAGAACCCCCGTGAGGATAAACGGATTAGAAAATGGATGGATGGGCAATAAACTATCCAATTGCTGATACATCAATGTTTTGGTCATAGATGAGGTTTACTAATAGGTTAGCATCCAAAACGCCAACTCGGTCAATCCCGCCGTTTGAATTCAATTAATTGTTCAGCCCGATCTGGGAAGGTCAAAATATTAGAAACAACTCGGCGTGATTGACACAACTCCTCCAACTGGAACGGCGCAGCTCTCCAGTGGAACCCGCTTGGCGTTGTACGTGCCTGCGCTGCCTGTTCTGAGTGAGTGTGAGTCTGTCACTCACCTTCTTTCTTTTTGCCTTCTCCAGTCCCACACGGGCAATTACATTTGACAAAGCGAAGCGACATTTTAATGCGAGCGGAGAATCTTTTTTTTTTTTCCTTCCCCCTACGGCTTGCTCGTGTTTACTTTTTACTTGCTGGCTTTAATGTAGTCAGGATGTGCGATTCATGACTTTGTCAAAAAGTTTTGCCGGCATTCGGGGCATGTTCATTCTTACCTCTCTGCACTTTCCACCCGATGACTCACTCTTGCTTTAAATCACTTTGGGATCATTTGCCCTCCGGCGACCCACCTCCACCCCGCGGCAATGCCGCCCACTTTGAGGGCCCCCTCCGGAAGGAAGATGATGTGTGTCCGCATTAGAACAGCGAATTACAAACTGATCGGATGAGATCTGATGCGGAAAAAAAAAAAATCTAACTTTCCGTGCTGTTGGTGAGTTTTCAGGCACGTCGAGTCGTCCCCCCCCCCCCCCCCATGAAGGAGATTTATTTGTTGGAAGAATATTAAAAAGAGTGATTCCGGGGGAGGTTATTTTAGTCCACAAAGAGTAAAGTTGAAAAAAAAAAAGTAATTGAAACTATATATGACGTTCATAAAACGAATGCTAAAACGAATCCTATTGTGTATTGCTGAATGCATCAAATTTGCTTTTTAGCATTTCTGAGCCTTATTTCCTCATTTTTCTGCTTCTCGGTCGTGACCAACTCACTGAATGAAGCGAAGTACCATTATTATTATTTTTAACTCATGTTTCAAACATTCATTCATTCATTTTCCGAACCGCTTTTATCCTCACTAGGGTCACGGGGGGTGCTGGAGCCTATCCCAGCTGTCTTCGGGCAGTAGGCGGGGGACACCCTGAACTGGTTGCCAGCCAATCGCAGGGCACACAGAAACAAACAACCATTCGCACTCACACACACACCTAGGGACAATTTAGAGCGTTCAATCAGCCTGCCACGCATGTTTTTGGAATGTGGGAGGAAACCGGAGCACCCGGAGAAAACCCACGCAGGCCCGAGGAGAACATGCAAACTCCACACAGGGAGGCCGCAGCCGGAATCGAACCCACGACCTCTGCACTGTGAGGTCAACGCACTAACCACTGGACCACCGGGCCACCCTGTTTCAAACATGGCAGATGTTTTTTGTTGGAGAGCCAGAAATGTCATTTTTATGCCTGCCACTTTAAATAACAAAACAAAAAGTTGCTGGAATAGGCAGCGGTTTGAAAAACTGAAGAGGTTGATGCACTTGATGTATCGCCAGAACAATGCTTGGAGTATCATTTGGGATACACGTTGAAAAACATGCACACATTTTTTTTTTCGTGCTATTGTTAAAGTTTTCAGATTCCAAAAGTCTGAATTTTCTGCGATGGTTCAAAGTCATGCTTTTTGTTTGATGATGGCATTTTATGCTCAGATTAAAAAATAATAATAATTCCAGCTCAGAGTATACATAAAAATGAATCAACAGTAGTGAAAGTTCAGAAAGACCTTGCTGTGGTTCTGGACCTGACGCCCTGCCAAAGCATTCTCTCGCTCGCTCAGAGTGTGTTCACGCCATCTTTCTTTGTTTTGTTTTGTCTTCTTAATGGCTCGTTTGGGTTTGACAAAGTGCGCTAATATGAGTGTGCTTGATTGATTGGGGTTTATTCCGATGAATCCTTCAGCGAGCGTACTGACCCAGTGTGCGGCTGCTCATCAGCGTGATGATTTATCATCCCAGTAGAGGCTCGGCTGACTGGCAGTCACTCTGCTTTGTTGCCTCTCAGACACGCCTCAGTGTAACTGGGGAAATGTTGCAGCCTTTACATCCAGCAAGTCAATTTGGACTAATTTCTTTAGTTTTGTCTCTTTTTTTTTCCTGCTTGCCACTCTTCCAGGAATGCTGTTGTGCACCAAAAGAAGTACAATGAAGATTAATGATGGCCGCTTTGGAGCGCCTTGTTGTGGAAAATCCACTGGGGGCTTTAATAATAAGTAATATAATTCCGTTTTTTGTTGTTGTTGTTGTTTTTTTGTCTATTCTTTCCATGATGGCAAATTAAGGCAGTAGAGAAGAATGATACCCATGCAACCCTGAAAGAAGAAAATGATTCATTCAAGCCAATGATTCAGAGAAGGCTTCTCCTCTTGCCACCCGGAAGTATGTGTGACGTCATGGTGACGCGTCCTATTGTTGGACATTTTCATGTTCACATTTGTGGGCGTAAAAAGAAAGAACGTGTTGGAGCATTTCCAGTGGATGCTGCTTTTGGCTGCATGATGTCACTTTGGCCTCACCAGCTGGGGCTCTCTTCTCTCATTGACACATTTCCAGCCCCACCAAGTGGTCAGGTTTCTTAATTGCAACGTGGACATTTTAAAAACAAGATCGAGGAGCACTTAATTCCTTTTTTTTTATTCATCTAATTTTTGTGGTTCAATCACTTCTCAGAAATGTTAGCAAACACTCACTGCCACTTCAAGTCTTTTCTTGCCAGCCACTTCAAAGATTTAAGGGTAGTGATGAGCTGGTAGTGGAGCAGATACATGTGTTTTTTTTCTCTTGTTTGTTTGTTTTACACATGAAATGTGGATGAATGTTTGTTAACATGGCCTTGAATGAAGACAAGTGAATGAAGGATGAGTAACCCAGCCACATGAAGATGCCTTTTTTTAATTACATTTAATTACTACAGTATGCTTCACTTATTTGAAGTATGTTTTTGAAGCTTTTTCACTGCCGTCGCTGCTCCTCTGTACCGCAACTCAATCATGTCACCGACCGCGACACTTATGAGCGATTGCAGCTGTAATTAAATTCAAACTCCTCTATTGTGGCCATTTTTGGAGCTTTTCTTGGCAGAGTTCAAGGTTCAAAGCACCATTTATGGTATGCATGTTTATTTCTTTTCCTGGCAATATCAGACAGCTATTAGCTCCAATATGCTGGACAATAGCATCTCTGCTACATCTCAATTGATCACATTTTACTCTGCATCATCTAAATAACAAACATTGCATTTTTTTAATAATGGTTATTTATGATAGAAAGCCAAACAACAGAACATGCAAATTCCAGACAGGAGGGCTGGCACTGATATTCGAACCGCGAACCACCAAAACTGTCAGTCGCTAGAAAACATTTTGATTCATGTTCAGATGAAAAGCTGTTGTAATTAAGCCTTCACGAAAATAATAGTGCTCAGGTTTGGGGCATATATTTGACAGTTAACTGTTTATAATTCATCTGCGGTGTTTGTAACATTTAATACACATAAATCAATTTCTCCACTTTGCTGGCAGCTCACTAAAGGTTTCATCTGTTGGGCTTAACCTTTTTTCCTTGCACGCAAATGCAAGTGTAGGTTGAGAAGTTAGTTGTTTTTTAGTGGCTGGCTCTTCTTGACGAATGTCAGATGGAGAGATGGAATCCTTTAATGCAGTTTATTCAAAAGCAGAAAGAAAAAAACGTCTCCACCTCCGAACCGATGAACGAGAACACAACCCCCTTCTCAGGCACGACAACACTTCCTGCTTCTCTTTAGCCAATCAGACGCAAGCAACATAAGAATATTTTAACAATTATTAAACAGAATATAATTTAGATAACTATAACATAAAATAATAGAATGCTCAAATATAAAATGAAAATATTTGATAATTTAAGTAACGCGTTTATCGTGGCTGTGTGTCAAGAATACCCCTCCGCATTGACCAAATGGCTTAATTGAACGACATTATTGGCTCTGTGCTTAGCAACCAGCGACTTGTCTTGTCGCCACTTTTAGGGGAAGCCTCCTAGTCGTAATCTAGATAGTCAAACCATCACTAAGAAAAGGAGCACGCTAACGGCTGGTGTTTTTAAATCAAATGCAGGGGAAGGTTAGTTGTGTCGCTGCCTTGACGTGTTAATCGATGTGGTTGCGAGAGCTGGCGATGCTAACGTTAGCTTAGCGAGTGCTAACGCAATCAAGTCAGTCTAGCCCGGACAGTGTTCCGCTTTGTCTTATGTCGCACTAAGTTACATTTTCAGTTGCTTTGAGGGAACTTTTGATTGAGAACGACAGCATTATTTTGACATTTGTAACAGTGTCATCCCGGATAGTGAATAGAATGCTACACTGGTTTTAACTTTAACCGATTGTGTTTTTTTTTCATTACCTTTCAGTCTTTTTTGAACTGAGCCTAGCTCGATGTTGTGATTTGGAGTCAAATATATATTTTTGACATTGCATGCAGCAATCCAATTATGTAAATTGTTTTTTTTGTAATCACTAGTCATGGACAGGACTCACAGTGCATTACGTTACTTGTGAGACTATTTTAACTATGACGGTTAAAATAAACTATCACGAACTTTAATCAGCAAATATATTTTTTTAAACAACCAATCAAAGCAAGTCTGACAGGAATGCTTGGCTAAACAAACGTGCTCACTGATTTATGTATTTATTTATTTTTATGTCCACAGTGGTCATGGAGCACATGTGTCAACCTCCGTCCTCGTGGTCTGCTGTCCTGTGTGTTCTAGATGTTCCCCTCCTCCAACACACTTAATTCAAATGATCAGCATTAGGCTTCTGCGGCGCTTAATGATGATTCGATCACTTAAATGAATTGAAATGGATTTCCATGGGACAGGAGAAGTGAACCAATCTCTTTTTTCGTCAATGGATGCTACAGCTTCTTGTTGACTTTGAAACTTAGCTTGTAGCCGACGTGTGCACATTTTGAGCATGACGTCTCTGATCCACTGGTTAAAGGACACTTTGATTCTCTCTTTCATCTCAAACTGCTTCAAACAACAAAGCGTGTGACGGAAAAGTGGTTAGGACTGCACGACTGTCCGTGTTTTATGTTATGTGTTGTGTTTATTATTTTACTTTGTTAACTGTTTTGTTAAGCGCTTTGTTACAGCTGCCGCTGTTGTGAAAGCGCTATATAAATCAGCATGTATTGTATTGTATTGTATTAAATCAGGTGTGTTGGGGGCCGAAAACATCTAAAACATGCAGGAGAGTGGACCTTGAGGACAGTTTGGAGTCTTTCTTATCACAATACTTGCTACCTATTTGTCTTTTTTATTTTATTTTTATTTTGGGGCTCTCCCACAGATGTTAGCAGAGAAGTCGAACAAGGAACAGGTCTTGGCTCGGCTCAAGAAGGACGTCCGCTCTTTGCTCATGTCATCCAAAGACGGCTTGGACACCAACCAGCTGACGCGCGACTATGGCAACATGCTGGGATATCCCATGCCGCTGCAATTCCTGGGCTTCAGCAATGTTATGGACATGGCCGCGGCAATGCCGGACGTGCTGTCAGTGACGCGTGGTGTCAATGGCTGTCCGGTCTTGAAAGGTAGTTGACAGTTGATCGTGTGATATCAATGAAGTCTGTGGTTCTGTATGAGTGCCCATCTGTGCCTTCACAGCTGTGAGTGACAAGTCCACCGTGCATATTGAGCAGTTGGTGGCTAATCAGCGGAGGCCAAAGAAAAAGAGCACTGGCGATTTCCACCAATATCAACCAGCACCCATCCTTCCACGTCGAACATTTTTTCTCTCACTCGAGACTTTCAGAGCGCAGCTGCAAATCCTCCTCTGTCAGGTAATCTGGATCTTGATGGTGTGGTGTATTATGCTTTTTTGTTTTCATTCTGGATGTTCCATAGCACTTTTTTCAGACTGATATGATAAGAGTACACACCCCAATACCGATACCAGGTAACCGATACCGCTACAACCTTTTGTACTTTTTGTGCTTGTTGTTGTTGTTGTTGTTAACACAATGACAGATAATTTTGAAGGAAGACACGTATTCCAGTTTTTTAAATTGGCCACAAGTAGTTGCCAGGGTATCGGTGAACTGTAGCAAGGATACCTTGAAATAAGACGGGTATCAAAATATTTGTAATGTCAAATTTTTTTTCTGATCAAAGATAGTTTAGTCACAGTTGATGAAATGTACATCATATCGTCGCAGAGCTGCAGTACTGTGCCATTAAAACGGCGATTGTTGCAGGGACCCCTCAAGTTGTGTGACTTGAATTCCTGCTACGTGCGGTGCTTTGGCCACAAGCTGATCCCCAACAACTTTGGTTTCAACACCCTCAGAGAGATGTTAGAGGCTGTGGCAGATCTGATCTTCATCCAGCCCACCAACATGGGCTTCATCGTCACCCTGAGAAACAATGTGCTGTCTATGCATCCCGCTGGGTTGTTCTATTCAACCAATGGCGTCAAAAAGATGTCTCCGAGAACTTCACAGAGGTGCAGAATTCCGCCGCAAGGAAAACCATCAGGTGTGTTCCGTTATTGGGAATGCTGGACTGTTTTACAATTTCTCAATTGAACTCCTCTCGCTGTATTGAAAACCACCTCAATTTTCACCAAGAGCCACCAAACTGTCTACCCACGGCGGCGCGGAAAAAGGACCAAGACGTGGAAGCAGATGTCGATCAGAAACTGCTGCTGGAGGTCCGTTCTTAAAAAGAAAACACATTGTAGAAGGATTCTTTTTATTTGCTTGTCTTTATTTGGGTCAAGGATTGTGTCCCTTGTTGCTTGGCAGTGGCCTTCAGGCAAGGCTGTGCATCTGATTGAGAATAGCCACTTACCCGTACAACCACTAGAGGGCGACAAAGACCCTACCGTTGTTGTGGATTTGGACAGCCCTGGGCAAGGTAAGGCAGGGGGGGTCCCCAATCTTTTTTGCCCCACGGACCGGTTTATGTCAGACGATATTTTCACAGACCGGCATTTAAAGTGTGGTGGATAAATACGACAAAAGAATATGGTAAGAGCTGCATGAACACTGTGGTGTTTTCGAGAGATGATAATAAACACGAGGAGCGTCTAATCTGATCGCTATGGTAATGTTTAATGCCTTCAAAATATGATACAACGCAAATTCAAAGTGAAGGAAAATGTCAACTCACCACAATGCTGAATCAGTGCGAGCCCCGAGCTTGATTTTCTGCAACCGGGCGGTCCCATCTCTCGGTAATGGGAGACAATGACACCTGAAATGTGTGCTTTATGTCGAGTTGTTTTAAAAAATTCAACATATTTAATGTTACAAATCAATGTCATATTTATATGATAAAAGAAGTTTCACATTCTTGCAGTTCATGTTTCTGCTGCGATCGCATCAAAACAGCTCAAACACTAGCATTGTCGGCATCCGTTTGTGGCACTTATGTGCACATAATGTCACGCTAGCTGTCTGTATATTGTACAGTCACTTCACGGAACAATTGTTTCTCCTTGATAAGTTATGTGGGGGGTTGTAGAATTTGTGATGTTGCCTTACCAATATTTATTATTTTTTTATGGCCACTAAATGGTATCAGTACACTCTTAACCAATATTGTTATCAAGCTCAATTCGTATTACGATAGGCAATGTCAAAAGTACGCTGTTGGATGAGACACCTGACATGTCCTCCTTTAGTCGATTCAAGCCAAGTGGGTAGTATTGGCCACTGCGTTACGAACGCACACAAGAAGAACTTATCACCTCAGGAAGGAAAAATCATGACGGAAGACGATCACCGTTCGACGGAGGCCCAAGGCGATGGGACCAGTGAGGAGGTGGGGTAAATAACGTCTTTTGTGCTACCAGGCTATTACGTGGCGAGTGATAACTCAAGACATTTCCGTTTCCACGTCAGAGCGCTGAGGAAAGCCCACCCACGAAGGTTTGTAGCGAATTTGCCCTGGACGTCCTACTTAACGAGCGTCTCAAGCGGCCAACGCAACGGCCCGCTCGCGAGATCACGGCTGTCCAGGTGGAGCATGTCGAGTCTCCGGGACATTTCTACATCAGCTTCTTCGAGAGCGACGAGTCAAGCGCGTTGCTGGACATGATGTTCGAGATGCGGTGAGCAGCTGTTCGACTTTTGTACGTTTTGTGTGAGGATGGTGAAGAGCATCAATTTCTACTTTCTCAAAATTTTGAAATGGACATATTTTACATATTTAGCTTCCCTCCTCCACATTTAAATGAATTGCTCAGCATTTCAGTTGATCTTAAGAATTTCAGCAGAAATTTCCTTCCCTATATCGCCGTCCTCATCCAGGCGATTTTACACCTGTCCAGAGGTGTCCGAGAGCTACCAACTCCCGCGGAGATTTGTCCGACGAGGCCAAGCCTGTTGCGTGGCAGCGGCGGGACTTTGGTTCTACCGAGTGGTGATACAGCGAGTCGTCAGCGCCTCTCAAGTGGAGGTGTACTTTGTGGATTACGGCAACACCACCACGCTGCCCTCTGCCAACCTGAAGTTCCTCAAGTATGCTTGCACTGACACAGAAAAGAATTTGGGGGGGGTCATTTAGCCCGGGGGTCGGCAACACGCGGCTCCAGAGCCGCATGCGGCTCTTTTGCGACATCTAGTGGCTTCCTGGAGCTTTATAATAATGTTTCAAAATGGAAAAAGATTTTGATATTAGGCTAATATAGTTCAAATAGATATACTTTCCTGTAGATACATGTTGCAGCTCCAAAAAAGGAGAGGAAAAAGGAGGAGTGTTCATTCATTCATTCATCTTCCGAGCCGCTTGATCCTCACAAGGGTCACGGAGGGTGCTGGAGCCTATCCCAGCTGTCTCCGGGCAGTGGGGGGGGGACACCCTGAATCGGTTGCCAGCCAATCGCAGGGCACACAGAAACGAACAACCATTCGCACTCACACTCACACCTAGGGACAATTTAGAGTGTTCAATCAGCCTGCCATGCATATTTTTGGAATGTGGGAGGAAACCGGAGCACCCGGAGAAAACCCACGCAGGCCCGGGGAGAACATGCAAACTCCACACAGGGAGGCCGGAGCTGGAATCGAACCCGGTACCTCTGCACTGTGAAGCCGACGTGCTAACCACTGGACCACCGGGTCGCCCACAGCTGTAGTGTTGGTTTTTTAAAACATACACTTTATTGATGCTTTTAACAATCGACAAACACAGACACGTCTGCAACTCTGCATCCGAGTCCGTGCCTTCTCTTCTCGTTCAACTGCAGAGGCGTTCAAAGACAGCCTGCAAAAAACGGAAATTCATGATCACTTCACTGATACTAAGAAAATAAAAAATAATGCATCAAATAAAAATAAATTAAGCGCGGGAATCACAAAATAAATTCTATCGGGGCGTTTGTGAACACACAACAAAGGAATAAATAACAATTCTGAAACAGTCCAGTTTCCTACATACCTACAGCATGTGTTTCCTTCATTGTAAGTTTTTACAATACTGTAAGCATTGTAAGCTTTTATTTTTTTGCGGTTCCAGACATATTTGTTTTGGGGGTTATTTTTTGTCCTATATGGTTCTTTCAACATTTTGGGTTGCCGACCCCTGACCTAGCCCATTAGAAGTCCAAAAATACATTTTTATTTTTTTTTTTGGTTTTGTTTTTCATAGGACGTGTTTCTCCATTCTCCCGGCGCAGGCTGTCCCCTCATCATTGGCTGGAATTAAACCAAGGACTGTAAGCATTATAGCGTCCCTCCATCCATTTGCCAAAGTTAATCCTCATTTGAGTCATGCATGTGCTGATACTGGTCGCCAGCCAATTACAGGTCACGTTGTGCATAGACATACAGCAGCACGTTTTCGGAATAATTTTCAATTAAAACTCGGCATAATGTGTACTTTGGCTCTCAGACTTGCAGTTTCTGTTATAGGGTGCGTGGACTCCAGAGGCCACCGCTTCCTTCCAGAGCCTTTGCTCTAATCACGTCCTCGTGGGTGCCCTCAAGTGTTACATCGGAGACGTGCTGCAGCTCTACCTTTGCGACACGCACACTAGCGACGACGTCTACATCCACGCCGTCCTGCTAAACCAGGGCCACGCCGTGGCCTGCTGGCCCTCGGACAGTGTTGGGGTCAGTCGCCAATATTCCCGTTGGGATTTCTTCATTTCATCTGTTGGCTAATTGTCGCATATCTCACTCAGCCGTGTGTGAAGTACAGTCCAGTCACTTTGTACCTGGGTGATGGCAAAATCGACCTGCATGAAGTAGAGGAGATGACATTGGATGAACTTAAAGGCGCCACCATCACAGAGAAGGTTACCATTCAAATTACCAATGTCTTTATGTACCAGGAGTCTGAAAGGGTTTTTTGGTGTCGTTTTTTTTTTTTGTTTGTTTGTTTGTAAAGCAGGTTGAATTGAACGAGATGCCAGGCTTGGAGCTGATCATGGAGGAGCGGGTCAGGTCTCACTTGCGTTGCCTGCGTAATTTAGTAAAATGTACCGAATTTTCCGCACTAAAAGACGCACTGGATTATGAGGCGCACCTTCAATAAATGGCTATTTTGTAAAAATTTTTCATACATTAGACGCCTCGCATTAAAAGGCGCAATCTACAATGCGTCCACTAAATGGTGCTACGCTCCTTCCATTCAACTCGAGAGGCGTCTGTTAAACTTGAGGCGTTCATGACCGCCTCTGAAAATGTAAATTAACTATTACTGCACTTAAATGAAACTACGAAATTTGAAAATAATGCATCAAGACAGAAAATCACAAAATAAATTCTATATCCCCCCCCCGCCCCTACAGAATTTATTTTGTGATTTCCTCGCTTGATTTTCTTCGTGGTTTCATTGAAGTAAGAATTAATTTACGTTTTTCCAAGGCGGCCATGAACGCCTCAGACGTACCTGTATTTGTTGAGACCGTTTTAAAAAAAATTAACACCACAGCTCTCCTTTTTTCAGAGCTGCAACACAAACAAATTTAATAAAGCAGCGACACAGTTCACTGAACCAACAGCAAGTTATAACATTGGAAGCATGTCTCCAGGAAGGAGCCATCTTGGAGTCGACGTATTACCGTAATGACCATCCAAAAGATGCACCGGATTTTAAGGCGGTGAGCTTTTAAGAAAATGGAAGAATTTGCGGGGCGCCCTATAGTGCAGAAAATACGGTAATTGGCTACCCTGCCAGTGGAGAACATGCGCATCAATTTGAGCCGAAAACTAAAATCTGTTTTTCTTCTTACTTAAACACACATGGTTATTTTATAATCATTTTAACGCAGCGTTTTCCTGTGGTGTCCAGGTATTCGGGTTGCTCTGCTCTTCAGGTGAAGGTTTGACAGCTGGTTTCCTGCAGCCAGATAATTGAGCCGCTTCCTATTCGTTTGTTGAGCTATTTTGGTTCTTAACAACACTGCTGTAAAAAGGGTTGCTTTATTTGTTTTTACATATTTTTAAATTTAAGGCATTGTTTTCTTTGGAATGTTCGTATTGTGATATTAAAAGAAGATCATGTATACGTTCCCTGTCAGCATTTTTGTTTGTGAAGATGAAACTGTATATGTATGGTTTGATCACCATAATAGAATACCAAAAGACCCTATTTGCAATTCTTCATTTTTATGTAAATAAGCCTCACATGGTGAAAGAAAATGTCATGTCATAGCTTCCTGTAAATATAAATGTCATGACAAATGACCAGTGATCAAACTTCCCAAACAAGGAATACAAATTCGCGCGGTACGTTCACGCTCCCGGGATGTAGTGCGTTCAATATTCAGCCTTTTGCTTCATGACCATTTGTGATTTAAAAATCGTGTAAAATGAAACACGCGAAATTGAGTAATTGTCAGTTTGAAACTGCCCCAGCATTCGAAAACGAGCACATTTAATGTATCCCGAAGTTATGTGTGACGGTCCGTGTGTGGAGTGGTTATCTGAAGTCGGAAGTTTTGAGCAGCACGTGAACGCCTCGCGGTCGGTCGGCGGGGAGGGCGACGTAAAGAAAGGGCGAAAGCAACATGGACCTGCAATAAAAGCAAGCCCGCATTTTTTGGCGTCCATCCGACAAAAGGGAGCAATCACATTCCCATCGTTATAACTGAGCGCTGATTTTTATTTGCGAATAGCTGTGCCCTGCTTTCACCGCCGGCCGGCCGGTACTGCAATTCAGTTAGCCTCGTTAGCACGGAAGTCATTGTCGTCCTCGGCGCTACCACGCTCGCTCGCACCACGGCGGCGACAATCAGGCGCGCGGACACAAAAAAAAGGAGCGTTCACGGGGGCGGTGACGGAGCACACGACGCGGCCGAGGCGAGATGGGGGTGAGTGGAACGAGATGGCGCCACTGATGCTGCTGCTGCCCTTGCTTGTGATGGCTTGAGAGTGGAGAGAGGGAGAGGTGAACTTGATGAGAGGGGGGGTAAGAGGAAGAATGGTTCATGGTGGTAGCCTACTTAGCCTGCGAGCTAACACTTAGCGCTGGCATGTTCGCAATGTTTACCACCGTGCCCGCTAGACGCCTTAGCTGCTTCCAAATGTCATTAATGCAAGTAAGATTGCCTGCACCACTGCTGTACTCGGCGGCGGCGATTTACATCCTCCACTTGCACTCTGGCGTTAAACCCATCCACGTGTTCCCACAGATTCCGAGCTTAAAGCTCTGAGTCAAAGTGTATTACCCCCCCCCCCCCCACCCACCCCCAGTTCATCTGGAGAACTGGTACTTTTGTTTGCATCCACAAACAATTACAGGACAGTCTGAAATGTTTAATGTAAAAAATATATCTATATGGTTGATGATGATTGATCTCTGTTTTTTGACATTAAGAATTGTTTCTGCTTAATTCATATTGCACAAACACCCTATTGATCAGAATACATTGTTTAGACTAGTGGAGCCGCATAGAACATCTTGTTATGAAAATATTTGACGTGACTTCCCCTTTAAACTGAATTTCCCTTGTGGATAAATAAACGATCTCTTATAAACACCTGACCCATGTTGCTTGTGAGTGAGCTCAGTTGCACTCAGATCTCTCTCTCTCTCTCTCCTGGACCATCATCAAGATCATGTACAATCATGTTGTTTTGATGTTCCTTGCCCAGAGAAAATCCAGCCGAGCGAAGGAGAAGAAAGCGCGGCGTCTGGAGGAAAGGGCGGCCATGGACGCCGTCTGCGCTAAGGTGGACGCTGCCAATAAGGTGAGTTGATTGGGAAGTGGGGCCAAGTGTAGGAGGGCTTTGTCAACATCGCTTTGATGCCATAAATAATTGGTATGACTGCCATCCCCATCACATTGAAAGAAAATACTGTACTATGTTTCTTAAGATGGAATGCAGGGAAAGCCAATACAATAAAAACAGCGGGGGACTCAAAATTGAACCCTGTGGAGTGCCAGAGTCTGGGATTGAGTGGGACACAGAGACCAAGACGAACAAAAAAATCTGCCTGCCAAATTGGCCTGTCCTCCAAGACAAATTTCTCCTATGGGAGACCAAATAAAAAGTCAAATCAAATCTAATGTGTGGGAAATGTTTTCCATTCAGTCAGGCGAGCTTTAGTGAGCTCCTGCGTAACACTTGTGCCATCATTTCCCAGCTCGATGACCCACTCGATTCCTTCCCAGCCTTCAAGAAATACGACAGGAACGGGTATGTATTTGTGTACCACGCCATCCCTACTCTTTCATGTCGTACTGAAAATGTGCATCCTCCCATCTAGACTGAACTTGCAGATCGAATGCAAGCGAGTGACGGCCCTCAACCCGTTGTCGGTGGAGTGGGCTTTCGAACTCACGCGAGCCAACATGCAGACACTGTAAGCATCAGATTTAGACGTTTTTGTTCATAAAGCCGTGGTAAAACTGTTCTCCCGTGCCGCCAGCTATGAGCAGAGCGAGTGGGGCTGGAAGGAACGCGAGAAAAGGGAGGAGATGAACGACGAGAGGGCGTGGTACCTGTTGGCCCGCGACGTAGACTCCGCCCCCGTGGCCTTCTCCCACTTCCGATTCGACGTGGAGTGCGGGGAGGAGGTGCTATATTGGTAGGGCATCGTTTGTTGTTCTGGTAGTTGTGACGTGAGGATGTGCCGGATGTTATTAACTTGTAAACATGCCGCAGCTACGAGGTGCAGCTGGAGAGCAAAGTGCGGAGGAAAGGGCTCGGCAAATTCCTCATTCAGATTTTACAGCTTATCGCTAACAGGTAAATGGGGGTGGGGGGGAGCATTGATTCTGCTTATATTTGACGGGTGAAATGCAAAGTAGAAAACAATTTTGAGAATACCTTGAGTAACTTGACTTCGGATGCACAGCTCGAGATTTTTCAGTCCAGATTTTGGTTTAAGTTTGGATGAAGGTTTTATACAATAAAGATCCACTTGGATCAAAAACATTCTGATTTTCAGTGGCTGGTGATTTTTTTTAAAGCGCCATGAAGCCACAAAAGAAATAACACAAATGTGATATAAATATGCGTGGCATTGAGGAAGACAGGCATTTTTCATCTGCGTAAGATATTTTAAGATCAAACAATCAGAGGCCTAAATGTAGCTGAACCAATCAGACGGCGTAAAATTCTGAGGTCGCTCCTAGTAATAGTGATTCTAAAATCTGATTGGTTTAAAAAAAAAGACAATGCAGCGCTATTTGTGTGTGCGCGTGTATGGCGCCCACACAAAGGATTATGAGGCATTGAGCAAATATTTGCACGGCAACACATTGAAGCTGAAATCTGATTGGACAGAACGGAATCATGAGTTTCAATTCATTTCATTTCTGATTTTTGTAAGGCAGAGAAAACAAATGAGTTTTGTTGTTGTTGTTATTGTTGATTGAATGTTTTGTTGTCCTGTTTGTTCTCGGCAGTACGCAGATGAAGAAAGTGATGCTGACAGTTTTTAAACACAACCACGGGGCGTACCAGTTCTTCAGAGACGCTCTCCAGTGAGTACTGCGCCGTTCCAACGAGAACGTGGCCACGCTCGTTTTGAATCCGCTGCGCTTCCCCGCCAGGTTCGAGATGGACGAGACCTCGCCGAGCATGTCCGGTTGCTGCGGCGACGACTGCTCCTATGAGATTCTGAGCCGGCGGACCAAACACGGCGAAGCCTCGGTTGGTCACAGCCACGGCGGCGGCCACTGCGGTGGATGCTGCCACTGATCGTTTGGCCTCGAAAAGGCAGCGAGGGGCAAAGTGTATGCGAAAGCTCGACCTGCCGCCTTTTTTTTCATTACGGGCCACGGGTGGCGGTGTTTTTGGTTCCACGTCTCGATGTTACGGAGTGACGTTTGAGTTTTTCTGCTGTAAAAGCGGCATGCTGTGTGCGCTTCTGTTTGTTTCATCCTTTCCCGTCAGCTCCTTCCTATCCACGACGACAAGTGACTCGGCTCTCATTGTCATTGTATCGAAGGTTAGAAGCCGCGGTCGCCGTCTCTTTCCAGGTGAGCCCCCGTGAAAAACATGTTATCTCAAAGTGAATTCTGCCTCATTGCGGCCCCACTGTAAATGCACATCCCGCCTTTTTGTTTTGTTTCGCACGTGCTCCATGCCGGTTTAACAGATGGAGCGAGCCTTCTTTCGATGAGTGTAAATCTGAAGTATGACAAGTGTGCCACGGTTATGCTGCTTTTGGAACAGCAGCTCTATAGTAAATCTTCATTAGGCTAACGAAGCAGTTTCTTAGATGTTCGCCATTGGGAACATGCGTCATGAGTGGACTCATTGCCAACATGCCTTTTCACCCCCGCCCCCCCTAAATCCCAGGCTTTCATTTCTATGAGCGAGAAGTAGTTATTATGTTTACAAAGCCTACAGGGTACATGCATTTGGAGTGATCGTGTCATTCCGTTTTAATAACAATCTGCTTTTAAGTTCATGTCAATAGTCGTAGTTGTAATCAAAAAAACTGGACATGCTCCTCTCATGCCTTGAAAATATAAGTAGTGTTTGTAAAATTTGACCACTGTTTGGTCCCTTGGCAGGTGAGCTGTCTAAAAAACAATGTCACCAATTTTATGTACGACTCCTTTTTAGTTTTGGGAAAATTGTTACAACTCTATCCATGTGTATATAACATACATGTGCTCTTACGGATCCCATGTTGAAGCGAAACACTTTTTGAAACATGAAACCTTCACATGAACTGACTTGATTAGACCTGTATGAGACTGATGCTTACTGTGCAGTCGTTCACAATAATGAAAGGGAACACAGTCATTCTGCCTTGTCAGTGTTTTCTTTGTATGCTACACATCCAATAAAGTCGTTTCTCTTTTCGTAAGACGTTTTTTCTGATTTATCTATCTACTTAAAGATGTGCTTAAACGATGGAAAATATCTACTTAACGCGTATGCGCGCTGTTTCCTTGGGACTTGTTAAAGTGTGGCACCCAACCCGGAAGTGGTTGGAAAAGTCAACGCTGAATGAATGGATCCTCTTACGAAGGGTCTTTCGACAAAAATGACGTGAGGTGCTTAATAAATTGTAAAAAAATATCCGCCAGGATTGTCTTGCGGTAGGTGCATGCGTATGTGTGATCATATTTTGTGTGCAAACGTTCTACCATGCGAGCGTTAGCGAAGATGCAGTTCGTTTCGATTATGTCTCATTTGTTTCTTTCACAGTATGCATTTCATTTGCTCGTTTTTACAGGGATTTTGTTTGCTCTCTTCCAGAGGTTCATCCAGATTAATTGGATTAGTTGTTCATATTTACACCCGTTTAAATCGGCAATGGTGCAAACGAGAAAAGAAACCCATTTACTTAATATTATAGTACAGTACTGTAATCCATTCCAGCCGCAAATCCCCATCCCCCCCATAAAAAACCACAATGTTTGAGGGAAAAAAGAGTATTAAAAATAAAGTACAATGGAACTGTGCTGTTTCGAAACAGAAAAGGGAACGTCGAGAAATAAAATGCCCTTTAAAAGCATAATTACTGTGAATTGGGACAAGCCAAAATGCCACAACAATTGTGTGCCGGGCAAGGGCGTGGCTTTCTTGTGACGTCACGATAACCAGCTCCAAGTACACAGGTGACCGGTAGTTATATTGTATTATTATTATTATAATACTCCATATTGTGTCGTTCAGGGTACGATGGCCACCAGGATGAATGTTACAGGGGCAGTAAAGAAAAAAAACTTGGAAGTACTTACTGTACTGCATTATAATTGTATAAAATCTGTGAAATAATAAATACGTGACTTGTTCTTTTACTATATCTTCTATTATCAGTTGGTGGAACACAATTTTTTTTTTCAATGTGTTGCCCTATTTCAATAATTAATGTGACAGTGCCTGTTTTCAGTTAAACTCACGCCTCTGACTCTCCTCTTTTTCTCATGGAGAGGTAAGCATTTTTATAGCTGGAGAAACATTTGATTTCATTTACAAGTTTAAGTATTTTAATACACTGCTGTGCCATTTCACTTGTGTAGGAGGCGCTGTAACAATATAATTGACGAGGAGGACATTGTTTTCTGCTATTTTCGTCAGGCTTTGTGTTTAAGACCATTAAACGCAACCAACACAATAAATCCTGCTGTGTGTCATCAATATTCTTAAACACAACGCAGTTGGACACCACCGGTTACATTATTATTTTTGTTTGAAGACACCTTATTGTTTCTTTCAGGGTACGATGGCAACCAGGATGAGGCTGAAGCTGAAAACGGTGTTTGTGCTCTACTTCCTGGTCTCTTTTCTTGGCTTGATCTATGCACTGATGCAACTTGGTGAGCAGACTTTAAACTTGCTGGTCTATTTGTTACGGAACACATACTAAATTGATTTGATCATAAAAGCAAATCATCTATTAATGTCTTGTTTTCTCCCCAGGGCAACGGTGTGATTGCATGGAGCACGATATGCCCAAGGACCGAACCATATCTCGATTGCGGGGGGAGCTGCACCGTCTTCAGGAGCAAACGAGGAGGTCGGAGGCCACCAAGCAGCCCCGAAAAGAGTCCTCGCTGCCCACCATCTTTGTCATCACACCGACATACGCCAGGTAACCTCGCCTTGCTCCCTTCCGTTGGTTCGAGTCAACCAACAGTTTTGATTCTTGTGGTTTGTTCCAAGGCTGGTTCAAAAGGCTGAGCTGACACGCTTGTCCCAGACCTTCCTCCACGTGCCTCAGCTCCACTGGATCGTCGTGGAGGACTCCCAGCACAAGACGCAGCTGGTGGGACAACTCTTGGCCAAATCCGGGTTGTCCTACACGCACCTCCACGTGGCCACGGCCAAGGAGCGCAAGTTGCAGGAGGTGGAAAATGTTCCTAAATACAACATGAGTTCATATTTGGATGAAAGGCACACAGGATCGTCAGCTTTTGTTTGGCCATGTGCTCAAAACAACATCTGCGTCCTTTCCTTCCCCGCCCAGGGGGATCCCAACTGGCTCAAGCCTCGCGGTGTGGAGCAGAGGAACGAGGCCCTGCGCTGGCTGCGGGAGGACAGAAGGGCTCAGACGGACGCACGTGGCCAGCAGGGGGTTGTCTACTTTGCTGATGACGATAACACGTACAGTCTGCAGGTTTTTGAAGAGGTATGAGCACTGACACGGACCCTGTTGTTTCCCTCAATTGGAGTACTTGCTTAGTTTTTCCAAGAGACGAAGCAATTTGTTCTTGCCTCGCACTGTTGGGCTGTTGATGTTGTCGTCGTCTCAGATGAGGAGCACCCAGCAAGTTTCCGTGTGGCCCGTTGGACTTGTCGGAGGCATGAAGTACGAGAAGCCTGTCGTGGAAGGAGGAAAGGTTTGTTTCCGCCGCAATAAAAATTGTGTATGTAGAAAAATAAAAGCGGCGGCCCGGTAGTCCAGTGGTTAGCGCGTCGGCTTCACAGTGCAGAGGTACCGGGTTCGATTCCAGCTCCGGCCTCCCTGTGTGGAGTTTGCATGTTCTCCCCGGGCCTGCGTGGGTTTTCTCCGGGTGCTCCGGTTTCCTCCCGCATTCCAAAAATATACATGGCAGGCTGATTGAACACTCTAAATTGTCCGTAGGTGTGAGTGTGAGTGCGAATGGTTGTTCGTCTCTGTGTGCCCTGCGATTGGCTGGCAACCGATTCAGGGTGTCCCCCGCCTACTGCCCGGAGACGGCTGGGATAGGCTCCAGCACCCCCCGCGACCCTAGTGAGGATCAAGCGGTTCGGAAGATGAATGAAAAATAAAAGCCAAACACAAATAAAAAATGAAAACAGTCGGAAGGAGCATGGAGAAGATTGACTGCGTTGAATGCTCCTGACGTCACTCATTCGTAAGGCTGAATGGGCGGTTGACATTTTGTCCCCAAAGCTTTCATCAGGCTTGCAAGTAAACCTTTTTTAATTGTATTTTTTTTCCCTTGCTGATTCCAAATCTGCTTTTTTTTCTCGAGCAAATCAAGTTTTCATAGTATGAATTATATAACCGGTCATAGTAATATATTTTGCAGTATTTATGAATTAAGTGAGGGGCGGCCCGGTAGTCGAGTGGTTAGCACGTCGACTTCACGGTGCAGAGGTTCAATTCCAGCTGCGGCCTCCCTGCGTGGAGTTTGCATGTTCTCCCCCGGGCCTGTGTGGGTTTTCTATGGGTACTCCGGTTTCCTCCCACATTCCAAAAACATGTATGGCAGGCCGATTGAACACTCTAAATTGTACCTAGGTGTGAGTGTAGGCGAATGGTTGTTCGTCTCTGTGTGCCCTGCGATTGGCTGGCAACCAGTTCAGGGTGTCCCCCGCCTACTGCCCGAAGACAGCTGGGATAGGCTCCAGCACCCCCCGTGACCCGGTTCGGAAAATGAATGAATAAATGAAGTCTTAAGGCTCAGCAGCAGGTGGATTCTTTTCTGAAATGCCATAACTATAAATTGATATGGATGATAAAATCCATATTGCGTAAGATTTTATAGGTCAAACTTCAAAATGAAAAAAATCTTTTTTTTTTTTTTTTAAACCCTGATGTCCTCTGGAAAAAACGGAAAGACATTTTTTTAAAACGGTGTCAAAAATACATTTCGGGACACATAACGCCCTCCCTGATTAAAATTAGCTCTTGACCACTGTTGTAAAAATGATAAATAATAATGATGATGATTCGAATCAAATCAATCGCTCTTTGTTTGGCGGCGATGGTTGATTACAAACTCTTCTCTGACAAAGAATGCCTGATTCGACATCATGCCGCGATTCTGTTTCAGGTGGTGCGCTTTCACGTTGGCTGGCGTCCGAGCCGTCCCTTCCCGATGGACATGGCCGGCTTCGCCGTATCCCTCAAGCTGCTTCTGTCCAACCCGGACGCTCGCTTTGACGGCAACGCACCAATGGGCTTCCTGGAGAGCAGTCTCCTGCAGGGCCTCGTCACCCTGGACCAACTGGAGCCCAGAGCGGACAACTGTACCAAAGTAAAAACCTTTTTGGTTGGATGAGCTCGCGAATGTGAGCCAGGCCGCAACCTTTTCATGCTTTCGCAGGTGCTGGTGTGGCACACACGCACGGAGAAGCCTAAGATGAAGCGTGAAGATGCTCTGCAGGCTCAGGGTTTGGGATCCGATGCGGCCGTGGAGGTCTGACAAGACTCGCGTGCGCACACACACACACACAATGGTGGATCTCCAATTAAAAAGTCATGCATGTCTTTGTTTTTTTTGCATGATCACCACACCAGAAGTCAAACCATTTTTTTCACTCAACTAAAATCCAGTGGAATCCACTAATAACAATACAAACTCATATAAAGGTCCAGTAAGAAACATGAAGACTCCCCTTGAGCGTTAGTTCGAGAACAGTGCGAGAATCACAACTGATGGGGATGAGTGATGGCTGTGTGTATACAATGTTATTTATTTATTGCTGTAATATTTGCTCCCTACATGCTCTCTCGTGTCACTGACAAATAAAATAGGTCAAATAGTGTTTGTGTCACCTTTTCTTGCTTAAAGATCTCTGTTATATGCACTCGGGCAATTGTTTACTTCATGTTGTGCCTGCGTGGGTTTTCTCCGGGTATTCCGGTTTCCTCCCCACATTCCAAAAACATGCGTGGCAGGCTGATTGAACACTCTAAATTGTCCCGAGGTGTGAGTGTGAGTGCGAATGGGTGTTCGTTTCTGCGTGCCCAACGATTGCCTGCCAACTATTTCGGGACGGACCCCGACGCCTACTGCCCGAAGTCACCTGGGAAAGGCCCCCAGTACGCCTCCCACACTCCCGAGGATGAATATTTACTTACTGTAAATGTCAAAAGGTAAAAAGTGATTCACTTTTATTTTTTGCTTTGTTAACAGTTCACATTTTAAGTTTGTGGAAAGCGTCGTGATTCTTTGAGCTGCGCCTTCCGTCTGCTTGAGAGTCGTCATGGCAACCTGCTTTCCGTATCACTTCAGTGGGGTTTTGTCTGGGTGCGTGTACTGGAGCTGTAAGCATGTTTTGTGTGTGTGTGTTTGGGGCGTGTCACCAAATCTGAGCTCCCGAGTTATTCATTCACCCACCCACACACTCGTATTCATTTGGATATTCTTCTCTAAATATAAACGTGATTATTTGTATCTAGGGGCGGCCCGGTAGTCCAGTGGTTAGCACGTCGGCTTCACAGTGCAGAGGTACCGGGTTCGATTCCAGCTCCGGCCTCCCTGTGTGGAGTTTGCATGTTCTCCCCGGGCCTGCGTGGGTTTTCTCCGGGTGCTCCGGTTTCCTCCCACATTCCAAAAACATCCCTGGCAGGGCTGATTGAACACACTAAAATTGTCCCTAGGTGTGTGGGGGAGTTTGCATGGTTGTTCGTCTCTGTGTGCCCTGCGATTGGCTGGCAACTGATTCAGGGTGTCCCCCGCCTACTGCCCGAAGACGGCTGGGATGGGCTCCAGCACCCCCCGCGACCCTAGTGAGGATCAAGCGGTTAGGAAGATGAATGAATGAATTATTTGTATCTAATGCATGACGTCAACATTCACTCATTGTCATCTTGTGTGCTGAATGTTTTTTTTTTGGGAGGTGGGGGTGTTGTATTTCTCTTCAGGTGGAGTGAGTTGCCCAATATTTGTCACTAACATGAAGTAAGAGGAAGTGCCTTTTCAATAGTGTGTCAGCTTGGAACCATACCGCTTCAATTTCAGCCTTACATGGAAGTTCAGGACTTCATCGTTGACATTGGAAACGTGTGTTGTCATTTGTTCGACTGCTTGAGTTTCTTCTTTGTCCTACCTTGAAACGATCCCAACTCCACATGTCAAACAAGTGGAGATAGTGCTGGAGATTGTGTAACTAATTGATCTCTCTCTCTCTCTCTCTCTCTCTCTCTCTCTCTTTCCACTTCCCGCCCCTTCGTCCCCCCCCCCAGTCATAACACAAGACAATCACACGGCGATCACAGCTGGGAGGATGACTATCGGCAAGGACTCCAGGAAAAGTTCCGTGCGGGCTTCCATCCGAGCCCCCAAATTCCTGGACAAATCCGGCGGCTTCTACGACCGCCTGGATGAGCTGGAAAGCGCACCCCTGAAGGACATTTTGGCGATGGACGGAGGGAGCGACGTGGACGACGGCCAGACGCTCCTGTGGGCGGCGCCCAGCGGCAGGTGGAAGAGAAAAAGCTCCAGGAGGATGCGGAAGCAGGCCGCTTCTCAGGAGGCGTCCGCTCTGGGCTCGGCGAGCCCCCGCGTAGCCGAAGCGCACACGCACTTTGCTTCCCGGCACGATTCTGACGAGCGAGTGCTGATCCGAGACGAGAAGAGAATGAAGCGGGAGCAAGAGCAGGTCATGAAAGTGGTGAAGCGGGATGCCGTGAAAACATATCGCAAGGTGAGACACGAACATCCGAGACAAGAACTTGCAATTAATCAGGCCACCATTTAAAAGCATCAGTTTGAATGTCAATAAATGACGACATGGAAGAAATGTTCCCTTTTTTTTGTTTGTTTGTTCATTTCATTTGATAAATAATAAAATCATGTTGATTATCATGTTTTTAATCATCAGATTAATAAGAAGTTCATGTGTATCAAATTTGCCAGCAGAAGGTTCCCCACAAATAAACATTTCCCTCGGTGGAGGTGATGAATACATTCCATCCTTGCATGAATGCCCCCTCGGTTAAACGTTAAGCCCTGAAAGGTTACGTAAGCCATTTTGTGGAGGAAAGTTTACAAGGCTGGACTCTGAATCCAGCGGCTGCCATATGGAGCGGGGTGGAGGTCCATCGAGTCTTATCTTGACGTCATGTTTAGTGACGGGCAAATCATTAAGAACCTTCACCTGTCCACAACAAATGTCAAGTCTTCCGTCTTTTTCCTCCTTAGGCTGTGGACCGAGCTTTTCGTCGAGGTTGGGAAGCGTTTGTGGCCAACATCTTCAGCATCACACTCACGCCCGTCCATTCGTCCCAAAATAAGCATCAAGCATAATGTGGCGCTGGCCGAGTTTCAGTAGAAGCTCAGCCATCATGAACACCCAAATATTTGCCATTGTATCATAATTATTTATTCCAGGTCATCATTTGTCACGCCTGGTTCACTATTGGGAGCTTTTCTCAGGTTTAACACGATGAAAACACAAACGTGTCGATGTGTGACTGCCAAATATGAAGCAATGACTGATCAGTGGACCCATTTTGTCTTTTATTTGGAAAGTCAAGTCAAGTCAAGAGTATTTCTCGAGCACTTTCAAACAGCCATCGCTGCATACAAAGTGCTGTACATGGAGCAATTTAACATGGACAATAAACAGTAAGACAAATCGGTAATTAAGGCGGTAGAAAGCACCAAACAGTAAAACCAAGAACACAACTAAGTCATGCTGAGTCGAATGCCAAAGAATACAAGTGAGTTTTGAGGAGGGTTTTGAAGATGGGCAGCGAGGAGGCTTGCCATCAAGTCACGAAGCTGAAGGGAATCATCCGCAGGCTGAGTGTAGATGTACACAAATGTGCCCAAAGTATTTAATTATTTTGTGACATACAAACAAACAAAAACTGTTTATTAATTTTTGTATTGTCATATATTTATGCAGTGTTCAGTTGGTTTTAACACTTGAAAATGCACAATAAATTGTAACTGCTGGCGGAAAACCAGAAAATGAAAAATTACAATGAACATTTCATATTATTGACGATCATAATTATTGGTACAGTTTTATGAGATTACGTTAGGGTCATCCGGAAATTGGAGGACATTTTGGCTTCAAAACTCTTGAAAAATAAACCTGCATTTGCTGGACTGCATGTTTTAGTAATTTGTATGTCGATTATTTAAAATTTGATGAGTGGGACGGAAAATTTCCTCCAATTCTGCAATGACCCAGAAAGGAAAACAAGAAAATCCTATATACAAAAATTTGATAGCTTGTGAAGTACGTTCGTCCCTGAAGTCTTCCAAAAAGACTTGGAATGAAGATGGTTATCATTTGAAGGAGATTAAAATGTGTGTATGCTTTTTTAAAAAATTATTGCATGACCACTTTTACATGACACGGGTTTTCATTCATTCCGATCCGATCCTGGGCAGTCGGCCCGGCCCCCTCGATGCCCCTGTGATGTATCCTCCTATTCGGTAGATGGCAGTAACTTGATTAACGGGGTACGTCCAAACGCCACAAAAGAAATCCAAGTTAAAAGAAAGAAAAAGGAATCCCTCTCCTGTTAATTCGTTTGACGTGATGACACAATCGTGACACTTATATGTAATGATATATGTCAAATATACTTGGGTGATTGCTCTTGCAAAAAAATTTCATGAAAAAAAGCTCTCCGGTAAACCGTTTCTCCGTAAAGTTGCAAGGAATAGGCGGAGTCACGGGACGAGTATATAAAATGGACGCAGCCATTTTTTCGTCCACTTTCCTGCCTTCTCTACATTGAGGTAATGTCTGAAATTCTCATCATGTTTTACCCCCCAACCCAAATTATTTTTGAATCCGTTCTAGTCACAATTTCGACCGACAACTGTGCGTTCTCGTCATCATTTAAATATGGAAACGTTAGTTATTTGGATTTTTAAGCTTTTCCCCTGCGCGTTTCACTTTTTGATCTCGCTTTTGGCTTCCTTTCCATCGTCTCTCGATGATGAGACTTTTCACAGACCTGTTCTGAATGACTGTGAATGTACTTTTTCTATTCTGAAGTGAGACATTTTTTTGGAAAGAAAGGCGGCTTCGGTGTCGCCTGCCCGCGTGTAGTCACGTGGCTATGGCTAATGCTAAAGCTAGCACCTCGTGCTTCTTGTATGTCTTGCAGATGCAGCCTGTTCGCGAAGCTACGTTATTAAGCTCAGGTATTGCCCTTCAACCTTTTTAATGACTCTTGTGTATAACTAAAATGATGAAAAAGGAAGGCCCATCACTGAATTATTGTTCACTGACTAATGTGCCTTTTTTTTTCAGGTGGAGCTCGTTCAAGAACCTACTGGTATGAGCCCCTTTTGATGTTATTTTGCATTTGCATTGTCATGCTGCGGGGATGTGAACTTTGAACTCTCTCACTGACTCAACCACGATGAAAATGTATCCAAATCTGAGTTGCATGGAGCAGTAAACATAAAAATGTACCAATTGCAACCAGACGTTAATGTGAGTGACCTATTTTATTCCCTCTCCTTTAGGATGGTCTTCTGATCTTCAGGTATTTCTAGTTTCTTTTCCAAAAAATGATCATGGCTGCTGTGATGAATTCTAGAACTCTCTCTGACTGAACTAGTCTTTGAAGAGAACCATTTTAAGTGTTATTCTGAGCAGCACCCATAGGCTAGTTCAATGTTTCATGTTAGGTTTTAATATTCTTTTCTGTTTGTAGATGGGGGGAAAACAAACCTCTGGACTTTCTGGATCAGCTGTTGGCTAACTCATCACAAGGTGGGGGGCTTAAACAAAATTCTGTACACCTTCTGGGTTGAAATGATGATTTCAAATGACAAGCATATGGCTGAAACCATTGATGTCAACATGGGTTCTGATTCGTTTGGACACCAAAATGACAACATCAATGTAATGGTTGCACTTGAAATTTGACTTTTTTTTTTTTTTGGTGGTAGCTACAAGGTGACTGAGGCACGATGGCACATCGTCAAACATAAGTAAGCACTTGAATTTGTCTCTATAGGTGCAATGATGATGACACTTAGCTCACTTTGACTTACTGTGAAAGGACACGAACATCTGAGCACCTAATATTTAATTGTAGAAAATTGACAGTAAACTAAAGTCTTTGTGCTTCAACAGGCTCGAGGTGAGTGGGTGCGTTAAAAAAAAAGGCCCACCGGCGCTCTGCAGCTGAAAATGATGAGACACTACTGGAATCTCGTTCGTCTGAATACTGATGAGAATCACAAACCTGACGCCAGCCATGCTTGAATAGTTGCAGTGAATGGAAAGTGTTCCCCAAAGCTCATGACTTGTTTCCTCCCCTCAACCAGATGTATCCGCATTTGGACCCCATCTGCCAGGTGAGCATTAAAATCACGCAACAGCAATATGTGCTCCATGCGTTTCTTTGGTGATGACACCCGCACGCGTCTTACGCCATGCGTCGATGCCAGACCTGCAAAGGTGAACCCACTGGTGTTACCATGGCAACAAGGGGACACCTTGTTGGGGTTTCCAACAGTCTGAAAAAGAAGTTTGCTGTAGCATGGTGGCCACATGTAAAGAAGCTAGCTAACAATTTCCTTTAACTTTTCAGATGGGAGGCGGCCATTTCGTGGAGGTGAGTCGAATGTTTTTATTTTTTTGAGGTTTTTGTGTGGAAAGTGATGACTTCCTGTTACCGCCCCAGTCTGAAGATTCGTGACTGATTGGTACAACTCCTGAGCCACATTGAATTAATGTCAACTCCTATAAATGGTGATCAAATTGAAATTTATTTTATTCTGCTCACAGGTTGGCGTGTCTGTTTCGGCTACCAGGATGCTGTTTTGCGCTGTCCGCGGCAGCCATGTTGGTATGATGCGCATATTTTAATTTGCCAACAGAAGTGATGAGCTCATGATACCGCCCCAGTCTGAACTTTCATGACTGATTGGTTGACTCTGATCTTGAAGCAAACATTGTAAAGCATGTTGTGTGTCTCTTGGGCACTGACTGCATTTTTATTTTGGTTCTTTCCATTTCCAGACTGGATCGGCATCTTGGAAAATTTGGAAATGCCCCTGCACACTGAAAGTGATTCATCGTATTGACCCATCTTTGAAATAAAGAAAAATAAAATTACTCTTGGGCTTTTTTTCTTCAACCTTTTTTTAGCAAATTTGGCATAAACACAGTATTTTGATAATACTTGAGGGACAATGAATTAATAATCAAAAATGCATTTTTAGCCATTGCAGGAGCTGGCCATTTTGCCCTTTTTGTCAACTGAAAATGACCAAAACCCCAGTGAGCAATGATGGGTTGTGAGCTGAACACTTAAGCACGCTTCAGTTGAAGGGGCCGCCATTTTGCTACTTGATAACATTAAGAATGCACAGATGTTTGTGCCATGACAAAACAGGGAAAACATCAATGTCCTCTGTCGAAGAACATCAGGTTAGTCTGCATTGAAGAGCCGTGCGGCAATATCATCCAACAGCCAGTCCATCCCTGCCAGAAGATTCTGGCCTGTCACTGCACTGCATCCCATAATGCACCAGTGGTGGTTTTTGATGTCATCCAGGGCTAACGTCTGCAAAATAAAACCATCTTGTGCATAAATAGACCTACAGATCTATAGTAGATGTATCAGAAATAAAAATCCAGTGTAAGGGCTTTGAATAGAGAAGCTGATCAACAAGATGGGGAAAAGTGAGAGGGGGTAAGATTCTTTCTGTATTGGAAGTCCTGATAAAACCCACACATCCATACTGTGACGGAGCTGCAGAAAAAAAAATGGCTTACCGCTTGTATCGCTTCTTCTGACATTGCACCAGGTACATCTTGTTTGTTTGCAAACACCAACAATGTTGCACCTAGTAACCGCTAAAAGGCAGAACAAAATATATATATGTATATACTGTTTATATATAAATAAACACAATTTATCTGAGGACACAATATTGGCGGTACCTCCTCCAGCAGCAGCTTGTGGAGCTCCTGCCTGCAGTCTTCCATGCGTTGTCGGTCTGCGCTGTCCACCACCCACACGAGACCATCCGTGCGTTCAAAGTAGTTCCTCCAGTAGGAGCGCAGAGATTTCTGTCCCCCCACGTCCCAAATGTTCAACTTGTACCTACGACAATAAACAGACGTTTACTTTAATTGTGTTATTTTTAAAGTGCTCCATAAACGAGTTCATTGGGCGTGATGATGTCACGTTGGGTGAGTGAAAACACATACGCCACACACGCCTTAATTATGTCAACTACTGCGGATTAGCTCAATCATGATTTCTCATCAACAGAATATTTACTCTCTGTGTTCCAACGTGATGATCCTGAAGCCCAGCGTTGGTGGGATGGTGCTGATGTCCTCGCCATTCAGCCTCTTCACGACGGTCGTCTTCCCCGCATTGTCGAGACCTCTGCACGAGCCAGATCAGGAAAAAACACACACGTATACAAATGGCCAAGTTGCTAATGCTAATTCAGCACTAAACGGAAATGTTTATTCAATCCCCTTCTCGTGTGTCTACACGAGAAGACGTGCTCAGAATGGTTGATTTTCTGAGCATTTTCTGATGGTATTCTACACGACTTGAAACAGGATACAGTATTAGTAGTCGCATCTCGCGCTCTTTCTGCTTCATCTTCTTCAGAATTGTCAGCAAACCCATCGCCAAACTGTCCTGCGGATCGATTAAGTATTTAGGTCAAGCAAACAAAGAAAAAAATGATTTTCTCTTTGGTCTTATGTTTCAATCAGCTCGCGTGTGTACACGGAAGTGGTAGGCATGAGCGCAGCCTCTACGCGACATCCTATTGGTCAAACCAGTACTGGGGCGCACGTTCATTGGTTTAAAGCTGACGCGGTGTCTGACGGGTTGTGTTGCGTTCGGCGTATTGGAAATTTTTTGATTTCGTTTGACGTTTTCAATTTTGAGTCGTTGTGACTTGTGAGGGGCAGGCCGCAATTGTCACGTGTGAAGTTCTATCGCTGGACCTTGTCTTCTAATAATGGTACCGCTTAGAAACAGTAGTCAATGTTAGCAGTCTTACCATATTTTCCCATACAGCTTTATTTCTATTGCTTTTGTATTCATTAGATTGATGCTATTCATCGAACTGAACGTGAACGACACCCTTGGTTGAATTAAATACAGAATTTGTAATTAGCCACGTTACGTAACACGATTTTGACTTGTTCCAAGCGTCCCAGTCGTTCTTCTTTTGGGGGGGGGGGGGGGGGGGGCGGGGGGACTTTTGGCGTCCCCGTGTGGTATAAATCGGAGTAAATTCACGACGGAAAGCCTTGAGGAAACAGAAGGGGCTGGGCTAGGCGGGATGTGGGTCAATTCTTGAGCTCTGCGGACTTTAAAATAAACAGAAAGTGAAAGCAGATGTCTGCCCAGCGTACCCAGCCCGCGAACCCCAAGTGGATGCAGTCCATGTTTGAAGAGCGACTGGGTAAAAACTGAAAGTCCTGAGGTCCATCCTGATGGTGCCTGCACCAGGACGTCAGTGCGCTCCACTGGAGGTGAGATGTCCCCCCCTCTTCATGGACACAAGAGACGAGGCTACATCCGGTTCTGTAAGTTCTCCCATTCTCAAAAATTGAGCCAAATAGACCTCACAATTTAAAAAAGAAAGAGCTTGTGAAACCAAAAGCTAAAACTAATATTGTATTGACTTATTTCATTCTGTCATTTTTTGTCATTTAAATGATTCATACAGCGAAAAGAAAGACCATCTCAAAAAAATTAAAATACGACAATTTTTTATACACCATTATCCAATTTCTAGGTCATTCAATTCTGTCTAAAATACTTCCACTGTAGCTGCATTTACTAACTTTGATGTTGTTATGGTACAGAATGTACTGATGATAATTTTTACTTAGTACTGTCTTTGTACCCGAACAATGCTGATTCACATGTATTGAGCAACTTGCTATTATCCTGTTTGTTTGTTTTTTAATACCACATTTCCGACTTTGCGTCACATGGCGATGGCGTCTATCCCTTCTGAGAACACCCTGGACCGGTCACCAGTCTATAACACGGCACATGTGACTCACCAGTCAGACACTTTGTAGCTAAGGTTGCAAGAATGTTGCGTGTGGTTCCAAGTAAAGTGGCTGACTCAGGAGAATTCAACAGATCATATTCATTGTCGCAAAGCTATAAACATAATCGTGTGAGCGAGGGCGTCAAAGCGCTGCATTTCTCTGAGTGAAACCCCGAAATCCACAAATGAACGCGGCGTGTGTCCTTCAACATAGTTCCTCGGCACCAATTTATCACTCGTCGGTTCCAGCTGAGCACTGCTTTTGTCCAAATGAAACCCCTCAACCAATCAAATTGGATCGTTGGCACTTTTGAAAAAGGCCTCTGAAAGCTATTCATTATCAGTTATCGCTGCGCTTCTGACAAAGACGGCCGCATTTACGTTCATGTTGGCAGGAGAGCGAGGCGGCGGGGGACCGGAGGGGCACGAAGAGGAGACGAATGAAGAACCGAAATGCCGCCCGGAAGAGCCGCAAAAAACAAACCGAGAGGGCGGACGAACTTCACAAGGTAGGAAATTTTTTATTTTTGTACCTGCATGAGTGTGAGTGTGTGTGTGTGAGTGTGTGTGTGTGCGTTAGATAGGTGGTGGGGGTGGGGGGTCTATTGGCTATTTCCTGTAAAGAGCATGCTTGAAAAGAAGGGCTGCCCCTGGGAAGGAGCACCGCCTTTCCTGTCTCTACAGCCCCCTCCACCACACACACACACCCCCACGCACGTACACACACACACACACACACACATAGTGTGGGAGGCAATTTTATCAAAATAGACTACAGACAAAAAAGGAATGTTGTTTTTAGTATTTAGTTTAACAAACTAGACATTTACATGCAAAAGGAAATGTTATGAGTGGAACAGATTATTCAAAAGTATCTATGAATCTGATGCTAAACTCAGTTGAAGTGAATTGAATGGATTTGAGTTAAGCTTAGCATAGCACTCCAAAGAATGGCGACAGGACGATCGATGGTGTGTGTTGGTGATTGGACTTTCACTTTTTCTTTATCGATTGTTGATTTTTTTTTTTTTTTTTAAGCCGAGGGCCTCGTTTGAGAACAGCGACATAACAACTCGGGTCAACCCATTTCTACACTTTTAACCAGTGATACAAAGATTTTTCGACTTAAAAAAAAAAAAAAAAAGAGAGAACATTTCTCAAAAATCTGATGTGCTAGAAAAAAAGTAAATATAATTTTGACATCAGTGTCAAAAATGCGCATCGTGACAGATGAAGTCACTATGATCAAAAATTGCAGATGACCAATATAATTCAACAGTCGGACGTGTGCACTCAGTTGTAAGTTAAGCGAAGTTCCCTTTCAAATGTCAGTGAGGTTCACAGAAAAGTGTCACCTGAAGACGCCAAATGACATCTGTAAGAATACAGTGCACTATAGTCAACCATTAAAATCTATATTTATTATTTACATGCATTTTCAAGCATCACACATTTAACACCCAAATATATGCATGTGAGGTATTGCGGGTATTGTTTTTGTCCATTTGGTGTCACCATCCTCGCATTTAACAGTACCGTATTTCCCGCACTAAAAGGTGCACCTAAAAGCCTTCCATTTACTTAAAAGCTTACAGCGCGCCTTAAAATCCGATGCGCCTTGTGTATGGTCATTACGGTAATGCGTCAACCCCAAAATGGCTCCTTGCTAGAGACATGCTTGCAACGCAGAGTTCAAACTTAATGCGATCACGGTCACGCAGTTGAACACGGAAATAGAGCGGCGGCAAGAGAGTTCAACGTTCGCGAGTCAATGTTCTGACTTGCTGTTGGTTGAGTGAACTTTGTCGCCGCTTCATTAAATAAGTTTTACTGACATCTGAGCGTCGCTATATAAATCAGGGTGTAGTGTAGTGTTCTGTTGGCATTGAGGGTAGCTCCACCTATTGGATGCATTGTAGATTGCGTCTGAGAAGCGCTGCGTCCAATGTATGAAAAAAAATTACAAAATAGGCCATTCGGTGAAGGTGTGCCCCATAATCCAGTGCGCCTTTTAGTGTGGGAAATACAGTACTGTAGTATCTGTGACTGGATGCGTGTGACTCCAAGGATTGGAAATACTGTTTTGTTTTTCTCCACACTGCTACGAGTGACAGGTCACTAACTGTTTTTCCTCGGCAGGAGTTCGTGAGTCTGGAGGCTTCTAACTTGGCCCTGGAAAAGGAGATTGAAACGTTAAAAAAAGAGGTTCGTCATTACACCGCAGCCCTGGAGCGCCACCGGCCTTTTTGTGTCCTCGGAGATTCCGTGCAGGTGGATGCCCTCAAGCCTTCCGCATTTAACACCTCCAACCCGGAGATTGGCGAAAACCCTCATCCGTGGCCCTTGTCCAATATCATCCCTTCCTGCCTTTTGTCACTCACTCCTCATTCCTTGTTGGGTGGCAACATCAACACAGAATCCTGCCATTTGCCCTCGCCCCCTTTCACCACACGCAATGACGACCTCTCAATCGCATCCGGAATTTTTCAATACGAGAGCCCTTCAGTATTTGATCAGAGCGACTCAAGTCAGGAGACGACGCCAGTGACATCCCTGCTTTCCATTTCGCCGAACACCTCGGATGGATTTTTCCCTTCAAACACACCTTCGTTGGGGCCGTCGCTTTCGGAGTTCCTGGAGGAAAACGACTGGATTCTGAGTGTGGACGGCAACCCCACCATTCTTTAAGGGCACCCAAAAAAGTGACTCCATTCGGTGCCCTTCTTTTGACTACACTTGATGGAAATGACAACTTGATGACACATGACCTTGTGGTCACTTTGCTTTCACTTGTGTTCATTTACTTCCTGTTTTATCTAGGGAGCAAGACACATCCTGCATTCATTTGTGTATTTATTTATTTAACCTTCGTGAGTAACATTCATTGTCATCTGATTCGTGTTTGGTGCTATGTTTCATTTTCAGTCAATGGCAGTGCTTGTATAATACTTTACAAAACAGCTAACGTTTGTAGACGAACTAATGACAAATAATAAAAATGGCTTGTTTAGAAAGCATATTGATTGCTGGTGCTTAACCTTGTTCGAGGTACCGAACCCAATCAATTCACATGCACATTCACCGAACCCTTCATTACTGAAAAATAAAAATCTGATTAAAGATATGTTCCTTCAGTTTTGCCGGTGCGAGACGAGTTGCTCGACTTGGCATGACAAATCATGCAGGTAGGATGCTGAGTCCCATCACGTTCTGTGATGCATGTGAACCCATGCAGTTTTTAACCCCCCCCCCCAAAAAAACGACCATGTGTAGTAAGGCGTTTTTTTGCCGAAAATAACGACCTTGTATAGCAAGGCGTTTTTATCGGAAAAAAGCGACCATGTATAGTAAGGCGTTTTTAGCCGGAAAAAAATGACCATGTATTGTAAGGCGGTTTTTTTTGCCAAAAATAACAACCATGTATTTTTTTCTGATAAAAACACCTTACTATACATGGTCGTTTTTTTCCCTGGCTCAAAACGCCTTACAATACATGGTTGTTTTTTTCAGTTAAAAGTGCCTGACTATACATAGTGTTTTTTGGGGGGCTTAAAACGCCTTACTATACATGGTCGTTTTTTGGGGGCTAAAAACGCCTTACTATACATGCTCTTTTCTTTTCGGCTAAAAACGCCTTACTATACATGGTCGTTTTTTTTCATCTAAAAACGCCTTACTATACATGGTCGTTTTTTGGGGGCTAAAAACGCCTTACTATACATGCTCTTTTCTTTTCGGCTAAAAACGCCTTACTATACATGGTCGTTTTTTTTCATCTAAAAACGCCTTACTATACATGGTCGTTTTTTTCGTCTAAAAACGCCTTACTATACATGGTTGTTTTTTTCTTCTAAAAACGCCTTGCTATACATGGTCTTTTCTTTTCGGCTAAAAACACCTTACTATACATGGTCTTTTCTTTTCGGCTGAAAAACGCCTTACTATACATGGTCTTTTCTTTTCGGCTGAAAAACGCCTTACTATACATGGTCGTTTTTTTCTTCTAAAAACACCTTACTGTACATGGTCGTTTTTTGGGGGCTGAAAAACGCCTTACTATACATGGTCGTTTTTTTCTTCTAAAAACACCTTACTATACATGGTCGTTTTTTGGGGGCTGAAAAACGCCTTACTATACATGGTCTTTTCTTTTCGGCTAAAAACGCCTTACTATACATGGTCGTTTTTTTGGTCTAAAAACGCCTTACTATACATGGTCGTTTTTTTTTTCATCTAAAAACGCCTTACTATACATGGTCGTTTTTTTCGTCTAAAAACGCCTTACTATACATGGTCGTTTTTTTGGTCTAAAAACGCCTTACTATACATGGTCGTTTTTGGGGGCTGAAAACGCCTTACTATACATGGTCTTTTCTTTTAGGCTAAAAACGCCTTGCTATACATGGTCATTTTTTTCATCTAAAAACGCCTTACTATACATGGTCTTTTCTTTTCGGCTAAAAACGCCTTACTACACATGGTCGTTTTTTTGGGGCTGAAAACGCCTTACTATACATGGTCGTTTTTTTGGTCTAAAAACGCCTTACTATACATGGTCGTTTTTTTTTCATCTAAAAACGCCTTACTATACATGGTCGTTTTTTTCTTCTAAAAACACCTTACTATACATGGTCGTTTTTTGGGGGCTGAAAACGCCTTACTATACATGGTCTTTTCTTTTAGGCTAAAAACGCCTTGCTATACATGGTCATTTTTTTCATCTAAAAACGCCTTACTATACATGGTCTTTTCTTTTCGGCTAAAAACGCCTTACTACACATGGTCGTTTTTTTGGGGCTGAAAACGCCTTACTATACATGGTCGTTTTTTTCGTCTAAAAACGCCTTACTATACATGGTCGTTTTTTTGGTCTAAAAACGCCTTACTATACATGGTCGTTTTTTTCGGCTAAAAAATTCGTCCAAAAATGCCTTTCTATACATGGTCTTTTCTTTTCGGCTAAAAACGCCTTACTATACATGGTCGTTTTTTTGGTCTAAAAACGCCTTACTATACATGGTCGTTTTTTTTTCATCTAAAAACGCCTTACTATACATGGTCGTTTTTTTCGTCTAAAAACGCCTTACTATACATGGTCGTTTTTTTTGGTCTAAAAACGCCTTACTATACATGGTCGTTTTTTTCGGCTAAAAAATTCGTCCAAAAACGCCTTACTATACATGGTCTTTTCTTTTCGGCTAAAAACGCCTTACTATACATGGTCGTTTTTTGGTCTAAAAACGCCTTACTATACATGGTCGTTTTTTTTTCATCTAAAAACGCCTTACTATACATGGTCGTTTTTTTCGTCTAAAAACGCCTTACTATACATGGTCGTTTTTTTGGTCTAAAAACGCCTTACTATACATGGTCGTTTTTTGGGGGCTGAAAACGCCTTACTATACATGGTCTTTTCTTTTAGGCTAAAAACGCCTTGCTATACATGGTCATTTTTTTCATCTAAAAACGCCTTACTATACATGGTCTTTTCTTTTCGGCTAAAAACGCCTTACTACACATGGTCGTTTTTTTGGGGCTGAAAACGCCTTACTATACATGGTCGTTTTTTTGGTCTAAAAACGCCTTACTATACATGGTCGTTTTTTTTTTCATCTAAAAACGCCTTACTATACATGGTCGGTTTTTTCTTCTAAAAACACCTTACTATACATGGTCGTTTTTTGGGGGCTGAAAACGCCTTACTATACATGGTCTTTTCTTTTAGGCTAAAAACGCCTTGCTATACATGGTCATTTTTTTCATCTAAAAACGCCTTACTATACATGGTCTTTTCTTTTCGGCTAAAAACGCCTTACTACACATGGTCGTTTTTTTGGGGCTGAAAACGCCTTACTATACATGGTCGTTTTTTTCGTCTAAAAACGCCTTACTATACATGGTCGTTTTTTTGGTCTAAAAACGCCTTACTATACATGGTCGTTTTTTTCGGCTAAAAAATTCGTCCAAAAATGCCTTTCTATACATGGTCTTTTCTTTTCGGCTAAAAACGCCTTACTATACATGGTCGTTTTTTTGGTCTAAAAACGCCTTACTATACATGGTCGTTTTTTTTTCATCTAAAAACGCCTTACTATACATGGTCGTTTTTTTCGTCTAAAAACGCCTTACTATACATGGTCGTTTTTTTTGGTCTAAAAACGCCTTACTATACATGGTCGTTTTTTTCGGCTAAAAAATTCGTCCAAAAACGCCTTACTATACATGGTCTTTTCTTTTCGGCTAAAAACGCCTTACTATACATGGTCGTTTTTTGGTCTAAAAACGCCTTACTATACATGGTCGTTTTTTTTTCATCTAAAAACGCCTTACTATACATGGTCGTTTTTTTCGTCTAAAAACGCCTTACTATACATGGTCGTTTTTTTGGTCTAAAAACGCCTTACTATACATGGTCGTTTTTTGGGGGCTGAAAACGCCTTACTATACATGGTCTTTTCTTTTAGGCTAAAAACGCCTTGCTATACATGGTCATTTTTTTCATCTAAAAACGCCTTACTATACATGGTCTTTTCTTTTCGGCTAAAAACGCCTTACTACACATGGTCGTTTTTTTGGGGCTGAAAACGCCTTACTATACATGGTCGTTTTTTTGGTCTAAAAACGCCTTACTATACATGGTCGTTTTTTTTTTCATCTAAAAACGCCTTACTATACATGGTCGGTTTTTTCTTCTAAAAACACCTTACTATACATGGTCGTTTTTTGGGGGCTGAAAACGCCTTACTATACATGGTCTTTTCTTTTAGGCTAAAAACGCCTTGCTATACATGGTCGTTTTTTTTTTCATCTAAAAACGCCTTACTATACATGGTCGGTTTTTTCTTCTAAAAACACCTTACTATACATGGTCGTTTTTTGGGGGCTGAAAACGCCTTACTATACATGGTCTTTTCTTTTAGGCTAAAAACGCCTTGCTATACATGGTCATTTTTTTCATCTAAAAACGCCTTACTATACATGGTCTTTTCTTTTCGGCTAAAAACGCCTTACTACACATGGTCGTTTTTTTGGGGCTGAAAACGCCTTACTATACATGGTCGTTTTTTTCGTCTAAAAACGCCTTACTATACATGGTCGTTTTTTTGGTCTAAAAACGCCTTACTATACATGGTCGTTTTTTTCGGCTAAAAAATTCGTCCAAAAATGCCTTTCTATACATGGTCTTTTCTTTTCGGCTAAAAACGCCTTACTATACATGGTCGTTTTTTTGGTCTAAAAACGCCTTACTATACATGGTCGTTTTTTTTTCATCTAAAAACGCCTTACTATACATGGTCGTTTTTTTCGTCTAAAAACGCCTTACTATACATGGTCGTTTTTTTTGGTCTAAAAACGCCTTACTATACATGGTCGTTTTTTTCGGCTAAAAAATTCGTCCAAAAACGCCTTACTATACATGGTCTTTTCTTTTCGGCTAAAAACGCCTTACTATACATGGTCGTTTTTTGGTCTAAAAACGCCTTACTATACATGGTCGTTTTTTTTTCATCTAAAAACGCCTTACTATACATGGTCGTTTTTTTCGTCTAAAAACGCCTTACTATACATGGTCGTTTTTTTGGTCTAAAAACGCCTTACTATACATGGTCGTTTTTTGGGGGCTGAAAACGCCTTACTATACATGGTCTTTTCTTTTAGGCTAAAAACGCCTTGCTATACATGGTCATTTTTTTCATCTAAAAACGCCTTACTATACATGGTCTTTTCTTTTCGGCTAAAAACGCCTTACTACACATGGTCGTTTTTTTGGGGCTGAAAACGCCTTACTATACATGGTCGTTTTTTTGGTCTAAAAACGCCTTACTATACATGGTCGTTTTTTTTTTCATCTAAAAACGCCTTACTATACATGGTCGGTTTTTTCTTCTAAAAACACCTTACTATACATGGTCGTTTTTTGGGGGCTGAAAACGCCTTACTATACATGGTCTTTTCTTTTAGGCTAAAAACGCCTTGCTATACATGGTCATTTTTTTCATCTAAAAACGCCTTACTATACATGGTCTTTTCTTTTCGGCTAAAAACGCCTTACTACACATGGTCGTTTTTTTTGGGCTGAAAACGCCTTACTATACATGGTCGTTTTTTTTTTCATCTAAAAACGCCTTACTATACATGGTCGTTTTTTTTTGTCTAAAAACGCCTTACTATACATGGTCGTTTTTTTGGTCTAAAAACGCCTTATTATACATGGTCGTTTTTTTCGGCTAAAAAATTCGTCCAAAAATGCCTTTCTATACATGGTCGTTTTTTTCGGATAAAATTTCATCCAAAAACGCCTTACTATACATGGTCATTTTTTTTCGTCCAAAAAGGCCTTACTATACATGGTCGTTTTTTTCGGCTAAAAAAGAGCACATGGAGAGCGCAACAATTTGATGGACAGAAAAATACCGTTCAAGAGTAAGCCGCATCCCAAGTTGGACGTTGTGTTCACTGATAAATAAAGAAAAGTGCATTTTCCAGTGTATGTGGAGTTATATGCGAGGTTCACAAATTAGGACAATTTGTATAACAGTCGTATTTGAGACTTTTTTAAAATAATGTGGGTCAAATATGGCTCATGAAAGATGTGGCTTGGTTGAGGTTGAATTCAGGCTGATATCAGGAACCTGTTCTGGCCCAGCGTCGGGCCGGAGTAGGGCCAGATATGGTTTTACAATGCAGCTCAGATCTGGGCCGAATGCGGCCCACATCATGGATGCCGGACGTGGGCCACTGCGGGACCGTCATTCATTGAGGTATGTGGGCCGAGTGTACGTGACGTGTCTGCCCCAGAGCTGGCAACTCCAATATTACTGACTGGGAAGTACACGCTGGAGGCGACAGAATGCTTTTTGCACTACTAGCCTACTTTACTGAAAGACAGGTCACTGCTGTCAAAGCGTCCATCCACCGTGAAATGTCTTTTATTCCAACATTACACTCACACGCACGCACTCTCCACTCTTTGTGTGCGTGTGTGTGTGTTTTGAGAGAAAACACGTCCTAACTCACCATCACAGACCTCGTTTCTTTCTTTCTCCCCGGAATCGTTGCAGCACGAGATGGACGAGCGGCCGACGCGCACACTGACACGCCGCAAAGTGTGCAAGGAGACTCCGTTTCGACTGCGCGTGGTTTTCCTAGATGACAGTGAACGCACTTTCGAAGTAGAGGTGAGTTGGTTCTGTCGTGTTGAAACTGTAAATACTACAGTTGTACGTGCAGTACTACTTTTTTTCCTCTGCTCTGGATTATATATGAGTTTTAATGCCTTACTATACATCATTCTTTATCTTATCATTTCTCGTGTTGTTTTTTTTGGGGTGTGTGACTGTACGTTACGTCTAAAAAACGGCCGATACATCCTGCTGATTTGTTTAGGTTGACTAAACATCATTCAATTCAAACAAATGGCTTAGCATACTTTATATCTTGACTATACAGTATAGTCTTGTTTTTTAATAATTTAGTAAAGTGTTTTAGTTATACAATTGTAATTTGAGGGGTTCGTTGTTTTCGAACGGATGGCTCTACTTTTCGAAACCACAAAAGGAGCGATGGATTCCAGCATTGTTCAAAGGGACGTCTGCACCCCAGTACGATCGCGAACACTCTTCTCCGCAACTAAATCACTTCCTGCTTTCGCTTACTTCAATAACCAATCAGAAGCTAAATTACACAATTACAGTAATCCCTCGTTTATCACGGCGATTGTGGATCAAAACCACCCGCGATAAACGAAAATCCGTGAAGTAGGGACCAATTAAAAAAAAAAATTTTAATGCCGCACGTGGGACTTTGCACATGAGCGAAGCGCGCGCGCACACACACACACACACACACACACACACAGACCATCAGATTTTACTATTTGTTTTTTAAATTAATCTTAACATGACACCATGTCTTTTTTTGCACTTCCGACTCTACATCCTGTCATTTATTGAGTCGGAACATCAATCCAGTCGATTTTTTTTAGTCGAACTTTCCATCGTGTCCTTTTTCGAGCCTGGCTGCACAGTCATCTTTTAGGTCGTTCTGTCTTTTTTTTTTTTTTTTGTCCGACGATATGTCTTAACATCTTCTCCTTTGCCCATCCAAGACAAAAATGTCCAATGCACATCCGCACAGGTGAGCCAACAAAAATGATGGCAACTCTATAACACTTGCCATGTGTTTCCATGCTAGCAAAACGTTTTGGGCGGCGACTTCTTCAACAAAGTGTGCGGCCACCTGAAGTTGCTCGAGAAAGAATACTTCGGCCTGGAGTACCGACATCACAGCGGCAACTACGTGAGCCTCGTCAGGTGACGCACAACACGCGGGGATCGTGGAATTGGACTGATTTGGCTCTGTTTTTGCCAGGTGTGGCTCGAGCTGCTCAAGCCACTCGCAAAGCAGATTAAATGTAAGTGTTTCTTTTCAACAAGAACTTTAAAAAAAATGAATCGGCACAGCAATTAAGACATTTGAGAGAGAGCCCATCAAAGCAAGCCAAGTGGGATTTTCCTTCTCTCGCTCTCTCGCTTTTCCCCCCTTTTTGTTCTTTTAGACCCCGGCGATCTGTTCTTCAGGTTCATGGTTAAATTCTTCCCACCGGACCCTGGACAACTAAAGAGGAGCCTCACTCGGTACGGCGCCATTTCTTGACACACGCATGTGCCCCTACGTCATTGATGACGTCATTCGGTTTGCGTGCAGATACCTTTTCGCCTTGCAGGTCAAGCAGGACCTGTCCAACGGCAGTTTGACCTGTAACGACAACAGCGCCGCCCTGCTGGTCTCTCACATTCTGCAGTGTAAGGACCAGACAGAACATTCGAGTGACCGGAGGACAATGTCGTTTTATACACGTCATCGAAGCATCCGATATAAACTGACAGCAGAACTTGGCGACTACGATGAGGAGCTGGACTATCAGCACCTGGAGATGAAGCACTACGTCCCCAACCAGGAGTACCTGGACCACAAGATCCTCCGCTTCCACAAGAAACACAGGTAGAGTGCAATCTGCCCCCCAAAAAAAGAGTAAGGCATTTGTTGTGTCTTGAAATGACGAGGCACACACACGCGTTTTCTATAATGTATTCGACCGTCGAGTTGCACAAGTAACCTCGTGGGGGATTGGGGCTTAGGCTTCCCAGGTAACATTTCACACATGCGCAGTAGATGGCAATACGGGAAGTCAATGTGTCCAAACAACATACAAATCTATGGTTAATACACCACAGCATTGAAAAGCCATGCCACTGAAAAAGTTGTAATTGCCGTGAGATGCCACAAGATGTCGACAAAGCTCTATTTTGAACTCAATGAAAATTCTCAACTCAATGTAGTTCCGATACCAAGATGGCGGGAAAACCCACCACTATTTTTGTCGAATGGAAATCTTCTACTAAGCTCAAGAGCTTTCTTGATGCCACAAATTGTAACTACCGGTATCGACACAAAGCTGCCACAAGATTACAGTAAAGCACAATTCTTGACGGAAACTTCCAACACACTGAAACAAGAGTTCCTTGACACTAAGACACCACAAGATGGTGGCAGCACGAGTTTCGGCAAACTAGAACAATTAACGTCAGCATCGTTCTTTGACAATTAAGATGCCAGCGATGTGTTTGTTTGTTTCGTTGCTAAAATGAAACTTCCACACAGTTCAACAGTTTCTTGATTCCAAGCTAACACAAAATAATAAGTTCCGTTGGTGTCAAGATAATTCCTTCGCACAAAATGGCAACAAAGCACGATTTTTGTCTATTGTTTTTAAATTCACTTCAACATAATTGCTTGACACCAGGATGCCACAAGATTGCGGAGAGCACTGGTTTTGCCCCTCCCCCCCTCACAAAAGCCCCCCTAAACTCATTTCAACATAGCACCTTTTTTTTCACTCTTCTCCACAGAGGTTTGTCTGCGGCCGAGTCGGATGTCCACCTGCTGGAGCTGGCCAGGAAGCTGGACATGTACGGCATCCGGCCGCAGTCGGCCAGCGACGGCGAGGGCGCACGCATCAATCTGGCCGTCACGCACTCGGGCGTGCTGGTCTTTCAGGTACGCGGCCGCCATCAGCTCGCGAGGACTCGGCGCCACGAGACTCAGACTCCGGATGCTCGCTCAGGGAAACGCCAAGATCAACACCTTCAGCTGGGCCAAGATTCGCAAACTGAGCTTCAAGCGCAAACATTTCCTCATCAAGCTGCATGCCACCGTTGGGGTCCGAGTCCACTTCTTCGACACTGTTTTTTTTTTTTTTGGAGGGGGGGGGGGTTGCGGGCTGAGAGGTGGGTGCCACGCTTACTTGGTGCATTTCAACTGCATTTCAGCCATCCCGCAAGGACACGCTGGAGTTCTGCATGGCCACTCGTGACGTGTGCAAGGCCTTCTGGAAAACCTGCGTGGAGTACCACGCCTTCTTCCGGCTGGCCGAGGAGCCCAGGGCGGTGCGCAAGACCACGCTGCTGTCCACCAAAGGCTCCGGCTTTCGCTACAGGTGCCGATTTTCTTCCTGCAAAATAATCACAGCGCTTCACTTTTTGCACGTTTGTTCTTGACAGCCTTCCCCGCCCCCAAAAAACGGACGCCTGTGAATACTTTGCGGATGCGCCGTGTATCCTCTGATGCTGACGTTTGGTCTTTTCGAATGTGGACAGCGGGCGCACGCAGAGGCAGCTGCTGGAATGTTTGGGATCGAGCGAGAAGAAGCCTTCGCACGTTAACAGGTGGCCTTAATGAAATCCAATATGGCAATGACGCAGCAGGAAGCTAAACGCCTTACCGTACATCATAGGTGTCAAAGTCAGGTCCTGGGGGGGGGCCGTTTTCCAAGTCTCCCTGTTGCAACACACATAACTAACTTTTTTTCTTAAAACAACAGCAAGTCACATCGAGCAACATATACAGTACTGTACTCCATGTATATGGATTTTTTTTTTATGAATATGTTTGAAAAACTCTGCGATGCAACTGAAGCCACGGTAAACGAACCGCGAAATAGCGAGGGATCACTGTACTTCATTGGGCATAGAAGATTTCAGGCGCAAGAGTTTCAAGTTCCAAGCGTGGTCACAATCTGCATTCAACTCAATTACAGTCGGATTTTTGGGGCCTAACACGGGCCAAAAGGAATGACTGCCATTTATGGCAACAATGTGAGCGCAACAAAGCAAGGAAGTTGTTTTTATTTTAGCTTAGGTTAAAAAAAAATTGTCAGCTTTTATTTCTTCGCTGTCAACTGTAAGGAAAACCAATTTTGACAACAGCAAACGTTGAATTGCCCAACTTAAATTGTTGTGGATGTTTGTTGTGTTGAAATTCAATCCACACAACTTTTTTTTTTTGTGTGTACTATTCTTAATGTGCGTCTCCATCTCGATCCAGCACTCCAGACTACGACTCGCGGCAGTGCCGATCTTCTCCCGATCTCCTCAGTGACGTCGCCAAACAAGTAAACACGCGAAAGTCGACTTTAAAAAAAAAAAAAAAAAAAACAGATCATCTGAGCAATAATGTTCAATCCTTTTTTATATGCGTGTTTGTTTGTGTGACATACTCGCCGAGCAGTACGAGGACGCCTTCTCCCGCTCCACTTGTGCCTCAGAGCACAACCGGCCGTACGCTAGCCCGAGGTGTCGTAGCCTGGCCCGGGTCACGCCTCTCCTGCCGCAGGTGCGAGCTGCGTCCGCGGCGAGGGACCGAGCGCCCAGGCCGGCCGGTACCTACGGAAACCGCTTGCGCCGCCGGCCCGTCCCACACCCGGATGCGACGCAGCAGCTGATTCTCCTCTACCCCAACAGTCCCGCCTATCAATACCACCCGGTGCTTCCGTCATTCCCGCGGCCGTATTTCTCCGACTGCGCGGCCTCGCTGGAATGCTTGCCGCCGCCGAAACGGAGGTGGGACGGGCGACCGCGGCCATCTTTGTACCCGCTGGGTTGGGGCGGGCAAGCCGCGGCCTACCGTGAGGGAAGCTACGGGGCGGGGTTAATTGGCCGGACAGAGGCGGGGCATTACAGTGACGACTGCAACTTTCTCCCGGGGCTCCCTCGCCAAGCGGAAGTCAAGTTTCACCTCCCCGCGTCCGAATTCCGCCCCCTTGGCTACTATCCGCACCTGACGCGCCCAACCAGGCCAACCTACCTCCCACTTAACACCTCCCCGCTCCCCGAACGGGCTGTGGGGAGCCACAGCGAGTCCGAGTCCGAAGTTTTCTATCCATATTACCACCCGCCGCCTCCACTCGGAAGTCGGCTGCGGCCGGGCGGAGCGGCCCGCATGAGGTTCTCCTCCGGGAGCCTCCAGCTGGACGAGGAGGATGAAGAGCTGGTGGTGAACAAAAAAGAGACCAAAGGCGCGACCAAGGTCACCCTGTAGAATACTGTAAGAGTTTTTTAAAAAAAACAACAAAAAAACGTTTTTTTTCTTCCTAAGCGGGGAAACGTTTGTAAATAAATAAGTGTATGAATCAACATGGACGTAGACAGTATTTTTAATCAAGCTTAAATATTTATTCATAAAACTACATCCCGCTAAAAAGAAAAACATTTCTCCAAAAAAAAAAAAAAAACGTGTCGATGGTTCCCGCTAAGTAAGATCCCTTATGATATACATATCAAAAGAATATATACAATGAGCAAGGTTCGGATCGTCTTTGGTTCAAATTGTCAGCAACACTTGACAAGCGTTTCCTCTGTCGTTGATTCCAGTTTGGTTGGTCGGCGAACGACGTGGTTGGGATCAAAGTGTTGATTTGACGACAACAAAATATTCTAAACAATAATAAGATTGGCATATCATCTATGTCAAGTGCTACCGAGCAAATTTTTACGTCTACAAATCAACAAAGGGTAAAGCCATGCTGCGGGATTAAGAACAAGCGGAGAGAGTTTTTTGTCCAGCAGCAGTGAAGTCAAATGTGTGTGTGTGGAGACATTGCACAGCAGCTCTCCAGTTTGCAAGCGTGGCCGTGTTGAGACACAGTCTCTCATCGCCGCGTCCACTTCCCGTTTGTCCTCAGTTGGCATTGAACCTAAGGGCGGCATAAAAAGAAAGCAAAGGTGGTAAACGACACGACACGTAAACCCCCCCCCCCCCAATTTTTTTTTTTTAAATCCATCCAGGTTACCTGCTCCAACTGGAGCTCATTTTGGAAAAAATGGCTGCTTTGAACCGAAACGGCAGACTTCCTGTTCACTTTGAATGGGTGATTGACACTTTTTGTGCAGTCCAAGAAATACGCCGATTCGTGAAACGAGTGTCGGGGTCTTTTTTTTCTTCTTCTTCTTCAGCCTCTTTTTGGGGTAATTTGGCCTCAAAATGGCTCTTTCAAAACAAAATGGCTGACTTCATGTTCACTTTAAGGGACAGGTCGTTGAGACGGATTTGTGGGTATTAAAGACGCATCCATTGAATTTCATGTTGATTACTAAAGCATGTTTAATTCTTCAGCCATTTTTAAAATGGATTTGGGAACTCGAAATTAACTATTTCAATCCAAATGGCAGACTTCTGATTGAGCTTCAAGCAGGAGGCCCTTGAGACTTACCATCATTTTCCGTACACTTTTTTTTTACACACATACACAAAAAAAAAAAAAAAAGTTAGCCGCATTGGCCGCAAGCCGTTCGCAGCACTTAGGCGCACATCAGCGCATGTTGTTGGCTATTTGCCAACAGTAGAGTCACCAAGAAACGTTTTCCGATTGTTGCTTCCGTTAATGTGGGCAGATGTGGAATTTTCAGAACGTCATAAAGTGACATGATTATTACTTTTCACAGCCACTAGAGGGTGTCGTTGTGCTGTCCTAAAATCCTGCATGTTTAGTAAATGCCAGTGCTGTAACAAGTATTGGAGGTCAGCCTATCGACAGGCGAGGCAGACCCACTTGGAGCACCCTGGGCCCCTTAACCTGAACATTTTTGGGGTGCCAAGTCGAAGATTTAGGAGCACGCTCTGTCAAATACCTTGCCAAAGAAACTCATTTTCACTATACTACTGATAAATAGGAAGAAATGTAGAGTAGAAAATTGCCAGCAACCCCAAATGTTCAAGAGTAGTAATTATAAAAGAGAAAAAAAAAAATCAGCAAATTTACTGCTTTCCCTGGCACCAGTGGAGGAAAATTGCAGTGGCACTTGTCTCAAATTTTAGCGGGCAGAATGCCACCATTGAGGAGCAGCTTTATTTGTAGGGCATATTTCATACACCAGTTAACTCAACGTGCTGACTGCAACGTGACCAAAACAGTTCAAGAATAGCAAAGTAGAGAAATGCGAAAATAAGATTTTGGAACACGTGATTTTGAAGAATGTTTTGAGCTACTTAATCGCAGGTATGGTTTAAGAAAAGAGCAGCACTTTTTAACCTCGAGTGAAAGACATTTACACTTTACTGCTGGGTTTTCAATCTTTATCACTCTAGTAATAAATACAAACAAATTGGGGAATCGGATGATACAAAAGTATAAAGAGAAACATTTTTTTTCAAGGGTATTATTCACAGGAAATGTATTTGTGGGTCCCGTTATGACAGACTGATTGATGAGTGAAAGTGATAATAGGACTGTTTTTTTCCTAACTTTCCAGAGGCTGACACCGAGGGACGAAATAGAGAAAGAAAAAAAATGGCGCACCTGGCAACGATGTGCGTCACCATCCGATCGGTGATACCGGGACAGGCGTCCTCGGTCAGTCGGATGTTATGTTCCAGCTCTTCGATAGCCAACCGCTTTTCCGAGTGCTCCTTGTGCTGCTGCTTCAACTGCGCAAAAAGGCACACGCTTGTGGAACGTCGTCCCCGGCGTCCGCGTCGTCGTGCGCGTGCGCTCTCAAACCTCGCTGAAGACGGGCGCGATGACGGTGCCGAGACTGGAGGACGGGCTCCCGGCGGTTTGTCCTTCTCTCCTCAGCTGGCCGTTGATGTGCGGCCGTTCGTCCGTCTTGCGCTTGCGCACCGTCGTGAAGCTCCACTCGGGGGAGTCGCCGTCCCTTTTGTCACTGGACTCGCTGAACACGCCAACCCAAGTCAAGCAAACTCGCCACGTGTGCCGTGGACTTAAAAAAACAAAACAAAAAAAATTTTTCTTTGAAGTTACCCGTCTGAGTCGTTGTCGCTGCTATCGCTGTGCCCTTGCTCCCGCCACCTTCGGTATCTGTCGATCAACTCGCTCAGGTAGGACGTCTTCTTACAGTGTTTGACGATGAACTTGTGCTTGAGCAACTCCTTGGCGGTGGGACGCTGAAGGAGGGAATACGAGACAGTCACAAGCAGGACACCTACATACAAGCATCCATACAGCCGTACATTTTCATCAACACGTATCCTCATTTAAGGTCAATTTTTAAAAAAAACTGCACTTAAAAATAAGCCATATTTTGAATTCAAGCAAAATCATCGAAGGCACCCTAACTGCCTGCAGTTTGAACACTTATAAAGTACCCGCGCCGCCATCAAACTGAAAAACTTACATAGAATGACAAAATATGTACATTTTTAATTGAATGATTCTTTCAAGTTGCACTAAAAATGCTGGAGGGGGGCCACAAGACCACGCACTTCCAAAACAGAAATATGACATATGCCACTTTAAATACGGACAAAATATGTGCAAAGTGTGCGCTCTTAATAGAATTAATCTTTCAGAATAGGTTTCTCGTGTATTAACGACCTGAAGCCAAAAACAAAGGGTTTGAAGCAAACTACAAAATAACCACACTGGATATTTTCTGTTTTTTTTTTAATCAAACAGACAACCCAGAATGTGGTGGAGGGCAGCAAGCAGCAGTTGCCTGTTTCTCCACTAGAGGGAGCGCGTCAGCCCGTGTGTGTGTGAGTTTTGCTTGGGGCATCCAAGGCGCCTGTCCCCATTTAGGTTGGCAGGTGAGCTGAAACTTTCAAGCTGAGTGGCATGGAACACCCTGAACTGGTCGCCGGCAAATTAAAAGCCACATACACACACAAAAATAAAGCTTTTGACAATTTTGAGTCTCCAAAGAACCAAACATGTATTTGGTACATCACATGGAGAGCCACGTGGGGCTCGTCCGCTACATTTGTGCAGGCAAGCGGGCGAGTTTCTTACAAAGGCGGGGTCCTTGTTGAGGCAGGCCTCGGTGAACTCTTTGAAGCTCTTGGAGAAGTCGCCCGTCAGCGTCGGGGGAGGCGACTTGGGGATGAGGAAGAGCACCCTCATGGGGTGCATTTCCGAATTGGGGGGTTCCCCCTTGGCCAGCTCGATGGCCGTGATGCCCAGCGACCAAATGTCCGCCTGGTGGGAGTTCAGAATCACACCATCAGCAAGGGCCTGACCAAGATGGATTTGGGAGAGGGCGGTTCCGATATTTGGCAGAACCGATAATATGCAACAAATGAAATAACTTGTTTTTGGGTGACGCAACGTTGACTATAAAGATACAAATGACAGGCAGAATACACAAAAAAAACAAAAACACACAACAAAAGGCAATCCGACCTTGAAGTCGTACGCAGACTGCTGGATGACTTCGGGCGCCATCCAGAACGGCGTCCCCACGAAGGTCTCGCGCTTGATCTGCGTATCCGTCAGCTGACCGGCCACCCCGAAGTCGGCCAGCTTCACCTGGCCGTGCTCCGACAAGAGCACGTTGGCGGCTGCGGGCGACGGACGCGCCGACGTGAGCGCGGGCTTGACGCCATCTTTTGCTTTTCAAGATGCGAGGTGAACGCCGCCGCACCTTTGATGTCTCTGTGGATCTTCTTCTCAGAGTGGAGGTAGTCCAGACCCTTCAGGATCTCCTTCAGCATGGTGGCGATTTGGGACTCATCAAAGGGACCGGCACGAAGCTGCGGGACATCAAAGATGATTACTTCTACTTTTTTTTCACAAGGCAAAAAAAAAAAAAAAAAGATTAATTCTGATATTTGGCAGGTAAAATTCCGATGACCAATTAATCATCTGATTAATTTTAAAAAAGTAGACCTATTGAAATTTTTTGGGGAGGGTCCAATATGCTCATAACAATAAAGATAGGAATTACAGGCAGACGTAGGTGAATGTTTACCATTCTCCTTTGTTGTTTAACTTGACAAAAGAGAGTAAAACTGGTGGATTTTTGAGTGCGTTTTCGCAAATTGTGCCCCAATTTACAATTTAAAAACTCAAATGTTTCAAATTCCTCAGTTTTGAACTTGTTGGGGAAGATTTGACCATTTTTCATGAGGACACAATCGAATTGATTTTTTTAACAATCACCTTAAATTCACACGTTTTCAACCGACTTATAAAAACGTTGAACATTTCCCCCCAAAATTGACTTTTTGAAGAGTCTGCATTTTTGGAGCAAATTTTTCCCAAACATAGTAGTTTATCACAAATCTTGCTCAAAAAAATCGACATTTCTCAAGCTATTCAAACTTCCAACTTCAACATTTTTAACATTGCAAAAATTCCCGCTTTTTAAAGATTCCATATTATCTTGGAGAAAATGAACAAAGTCACCGTTTCAAGCGAGTTATGACTGGAAGGCATTTTTCAAAGTGACCTCCGTCTTACAACTCCGCCATTTTGCTTTTCAAAGTCTCACGTTCTACATTTCAATCCAGTCGGCATCAGAGGGGTGTCAAACTCAGTTTTGTCAAAGGCCACATTGTAGTTGCGGTTTTCGCTCAAACGGACTTTGCGACTGTGAAAACTCATACGGTCAACATTTATATCATTGCGTGTAAATAAATTCATGTGGAAATAATTCTGAAATCAGAAGACAAGGATAATAGTTTGTTCGCCTATTATTCAAGTTACGAAAAAAATGGTTTGGTAACCAAAAAGTTATTTATTACATATAAGAATTTAAAATTGGATACAGATTTTAGCTGACATTTTTTGGGGAAAGTAGTGACAGCCCCGATGAAGGCTGAAGCAACATCTGAAACGGTCAGCCAGGTAAGAGTTTTTGTCAAAAAAATAATAGCTTAAACCTTAAAAAAAAAAAAAAAATTAAAAATCTGATACCTCGGTTTTTATTCAATTGTGAAAAGATCAAAATGAGGCAAAGGCACGAGTGTCCCTCACCAAGTCGAGTGCAGAACCGCCACCGAGGTACTCCATGATGATCCACAATTTGCTTCCCTGAAAGACAAGAGTGCAGCGAGAACTCACAATGAGGGCCGGCGCAATTGAGAAGCGGCCGCAGTCGGTCCCGACAGAGTGCGCGCCGCGTTCTCACTTTGAGGTAGGAGCCGTAATACTTGGTGATGTAGGGACTGTCGCACTGGCTCAGCACGGTGATCTCCTGCTGGATGTCCTCGATTTCATCCTCGGCCTCCTCCAGGTCGATGATCTTGATGGCCACCACGCTGAGCGAGCGGTTGTCGATGCCTTTGAACACCTGCCGGTGAGACACATTTAACAATCACCCAGGTACGTCTTGATATTCAAAGGAATAAATGAATACAAATTCCAAAGATTCCTCCTCTGAAGAAATCCACATTTTCCATGAAAACATTCTGAAATGAATGAAGAACTACAACCAAAAAAAAAAAATCCACCAAAAATGCACAATTTCCTCATGGATTCAAGCCGAGATTCCACAAAATGCCCCTTTTCCCCCCAATTTTTTAAAAGAGAGACTTCAAAAATATTTTTATATATAAATATATTCAGTCATTCATTCATTCATCTTCCGAGCCGCTTGATCCTCACTAGGGTCGCGGGGGGTGCTGGAGCCCATCCCAGCCGTCTCCGGGCAGTAGGCGGGGGACACCCTGAATCGGTTGCCAGCCAATCGCAGGGCACACAGAGACGAACAACCATTCGGACTCACACTCACACCTAGGGACAATTTAGAGTGTTCAATCAGCCTGCCATGCATATTTTTGGAATGTGGGAGGAAACCGGAGCACCCGGAGAAAACCCACGCAGGCCCGGGGAGAACATGCAAACTCCACACAGGGAGGCCGGAGCTGGAATCGAACCCGGTACCTCTGCACTGTGAAGCCCACGTGCTAACCACTGGACTACCGGGCCGCCCTATATAAATATATATTTTATAAATTAATTTTTACAAACACAATTTACAAACTCAAAATTTCTCATCTGCTTCAACATATTCGACGTTCCAAAAAGAACTAATTGAAAAAAAAGAACATCATCAAGATCACTTTTAAGCAGCTCCACAAATTCACTCCAAGACTTCAAAATGTTAAAACTTCCAGAACGCCATCTTTCAAAGAATTCCGTCTAACTTTTTCAAGTTATCATAAAAGATGACAAAAAAGAGCTTCTCTCGGAATACAAGATTACATTTTCACAACTGAATATAAAAATTGTAAAAATAATAATAATAATAATAATAATAAAAATCCAATGCAATTGATTATTTTTCACAAAAAAAGTTTTTAAAAGCCTTTTTGGAAGAATTCAGGATTCTGTCAAACACCAAATCAATTCGTAAATGTAGCCGAAAAAAAACGGCCATGTATAGTAAGGCGTTTAGCTGACCTAACCTGTAATGTGAAGTGCCACAGAAGAAGCTCACCTCGCCAAACGATCCTTTGCCGATGCGGTCCTGTTTGGTGAATAATTCTTCTGGATCGATCTGAGAACTCTGACAGAGGAAAATACGACAATGCAGGCGTTTGCATGAATTTTCAAGTAGGCCTCAAAAATTTTGAAAAATGCATTGCCCCCCCCCCCCACCCCACATTAATATTGCGATTGAAGACATGATTCCATTTCAAGGTAATTTTCTTTAAAAATAATATGTTTCATAAGAAACAATATCAGAACATCATTCAGAAATGTTTGGGTCCAAAATAAAGATCAGTGAACTATAAATGAATAGGATAGGCTGTTGATTTACTTTAATTAGAGTTGTTCAGTCTTTTTTTTTTTTGTTCAGCGCATGTAAACATAGTGGGTGTCGTAAAAAAAAAGCTTGGCCTTTTCCACAGGCTGGCAGCACATCAGGAAGCGAGTGGCAAGGAGCCTCTGTGGCCGCGCTCGACTTTCCACATGCCTAAAAAAAGGAAATGGAACAACACGCAGCAGCAGCAGCAGCCGTGCTGCTCTCTGCCGCTGCCACCGCGACCGCATGCGGCCGGGCTGGAAGACACGGCGGCCATTTTTATAGCACGCCTTCAGCGGCAAAACTGCCACTGGAATTCTGAAATACTTCAACACTTTTGATCAAAGGCCTTGAGTTATACTCACTCTGAAATAGTGACTTAAATTGTTCGTTTTCTTGTCACTTGGTTGGCGCCAGTTCCATTTTTAAAATTTGAACATCTTGCTGGGTGTTCAATAGGGACCGACGCATTCATCAACTGGCCCATTTCATCAGATGTTATTAAATCTGACAATTTTCTTGCTTTTTAAAAATCTTTTTTTTTTTTTACACGAGACCACGGCAATTACACTTAAAAAAAGCAAAATATTTTTATACATTTTACTGGTTATCCATCGATAAATCAGATAAAAACTGATTTTGCAGCGTAACATGCATGTGAGGTGGAGGGATTAATATTGTCCACATCCTCACATTCGACTGCGACTTTAAATGTGAAAGGCTTTAAATGGCAGGGCATGCTCTGGTGAGTGATGTGGGTGGCAGCAAACACGAGGATAGACTGGTTTGTTCAATAAAGCCATTGAAAGGGCAGCACAATTTTTGGAACCAAACTACTTAATTCGTCATCGTAACCTTTGTTTCCACAAACAACATGGCTTCAGACACATTGGAGCTAATTTTTAAAAGCACAGCTGAAAGCTTTATTTAAATTTGTCTTGGAATACGATGTTCCTTCTGACATTTATTTAAACCATTTAATTAGGCAATTATTTAAAAAAATTAAAAACAGCATCTGCCGCACTCAGCGTTGCATCAAAGACCAGGTAGCGAGCGCACCCAGGCAGGTTACACAGGTCGACACACCTGGGAGCCTCTCAACATATAGTCGACAAAAACATTGTGAGTCATAAGACAGAGTCATTTTAGTAACAAGAAATGTGAGAAATTTAAATTATTGGAGCGGTTCATTAAGGATGACAAAGAGTGATGATGAAATGGCAATGTATACAGCAATGATGATTGACTGTTGATATGCGCAATACGTATTCTAAATGAATTGTTCTATTGCCGATTGTGGGTTGAGAGAAACTGTTTAGATATGATATTGAGAAAAGTTCCACCCCAACGTCTTGTATGTACACCAACAAACACTCAGCTGTCACTCAAATAGCCGCCAAGAGGCACATCAAGGCTCCATAATGGAGCCTGGTAACTTTTAAATATTTTTTGCTCGACGTGTGGACGTCGCAGGTTTCATTTGGCTATTCTTGGATACTTACGGCTTACCGAACCGACATTTAAAAAGTGGCCAGCTACTGCACAACGCCAGCTCGCCGCTTGATAAACTGGTTTAGTTGGCTTTAGTGAGCCCGATACACCTTCGTGCTTACCTGCATGCCGGGAACCTCCATGGTTGACTTTTCTTGAAGCGAGAAAGCCCTCCTCCTCCTCCGGATGGTTTTTGCCCTTGAATGGTCCCTCGGGAGCTCGACGCGGGCCAAAACAAAACCTCAACCCTAGAAAAGAGTGACTTCCAGCCGACGGAAAAAGAGAAAAATGCCGGAGGATGACCGTGACAGGCGCAGGCGAGCGTCCTGTAAGAGAAAGTTCAGCAAACTACCGAGGAGAAAGCTTGTTGCTTAGTGGGCGGAAGAAGGAGGAGTGAGCAACCAAAAGCATTTTTTCAATGTTCGAAAATTACAAGTGTTGAAAACAGGTGTACGATAACCTACATGGTATTTTTTTAAAACTTTTATTTGTATTTTAGTGCTATTTATTCCGTTTTAGTGGTCCCTGTTTCTTCCGCCACTGACACCACCCGGAAGTGTAAAGTCGCCTCCTCGAGCTTTTTTAACTCGTAACCCCAATATGTCAGCCCACCTGCCATGTTGGATGTGGCAATCCTGCCCCATCTCCTCTACCCACACGCTATTTTGGGAAACTGATAGAAAACTTGCTAACTGGTTCTTCACCAGGCTATCGCATGAAAAACAACCTATGTAATTAAATTGTTAGGAATGTGTCTACCGCATACATTTTAATGCCATTCACCAAGACAACTTGCTAACTGGTTCTTCACCAGGCTATCGCATGAAAAACAACCTATGTAATTAAATAAATTTGTAGGAATGTGTCTACCGCATACATTTTAATGCCATTCACTAAGACAAGTTACATTCTCAGCTGTAAAACACACGAAAAATCCCCCAAAAACGCATTTTCATATATGTGTGTGCGTCATACTATCATGGAGCGTGTGCTCAAGTCTGATTGTGTCACACCAAAAATGCATTCTCATATGTTTAAGAAGAAGAAAACCTTTATTAGTCTCACAATGGAGAAATTCCAGATTCACAGCAGCAAAGTTATGAAAGGAAGAAGTAGAACAACAAAAAATAGGAGCTGCTGGAAAGGCAGCCACTCTCGCGGCGCCATTTTGAAGTCAAAAATAACACAACACATAGGACAGAGACAGTCGTGCAATCTTCACCACTTTTCTGCATACTTTGTTGTCTGAAGCAGTTATAGATGAAAGAGGAGAGGATCAAAGTGTAGATAGAGTAGAACTTTTTCTTTTAGAGTGTAAATGAAAACAAACACCTTAATTGTTCTTGTACAATACATTCCGATTTCTATAGCGCTTTCCCAACAGCGGCAGCTGTAACAAAGCACTTAACAAAACAGTTAACATAAAGTAAAATAATAAACACAACATAAAACACGAACAGTCGTGCAGTCCTAACCACTTTTCCGTCACACGCTTTGTTGTTTGAAGCAGTTTGAGATGAAAGAGGAGCGAATCAAAGTGTCCTTTAACCAGTGGATCAGAGAAGTCATTTTCAAAATGTGCACACGTCGGCTTCAACCCAAGTTTCAAAGTCAACAAGAAGCTGTATAATCCACTGACGAAAAAAGAGATTGGTTCACTTCTCCTGTCCCATGGAAATCCATTTGAATTAGAATGCACAAACATAAATGTGTGTGCAGAAACCAATCGAGTTTTAACTAAAGCAGCTTCGTACTCTGTGGCAGTTATTGCATTATGAAAATTTGTTGACATAGGATTGAGTGAAAAACAGATTTTTCAGAAATAACACGATGCTGCATCTTTGAGGCGTAACTACAGGAAAAACGTTTTGGTCGCTGTGGCTAAAGAGCAGGAAAACGTGATATCCGCCATTTTCCGTTGAATACAATTAAACGGTGAATAAAGTTAAGACAGATTTGCCGTATTCGAGACAAAAATTGCTTCACTTATTGTAAAAACTAAGAAGCGGACACTTATTGTAAAAACTAAGAAGCGGAGTCTGTAATTTGATACAATCCGTCAAAGTGTCATAGAATAACACGCGAATGTGCTCTCTCAGCTGGAGGGTTGCTAACGGCTACAGCTTTGCTAAGCTAACTAGCGCAAACGCCGGGGAGGACGAAGTTGCCATGTTGCCGTTTTTGCAGTTGAAATGTTTGAGCTTCGGCTCCACAACCGGACCATAGAAAGGTTCCGCAGTACTGCCTCCGCTCAGGTTAATCTGTTCAGTGGCCAACAATCCTCCCCGGTGGGAAGCTACCGGAGCAACAGAGACGGACTCTTCGCGGCAGCCAAGCTGACCACGGCGTGCGTTCGCGGTGCTCTCCCCACGGGGACCTGAACTCGACGGAGTGTATTTCTCGGGACTGTTTGTCGCCCGTCTGATTTGGCTCTTAATCCGTCAATGGGTAACCTTCCATAGATTGCTTAAAAGCCCGAGACCGAAAACAGCAATCGCGAGGTACGGAAGGCAACGTGATATTAGGGTTAGAGGTACACTCCGCAAGGGGGTGAAGATGGAGCGCAGTATTTATACATTTAACCTCTGACGTCACAGGCGTTCGGAACTTTTTTCCGTTAAAACTTTATTGATAACAATACTGTTTACAATATGAAATACTTATCTCACAAAATGCAACTTTTTTTTTGTTCAAGGATAAATTAACCATTGAACTCTCAAGAATCGATCCATTTTCTACTTTGCATATGGTCGCGTGTGCTGGAGCCTATATCCCAGCTCTCTCGGGGACTCGGCACCCGAAACTGGCTGCCAGCCAATCGCAGGGTACACACGGACGAACAACAAACATTCGCAGTTACAATCACTATTAGGGACCACTTTGGAGTGTTCCATTAACCTGCCATGCATATTTTTGGAATGTGGGAGGAACATGCTGGGATATAGGCTCCAGCACACGCGACCATATGCAAAGTAGAAAATGGATCGATTCTTGAGAGTTCAATGGTTAATTTATCCTTGAACAAAAAAAAAGTTGCATTTTGTGAGATAAGTATTTCATATTGTAAACAGTATTGTTATCAATAAAGTTTTAACGGAAAAAAGTTCCGAACGCCTGTGACGTCAGAGGTTAAATGTATAAATACTGCGCTCCATCTTCACCCCCTTGCGGAGTGTACCTCTAACCCTAATATCACGTTGCCTTCCCGAAACTGGCTGCCAGCCAATCGCAGGGTACACACGGACGAACAACAAACATTCGCAGTTACAATCACTATTAGGGACCACTTTGGAGTGTTCCATTAACCTGCCATGCATATTTTTGGAATGTGGGAGGAACATCTCAAGCATTCATTTCACAGATGTTTAGAACTCCGTTTTTTGATCCGATTCGAGACTTCCTGAAGTGACGTCACTCAGAAGTGGACCACGCAGGGGAGGAGCTCTCCCGAAGATGGCGTCCCTATGCTGCCGGCGAGACCCGTGCGGCGTAGTCTGTCTAATTTTGACGTACTTCAGCGTGTTCTACGCGGACTACGTGGTGGTGCAGTACGTCCTCATCCCCGCGTACTCGGGCAGGTGGGTGGCGGACTCAGTTTGGGCGCGGTTGAGGGGGCGGAAGGGCGTCAGTGACGTCACGGGACACTGTCATGATGCTTTTAGCATTCGCGAATCAGATGAATGACGTATTTACGTGCGGCGTCACTGCCTGCCTTGATGTGTTCTAAGCAGTTGCGGGAAGCACCAAAGAACACATACTTAGTCATTGTACTCCGGTATAATTTTCAGGTCTCTGTATTCAAGTATCGATTTTGTTTGGTTGTGGTGCCTTTCCAACAGCATTTGGTGCAGCCTCCACGGCTCCGCCTTCAACGTCATCCTGCTGCTCCTACTCGCTTGCCACTCCAAGGCGGTCTTCTCGGACCCAGGTCGGTGAGGTCACGACGCCACGCCACAAGCACATCCAAACCACTCGGCGCGCCTCGTATCCATTCACAGGTGTGGTGCCGCTACCGGACACGGCGCTCGACTTCTCCGACCTCCGCTCGCAGTCTTCGCGGATGAGCGACAGGGTAACTGTTAGGTATTGACGTCACGTTGGCGTTTCGTCCGTGCTGACGTGCGTGTGGTGCAACCGTGTAGGGCTGCGAGGGCTGGACGGTGTGCAGCCGCTGCGAAACCTACAGACCGCCGCGGGCGCATCACTGCCGTGTATGCCAAAGATGTATACGCCGCATGGATCATCACTGCCCGTGGTTTGTAGTTTGCGGGGTTTTGTTGTTGTCATGTGACTTATCACCAGGTTCATAAATTGGGTCAGTATAGTTATTTTAGTGATGCCTTTTGCTCTTTAAATTTACTTTTGATGAGTTTTTAGAGCAAGTTATTAAGATGGGTGAGTACCAATACCAGGTTAGCAGTACTGGCAGTAGTTGGCACTATACTGTGGCAGTTTGACACATTGAGTGAGTCATCATCCGCGCCAGAATTTTTTTGTGGATTGTGACAAATTAAGTTAATTAAAAAAAAAATGTTTTTTTTTCCTTCTAGTAAGTTGTGACGATAAATCGAAACCAAATACAATGATATTCAAATCATGTTCAACCTATATTTAATTGAATATGCAACACGGACAAGAATAATATATATATAAAGATATATATATATTGATACTTTTAGTAAATAATCAAACTTTGAATTTTATGGCTTTGACCCCCCAAGTCTGAACTTCAGTAGAATTGTTTTTTTTTTTTAACGCATGAAATATTTGCTGCTTTTAGGACCAAAAAAAGCTCATGTGTGATATTGAGAAAGACAAAAATGAAGGATATTTTCATTATATTTGTAGTTAAGTTTCATAAACCTAAGATGCAGTTTTAGTTAGTTTTCATTTGTTGAAAGCATTTTTGTAATTTTTTTCCCCCCCACATTTGTTAGTTTCTCAACCTTGCTTGTCACCTGCTGACTTAAATTTTCGCCTCACTTGCTTATTAGAATTCACAGTTCATTTGCCTTTCATCTACTGCAGTCCTACTCTAAAAGACCCACAATGTGATTATTTTCCTAAATTATTCAGCCCTAAGTCACAGTAAGTTTTCTTCTTTCAAAAGGATCAATAACTGCGTGGGAGAACTGAACCAGAAGTATTTCATCCAGTTCCTCTTCTATACGGGTGAGTGCTCACACACACAAACGTCGCCCGAGACGGTTAAGACCGGCGCGCGTGACGTGACTCGATGCGTCGGCAGGCGTGGCCAGCGTGTACGCCACGCTGCTGGTGGTGTCGGCTTGGGTGTGGCGCATCCGCAGCGAGAGGGACGGCGGCGGCGACGAGGGGGGGGACGATGCGCCCGGCAAGCACTTGATCGTGTACGTCCCATTTCAAGTGGCAAACTCGCCGGCGTGTTGTTTCCTGACGTGTGTTTGTGCTCTCCAGCGCGCATTACATCATCCTGCTGGTGGAGTCGGTGCTCTTCGGTGTCTTCGTCCTGGTCATCTTTTTCGATCAGGTAGCCCGAGCTTGGTGGGAAATTTGACGGCGAATTAAGATTGGCGTTTGAAACCCCCCCCCCCCTCCATGTCAGTTGGCGTCCATCATCGCCGACGAAACGCCCATCGAGCAGATGAGGAACAGGCTGCTGCTGATGAAGGAACGAGGCTCGTTGTCGTCGTCCTCGCAGCTGCCACCTCACCACGCCACGCGCAAGCCCAAGCTGGCGCTGCTGCGGGAGGTTTTCGGACGAGGTGAGATAAGGTTGGCGATGAAAGGGGTGGGGGGGGGGGGGGCTGCACTTCTTAAGCATAGAACTAATCCAGAGACTATATGACTCGGATTCTCACGGCCGATTGGTGGCGGCAGTTGTCAATTTGTGCCGTCCCTCTCCTCCAATCAGGTTCCGTGTTGTGCTGGCTCCTTCCACTCTACTCTGGCGGCCCGTCGGTCGGAGGCGTGGCCTACTCGGCCCTGCCTGACTACGACGTCTGAACTCGGGAGATCTCTCTGGACTCGTTGGTCGCTCCTGGCTCGCCGTTTTTTTTTTTTTTTTTGCAACCTCGTTTACTGAGTCGTCGTATTGACGTCATCTCGCACTGAAAAGAAACGCCCACTGAGATTCCTTTTTTTTTGTGTTGGGGAGGAGGGGGGGGGGGCTATTTATTGATGTTTTTCTGGCCCAACGAGGTGTTTCTGACTTGAACTGTGTTGCACGCAAGGTTGTGTAAACCTTTTTTTTTTTTTTTTTAAACAATGAAAGGGGTTTGTTGATTAATTATTCTTCAGTTCTGCTACCAGTGGGAAGGATGTCTACGTTTTTTATACTATAATAAGGCAAACGGACCTTCCATATTTGTAATTGGACATTTTCTACATTTTAAAATCAACCGCGAAATGGCGTGCGACTTTCCAAAAGTCGCCCTCTTTGTGCAGTCTTGTTCCTCAACGTCTCGAGTGCTTTTATGAAGTGTGCTTCTTTTTTTTTTTTTTTAAATTCCCGGAACATTGAATATATTGACACAGCATTGAAGTGACTGTGCATGTATGACTTGTTTTATTTATTTATGGACTTTTGGCCACAAAGCTGTAAAATAAAAAAGGATGAAGTGCGCTTAAATAAAGTGATTGCGTAATAAGTTAACTACATTCTACTTCACTGAATGTAAACAGTTGTAAAAATGTGACATGCAGACGTATTGCACTCTAAAGGTAAATGCAACTGAATTTGTGCCCCAGGTAACATCTTATGTGCCAACTGAACATTTAAATTGTCGGTCCGTCCGGCCTCACTTTGAGAATCGCAACGAGAGGATTACAAGCCAACAATTTCGGTGACATCACCATGAAGGATTGACTTGCTTCTTTGCGTGTTGGATGCTCGGCTTAGACGGCAAACAGGAAGATCTGGATGAGCGGCATGACTTTGAGGGTTGAAAGATCGGCAAGGACGGCCTGCAGTGGACCAGATGAGCAAATGGCTTCTTAATGTGCATCTTTAGGGCTCAATCGAAAAAAGAAAAAAAAAATTCGTAAACACTATTTCAAATGGCCACCTTGCACAACAAAAACAACAGATGCAATACATCTATTTATCTTCCTTACAGCTAAAAACATGAAGCTTTGACACAAGCACTTGTACAAGTGTACAGCACTTTGTATGCATTGATGTTTGAAAGTGCTCTATAAATACAGTTGACTTGACAAGCTTGGACAACAACCCTGTTAACTAAAGCCTTTTCGGCAGCTATAGGCAGAGGGGGAAAAAGTGAGCAATATGACTAAGCAGAAATTATCTTTCTGTTTATGTTTTCAGCCTGTTACTCAAACCATTTCAACCCCGTGGCTCATATTCGTTCTTGACCTTACAGAGCAGCTAACACTGCTAGCCAAAACTCAGCAATTAGCCTGTTGCTGTTAATTGGAGTACTGTACCACTAAAATTAGATGAGCATTCCAATATAATTTGGCTCAAGTATAAAGTATTTTAATCAGCAAGATTTTTTAAAATGTATATTTTTTTCCAGGTGCCTGAAAGTATCTACAACACAGTTAAACACTTTATATGCTACGGCTACGGCTCATCAGCTAGTTCTTGCGGAAGGCTGATAAGTTGGGCCTTCGGCCCACAAAAGTGTTGTTGCTTGGTTCAACTTTTTGTTCATCTTCATTGCTTATCGCGAAAAAAAAAGAGATGTTTAGCTCTACTAAATAACAATTTCATTGCAATGCTTGTGTGTAGACAACATTTTTTGGCCAAGATGCCCGCGCGATCGTAGTGAGCCACTGCCTGAGCGGCGCGCAGTGGCGGCGCGCAGTGGCGGCGCGGTGAAGTAGGTACGTTTTGAAAAGGGACAGACGGAAGGACAGACCGCGTGCGGGACGATGCGCAATATATATATATATATATATATATATATATATATAAGATAAGATGACTCATACAATATAAAGTTGTGTTGTGCTTGATGAATCCAAATGATTGCTTACAATTTGTCATTCTTTCCACAACATAAAAACAAAATATTTTTGTCTGCCAAATGAGGCCTTCTACAAAAAAAAGGGACGTCAGAATGTGTGGCGTGTACCTCAGCAGAAGCCAGAGACGTCACTTCCATCAAGTTGTCGGCCCGAAAGACGAAGATGGCGGCTGCCAGGACTGCAAAAAGCTCATATGAGAGCGAGCATAGAGAAAGCGGGCGCCCGACGGCCTTTACGGACGTTACCTGCTACCGGCTCGAGGGAGTCGTAGCCCAGGATTCGGTCCCAAAGGAAAAGCAGTTGGTCGGTGCAAAGATAACCCGAAAAAGCTCGGACCAGCCACTTGAAGGCGATGCGCAACCTGCCGACCAACAAAAACACCGGCTGAATCCAATGTCATGTTTTGGTAATGAGACAATCAACCACAAGGTGGCAGCATAAGATCAGAGTACAACAGCAGCTCGAAGCCGAGTTGAATTTCAACATTTGTTGTCATAGTGCGGAATTCATTTATGGCTGGATTTACTTATTTTAAGATGAAAAGTAAAATGTTAATAAAAAAACAACTGTACACGTTGTTTTATTCATAAGGTGAGTGGTTGTCATTAAATAATATTGCAATTAAAATAGCATGATGTTTTTAAACAAAGTGCAAATTTCGATCAAATAATCTGCGCTACTTTTTTAAATGCCTAATTTTAAAATTGAGTACAAACAAAATGAGTTCATAATTGAGAAATATGTAAAATAGAAAAAACGATTAAATTATCTATTGAATAAATGCTTTATGTTTTGAAGATACATTTTAAAAATTAGTGTTTTTTTTTGTTTAAAAAAATCTAAAAAAAATTTTCACTTAACTATTCAATGAAACTACATAGTAAAATCGAATAAAAACGCGTGGATGATTATTTGATTAAAATAAAACGTCCATATAAACGAAATATTTTGAAATCAAACATTTCAAACATTGTCTCGTTGCCAGTCTTTTAAAATGTGAATAAAACAAAAGGTGTGGCTTTTTCATGACAAAGAAACGGTTTGACATAAAACACACAAAAAAAGGTAAACATTTTTATTTTATTCCTCATCATTTTCTAACGAAATATATTTCAACTTACGGCTGCACTCCGATCTGTCGAAGGTGGTAGAAGAGCTGCGGTAGGTGCGTTTGCAGGAGCCGCTCAAAAAGCAGACACAGAGAAACGATACCCTGTGGGACAGAGAGATGTCACGAGAGAGCGCGCCATGTCGCCCGCGTCGGCGCTTTCTTACCGAGCACGCCGAGGACACCGAGTGCAGTCGGAAGAAGTAGCGCGTGTACATCTCCCTGAAGACGCTGTACAGCTTGGACGGTTCGTTGTACAAGAAGCATAGCGGCGCCACTGGAAGATGTAGCGGCGTCGTTGACGGAGCTTCGTTGTCTCATCATAGAGAGGGGCGGCCGTTTGGACTCACCGTACATCGAGAAGCCGTGGAACGGGATGACACCTGTTGCAAAATGAGGGGACACACAAGTTCCCAAAATGCCTCCCCAAAAATTCGACCAAATGCGTGGGGAGCAAATATCATATCAATCCGTACGTGAGGACGCAAGGTCATTGGAAAAAAAAAGAAAAAAAAGAAACTCAAACTAAAAAATTATTTTCGTTTAATCAAAATGATGTTTTTAATAAGCAAAAACTAACTGCATCTTAGGTGGAGAAAACTAAATTACCGGTACAATGAAAATGTCCTTCATATTTGTCAATTAATATTGAACATGAGCTTTCAGGGTTGAGTTTCAATGTATAGTGTTCATTTCGATATTGCCGTACGTCCGTAGAGAAGGAAGGAAGGTCAAACAGTTTTTGGAGAATTGTAGTTTTCTTCATTCCGAATCACTTAGTGACCTTTAAAATATATATATATATATATATATATATATATTGCACTCCACAAATACCTCACCGATTAAAAATCTAAAACTAATGCAAAAGCTAATCAAAACTAAAATAAAACGAAACAGAAAAAAAAAAACGTGGTCAAACTATGACGCAACTTTTTTTTCCCAGACCGATACCAGTACGAGGATTCACCGATACCAAATGTTGCGAATAAGAAATGAATCTGTATTATAATGAACAAGATCAGGTTTATGATACAAAAATGTTGCGACAACCTGAAATGACTGCTGTGGCGTTGACACAATTCTGTCAGTTTGAAGTCAAATGAAGACGATCATGCAACAAAATCTGTGGCGTCGCCACTTCAACTCTTTGTGTTGCATAAAACTGTGATATGTAAACAAGGGGACTGCACTCAACTCACCTAGACACTATATCAATAAAAATCAAGAAAAAATATATATATATTATTATTATCGCAATATATTGAGGGGAAAAATTGCAATAACATATTTCAAAATTGTTGCGCTCTATTTTAAACTGTGGGAAAAACTTTTCAAAGGTCTTCTTTATCGTGGCCACTGAATTTGACCTCGAGGAAGACATTTGGAAGGTCAAAATGGGCGCTCACCGTTGGGAGGGTAGAAAACGGCGTAGTCATCATCCCCTTCTTTGCCTGCGGGCCAGACGGCAAGGACACGATTGCAGCAGCCCGCGCTTGCTTCACGATGTGCGCCCGCCTCATTTGCTCACCTTGGATGTAAGACTTGGGCGGCGTGGCACTGTTATACTTGAAGTGCTCCAAGACGGCGGCGTCCCGCGAGAAACACAGCAAGACCTTGAAGTGGGATTTTGAGTTGAAATGGCCTCAGCGAGGAGGAGGAAGTCGAGGTCAAGATGAAAATACCTGGTAGAGGAAGTCTTCGAAGACAAAGTAGTCGTCGTCGTTACTGGCGGTCAACTTCACATCCTGCGGGGAAGGACGCGGCGTGTCACTTCGCCGGTTGGCCGGACAAGCGAGCGAGCGAGCGAGCAGGTTTGCTTACCTTGTAGATGAGGTTGTCCACCAGCAGGTCATGTTGGAGGACTCCCGCCTTCAGCTGCTCAAAATGCAGCACATCCTAAAAAGGAGGCAAAAATGTGGCTGAAATAACCGGGCCAAAGAAGAATTTGATGAAGTTGCCCAAGCGAAAGTTTAAAAGTAGAGATGGACCGATATTTGGACTATTCAATGACGTCATACACGTAAAAAAATTCTGATAGTCAAAAAGAGATCAATTTAAAATGCTGAGAACTTGTCACTTTTTTAAAACTTAAAACAAAGAACATTTCTGCAATACTGAAATTTGGGAAAACGTTGATTTACTCTGGAAAAAAATTGAACTTATTTGCCGGAGTATTCATTTCAGCGCACAGCTGTTGCCGTTTGAATTTTAAAACCAAGATAAAATACAAAACGCACGGCAATAAAAACTCACTTGCACGTCGTCGTTTAGAATCTGATGATCGAAAAAACGCGAAGTGAAAACTTGTTTCAGCGTTGTCTTTTCCGTCGCATTGGGTGGGCGTTGCGTGTATTTTTAATTCTCGCGGCATTACACCTCCATCCGGGTTACAGGTAGTTGAATTTCCGCTTACGCAACTTCCGGTAACACGTACTATCGTAGTCAAAATGTTAATGCATCGGTTTTTATTCCGGGTGAAGGATATTCCTTTGTCAAAGATTTTAAAAAATTACAAACAAACTTTAACAAGTTGATCATTTGAAAAGCCGTTGAACAAACGGACGCTCAAAAGTCGAAAAACATACTTTGACATTTCCTTTTACCGTAAATAAACATCAGCTCTCGGCCTCCTTGGCTGTTAATAATCAGCCCTGGGGGGGGGGGGGGAAACGGCCTCTCTCTACTTGAAAGTCAATATGTTACGCAAGTCAACAACTCGATGTTACATATGTCCCCTTATCTTTTTTTTTTTTTTTTTTTTACGAATATTGCGCCCCAGCCCCTCCCTTTGTCACAGCAGGTGCTCTCATACTCTGCCCGGATGAGATGGATGGCATTTCCGACAACGCCTCCCCACTCTCAAGTGTCTCCCGCTTGGGCGTGAGGAATAGGCGGCCGCGGCGATAAAACTGTCCCGCAACGGATGCGTGGTGCGGAAGAGCGCATGACAGAAAGCGACCACGACGGTGGAAGTTTGCTCAGTGGAAGTTTTGGAAGGGGGTTGGGGGAACATGACACAAGAATCTCTTCTATTTAAATAAATCGAAGTGAGACGAGTTCCAGACTCTCCCGCCGGCATCCGTCTTGCGGTTTTATGGCCAGGTTTATAGGAAGACTTTGCCACAAGGGAGGCTGGATGTTCTGTTTGGGTTAATCACGCTTTTGATTGACAGCGTCTGGATGGACTGGCCGCGTGTAAACATCCAAACGGCACAGCTGGAGGATTGCGGTGTTCCATGCTGCGTTTGTGGGGGCCAGATGGCCAAAAAAGGAGTTGCGATAGAATAAAAATAAAACCGTTTTGGGAAACTGCACAGCTGCTTGAAGACAAACACAGACGGCGGCGGCTGCGATCGGCGTTTTCCAAACCTGCGGCGGGTTGACAGAATTCAGGATGAGGGCCCAGAGGTCGGCCCGCAGCCCCGTGGGGCAGCCCCGCCGGCTGTACTGTTGCGCCGCCGCGCTGTCCTGCTCAGCGAGCACTGCGGCGACACGAGAGGATGAGACGTCGGGAAGCGGGACTGCGGGGCCACCGAGCTCCCCTTACCTTTCTTTCCGATGTCAATGTAGTCGTTTTCAAATACGTCTGAAGAGGAGGAGAAAGCGCTCATTAGTATTCAGCCAGTGACAATAATAAAGGGGCAGGGGGAAAAAAAATATATTACAGTGCCACAAGATGGCAGCCAAGCAATGCATGGAGCTCCTCAACTCACAGCAACGTAGCTTCTAAGCACCAATAGGCTATGAGATGGAGCCAAAGTCGAACTTTAATTGAGCACAAAAAAAAATCTGTTTTTCAGACAATCAAGGAGAGATTCATAAAAAATAAATAAAATATCAGCCAATGGGCGAATTTGTGAATAATTCACCATTACGCTTTTTCGTTTTTAATTCAGACATTTCAGTTTTTATTTCCATTTCATTTTTAGGGGGTCTTCTTTTGGATCTCAAAATGTTTTAAAAACGTCCCTTTTTTTTTTAAACAGTCAAACGGTGTTCCACAGCGAGTAACTTTGATTTACTAAATGTTTTGCCAAATGCGGAAATAAAAATTGTCACTTTCTAACATTTATCAAGTTCAAACCGGACACTTCTCTCTTCGTGAGTGATGTCATGAGTTGAGTTGACCCTTTGACCATGCGGTTAATTTGGCATTCGCGTCTTCTCTATGCTCCTTGAGAGTGATTTCATTTTATCGACTGTTCTGTTCAGTATACGGCCTAAAGTGCATCAGCATTTTTCACCCGGCCCCACAAATTAAGACCTAAGATCTGTGGAGTGCCATTAAAAAGAAGAGACCATGAAAATCTGTTTGTGTCACTTGGGATGTTCAGGGCACACAGTTGCCTGGTTTTCAAATTACCCCGGCGATAGGTCCCAGTGTTTTAAACATGATGGGGTGCCGCAGGATTCAACCTTAAGCCCCCTCTTATTTGCCATTTATTTTACAGATTTATGTGTCCGGTGCAAATTTAGGGAGTTGGCTAAAAAAGCTTTTGTATGCTCTGTTCCTTAAGTCAGCAATACGCTACAAAAAGGCTTGAAGCTAACTGGAAGATTCAGTGTTCAATTTGTCACCGCATTTGTTTGTTTGTTGCTGCCTCTTGGCCAGGACTACGGTTAATTTCGATTAAAAGGAAAGGGGGAAAAAAAAGTGAGTGAGTGCCTGGATGGATGTGCGCATTGTCGTCGATCCCAAGCTGCCCGGTGGCGAGGCTCAGCTCCGCGTAGTCTTCTCTCTGAGAAAGAACAAGCCATGAAAAGTGTAAATCAAACATGCTGAAGTCAAGTGTGAACACGGAGCCGCCCTAACCAGCTGTGCGATGTCCTTGACACCCAAGGGCACCTGGACGAGGCCCCAGTGGCTCCTGGCACCGGTGTCCTCACCGCTGTCGAGGTTGGGGCTCCGCAGGGCAACCACCACCTGCGCGCAAGCCGTGTCGTAAAGCGCGGCGGACTCGAGGAGCGGTGGCCGCGCCGTGACATGCGCTCACCTCGAGGAAGTCTTTGGGGGCGTAGACCGGCCTGAAGCGACTCAAGTCTGCAAGCACACAAGATTCAGAATTTGGTGCAACACTCAGTATATTAGAGTGCTTTAATTTCTTTAAAAAAATAAAAAACCAGAGTCTAGTATCTCAATAATAATGAAGGTCAGGAAGACACTCGTTTGGAGTGCACATTTCTGCCAGCTGTCAACCACCCAACGAGCAGAACAGGAGCACGTTGGGACCTTGGCGTCCAGCATTGCAGCCGGCCGGTAAATTCGAGTGGCCCGTCATCCTCGGAAGACTCGCGTCACCACTCGAGCTGAAGGAGGGGGCTCGACGGGGGTCTGGACAGCTTCTATATCTGCCGTGTTTATATCCCCAAGTCCGAAATGTTAATATACAAGCTGGGCTTGTACTCCCCAAGTGCAAGCTCATGGAAGTGTGTGTGTATATTACAAAAGGTTAGCGAGCGATAAAAACGGCATGTTGAGAGATGATTTTCAAAATACCTAGTTCATCCGTGCCCATCTCGTTCCATTTGTTGCTTCGCTCCTGCTGCTCGGCCGCAGGCCTCTGCAAGACAAAACGTGACAAAAGCCATAAAGCACAGGTCGACGAAAGCCCGACGGAGTCATCAGCCAATTTGATTCATGTCATTCCAATTGCGAAAATTATGGAGCGGAAGAGATGCGAGTCAACATTGATGGGCACCATGCATCAATCATGTTTCACCAGTAACTCGACTCCTTACCATGCTTAGGTGCGGCATACTGTATGTATATTTATTGACTAAATGTGAAGCTGAATATGTCAGCTCGTGCTTGTTTGCACATTTTTGTACTTGATTTTGAAAGCATTCAGAGAACAAAAAAACAAGATGTGATTTCATATATTCATTCATTCATCTTCCGTACCGCTTGATCCTCACTAGGGTCGCGGGGGGTGCTGGAGCCCATCCCAGCCGTCTCCGGGCAGTAGGCGGGGGACACCCTGAATCGGTTGCCAGCCAATCGCAGGGCACACATAGACGAACAACCATCCACGCTCACACTCACACCTAGGGACAATTTAGAGCGTCCAATCAGCCTGCCATGCATATTTTTGGAATGTGGGAGGAAACCGGAGCACCCGGAGAAAACCCGCGCAGGCCCGGGGAGAACATGCAAACTCCACACAGGGAGGCCGGAGCGGGAATCGAACCCGGTAGCTCTGCACTGTGAAGCCGACGTGCTAACCACTGGACTACCGGGCCGCCTGATTTCATATAAAATAATCCAATTAATCAGTCGACCTAAAAAAAAAAATTTTTTTAATCCATCTCGGGTGGGCCCCAACAAGTACCACTGATATTAACCTTCAGGTAGCAGGCCGAGTTGAAAGCTTGTGCCCCTCCGCCCCAACCCAATTGAGTATATTTTACCATTCGGGCCAGAGGTACTCCCAGTTCTGTGCTCATGCTGTTCAGACTTTTCACGATGCGCCTCTCCCAGCTGGCCTATGGCGCACACAAACACATTTTACAACAGGCTGGAAGGGCAGACGCCACGGAGGTTAAAAGCAGCACTAATGTAGCAGGAAGAGGCTGACCTGGGCCTTGCGCATGTATGCCAAAGGCTCTTTGAGGTGCTCTGGGGGAACTGCCGGGAGGCTCGGGGCCAGTCTCCCGCTGGAAACAAACGCAAAAGAGTTTATTTTACCGGTTTAAGGGGGGAGAAGAAAAAAAAAACCATAGGCTTCATACTTCTTTCCAAGCAGGTGGGTGGTCACGATCGATGTGCCCTCAGGGCTAAATAAACCTCATTGAAACTCATCTAAACAGCTATAAGAGCATGGTGGGGAGCTGAGTGATGAGGATCAGGCGTGTGTGTGTGTGTGTGGCGGAGGGGGGGGGGGGGGCAGTTGAGTGTTCTCATCTGGAGAAAAGTTGAGAACCACTTGTTTTGCTGCAGCCTCTGTCACTTCATCCTTGCAAAGCTACAACGCACTTTTATACAACTTAAGACTCAAGAAAACGTAGTTGTGTTAAAAATAGCACTCGGAAACATTTGTACCGTCCATCATACCGGATGTTTTACCCTAACCACTCCCCCCCCCCCCCTCCCGAGGTTCCTAACCACAAAACGTCAACGTAAAACAAGGCCGCTTGTTATTATTTTTTTCTATTGGGACCTAATCACCGGTGGCGAGGTTACTACCTTTGTTTTGACTTACACGTGTAATTCTCGATGCACTGCATTCTGGAGCTTTCTTTCCCAACCTGTCAACAACATCAACAACAAAGTTAGTTCAAAACGCTCTGTTCCTTTTACCGCGCATTGAATTTAACAAATGGCTGTTGCGTTTAATGGGCAGCCCGGTAGTCCAGTGGTTAGCACGTCGGCTTCACAGTGCAGAGGTACCGGGTTCGATTCCAGCTCCGGCCTCCCTGTGTGGAGTTTGCATGTTCTCCCCGGGCCTGCGTGGGTTTTCTCCGGGTACTCCGGTTTCCTCCCACGTTCCAAAAACATGCGTGGCAGGCTGATTGAGCACTCTAAATTGTCCCTAGGTGTGAGTGTGAGTGCGAATGGTTGTTCGTTTCTGTGTGCCCTGCGATTGGCTGGCAACCGATTCAGGGTGTCCCCCGCCTACTGCCCGGAGACAGCTGGGATAGGCTCCAGCACCCCCCGCGACCCTAGTGAGGATCAAGCGGCTCGGAAGATGAATGAATGAATGAATGTTGCGTTTAATCGTCTCAATGACAAAACCTGACGATAACCGCAAAAAAACAATGTCCCCCCCGTCAGTTATGGTGGTACAGCGTGCGCCTACACAAATGATATTATTCAAACTTGTCAATGAAACAAACAGTTTCTTCAGCTAAAGATGCTAACCTCCCCATTACTATTCAGAGGAAAAGGGGGAGAGTCCAAGGCGTGAGAACAATTTAAATGAAGCATTGCCACCACAATTGTTGAAATAGGGGAACGCATGAAAAAAATGTTCCACGTTTTGATAATGGATGGACAGAGTAAAAGAAAACGTCAGGTATTTATCTTTCACCTATTTTGTGTAGTAATAACGCAGTACAGGAAGTATTTCTACGTTTTTTTTACCGGCCCTGTTACACTGTGGCACCTGATGTTCGAAGGAAACTCCGCACGTCGTCCTTCAGAGAGTCCAGCTGGATCTGCGGTTGATGCAAACACTCCTGGAATCAGTTTGAAAACAAATGTTGATTGTAGGACATTTGTCTGGCGAACGGCGTTATGCGAGCATACTCACTCTAGCTTCTCGTTCCATTTGAGCGTGTAAATGGGTCCCTTTCAGGCGTCGGACGAGCTGAGCAATAGTCTGTGACAACTCGGCGTCTTCGTCCATGTTTCCTCGACCAAGCCGCGTCGCGTTGGAGAACGAAAAAGACCGAGCGAACCCGGAATTGAAAACTGCTGCTGGTGCTACGGCAGATCCGCTGGGACAAACTACAAGGAATCGCAAAACTCCGAGGGTGCCGGAGGATCAAAATATCTTGGAAGTATCTGTAATAAAAGATAACACTATACACTATTATTCCATGTCCAAAGCTTCTGAGAATTTTTTTTTTGTTGGTGTCAGTCTTGCCGTGGCGAGTGAGATTTCAGAAACCGGTGAAGAGGTTGAGAGTAAAGTTAGACAGTACAGTACTGCAAATGTAAAGGAAGCAATGGCGAAGAACGGATGAAGTAACAAATTGGCAGTGTGAGAAAACTCAAGAGTAAGAAGTCAAAAATATGCCATTAGAGGGACGGGCCTGACATGGATAACTAATTTTTGTTATTGTAAAGTGTCCTTGGGTGTCTTGAAAGGCGCTTATGAATAAAATGTATTATTATTATTACTCAATCGATACTGATGTGAATGGGAAACTTTAAATCGCAGTTACAGAAAAGTACATGTGGGGCGTAACACAAAGCTCCTATGCCATACAACCCGGAGCAGCTCTTAGAAAATTCAGGTGAGAGGCGAGCCGGATCAAGACCTGGTTTGACCAAAATACATTTATTAACACTAAATGGAAGAATGAAAGGAAGGGCGAGTAAAGAGAAGGAAGGAAAATCCTACTTTGGATTAAACGGTTTAATGAATATCACGGGAACAAACATGTGCAAAATATAATGAAAAAAAACCAAAACATGTCCTACTTTGGTCACTCTGAAAATAGTGTAAATGCATAGACCCGTGATGTCACGATCCGCGACTGACGACGCGGAGGGGGGCCCCCCCAGCCAGCTGTGATGCCCCACTGTCACTAAGTGATGACGTCAAGAAAGCCCAATGGTCACACGCACAGAGCTCCGAGGCGGCCAGTTGAAGCCAGAAGAGAGACCAGTGCAGTCGGAGCGTAAGCCCCGCCAGCCAGCGAGGGGGGAGGGGGGGAAATCAAGACATCACGGCGGGTTTAAAAAAAAAGTTTTATTACTTTTCCGCACCATGGACGCCCTCACCGTGCACGAAATGCTCAACTCTACGGAAATGAGCGCGCTTTTGTGCAAATGGGGCGTCAGCAACTTGTCGGGTTGTGGTGAGCCTTCAAGAGTGTCAACAGCGGACAGTGGCGTCAAAGGTATCGACTCTTCGTCTACTTGCTTCCAATTGACGCTCTTTCAACTTGGAACGGAGGCGTCCAGCGCGTAATTGCGCATTACGCACGCCTGCGCTCCCCCACAACAAAACGGCTCACACGCGTCCGATTTGCACATTCGTGGCCAGTCTAAAACGCTTCATGTTATTTAAAAAAAAAACAAAAAAAACTTACCGTTGCTTAATGTCGTAAATCAGATTCATTTCTATCCATGCCCACCTCAATGTCTGAAAATATTAGAACGATCGCCCCAATATTTGGGATTTTACGGACATTGAGTGATTTCCTCACCATACAAACGCTAAATGTTACTCGGTCACTTGTCATTAAACTGGGATCAGTCTTAACCCAAATCTATGTCAACATCTCTGCTTATGCCAACTTCACCCGCCGCAAATATGAAATCCATCCATTTTCAACGCTGCTCATCCTCAACGGGGTCACGGGGGGGACCACCGGAGTCTGTCCCGGTTGAATTCGGGGCAGAAGGACTACAACCTGAACTGGTCGCCAAGTCAGTCCAAGGGTACAAATAGAGACAAGCATGCATTCGCACCGGGCGGCCCGGTAGTCCAGTGGTTAGCACGTGGGCTTCACAGTGCAGAGGTACCGGGTTCGATTCCAGCTCCGACCTCCCTGTGTGGAGTTTGCATGTTCTCCCCGGGCCTGCGTGGGTTTTCTCCGGGTGCTCCGGTTTCCTCCCAAAATATGCATGGCAGGCTGATTGAACACTCTAAATTGGCCCTAGGTGTGAGTGTGAGTGCGAATGGTTGTTCGTCTCTGTGTGCCCTGCGATTGGCTGGCAACTGATTCAGGGTGTCCCCCGCCTACTGCCCGGAGACAGCTGGGATAGGCTCCAGCACCCCCCGCGACCCTAGTGAGGATCAAGCGGTTAGGAAGATGAATAAATGAATGAATGAATGCATTCGCACCCACAATCCACTCTCTCAATGAGTGGGAACTGATCCCACGCTACCCGCATACGAGCCAGGCGAGAGCATCACCACACCATCGGCGACATATTAAATGATCGCTTTTGGATGATATGGACGTGGACTCTCTGTAGGCGCTCACAGGAAGAGAACAATAAGAAAATGCTTTAAAGTCATTTGCTGCCATTGAAGGCCATCGAGGTCAAAAGGTCCATTGTTTGACCCAGGCTGGCAGCGAATGAGTTTTAATGTCCATAAAATTCCAAATATCGGGCCGATTATACTGATATTTTCAGAGCCTGAAGTGGACGTAACTAGAGATCTCCACGTCAATTTTGGTGACGATTGGTTGCAGTTTTTGATGTTCTGCTTTTAGACTGTCGCCATTCATGTCATTTTGAGTGTTTGTCCTGCGTGATCCCACTTCCCCGTAGATCTCAACGGTGCCGTGCGGGTCTTCCTGTACTGCGTCATCTTCCTCATCGGCGTGGTGGGGAACAGCCTCATCATCACGGTTCTCTCTCGGAACCGGCGCATGCGCACCGTGACCAACTTGTTCTTGCTTTCCCTGGCCGTGAGCGACCTGATGGTCTCCCTGGTGTGCATCCCCTTCACCCTCATCCCCAACCTCATGCGGACCTTTGTCTTCAGCGACATCACATGCAAGATGGTCATGTACTTTATGGGTATGATGTTGCTGGCTTAAGACCGCTCGCAACGGGGACGCCGTCGTCCTTGCGCGCTGCCCCGCGGCGCACACCGAGATTACCAAGTGCAGTGTGAAAGGTCTTACGGCCTTCGCGGGTTGCACATGGCGGCATCAGTACAGATGGGCCGCCCGGTAGTCCAGTGGTTAGCACGTCGACTTCACAGTGCAGAGGCACCGGGTTCGATTCCAGCTCCGGCCTCCCCAGTGTGGAGTTTGCGTGTTTTCCCCGGGCCTGCGTGGGTTTTCTCCGGGTGCTACGGTTTCCTCCCTCATTCCGAAAACATGCATGGCAGGCGGATTGAACACTCGAAATTGTCCCTAGCTGTGAGTGCGGGCGTGCAGGGTTGTTCGTCTCTGTGTGCCCTGCGATTGGCTGGCAACCGATTCGGGTGTCCCCCCCCGTCTACTGCCCGAAGACGACTGGGGTTGGCTCCAGCAGCCCCCGCGATTTTATATATATATATATATATATATATATATATATATATATATATATATATATATATACATACTTGACACATTTTCTGCCAAAAAGTGTTGCAAGTGTTTGCTCCGGAATTAGGTTGGCGTTCGAGATTTGATCCGTTGTGTTACCCGTCATAACACTACCACTCGCAACCCATTCAAGGCGGCAAACTGGAAACACCCCATGTGCCACCCAGCCATGCAACAAATGAGCAAACCCCTTTAACGTGACCACGTACAACTCAATCAGGCAAGGAATGGGTTAAGCCGCCAACGCGAGAATCAGCAACCCGTTTGGGCACATGGCAAAGGCCCGAACACGATCACGTGCAACATATGTCGAACCAGCACATGGGTGAAGCCCCTAACACAAAATGTGCAACCCTTTTAGGCAACAAACTGGTTAAGTCTCAAATGCTCGGATATGCAACCCATTTAGGCAGCAAATAGGTTCCTCGACTCAGAGCACCATTTGCGACACATCCTCTCTTGACACCCGTCACATTTTCCCACCGTTTGTCGGCTGAACGTTGGAAACCCCGATTCCAAATGTCTTTTTTTTTGTCCCAGGGGTCTCTGTGAGTGTTTCCACCTACAACCTGGTGGCCATCGCGCTGGAACGCTACAGCGCCATCTGCAGACCGCTGACCTCCAGGACGTGGCAAACCAAATCGCACGCTCTGAAGGTCATCAGCGCCACCTGGCTGACGTCGTTGTTGCTTATGCTGCCCTACGCCTATTCCAGCACCCTGACGGCATTTAATCGCCGCAACAACACCGGCGGCTTCATGTGCCGCATGACGTGGAGTAACGGAAACCTCCTGGCATATTGGTACGCCGAACACAAGACCACCGACAAGCGGCCTGGATGTGAACCTTTGCCTCCGACAGGTATGTGTCCCTGTTGCTGCTGCTCTTCTTGCTGCCCGGCGCGGTGATGCTGACTGCCTACGGACTCATCTCTGTGGAGCTCTACAAGGGGATCAGATTCGAGCTGTCCAACAGGACGTCAGCCAGAGGTAAAGCAATCCACGACCCGTTGAGGCGGCAAACGGGTTCGGCCACTAACATTGACGTCATCAAACTGGTTTTAAGACCTAAAGCTAGTCTGCCATTCGGGCAAGAAACTGTTGAAACTACTTGATCTTAGTCTGATCCATTCAAGCAGGGAACTGATTAAGCCCTGACCTCCAGTATGTAACCCATTTGGGCAGCGAAGTGATTAACCCTCGTAGTCCACCGCTTGCGATAAATGTAAAATGATGTCTTTGAATCAAAGGCAAAGGCATTCGGAAAAACACGAGAGCTGAAACGTATGTGGGGGGGTTCTAAAATGGCCTAAATTTCATGACATCACCGGCTGATAATTCTCAGGCATTGCAGCAATAATAAAGGTTTTGATTCTGTAATCTTCACAATTTACATATTTTGCACCATAGAGACCCATTATAATTCATATTTTTGAATGCATCGTAAACCTAACGTGTAAACATGCATTTCACGCGATTTTTACGTCAATCGCTTTGTTTTCGCTTGGACAGTCGTAAGCATGCCACATTGTTGGGTTGAGGTCATTCCAATTGTGCAACTTTTAGAGGATCGCAAATGAGTTTGCCTTTTTGCAGGAGGCTTCAAACCAATGCATTTGACGTGAACACGTCCGGCGTAGGGCTTGGTTGGGACCTCCAGACACAATTTCTTTTTTCCTTTTGCAAAAAATAAAGAATAAAAAATCCCAAAGAACTAATAAAAACTATATATGTATGGATAGCACAGATGCCTCTGAACATTTTGAGTGTTGGAAAAAAAAAAGTTTGTATAACACAAAATACATCTTTACAAAAATTGTAAAATGCGTAACTTAGGGTTTTTTCCATTTGAAGGACCCAAGGGTTAAGCACCTAACCGTTGTCTGCGACCGATTCAAGCAGGGAACCGTCAAAGATCCGAACGCTAGTCTGCAAACCATTCACGCAGAGAACTAATTAACCCGCTAGCAACCATCTGCAACCGCTTGGCCAACCGCGACCGTTTTCATCTCTTTGCAGACAGACCGGCCAGCTTCGGCAGCCTTCGAGCAAGCGACGGCGACGGCTGCTACCTTCATTTAAAAAAGAAAAACGGGCCGCAGGGTATCGGCAATCCCGGCGCTTACGCGGCGGCGGGCCGCGTGGGCCTCCGAAGCAACACGGCCAACCTGCTGGCCAAGAAGCGAGTGGTTCGCATGCTCCTGGTCATCGTCTGCCTGTTCTTTGTGTGCTGGACCCCGATCTTCGTGGTAAACGCGTGGAAGGCTTTTGACCCGCGCTTGGTCTCCCGTCTGACAGGCGCGCCCATCTCATTCATTCACCTCCTGTCGTACACGTCCACGTGCGTCAACCCCATCGTCTACTGCTTCATGAACAAGCGCTTCCGCCAGGGCATGGTGACCACCTTCTCATCCTTGCAGCTCAAGGCGCGCGCCATAGACATTTGGACCCAGATCATCGAGGCCAAATGGTACGAGGGGCCCGAGGACAGCGCTCTGCACAAGCGCCAGGAGAGGCGCAAGCAAAAGCGCCAACAAAAGCGGCTGGAAAAGCGAGAGATGAAGGACCGGCGCAGGCTGGCGCGCCGCGGCGCGCCGTCCGCCGCGCCGACCGTCGCGGAGAACGTCCAGGAGGCCTCCCAGCCGATACCCGAGCAGGTGCTGGAGCAACTTCCCGGGGACGTCCTGGAGCAAGTCCTCGAGCAACTTCCCCAACCGAATACCGAGCCATCTGCCGAGCAGATCGGCGAAACCTTCGTGGAGCTATACATTGATCCGTACCCCGAGCAGGATGTCGGGCAGACGCCGGAGCAGAACGCCGAGCAAAACAGTCAAGGTGCTCTGGGCGGCCTCAGCAAGTACATCAGCTTCACCAGCATTCGCTCGCTGCTGCCACCGGAATTGGTCTGAAGTGGTTTTCAGTTCATCGCCGGCGTGTTGTCCCCAACAATGGGGAGGGGCCTCATTTGTAAACTGTTTGGATGCTTGACTATGGGGACGATGGTTCGTTCCTTCATCCAACAACATGGACTTCAAAAGGCAGGAGTCTCCCAGAAAACTGGTGGCGGCATTTGAAGGTACGGTACCTTTAAAAGCTCCACAGAAGACTCTACTCTCCAGCGTAGTCCCCGAGGGTACACAGCTACGGTCGGAGGGATCGATAATAAAGTCACTGGACGATATTCTTCTCTGAATAGCCTTGAAAATGGTTCCAAACCTATCAAAGCCAAAAAGCAAATACGGGGGATTTTGCAGGACGCGCGACAGATGAAACGGACTCACAAATCCGTGTGTGTTCACCGTCAGACACCGTCGACAGGCGTTGGTCTTATCTCGATGCGAGTGGGAAGCGGAACACCTGCTCCGTGGAAAGTTTTGATTCCCAGTATTGGCCCAGCACACTTCCACGGACTCAATCTGCAAACAAACAGCAGCGAGAATGAAGTCATCTCGCCGATCGAACATTTATAGATACTGTGTGTGCATATTTTTTTGGCTCTTACCTTGTAGATCATTTTATGTAGACCACTAGAGAAGTCCCGGTATGATACATTCCTGGGCTGGAGAGATTTTTCATTATGCTTGTGCTGTCCCAATTAAAAAAAAAAACAAAAAACAAACAAAAAAAAAAACATACAAAGGTGGACATTTTGTCACTTTTTTTAATTCTCGTTTTTATGCCATTTTTCCCGTGTTTTTTTTTTCTTTTCTTCAATGACATACAGATTTGAGCATGAACCAGAGCTGCGATATGTACAAAAACTATGCTATTCCAAAAACAGAAAAAAAAACAACAAAAAAACGCATCCCCTTGTCTTTGATGCTATTGCTAAATGTTACAAACAGCGCAAGGTTTCTACCCTTTTGAGCACTGAGTACACTACCACAATGACCAGTACAAGAATAACACACAGATAACAGTGAGTGAGCGAAGGAATAGCGACAGTGACATTAAATAAGGGGGTGTAAATAGTGAGAGAAAGAAAAAAAAAAGTTAGCGCTCCAAAATAGTCTTGAGAAGTAAGGCTGAGAGCTACTTTTTTTTTTTTAATGTTATGTTTAAAGCTGCCTCTCACTGTGCAGTGCATGGGAAAAAAAACCTACACGATCAGACATTTGGCATTTTACAGAGCTTACATACATTGTTCGGCGCTCGTTATAACCGTTTAAAAAAAACACAGCTGCTTCCAGAAGAGTGGGAGGGGGGCGGAGGGGGGGTTAATGATAAGAAGGCATGTAACACGCTTTTGCAGCTCTCGGCGAAGTCCCTTTATACAAAGAAAGGCTCGCGGTCAGAGCCCGTTGTCCCCAGACGATGAGGAGGAAAGATGAGGGTCAACATGTAAACAAAGCCCAAAAGGAAACATGACAGAGGGGAGGGGGAGGGGGGGGGCGCAGGGGAGGGCCGGACCTGGCTGCTAAAGGGTATTTTTGTGTCGCTACACTCCCACTTTTGTTGCTCAGCAAAATCAATACACGTGACATTTTACAGACAAAAGCAATCCAAATCCCAGGCCCATCGAGGCAGCACAGGCAATAAATGCACTTTTTTATGACATAAGATGACGGGGGGGAAACTTTGTACCAATAATTTAAAATATTAAAATATACAACATTTTCATGACAAAACAGGCAGATGGGGGGGTGGCATAACTTAATTTGCGGTTGTCTATTTTTTTTTTTTTTTTTTGTTCCCCTACTTAAGTGGTGCACTTCATTCAGCACACATTCAAGTTTACAGTCGTACTGTAAAAGGTCACACGCATACGTATTGCCTGCTTTCTCTTCCTTTTGGACTGTTAACGGAGTGACTTCCCAACTTGATTTTTTTTTTTTCCTTTTCAACGATGCACGGCTGCGCGATATATACTGGCTGGCTGTGGCTGGTGAACTCGTAGTGCTCATGGTCTGTACAATATTGCTGTTCGGAAAACTTGAATGACACACGGAGAAGGCCTTGCTTGGATATGCTTCCGTGAGTGCAACCACTTTGATGGACTTTTTAAAAAAATAGAAGGCTCTTTGTGTGACAGTACCGGCGCAGAAATTGGACAGGATGGCGAGTGGAAGCATTTTTCTTCATGGGTTTTTTTTTTTTTTTTTTTGTCACTGAACTTAGCAGTAAGGCCACATTAAATTGAAAAGTCTCTTTTTGTTGTTGTTGTCACGCTCACTTGGAAGACGTGCGTCCACGTGATCCCGGCCGCACATGATATGGACTGTATACACACACAGTTCTCTTGCACAGTACTAAGGCTCTTTCTTTCCCGACTTGTACGACTAGGTTCACAAGTCTGTCCTTTTTTTTTTTTTTTTTTTTGTGTCTGTGGAGGAAAAAAAAAATGCTCCAGTGATGAGTGAGATTCCAAAAAGGAGACATGGCGCACATATTGCAGGCAAGGCAGAGGCGTTGCTTAAAGCTTTTTTTTTCTTTTAAAGACTTCATAAAAACCAATGAGATTTAAAAAATAGGCCCTCTGAGGTGGTTCCCCTGACACGCACGCACGCCCAGACACACAGATTCACTTTTATATTCTCCCCCCTTGAACAGAAGATGGGAAAAATAAGGGCAGGAGTTAGGGGGGAGCACAAGATTATAGGAGGAATACAAACTATTTGGTAACAAAAGTGTACAATATGTTGAATAAAGGTATGGAGAAAAGTGTACCTTTGCTAAAGCTTATACAAATTCCTTGGTCCATTAAAACTACGTGAACGTCACGCTTGCGTGTCCCTTTGCGTCCTGGCGCCGCCGCCGCCTCCGACAACGCTACATCCCCCAAAGCGCAGCTAACGCAACAAGAGTACTTGGGTGTGTGGCGAGCATTTGGAGGGCAGTGCAAAACGGGAACGGGGGATCGGGAACGCGCCGACGTTCTCGACCACCAGGACTGGAGCCGAAGCAGGCGGCGAGGGGAGTACGGGGGGGGGCATAGGCGGGGGGGGTTGCACATTCCGCCCTGTCCCGTCACCGGGCGGCTTTGTGACATCACTCCTTCAGATTTCCCCCGCGTTTCTTCTTTTGTCCTGAACCTTTTTCCATTTGGCCGTTTGCCCTTAATTGAAACGCAGAACTTTTGTGTGTGTGTGTGTGTTTTGTTGAACTATTCCAAAGTGTTCTCTACCTCGTGGGATCTCGGCTCGAGGAGCGAGCGTTAGGAAACCACGGCGGCGGCGGCCGACGAGGACGTGACGCCCGTTCCGGGGCCGTAGACGCCGCCGCCGCCCGCTTCCGGCCCGCCGCTGTTGCTCAGCAGGCCCGAGTTGCTGGCGCGCAGAATGGCGCCGGCGGCGTTGCAGTGCGGCCGCGGCCCGGGCTCTGGCGTGTAGGTGAAGGTCAGTGAGGTGGAGTAGATGAGGCCGTCCTCCCTTACCAGCGTGACGGGGACCTGGACGGGCTGCCGCACCCAGCGCCAGCCCTCGCGGAAGGCCGAAATGTCGGGCACGACGCACAGCATGCTCTCTGCACACCTGCAGAGAACCCCCACCCCCACACCCCCAAAAAAGTCCGGGATTATAACCAATGCCACTTTTCACAATTCAAATCATCGGTCCTCATTTGAAATGAATAGAAATGCCTTTAACACATTCCAGCATCCCCAAACTGTAATGATACTGCGGTTTCTAAAAACAGAAAACGGGTTCCTTCAGACATTGTGCTCATTTCTTCAGGTGCGTCTACGTTTGGCTGCCTGGGGGGGTCAGTACAATACAATCATAGAGATTTGCACCTGGATATGGAGCTGGTCTCACTAAATACCATCAATGGCTCTTCACAGAGGACAAAGAATATATGTCTGACAGTGATCTCATTTACCTACAGGTGTTGCTTCACTGTTAAGGTTCAAATATCTGCCGCTGAAAAGGCAAACTTGTGCGAGCCCGTCTATCGTGTTTGACACTTTTTAATTTTTTTAAATTGTGGAGCGTATCTACTTGTATGTCAAGGAAATCTGTGGTTTGTATTGGTTTCTACAATAATATACATTTAAATTTTCCCAGGCTCCAATTGGCAGCTTGAACATGACCAAATTTTAATGTTAAAGGAAGTGGAAGGTGTCAAACTCCTATTTATAATTATTCATTCATTCATTCATCTTCCGAGCCGCTTGATCCTCACTAGGGTCGCGGGGGGTGCTGGAGCCTATCCCAGCTGTCTTCGGGCAGTAGGCGGGGGACACCCTGAATCGGTTACCAGCCAATCGCAGGGCACACAGAAACGGACAACCATTCGCACTCACACTCACACCCAGGGACAATTTAGAGTGTTCAATCAGCCTGCCACGCATGTTTTTGGAATGTGGGAGGAAACCGGAGCACCCGGAGAAAACCCACGCAGGCCCGGGGAGAACATGCAAACTCCACACACGGAGGCCGGAGCTGGAATCGAACCCGGTACCTCTGCACTGTGAAGCCGACGTGCTAACCACTGGACTACCGGGCCGCCATTTATAATTATTATTATTATTTTTTTTTTTTTACATCGTCACTATGTTAAAACTATTTCTGGTGGGCGTGTCTGAAACTCATCAAAAACTGTTCTGGAAGGATGTGGCAAAGGCACACCTGTACATCGTCTCGGCCTCGACATCTCCGAACCACACTCGCAGATTGGGGGTGAAGTTCTGTCCCGTCAGCTCCAGCATGGCGACGTCTCCGCCGCCGTTGAGCTGCTCGCAGACAAAGGTGGAATTTTCTTTTACTTTTTTTGTTTTTCTTTCTTCCATAAATGTCATTCCAAAAAGCCAAATATGCCCAAACTTTTTTGTGAGTGGCGTATATGTTGTCAAGTTTATACACTTGAAGAGATCGATTACGTTCGTGAGGTGGCGTGGCGATAAAAAAAAAAAAAAAAAAAAAAAAGGACCTGTAGGCTCTCGACCACAGGCACGGGGGTGACAGGCGACTGCACGGGGCCCATTCCCTCGTAGAAGGTGTACTCTGCCTTGTCCGTGCTGATGATTGTCCAGGAGGCGCCGTCGTTGATCATCTCTTTGTTTGGTTCCTTTGGGCACGGTGTGGCCTGGGAGAGGGGGCGGACGGTGTTAAGACGGGGGGGGGGGGGGGACGTCAAATGCCACTGGCAGTCGCAAGGCAGGAGCACCCACTTGAAACTGGATGATCCTTTCTTGCGACAGGCACAGGTACATGCGCTCGGTGTCCTTCAGGTAGAAGGCACACTTGTGCAGCTGCGACACGGGGTCGTCGGCGTCCAGCAGCGCCGTCTGCTTGTCCACCTTACGGATGATCTGAGGAGAGGCGCGAGGCCGACAGTTATGGCAGTGGAGGAAAGAAAACGATGAAGGCCGTGGCTTTTTTTTTTTTTTGCCTACCAGTCGGGGCAGCGCCATGCCGGTGACCGAACACACCAGCTTGACCGTCTGGCCGTAGTGGATGTAACCGTCTCTCACCGTGAACTCTTCCCCCTCCGACTCCTCGTCGTCCACTGGAAAATAAAAGCGAGCGCCCGATTTTTAATGCGGCACGGCGCGCCGGAGCATTCGGTCGGCGTTTGCGGGTGGAGTGGGGGTGGGGCTCGGGGGGTCTTACACAGGTGGATGTAGAAGGCTCCCCACTGCTGCGAGCTGGCGTGGAAGTTGCCCCCCTCTACGTGGAGATAGCGCGTGCTGACTGTTTGGGAGCGCAGCCGGTTGAAGAGCGCCACCTTGGTGCCCGACGCGATACACACTGTCGAAAAAGAGGAAATCACGCCCGTGAGCTAAAGTCACAGTCCCGTGCTATTTCTTGAATGCGTTTAGCCGTTTTTTTTCTCTTTAAAATAGTTCAAATAAATAAAAATGACTATTTTGTGCACATCATTGAGGTTAATTCATTGTCAGCGAATCAAGTAGAAAAACGGCAATAAACTAAAACATGAACTTGAATCATCTCATTCCTAAAATAAACGACACAAAAACCATTTTGGAGTAAACTACTGCATGACACATTGCATTCTATTAACTCATTCAGTACCAGCCAATTCTAGACCAAGTCTGAAAAGACGTTTAAAAACGTCTTTGGGAGTGAATGAGTTAAATAGTCGCTTGGCTAACGACAGCCACGTGTCTAATTTCATCCATAATTCTTTCTCATTTTGGATTCTATTCTTGAAACCCCAAATAATCATCATCATCGAATCTTGAAATGACCCCCCCCCCCCACCCAAAAAAAGGTTTGCCCACCCTTCGTTCCATCCTGAGCCAAACAGAAGTGCCCCCCCCCACACCCTCCAACCCCCTTGCTCGGTAGAGCAGCAGCTGTGTTCACAGTGAGATAAGCGTGGAGAAAAAAGCCCCCCCCCCCCCCCGCGACATAAGCGGCCTCGGCTACTTACAGTCGGCGTTTTTCAGGGACTGTTTCTTTTTGGAGGGCTTGGAGATGACCTTGATCCTCTTGCTGAGGAAGACGCCGATGTCGGCGCTGTTGCCGTAGAACATCTTGACAGACAACATGAAGTGCTTTCTCTTGTCCGAGTCCGATATGTACAAGGTTTTGGCTGTGCAATAGTTCTGGGGGGGACGGGACACGGCGGAGGACAAGATGAGAGGCGAGCGTGGGAAATGTGCACCGGTACTCTTGACTTATACGAGTTCACTAAACATTCCGTGATCGAACCGAAATGACATCACTGCGCCCCCCCCCCCCCCCCCGCCCCCGAGCCCGCAAGGCGACAGACATCCCGCAAGTCGAGCTCCCGGCGGCTGTCGTTACCTTCCCCTCTAAATTAAGCTGCTGCATTTCCTGGTCGCTGTTGCCGATGCCGATGAAGGCGCACGGCTGCGACTCCTGCTCGGAGCAGCCGTCCCGCTCCATCTGCTCCTTCTTTTTTTTCCAGCCGCTGCCCATCAGGTACACGCATGGGGGAGGGCAGAAGAACCTGCGCAAAGCCAAGATTGGGGATGAACAAGTCATCAAATTTAAATCGACATTTCATCGTACAAAGTCGAAGGATGGCATTTTCATCATTGCAAAGGCTGTGGTTTGGGGGAGGGGGGGGGGGGTTGCTGTTGGCCGGACAACAACAATTAAGTAATTAATTAATTATCAATTACTATTATTATTTTTTTTTACATTCTCGTGTACTTTATTTCCATATGTCGTGTCCGAATAGTTTCAGTGCTTTAGTGCAGGGAAATTTTGACACACACTTCACTTCTCGTTATAGCATGAAACAAGTGACAAAGTGACAGATTTGTCAGCATTCTACTGGTCAATGGCATATTTTAATCAGCGATGGATTTATGTGTCCTCCCTAAAAAAAAATTTTGGGCATTGATTTTTAAAAAGGTTTTAGTGCCTCGTGCATCGGGTTTTGGGAGAAATTTTCATCTTTTTGTTTGGTTATATTCTATCGGGATTTTGACTTTGTGACATTTATGCCAGATTTATTCGTGAGAATTAATTTTGTCACGCTGTCGCTGTCAGCTCCAAGTGAAGTCGCTAAATAAACTGGCTTTCATATTAATTTGTGGTTTTAACACCAATTTTCTGATAAATCTGACATTGTTCAATGTAAAACACATTCGTTTATTGCTTGTGTCCGTTTAAAAAAAAAAATACATGGGCTGAGGACCGTGAAGACATAATGACATTAAATTGCAATGTTGATTTTGGGCATAGTGTTACATTACAGTGACACATTGACGGTCATGGGAAAAAAAACAAAACAAAACAAAACAAAACGATGAGACCACATTGGTTTCTTCAGTTTCTTGTTCGTGTTAAACACTTGGCACAACCGATGGTATACTGACTAATATAATGATGACAACAAATGTGGGTTTCTCCGCAAATTCTTACGCCTTTACCTGCAGCATTCTACTACCAAAACAAAAAAACTAGTACTTTGAGGTATTCTGTGTTTGGCTTTCTATCATCCACATTAAAAAAAATAAAAAATAAAAAAAACTCTAGCACGACGAGGAATTGAAGTGAACAAGACATTTAACAAAATATAGTGGTCAAACAACCCCCCCGCCCCCATGACTGCCTGGTGCCACAGTTAACTGTGGCCCTCTTGAGACCAATCAAAACTGTGAAGCAGTCCTCCATGAAAACAAATGCGACACCTGCAGCCTGGTGTGACCAAAGCGAACTGCAGGCTTTGCCTCCAGCAGAGGGCGCCCACGCACCGACAGTGAGGGCAAATGGAACGACTCCGTTTCATAAACCAAGTGACGCTTCCTATCCAGGACTCATTTGGATCTTGAAGTACTTTGACTAGTTCTTCTTGAAACGCTTGTCATGTTCCATGTGCCTCATTGGTCATAAATCGCATTTCAGAAGCTGCACCCCGGAAAAATGAATTTGGACTCTCCCGAGGCCGTCCGTCCCCGAGGCGGACTTCCCAAGGTAAACGGGCCGATACGAGAACGGGACCGTTCACCTTTTCTCGTTGCCGTACGATTTCTGTGCAACCTTGGCGTGCAGGATCATGACGGTTTGGTCCCCTCGCTCCTTCAGGTAATTCCTCATGGCTTCTCTGGAATGGCAACACAGGAGAGACAGAAAGCGGGGAATGGGGGGGGGGGGGCATATTTAGAGTTAAACTCGCCATACAGGCAATTCTGAAAAATGGGGGGGGGGGGGGGGTTCGACGATTTGAGGTGGTAGCCCATGCGAAGATTCACTTTACAGAGCAACACGCGTGCATATTGTACACTCACACTGACCCCCCCTTTTAACGCCGCCGCAGCCAAAAACAGCTACGCTCGTTCCCTCCAGCTGGGTCCATTCGAGGATGGAGACGGAGGGGGCGGCGGGGGAACACTGAGCTGAACCGTTGACGACCGGCTGGGAAGGGGAAAGGGTAGGAGCCGACGCGCGCGGCCGTCAACGCACCCCCTCGCTCAGGCGCAGATGTCAGTGACACCTGACACGCTCGCGCTTCCCACTCTGCCTCGCGACTCCACGCCACACGCTCGGGTTAGACGGGGCCTTTGTTATGGTAACCAAGAGGGCCCCTCACAGTGCGTGCGGGAGGGGCCGTTTTGGAACGAGGGGGAGGGGGGGCCGCTGAAGGAGATTAAGGTTGATCCGGTTGAAAAGGAATCGGGAAAATTTAGAGCAGGGCAACAAGACAATCCAATTGCAGTCCCTGAGTAAGTATGCTCACAATGTTAATTTGGGTTCACCGAAACCAGTATCGCATCTGTATTTTCGTTCAAACCGCGGCTTAGTAAATGTTCCGACACTAAAACATTGATACCACAAACCAAACAGGCAGAATTAGAGCTATGTAGGCCAATTTTATTTTCTAACATCCGGAATATTCAAGCAGCAGCCTTGTAGTTCTTTTGATGCACTTCTCGTGTTTGTAGTTAACACGAAAGAGACAAGGCATTCGTATTTCTGCCTTGTATATCCACCGTATGTACAGACGCAAATATAGCTGCTCGATGTTTCGGTATTATTTGTAAAAGTTGTTAAAATTCCCCATCAGATGTTCGATCCACGAACGGACGAATCCATTTGCTGCCGCGAGTGCTCGTCTTTGTCGTTCGTCTTCTTCCCTTTCCGCCAGACATCAAGTCATTCCGTCGGACTGTAAAAGAACGGGATGCGATGGCTCATGTTCCGCCTGGCCGCAACAATGTTTTTAGTACAAGCAGTTAGGGGTGCAACTACAGGAGCCGAGAAAAAAAAAAAAAGATCCTGACAAATAAATGAATCGATTAAATTGATTCACCGCCCGGACCTTCCCCATGGTGTCATTTTCCAAATGCCACTGAATATTTAATGTTGTTATTACGAGTTCATCAGATTTCTTTACACAGTTAAATATTGACCGCGTGTAAAGTGATCCTGGTAATGGCCATAAGTGCCACAAGAATTTGGCCCAGCTTCATTTCGTTGAAATAAGCCAAAGTTAGGTCAGGCCCAACTCTGGGGGGGGGCCCCTTCCAGACGTAAAAGCGCGGCCCTCTCTATTACGCAATTAAGCTTTCACTCACAGCGGGTTTTTATATCTCGCCGTCATCCGCCAAGCCGTTTTTAGCGCCGACATCCACCTCGCTGCATCCTGTAAAAAAACGTTAATGGATTCGAAGTCTCGCATGCGGCAGCAATCACGGGAAACCGTAGAATGCCGCCGCGAGACGGCCCCGGCGGAAGCTCTGTCATCTTTGCAAGTAGCCAACCGCTGCTCAGAGCGCACCACAGAGTTTTGATCTAATCGCCGGAGGAAAACAAAAATTTGCGAGGAAACACGGCGAGCGCGATCGAAACGGCGTCACAGGACGCAGTGAAATATAACTCGATGTAAGCTTTGTCTCACAGCTCGTGGATATCACACTTGCGTCACCTTGTTTTCAGTCAGGCGGAAGCGCGGGCAGCTAAAAGTAAAAGTCCTGCGGGGGCTTTTTAGGGGAAGCCCTGTCAGGACTGAAAACACAATGCCCGACATTTGCACTGCGAGTGAGTCTGCATGCGCAGAGGTGCAGACTCACACACACACTCACTCACTCACACACTCACACACACACACACACACACAATTCAGTCTCTCTTCTTCCTATGCACATGCACAACCTTACAGTCTCTCAATCACCTTGGTATTTTTTTTTCTCCGTCTTTCTCACAAACGCACACACCTTAAAGTCTCAAAAAGGCACAAACCTTGTCGAACGTGTCTGTCTCATGCATACTTTAGTTTCACTCTCACTCACATTACAATCTCTCTCTCGTACAAACATGCACGCAAACTAAGTAAGTGTCATTCCAAAAAGTAATATGGAGAACAATATGAAGCAAGCATGCAACGCGTGCGTGGTCTCACCTGGTGAGGCGCTGTGGCGGAGGGCGCTCGCCGAACTTCCTGAAGCGAGAAGACACAAAAAACACAATGGCGGGCTGCTATTAGAACTCATGCTGACCGCAGAGCATAGCTGCCTCGTGGAGAACACGCGGTGCCACGGCAGAGGGCGGCCACGTTTGTCAGCGGTGCTTCGGGGGGGGGGGGGGGGGGGGGGGGGGGGGGGATTTACATGCGGGACACAAATCGCGTTACATTTGGTCATGATATGAAATTTTGGTCTTGGAGAATGACAACGCTCTGCCTCAAGCGCCATGACTCACATCATTGTCAACGTAGGAATGTGAACATGCACAAATGTGGATCCATTCCATTGGAGGTACAGTGACCCCCCCCCCTTCCCTCCCTCTTCCCCTGCAAACCCCTCCAGTGGTGGTTAGGAATCTTGGCAAGACAATCAGAGGGAGACTCGGTGGAAAGACGAGAAAGCCGCGATTGGTTGGAATCGCTGTAAAAACGAGGGCGATCGATAAGGTTCCCACAGTGGAGCGCGGATGCCTTTGGAAGCTAATGGATACCAGAGGAGGGAGGGTGGGGGGGGGGGGGGTGGAGGACTGGGTTTCTGCTGGGAACGCGCAAGGTGAGGCGGATGCGGGAATCCGTCAACCTGTCTTTTGATTTCAGGCAGCAATACATTTCCTATCAACGTTATGACCTCACACAGGCACTCCCAAAGTGATTGTGAGGAAGTATTGAACGCTGCTGAGAACCCCTGCCCCCCCCCCATCCTCAATCCCCTCCGAGACTGACAACTCCCCTGCCTCGAAGACGTGTATTAATAGTTTAAAGTTCCTCTTTGACATGCAACGGTTGTCTACAGTTGTCTCGCTTCAATACACACTTTCTTGACTCCAATTGCGATATTGTACTACTTTCCTACTGAGACAGTGTTGTAAGCAGCATGTTGTGGCATGACAACATTTCACAAAGAGAACAACAACTGAAAAGAGGTTACGGGGGTCTGTGTACTCTGCATAAGAGGATCCAACACAGGAAACCAAAAGGGGCAGAGTTGCAAAGGTGCTGCAAACTGCAGTTTTTCCGAGGTATAAACCACAGCCGATTCTCCCGGTGTTTTTGGTAAACTCTGAATAGTCTTTTGTAGCTGACCTGATAAGATCCGCGTTTTCATGGGGCCAGCCCTCCATGCATCGCCTTCATAGACGCAGCGGAAAATGAAAAGGTGACCGAAATTTTAATGTTCTGATTTCTCAGGGTGCGCCGTTCACGATCTTTAAAAAGCCCGACCTGCTGATCCCGATTTTTTTTTTATGCACACGCAACAGCCCACGCCGTCAATGCTCCAATCTTGTATTGTGAAACATTGTACAATACCCGTTAAACAATACAAACAGGTTGTGTTAACAACACGTCAAGTTGTTCTCTCAAATAAAAGCGAAACGCTGATTAGTCATCGCACAGCAAAAGAGGACAGCGTCAAACTTTTTCAGGCCTGCGCAGCCGAGAATGGCAGAGAACGTCACACATCCCCTAAAATGAAGTAATCGGTGCAGATCCCGATCTGGCCGATCGATCGTTGCACCCCTCTGGCTTTTTTTTTTTTTTGTGTCGCCGCGAGTTTCAAACGATGGAATGACTTGCTGGTGCACATTTGACAAGCTGCTTCACTCTGCATTGCTCAAAACGCCAGTTTTATTTCTTGGCATTCCACACGGCACGAGACTTGAGCCCTTGTTTTAGTGATTTTAGTTGTTTTTGAATTGATATGCTCAACTGTCTCATGTTTTATATTAAATGTGTTTGTTTTAGCTGTGTTTGTCTTCATATCCTGGATGTTCACCGACTGTCGGTGTGTTTGGAATCTATCCCAGAGGATTAACAAGAGGTTCGGTGTACGTTGTTCATTTTCTGACACAAAGAGACAAAAGGAGCGCGGATCAGAGGTTTGATGAGGTCAAAATAAAGCATTTGACAAGAGCGATGACACAGGGAACTGGCAAGATCTGGATTACAAACTGACGTTTTACTCTGAAAGCCTGTCGAGACTCACGGAAGAAGGAGCGCTGCGGCTTAAAAGAAAGTGTTTGGTTTCCTTGCTCGAGGGCTGGTAGCAGATCCTCGTAGTGGCGGCACACCTCATCATCAACATGCCACTCCCATCCCGTGATAGCCACGGGACTATTCCGTGACACCAACCGCCATGTGAAAATAGAACAAAAAGGTCCGATTTGAATCCGACAGGTACAGTGATCATTTTTGACGACGTGAGCCAAAGCAGTGAAAATTATCCAGGCAAACCAGAATACGGCGTAAAAGCAACTGGATGGAGGTTGTCCTTAAAGCACGGCAGGGTGGAAAAACAGGTCTCGCCATGCAAAATGTTCAACAATCTTGGGAAACCCTGCAAGTTGGTTGTGCATTTTTGCATGAAACAGCCCTCACCTGGACCGATGAATATCCAGGGTACGGAGATAGAGAGGGTGACCTCCTACAAGTACCTGGGTGTTCTTCTCAACAATAAACTTGACTGGTCTACCAACACGGATGCCCTGATCAGGAAGGAACAGAGGCTCTTCCTACTCAGGAAACGGAGGTCTTTTGGGGTACAGGGGTCACTCCATAAGACCTTCTATGACTCTCTGGTGGCTTCGGCCATCCACGATGGCAATGTCTGCTGGTCAGGCAGCATCTCAGCCCGGGACAGAGAGAGACTGGCCTAGCTGTGTCCTGGGCTGCTCCCTGGACACTTTGGAGGAGGTGGTCAACAGGAGGATGCTAGCCAAGCTAAAAGCTATGATGGACAGACCCTCCCACCCCCTCCAGTCCACCCTGATAGCACCGGGCAGCTCCTACAGCCAGAGACTGTTACATCCAAGCCGCAAGAGGGAGAGGTACCGCCGCTCGTTCCTACCGACTGCTGTCAGGCCGCTGAACAAACATGTGAAAACCTGGACGTACCCCATTCACCCATTGTCAATAGTACAGCCACCTTATGCAGCATATATGCAGTTGCGTATATGCTTGTATCTATATTTATATTTTATATTGCATTCTGTACTGTGTACTGTTCATTTTTCTTATTTAGTTATTTTGTGCATGCAATACTTCGTTTTTCTCCCTTCAATTTTGCTGCTTTAGATTGCAAATATCTCCATTGTGGGACAAATAAAGGTTTTCTTATCTTATCTGAAATTCTAGCCCGTGAGCGACCAGCCGATGAATACCTGCGTTGTGATGTCGCATGGGTTGCATAACAAACAATTAAGGCATTAAAAAAAAAAAAACAATACTGCAGCAGACCTCCTCGGCTCCGAGTAGTCGTCTTTAGTCTGAATTTTAAGCACACGAGTCGAACGGGGTGTTTTATTTGTAAACCCCCCACAATACTGTGAGTTTTCTGTGCGCCATTAATGGTAAAACCTTCATGTTTCGAATGAGACAAAAGTGTACACGACTTGACAATTGCATGCTACTAGAACTAATCATGGCGTGAAATTCTACTAGTTAGAACCCATCATTTTATTAGTAACAAGTGCACAAGAAAAAAACGACTTGGGTGGACTACAAGAACAACTAGCGTGCACTGGTACACCACTTGTGACATTTTTTTAAAATCGCTACTCCCTTCCACTTCTGTCCAACATCAGAACAACTGGTGTGCACCAGTACAACCACTACATAATACTAGTTAGCCAACACTGCTCAAGGTGAGAAGGACATTCTACAAGTACAACGAAAGAAAATTTGTCATGCATCAAGCACTTCAATGGTAAAACGAATGACAGGAAGAAATTTCCAATCGGCACATGACATTTCTGCGCGCTAGTAGATCGCACGTTCTAGTTCTTGAGCACACATCTGTAACAATAATGAATGACTCACGATGCTTTTTCACTACTGCCTTCGTGCGGGGACAGACTAGTAGAATAAGTACAAACTACGTTGAAGGCAAAACTGTGAAATAGCAGCTACGAGTATTGTAGTCCCAAGATACAAATTGCCTTACTAGCGAGCAAAATGAGCATCCGTTCGCGGTATGCGGACAGTTGAGCACACTAGTTGGATAATCAAATAAATGCCCATGCGGCTTGTTATATTCTGCAACATGGACGCATACATCTTTTGGCGGCATCATAAATCACAGAGAGGAAAAAAAAGTGTCGCGGGGAGGGCAGCCAAGTCGGGGCACTAAACTCGTCTCCGAAGCAAATGGACTCGATGAGAAGGATGAAAATTCCAGAAGTGGGAAAGACGGCGACCGGGACAACGGCGACGCGTGCCCGGGCTGGCGTCGCACGTGGCACAGGCGATCCCGGCGTGTGCCCTCCGTTCGTGGCCACCCGGGCACAGCAACTCCAGAAGCGCACCTAAAGAAAATTACTCCACAATCTTGCCTCTTTGCCAGCCGTTCGTGACTCGGAGAGTGGGAACGAGGAGGGCAACATTGCAAGGAAAACGAGTCGACGCAGATTTGAACTCACGGGATGCGGAGTGAGTATTGAACAACAGCGAGCATTCCTGTGCATGGCATTGAACCAGCTACTGTAGTGCATGATGGGACTTGCATGAACTGCTTGCTCGGCCAATTCAAACAGATATTTAGTGCGTTGTAGTTGTTAGCTGCAGAGATCAGAATGCATTATGAACTTCATATGCGCACACAAATTGATTAGCAAATTAAAATCGCAAATTATTTTCAATAATCTATTGATGACTGAATCACTTATGGGTTTTTTTGCAGATGTACAGTTTTCTTAATAACCGGTTGTTTTTAAATGGGATTACATGACAAAACAATTGACAGATTAACTTGATTAATGAAATATGAGTTGCAGCACGAATAAATATTTCAAAAAGCCAGACTACCGACTGACCCAAATGAAACTGAGGTTTTTATTGATTTTTCCCCTCCCACCCCCGAATCACTTTGTGATTTGAAAATTGCATTTCACTACACTACGATGTTGATTTCAATTCCAATGATGAATGATGATGAATTTTTTTTCAGCAATAGAAAGCATTGACATGTAGTATCTAGATGGGTTTAAATACACCCATTGCCAAAAAAACAATGGGCATTCCGGAACAAACCGGAACACGGAAGCATCACAAGTGCTTTCCCCCTCAACTTTTCAGCCTCTGTAAATGAGGCCGCCAAAAAAAAAAAAAAAAAAAATTGACAGCAGCAGAGGAAAGAGATGATGACATCAGACAACGGCGAGCCTTGATGAGGATCCAAACGGGTAAGTGAAGTGTCGCACGAGCAGACGCGCTTGGCCGAGCCCGTTCGATGACTGCTGATGAGACGCCTGACCCTTCTGGCTAACTGAGTGCAGATGGCTGCGGTCTGGAAGCTGGCCTGAGATGCCCCGCTTGGCGGCGAAAACCAAGGGCAGGGACTCCGCTTGTGTGTGTGTGCGTGCGTGTCGTTGGGTGGGTCGCAGTCTGCACTTACACTTGCACATAAGGCACCAGCTCCATCTGGCTTTGACATGGGAGACCTTAATGACAGAGGCAGAAAAGCCAAAGAAAGGCCTCCCCCGTTCTCCCTCCCCCTCATTTTCCTTCTCTCCAACGCTCTCTCCCTCTTGACCGCACACTCCATATGGTCTCCGGACAGACTTCTGAAGAACTCCTCTTGGCCTGGCACACGGTCAACGTAGCACTAACCGGACACATTAACGGTAAACTATTAGCCAGAGGCAAGAGGTTGTTTTAACCAATCAGAAGCATGAACAAAGTCACCTCCAGAATAAGATCAACAAAATACCGAGATAAAATCATTTTACAACAATGAGACTGAGGACAAAGGGGGTTTTTGTGTGTGTGTGTGTGTGTGTATACCCCGTTCAAGCACAGTGAGCTACAGTGACACCAGCTCATGGGGAAGGCCGTCGCAGACTCACCCACTATCAGGCAAACGCCACGATATTTCGAGATCACATACGCGTCAAACACCTTTAAGCTTACGAGACGTATTTCAAGCCCAAAATCGCGAGAATGTAAAAATGTAAAGAAATGTGGTTTGTTTGTATTGTCTGCTCTGAACGACACCCGGGGCGTCAAACTCATTTTTGGCCACATTTCAGGAGTAATGGTTTATTCAAGTATTGTTGCAGTTACTGTAGGGGGGGGGGGGGGGTTGACACAAGAAGATGCTTACAATATCTCTCTTACTATTACAGATGAGAATTAAAAATTTGAGTGGAGATTTTAGCAAGCACCATGGGAGTTGATAGCATTTGATTTGCTTTCGCGGGCCACATAAAAGGATATGGCGGGCCAGATCTGGCACCCAAGCCTCGAGTTTGATTCCTGTGAACTAGCCCATTCACCAACTAGACAAGGCAACCTAAGCGACGCAGACTGACCACATGGCTCGAGTTGCCAATCTGTCTGGGTTTTTTTTTTTAAACACTGTTCATCATTCACCCTTGAAACGCGTAATGTTTTCTCACGATCACACTCTCTACAACTTATGGCGAAACATTCAGGCCGATCGTGAGGTGCCTAAAATTGTCCCACTTCCACCGTCTTGCGATTTCTTTCCGTCCTCATCGACGTTTGACTGTTCTGGCATTTAATAAATATCTGAAAAGTCAATCGGGGACAACGTTTGCGATAAAAGGCCGATTTTACGCAATGCCGTGCGGATTTCTGCAGGGCCGCGGTCGATTAAGCACGCAATAGCAGGAGAACACCATATTGCCCCGGGGGCCTCGACAAATGCGGAGGCGCTTACAACTATGTTGCAACCTGTAAGGCGGCATTTTAGCTAAGACCACCGATAACATTCCGAGCCGGTAGGGGACAAATTGAACAGCGAACGCGGTGATCTTGTAAATCGGGGAAAATATGTGGCCACAAAAAGACGTTGGGGTTTAAGGGTTGAGATGGGTCATGTGCTCGGCGGCTGGCAGGGGTGGAGGGGGTGGGGGTTCAAGAAAGAGCAGGGGGGTGTGAAGCGCTGAGTCCTTGAACCCTGAATGAACCTCACTTTTCCCGCTTCTCACTCACGGCTGAGATGATGACTCACTGCTGGAACCAGAGCGCACCCGGGGGGGGGGGGGCACCTCGCCGGGAGAGAAAACCGACCGCAGCAACGCCGGTAGGCTCGTATTTTGGCACCGGGAAAAGATTCCGCGAGACCACGGGCCGCTATAAGGATCACAGCCGGAGCTTTGGGCTGGCTAATGGATAACTGAAACATGTTGCGGGGGCCTGCGAGCTATTGACACTTGCATCTTTAGAAGAAAAACCCACAGGAGGAGAGCCGAGAACATCAAACGGCAGAAATAACTACATGCCAAGAAATCTCAGTTGGTCATCTGGGAAGTTTGCCATCATTTATTGATGCACTATTAGGCACAGTCAAATATTTCCAAGAATCTATATTCTCATTGTACTCAATTAAACATTGACTGCCTTGTTTGTACAAAAGGAGGGGGGAAAAACCCCCACCAAGCAGCCTCAGGGCTCGGGGCTCAACCGCGCCACATTCAAATGCACCAGAAAAATGAAACGACAGCAGTCATTTTTGTTGAGAAGCACGAACATGTCGAAAGGCAGAGGGAGCGAGGCGCTCTTTTTACCAACCGGGGGAATCTCGCGCCATTGACTTTCCACTAAACACTCGTTCGTGTCTTTGACACAAAAATCACCCCCCCAAAAAGGGGGTTGAGGGGGCTCAATGGAGATGTTTTTTTTTTTGCCAACCCAGACGCTGCGGTGATGACGTCAAAATGTCCTAGAGCAAGACACCAGTTGCTCTTGATCCTACAGAATGAGAAGTCAAGGACTCCCTTTTACATGCAGTCACTAACCTTTTTCAAATATCATCCATTCATTAAAATAAATTAATATTTAAAATATTTGGACACACACAAGAGATCAGGTTACGCCCGAACGAACAAGGTATCGGTTTGTGCCGTGCGCATGCGCTTGCTCTCACCGTGGGAAATCTTCATTTTTGTGGTAGACGAAGTGCATCGTCCTCGCCAAAGTAAATACATTGATTTCTCTGTGGTCTTTTCGGGGTTATTTTCCATCTCGACGGTGAAGATGACACAGTGTGAATAAAGACACGCATATCCGTGCGTATAAATCCGTCCATCTGGAGTGCAACTCGCCGGAACTACGAAAGCAGACGTAAACAGTCACGGCGAAGCTCAGGGACGCTGCTAAAAAAAAAAACACACACTTTTGGAGCGGGGAGGAAACGTTTCTGGTGGCGAGTGATAGAAGTAAAATGTGTTTTATTCAACGTAGAATGTAACAAGCGGAAATTCCGTCTACTTGTGTCACAATGCTCTGTATGCGTCGCGGGATATTCAAATGCGGGAGTAAATCTGTTTTGAAAAAACTGAATTTTGACCTCAACCCAAACACTTGTAAATGTAGTACACGTGGAAAACCTTTTAGCGTTGATCAAAAACGGACCAAACTGCCTGAGTTAGCAAAATTCCGTACTTAAGGAGGATACAGATCCAAAACTTTTCTGCACAAAAAAAATTCTCTATCAACTTGCATTGTGGTTGTACCGAGAAGGAAAAAAGTGGGTTTTTTTTAAATCAAAGAGCAAGCTAGTTCAACTCTCCCGCTAAAACAATGCTTCCACAGGTTTGCTAATGTTCTCACCAAGTGGCGAAAAAACATTCGCCATGAATCATACTAGAGGCCTACAATATCAAACTCTTCATCAAATCCATGACCAAACCTTTTGTTTTGTTTGAATAAATCCATGGATTTGGGGTTTGAACCGACTCGTGGTCTTTATACCTCCGCGTCAACATGTTTTTGGCATTTGTGGCCTTCCCATCCGCCAATTCACTGAGGCCTTTTGACTCACCCCTCCATTGTCATCTCCGGACTATATCGCCGTGTGGAGCAGGGAAATATCAGGCCACCAAGGCGATCCGGTCTTGATATGTCTGCGTCGGTCCCAGAGTACGAAAACAAGCTGGAAAAGCGTAGCGTTTAGCCTCGCTGGCGTCAGTTATTCCGAACGCCACAAGTCTGAAAAGATTCACACCAGCGGTTCCTGGGGGCTGCTCTGGAGGAACGAGGGCAACTCCATATTTATCCCCAATTTTACATCCAACAGCGCTGTGCTAATTGGAACTTCATTCTCCATAAATGATGTCTGATGCAACGCTCGCCAACGCTTGCTGCTTTACGATTAGGGAAATCAGTTACGACACATGGGAGCCGTTAGCAAGTTTTGATGTTTTAAAGATCTGACTTTCACTTGCAGTGCTTTGCCGTCAGTTTTTGCGCCGTGTACAGCAATTTGTATCACTGCCACCAACTCAGTCCTTACTTGTGTCACTATTTTTCAATCGATATTAGCAGCAACTTAGCAGCGTAGCAAATTAGCTCTGCACTGTGACAATCTGGGAGCGGTTAGCTTTAGCCTCAAGGCCAGTCAGCTTCCATTTGTGTTCATATGGCATAAAAGGGCTTATATAGTAATGTTACGAGTACTTGGGAGTTATAGTAGATTGACATTGATTGAAATTTTGGTCTTGGACTCGAAACGACAGAGCAAACATGCAGCTTTACGACTGTTACCCACTGCACAAGGAATCAATTAGACAGGAAGAGAGCCAAAATAAAATAGCTTTTATCAGCCATTAAATGAAATTGAAAAAAAAAAAACAAAAAAAAAAAAGGCAGCTGCCAATAATCGCCAAAATTCCAAATATCGGCCCGGATCATCGATCTGGCCAATCATGCCTGCCCCACGGCGTCCCATCTGATAGTGACGAGCCGGTTTGTCAAAGAGAAAAGGTGAAGGACCTAAATAATGAATAGACAATATTTTTTTTCTCCCCTAAGATGTGATATCATCCACAGAATTTGAACATTTTATTTGGTCAAAGGAAAAAGTAGAAAGTACAGATAGATAAGTGAAATGAAATCATCTTCAGCAAAAGAAATCTGGAAAGTAAAACACGGACGCCGTAAAAATCTACCGTATTTTCACGACTATAAGGCGCCATTAAAAGTCTTAAATTTTCTCCAAAATGGACAGGACGCCTTATGGTGCGGAGCGTCCTTTATATGCGCCGAGTTCCAAAATCTGACTGACAGCCGACACGCTGTTTATATAGAGAAAAGGCGGAAGTGACTGTGAAAGAAGTCGGCCAATCAGGGAAGGGTGGGCGTGTATATATACATATATGGAGAGGGAGAGAGAGAGAGAGAGGGAGAGAGAGGACAGACAAGCTAGTCCGCCAATGGTGAAGGGTGGGCGTGTAAGTGGACGCCTCAAGCCAGTACCAACACTTGTATAGCGTGTGGCAATGTGCATTGTTGCAAAATTACTCCGGTTTTGGTTTCTAAGAACCCCTGAAAATAAATTCGACAAAAAGACACGCCTACGAAGCTCAGTTCAAACTTAAAGCCACCGGTTATGCTTTTGGCATGCGTGCCCATCTCACAGCAGCGGTGAAAAAACAAGTCAAGCAAATGAACTCTGAGCTTGCCGTTATTCCCGGAGGCTTCACTAAAGAACTCCAACCGCTGGACATTGGCATCAACCGGGCGTTCAAAGTAAAGTTGCAAACGGCATGGGAACAATGGATGATCGGTGGCAAACACAACTTTACAAAGAGTGAGAGGCAGCGCTTGGCGAGTTACGCCACAATGCGCAACAACGAGAGGGAACGCTGCGTTTTTGATGGATTACGGTACTTGCACAATTGTTCAATTCTTTCTACACACACACGCGCTGCCACCATGTTTCGCTCTGTTCTTTACTTTCAAATGTGGGAAAGCTTCACACGAGAGAAATGTTGACTTTGCTGTTGCTACTCCTTCTTTCCGCTCGGCAATGCGTAGCAACTCACACTAGCATGTGATGCATTCAATGACAACTGAGATGTGCAGTCCTCTGCTTCTGATACAGAGGATGAGGACTTTGATGGATTTCTGGGTGATGATTGATCGAAAAACGTGAGAACATTGTACGATGGCTAAATAAAATACACCCGAACTCAGTTCTGCTTTCGTTGCCTTTTTAAAAACGTGTTTTTATCTTATCTGTATGTCTTGGCATGCTACCGTATGCTTCAAGCTAACGTGTTAGAGTGCGCGCATGCATGCCGTATGTTTAAGCTGGCGTATGTTTTACCACTGTAAAACTGCGGCTATTCGTACGATGCGTCCTGTGTATGTGTAAAATACAGAAATGTCACGCATTAATGAGACTGCGGCCATTAGTACGATGCGTCGAATAGTCGTGAAAATACGGTACTTTGGCCTTGTACTCGGTGAACGAGTGGCTGCTCTTTATGACTCAAGTGTCACAGGTGGCAAAACTGAAGCCACAAAGGGAACGGAACAGAAATCCCGGGCCCGAGCAGTTTGATGCGTTTGCAGCACACGACCGCCCCCCCCCTCGGGCTTGACCAAAGCGGAACTCTTCCCTCGTAATGAGTGAGTGCGGTGGCCTTGGCTGCGTCTCTCACCGAAACATCACAAGCGCCATCTGCAAAACTGTTTGGACTTTAATTACAACGTAGGCGCAGTTATTTTTTGCCCCCCCCCCCCCCCGACATGTTGTAAGCCCGACAACAAATGTCACCGCCGAGCCTGTAATGTAACACAGCGGCGCCCAACCACCGTGTGCCATTTGGTACCGGGGCCACAGAGAGATCGAACCAAAGAGACACCAAAGTTAAGAGTCAATTCGTATTTCGAGTTCAAAATTCGATGCCGGTCGGTCAAAATACGGCGTTATGTGAAACCGGACCGTTAACGTGACAGACGGGCCGGATTATCACCGAGTCGCGCGCGCAAAAGCCGGCGGGAAACAAACACTTAGCGGCTCGTGAGCGAAGATACTCACTCGCACGAGGCAAATCCGTGCGCGCGTGTGTATGCGTGTGGAAGTTCAACTGTTGTCTGGTTTCGGCATTCAGCCGTCAAGGTGGGGGGGGGGGTTGTTGCTCTTGCAAATTGTTTCCCCTTCAACAAGCCATCTTTCCTGAACAGCCACTTCGCTCCGTATGAAAACAAGTTCACCGGGCCAATAGGCCGAGGGAGAAATGCTGCTGGCAGCAGAAAAGTACCGCAACGTACATTCTCAAAAAGGCCCATTTTTCATTCAAACTACGGCCAGGGTTAACGAGAGCGTACGCGAGGAAAACTGAGCGACTTCGACTCCATTTACGCGACAATAAAACTAACGACCGATGCAAATGCAACTTTGAACCCCGAGACTGTGTTACGCCAACGACTCAGGGGGAAGCAAAAATGGCGATTTTCCACTTACTAACATGGTCGCCAGCTCTTTAGACATTAGTGTCTGTGTGTCCGGCTACTTAGAGGTAACACGTTTGTGTGCGGACACGGCCTTAGGTTAAATAGTTCCGCGATAAACCAAAGGCCACATGCGCGAGAGTGTGTCAAGCGCCGGCGCATTGTTCTTGTAAGCACAATCCGCTGGAGTGTCCCGCAAAACGACAGCCGCGGCCGTTACTTCATTGTGATTGTTAAAGGAGCGCCAGAAACGCTCCTGACGTCAACGGCCGCAGGAATGCCACCAGGCGGATTCTTCTGTGAAACAGCGCGGCGGCCTTAGTTAAACAACCGCACAATGCGGAGAAACATTTCGCCGATAGCAGTGCACCTTTCCTGGAAACCAAACGCGCCTTTTTTCGCTGCTGTTTTCCTTGACTATTTTCCTGACATTTGAGAACTCCCTGTTGTGCACCGCTCTCACTTTATGATGGAGCAGGAGTGGGTGGGGGGCAAGGGGTGGGGGGGGGGGCGTCATCTCTGGGTAAACGCTCGGGGGTGGTGTCCCCACAGGCTGACTTGCAAAAAAAAATCATTGTCCGGCTTTACTCGACGAGGAGCGAAGAGGAAACGGTGGCTGTGAGCAACAACTTATTACATTTGCACGCCACGCATTAGGGTAGCTGGCAGTCAAAACCGTATCGCTCAGCGAAATCCGATATGCATTCATAACATCTATAATTGATTAACATGAATAAATAACTAGCGTGAGTAGGCTATGCCTTGTGGTTTCTTCCATGTCCCGATCAAATACTTTTTGGGAGAGTGTCTTTTAGGCGCATTAACAATGTGACTTGGGGAATTTTTGGAACCGCTTACGGCAAATAAGTCTGGCGAACGCAACAATTTCCATCTTGGTTCTCGACCAGGTAGCCGAAATATCCACAATTTCAGGGCTATTAGTCACACTTGGCCGTGTTTCCTAGCATTAGCGTTTGCTGTAGCCTCAGTTTTGCTCACTCCAGTCGGGTGGCTGTCTGTCACCGGAACATAATAGGCAACGTGACACAGGCACAGATGCAATCTCAGGGAGCCCGGAAGGGGCGTCTCACAAAATTTGCCGCTTTAAAGAGGGCACGGGTTTGTTTCAGCGTACAACGTTCACATTTCAAAGTCACGAATTTGTGTATATGTTTAGACTGTATTACACGTTCATGGTTTTACAGTTAGAACAGACAGATTCGTTATGTCCCTCGAGGTACGTTGTCACGAGGTTCAACTGCATCGGCTGTTTCGATACCGTGTACAACACGGTATGGCCAAGCTGCGAATGGTGAAAATCCACAAGTCACTGCCACCACCCGAAAGAAATTTCATTGTGTATTGGTGCCACAAGATCGCAGCACTGTTTTTGTTGAAAGGAAATGCCTCAATTCACTCCAATAACATTCCGTGGTCAGATCATGCCAAGGCTGAGGGGGGACAGCAAATAGATGAGTGCAAATTTCTAATCATGGCTATGCCAGGGTTCACAGCACCGGTAAAAAAAATAATAAAGATAAATATCTGCCTAATAAAACCACAAAATGCATTTTGAATGCATGACACAGTGGCGAACGTCCTGAGAAGTGAGAAAACACTCGTTCCAGGGTGGCTCCTACTGTTTGCCACTCCATTCTTATCTTAGACGCGATAGCAGTGGGTGCAGTCCGCCGTGGGAGGTGTAGTCGATTGGGGTTTTCCCAACACTGGAGATTGATTCCATGTTTCCTTTTTTTTGGGGGGGGGGGGGCACGTGTCATGGCAGAAAGGGTTTTATTGCACTTGGGTGGCGAGCATGCGTTGCTGAGCGGCTCGAAAGTCAATCTGTAACATTAACACATGAAACACAACATCACTTAAAAATGGAAGCCAGTCATTAAAGTCCGGCGGGGGGCAGGGGGGGACGGGGTTAGTTTCTTTTTTCGGATGACTTCTACATGTACATAGATAAACCCAATTAACCCAATAAACCCAAATTCAATGAAGTTGGGACCTTGTGTTAAAAATAAACCAAAACTGAATACAATGACTTGCAAATCATGTTCAACCTGTATTGAACTGAACTTGTACGCTACAAAGCCATGGTAGTTAATGTCCGAACTGATCAACTTAATTGTTTTTAACAAATAATCCCTCACCTTAGAATTTTATGGCTGTTCCAAAAAAGCTGGTACGGGTGGCAAAAAAAAAAGATAAAAGTTGGGGAATGCTCATCAAAGACCTGTTTGGAACATCCCACAGGTGAACACGCTAACTGGGAACCGGTGGGTGCCATGACTGTCTCAAAAAGAACAGGAGTCATTCACAAACCGGGGCAAAGTTCACCGCTTTGTGAACCACTGCGTGAGAAAGTAGTAGAATAGTTTAAAGGCAATGTTTCTCAAGGTAAACATGCATGTCATCATCTACAGTCCATGATATCATCAAAAGCCCCAGAGAATCTGGAGAAATCCCTGCACGGAAGCAGTGTGGTCAAAAAAGCAACACTGAACGCTCGTGACCTCTCAGGCGGAACCGGATCAACAAAACGACATCAATGTGTCATGGACATCATCACATGGTCTCAGGAACACTTCAGAAAAACAACGTCGGTCAATCCAGTTGGGCGCGACATCGGTCGGGGCAACTTCAAACTCTATGCTATGCTAAGCGAAAGCCATTTATCAACAACAGCCAGAAACGTCAACAGCTTCCCTGGGCCGGAGCTAATCGAAAGGGCCGTTCACACGGCACACATTTGCTCCGGCGCTGCACCGATATATTTTGTTGCGATACATTTTGCACCGCAGCAAATTGTGTGGAGCGTTCACACGTAACAAAGCCGCTGAGCGGGGCAGCCCCGACACAGTGTCGGTCGGGGCTGCCCCACTTGCGTTCACACGGCAGTTTCTGCAGCGGAGCAAAACGACAGAAAACAAACGAGCTGTCGTGTTGGTTCTTTTTAAAAACGTACTGTATATACACAACTCAAGCGACTACTGGACCGGCACGTCCTTTCTCCTTCTCGGTTTCCGTGCCTTCTGCTCGAGAGTGACCGCCCAAGAAAACGTAAATGAACGATGACTTCAATGACACTCAGAAAAGCAAACACTAATGCGCCAAACAGAAAATCAAGAGAGGAAATTACAAAATAAATTCTATGGAGGGCGGGGGGTTGTGAACAAACAACAAAAGGAACAAACAACTCCGAGACAGTCCAGTCTCCTACAAAAGGAAAGATGTTACTAGCCAAGTCTTGTGTCGTTATGAATCAACACATTACGGAATTCCGACAGAGCACGAAAGCAACGTATTCTCGCCATATGTACTCTTCACAAGTATTTGCTCCGGAGCAAATTTAACCCAGTTGCGTTCACACGTGCAAATTTACACCGGTGCTGCTTCGCAAACGAGCATTTGCTCCGGAGCAAATTTGGTCCGGTATAAGCTCTTTTCCGGGGCTACGCCGGAGCTAATTTGCACGTGTGAACGCTCTACTGGGGCAGCCCCGGACCAAATCTTGCCGTGTGAACAGCCCTAATGATGGTGCCAAGTGCAAAAGCGTTCTGTAGTCTGATAAGTCCATGTCTCACTTTTTGTTTTTAGCATTAGCACCAACGATGTTTTGAAAATGACGTACGTCTTGGTCTTTCAATATACAATGTGTGCAATTATTTTTGCAGTGTACTCCAAATGGGAAGTCATTAACAGTTAAAGCACACGTTTTAAAGATGGAGAGGCCAAAATTGAAATCAGGATTACATTTTGATTCATGATCATAGACTGCTTTTGTGGTACACAGGTTTGGCTTTCCAAGTGAACACATAGCACTTTATCTTGGTTTTTTAAGGGTGAAACGATCACAAACCTTGTGCATAGTCTCTCTTGATACACACCCCTGCTTCATGGTTCGGCGGCAGAAATTGGCTTCATTTTTTTTTCTCCAATCAAATTATTTCAGTTATTTGATTATTCATTGCATTGCTGACAAGTGGCTTTGGTCTCGGGAAATTTGAACATGAAACCCGAGGCAGTGGCAGATTCGGGTTTTCAGTCATAACAATTAATGGATACCAAGATGAATGGCAATTCGCTCTCAATAAATCTTCGGACCGCAGTGACAGTGAGCTAACGGTCGGACGCCAATGAATGTGCTCCTGTACGGCCATCTTCCAAGCCCTTTTGACAGGGTGGGGAAGGCGCTCAAGGTGGGGGGGTTGTTGTGGCGCTGGCTTTTTAGCTCCGGGCCGAGCCTCTGCCACCATAAAGGTCAGCGCTTCGACATCTGCTGCTCTCTCTGAACCTCGCCTTTCTTGAAAAAGAGAAGCCGGCAAGCGGAGAGGACCCATGGGAAATGGACGCACGCACGCACACACAAAACTGCTAGCTCCGCACCCACCTTCCCAATCGACCGCAGAAGTGCACGCTGACACAAACGTATACACGCAAGGAATGAAAGGCCCCGCTTTTTAAAAAAAACACGATAAACCACCAAAGTGGCAATCGGCCCACGCCGAAGTCAGAATGAACCATTCACATTCAAACTCACGTCAATTGGGAGTCAAAAAACACCACAATTTTAACTATCGCTGATGAGACCTTAAAGTTTCAACGTTCTAGTAGGCTTTTCCTGACATTTGTTGCTTTCCTGTAGACAGATGCCTTAAGGTTTAGTGCCAACAGTGATGAGGATTTGGAACTGTTCCTAGTCACAGCTGAACTAAAAGTGCCCCTAAAAATGGTGCTGCCACCGCCAAGCTGCACTGTGGTGTGATGTGATGCTCTTTTGGTCAAACGAGAGCTGTATGCGATTTAAGTACAGCGCTAAAAACGATAAAAACAACTTTGTTTCTGCAGGATTTTAGATTTCTGGAAAAAAGAAGACTATTCTCATAAAATTGCTGATTTTCTTTTTTTTTTTTTTACCAGAAATAGGTCTACATTTTCATGTTGCTACTGTTGCCCCGCCCCCTCCGCAAAACACTTTATTTTCATAATGTTGTTCCATTTTTATTCAGTAATGTATTCCTAAGACTGCAACTTTTTTTCTGCGAAAAGAGAAAAAAAATGCAATTTTATTCTTGTACAAATTCTACGATTAAAAAAATAGGCAATATTTTTCACGAGATTGGTCCTTTTTATTCTCGGTGGGTGGATATAAAACGGCGTATTCTCGCAAGCTTAAAAAAATAATACATTTGTAAGACTGATTCTATTTTCTGAAATAATACAATATTTGAATAGTATTGCTGCCTCTATTCACAACCAAAAATTCTACTTTATTCTCATAAAAGTGCAACTTCTTTCCAGCCCCCCGCAAAAAAAAAACTCTTAATAAGATTGTATTTTTCTGTTTCAAATACATTTCTTGTCAGAGTGAGCCTGTTTTTCTCGAAACTTTCCTTAAAACATACCTTCTTTTCTGTATAGTCCTAATATGATCTATAAAACCCTTTTCTACCCTCAAAAACAAAAAAACACAGCAAGAGATATCATGCGGACAGGTGGCCCACCACCCAGACCTGACCCCAGTGCCCTCTAACATGCTGCCCCTCCCCCCCTGAACTGAAAAAAAACCCTCACACACATACGCACACACACTTCTATAAACACAAACGGACAGTTTCAATGAGACTAGCATATTATCATCCAATATAGCTTTGTCTGTACAACATCAAAAAAACGCGAGCGCCAGCGACAAGGAAAAATGTGACACCTTCACGATGAAGGGTTGCGCGTTTCCCACCAATTAATCACAAGTACAAGTTTCCCCATTAGGAGCCCAATGCTGACATGTGAATGTATCACGGATGTGTTACCTGGTGGCACTGGGTGAGCAGGCTTTGAGCACAAAATTCAGAGCGACTGTGAGCAAGTGGTGTGTGCCACATTTGTCATTTTTATAGGGTATGTAAAGAGAAAGGGGTTTTTTTCCCCACAGTATACATGGCAAGTTCCACTTATCAACAGCAGTATTTTAAGGAGCAAGCTACAGCAGAGCCCATCGGGTTATTATGTCATTGCAAGCACCACGTGATGTAAAAAAAAATTAGGGCTGGACAATATATCATCGCGATAACGCCCCATGCAATATGCATGTCGCAAAGACATGCAATAACTTTCATATGACCGGTCCAATGCTGTCTTCAAAGTACGTCACCATCCAATATGTGAACAGCACCTATTCTTGTGGGACAGCTACATTTTTCTCAAACAATCAGAAATTCTAATTAGCGGTTGTACTTGATAAAAACACATGTAAGATTATCAGAAAGAAAAAAAAACTTTTTTTTCATCACAAGATTGTTACATTTTTTTGTTAAAAACAGACTATATTTGGAAAAAAAATGCTACTTTCCCCCCTTATAAAATCAGACAAAATTTGAGACAGATTTTTTTAATCTGACTATTCAGATGAGATTATTACCTTTTCCGGAATAAAACACTTAATTTTCATAAAATTGCGACTTTTCGCCCTATTTTGTATGATTCATACTTTTTTCCTGAAAAAGTACTTTATTTTTGGACATATACAAATACGATTATATTTTCATAAAACTACATTTTCCCGTCACTTTTTGTTTACCATTTCATCAGACTCCTCGTGTTTTTCTCGAAAAGCAACTTCTGTTTTGTAAGATTTTTACTTTTTTACCCCCCCCCCAAAAAAAATATGAGTATTTTTGTAAGACTAGTAGTTGTTTTCTTTTACAGAAAAACAACTTTATTCTCAGTCACAAGATTGCCCCCTCCCCCCAAAAATCTGACTTTAATCTCGTACTTTTTTCTTCGTGAATAAAGTTATTATTTTCAGATTTGTCGGCTAATTTTCTAGGGCAAACGACAATATTTTCATCAGGTTTACAAAGCAACGTGATTCACTCGGACCTTGCTAGCCGGCGTCCATTCTCGGACAACTCACTGCCCATAAGCAGCCCTACTTCCCCTACTAGTTTTCGGGAGCACATTGGGCAAAACAAATCCGAGGGGACGCCGTTTTAGTCGGACACTTTCCAGCGCGTGTCCTCGGGAGTCTTTCTTGATTTTGTTGTCGTTTTCATTAGCTGGCTAGCACACATGCTAACAGCTCGCGTGAGGCTAGCCCACTGAACACCGCAGCAAACAGTGGGTGAGAATGAGGGGAAAAAAAAGACGCTTAACACATTGGAACAAAGAAACGACGTTGTACGATGAACGCAGCAGCGGGAAAAGTGCCCGCGGAGCCGGGCGAAAGCACACAAATACGCGGCGGAGCCACGCTGAAGGACTCGGATTCACTTGAACTCCCCGAAGAAAGCCCCCGAATCTCAGACTCACCCTGTCACAACAGGCGCCATCTTCCACAAACTCTCACCAAAACTCCAATACTCGCGATATCCTTTTTTCCCCCCTTTCTTCTTCTTTTTTTTTGCGCCTCTCCCCGCAGCCCCGGCAATCCGTCGAGACAACAAGAGGCCGAATGGAGGTGTCGGGACGAGGGAGAAGGGAGAAAGGGGGTGGGTAAGGAGACACAAGAGAAGGGGAGGCCACACTTTGGCGAGGGGGGGAGCGCTGCGAGAGTGAGCGAAAAGGGCAGACGCCACAACAACAGGCGTGGGAAACTTCCGAGATCACGCGAGAGCTGCAAAAACTCTCACAATAGGCCAGCGCTAAGGGTTCGCTCGCTCTCGCGAGACCTGTCCCCGTTGCTTTTCCCACGTGTGTACCCGCGGTTGTAAATCAGCGGAGAAAGGCGCTTGTGCATTTTGTTCGAAAATACAGCGGTGCCTCGAAGCCTCAAATCAATTCGACCACTGAGATGGATTGAAATGACATTCCTCCTTCCCAACTCCCCACAACTAGCATAGTTTAATTGTTACATACTTTAAAGAAGAAAAACACCACTTTATTGTCAAACATGAATGTGTCAAATATATATGAACATAAAAATTCTTGTATTTCAATGTAAACTGATTGAAGTTGCATTTATTTGTTGTGCTGCACACAAATGGAATAAATCTGCCAACAGAACTGAAACCATCCCTGAGTGTAAATACTTTTAAATCCCCTTTAAAACATTTGCTCAGCCCCACCCCCTTGGATTAAGGTCCTCGAAATACATTTTTTTCTTCTAGTTATTTTAGAAACCTATTTTTCATTTTTAAACGTGTTTTTTTTGTTTTGTTTACTGTTTAAGTGGTGTCATTCTGGTTATGTAAGCTACACGGTTAAGGGTAAAGTATGAGCCTTAATGGAGACTTCTTACTTTTCCTTTTCTGATTGATATAAAAATGATTTAGTAGATATAAACACATAACGGGGTAGGACTAGATAAGTTTTTTTACTTCATCCTACTCCCTTGAACATAATAACTGTGTTGAATGAAGACTGATTTCTTTCTTTTTACTTTTTTATCTACCTTATTTTCTGTCAAATTATTACTGTATATGTTTTATGTTCAATAAATAAACAAACAAACAAACTTTTTGTTTTCTCTGCTTTGCGTCTGAATGTCATTAACTCTGTGCTCCAAAACACAACTATTGTAATAAAATTGCTAATGGGGTGCACAAATCACTGAGGGGTGTGGAAAAGCGCCCGGTGAATCAGATCTTCAAAGTCAAATCAGAATGAATCTTAACAATACTGTTGCTGGCGCTCTCCAGACTTGAATGTGATGGCCGGCTCGATATTTATGACGCTTTGGAAAAGTTCCCGAGCTGATGAACGTCGACTTCAGCCCTGGAGCGTCGGCACCCTGCGCTAACTGCCTTCAGGGGCTCCATTTTCAAAATATTCACAAAGGTCCCCCTGGAAATGACCCCACTGATCCTTAGAGTTGAAGTTGGATCCCTACAAACATGTTGCAAACTGACCTGGGGATCGACCGATCGACCATTTTTTTTTTTTAACACTGGCATGCGGCCGGCTGTTCATTTGAGTTGGGAATTGACCCAAATGAGGACAAGCTCTCTACAAATGGATTCGTGGCCGTAGCAAAAGTGATCAACGGGTTCACACCATGTGTCAAGCGGGCAGTAATAGCAACAACTCCAAGCACAATCCCCCAACAGGGCAACATTGCGCTTCCCGTTTGAAACGGGCGGGGGGACAATAACGCGGGCACACGTGAACGGCCCATACAGGGCAGATTAGTGCATTTGCCATCACATCGGGGAGTCCCATGACCAGGGAAACCCCAGTGAAAGTACAAGGCAAGCCATTATTTGCGTGGGGGGCTTTCAAGGTTGAGCCTCTCCTCCCCGACTTCCAAGGAGCATTCCAAAGTGGCCCTCTGTGAGGTGAGCTGTCTCTCCCGCAATAAACACGTCGGCTCATTTCGCTTTATCAGGGAAGCCGTAAACCTTCATGTAGGTCTCTCCCTGCATTTGTTGTGTTTCGGCCGGGCCCTCATTTCAATCTGTTTGCCATCTTTGTCCGCGGTAGCCGTGCCTCGGAGCGGGTGTCTTCCCGACTTCAAAGTAAATACTCGGAGACCACACCGGTTGGCCAGTGAATGCTCTCATTTGTTAGGAGCCTGCAGCTTTGTGTGGCGGGGGTGGAGAGCACCCAAAAAAGTCTCATCCATTGAATTTTTTTTTCCCCTTTAAAGAGAAATATACTGGGGCGGCCCGGTAGTCCAGTGGTTAGCACGTGGGCTTCACAGTGCAGAGGTACCGGGTTCGATTCCAGCTCCGGCCTCCCTGTGTGGAGTTTGCATGTTCTCCCCGGGCCTGCGTGGGTTTTCTCCGGGTGCTCCGGTTTCCTCCCGCATTCCAAAAATATGCATGGCAGGCTGATTGAACACTCTGAATTGTCCCTAGGTGTGAGTGTGAGCGTGGATGGTTGTTCGTCTATATGTGCCCTGCGATTGGCTGGCAACCGATTCAGGGTGTCCCCCGCCTACTGCCCGGAGACAGCTGGGATCGGCTCCAGCACCCCCCGCGACCCTAGTGAGGATCAAGCGGTTAGGAAGATGATGAGAGAAATATACTCAAAATATATTATTGGTTGATACGTGCCCCGCAATGGACTGGCGGCCATTCCACGGTCGCTCATTTACAGGCAAAGATTCGGAAGAGTCTCATCCCATTCTTCTCATTAAGGGCGAAACAATTGGTTGCGATAGCGAAGCGGCCAAGCGGAGTGATCCTGACTAAGCCGTAAGCCTCCGGTCGATAAAGCCACTCCGATTGGCTGCTGAAGATGGCGGCTCACAAGGAGAACAGGGAAGCGTTCCAGTGGACGGCTCGGCTGCAATATGGATCACCTGCTCACCACATTTACATGGCAAACGATTGCGACTTGGATCTGGAATATGATGTCACTTTCTTAAGATTGCTCCATTTTTTTTTGTTGAAAACAACTACATTCTATGAATATTTTTGTTGTTGTTTTTTTTTTTTGGCAACGAAACCTGACTATTTGTAAATTTTATTCTCAAAGACACATGTTATTCTCATAAGACAGTTACCCCCCTCTCACACCCAAAAAGCTGTAAAAAACTAGCACTCTTCTGCTTTTTGAGAGGATCAAAACTACAAGACTAAAGTCAGGTTTTTTTTGAGGAAAAAGAAAGTGATTTATGACGTTAGAGCTAGGCATTTCGAGGAAAACAAAGAAGCAAACCCTTAAAATAATGCTGGGTTTTTTTTCAAGAAAAAAGAAGTATAAAAAAAGTAAAAGGAGGACGGAAATAGAGTTGTATTTTCCTGAGTTGTATTTTAAGGCAAAATGTCACAACCTTATGTGAATAGCGTCATATTTTTGCAGAAAAAGAAAATCAAATATTACAAAAATGATGTCTTTCTTTTTTTTGTTACATAAATAAAGAATTAATTTTGTTTTTTTTTGGGAGGGGAATAGCTATTTAAAAGTAGCACTCTTACAACAATAATGTCAATTTTTTTTTTGGAAAAGTAGCAATTTTTCAAGAAAATATCAAAATGAGTCATCTACGAAAAAAATATATTTCTGAAGAAAAAAAAGTAATAACCATTCTCTTTGTTTGTGTTTTTTTTTGCTGAGAAAAAAAAAAGTAGCATGATGATATCGTTCTTAAAGCCACCACCTGCCACCTGGATTTTGGCCTGTTTTACTGCCGCTTCTCCTGGACAAAAGAAGGGATCATCAAAATGAGGCTGCTCCTTTGAGACGAAGAGCGACACAAAGACACTTGACTTGATTTGAATGAAACGGCAACCAATTCAGACCAGAGAAAGCGTACGAGACGGTCGAGAGTGGGAGGGAGGTGAAACCTCCTGAAACGAGCGCCGTGGGCACGAGAGACAAACGCGGCAGATTGTATCCTCTCCTAATGAGTCACTACGGTGGATGGAGAACGTCTCGGTGTGACACAACTTGAGGTGAGGACGTCCCCGACACCGCGTAGACATTTTGTGGGGGAGGAGGAGGAAAAACAAAAACAAAAAGAAGTTTCCCCTTTCTCCCACCGGCGCGGTTCATGACAAGTTCAAGTTGCCAAAGACAACCCGGCAGGCAGAGTTGCGACATGGAAAATAAACCACGTGATTGATATCCCAGCGGCTACCTGAAGAATGGGCCGGTTTTATGCCCGTCATCAAGCGCACATTATGTTATGCCTGATTCCAATATGGAGATTATTATTTTCAGGGGCCTCAAAATTTGACACAAAACACCCATAATGACAATGCGAAAAAATATTTTTGTTAATTTATGAAAAGTAGGGAAGTTATAAAATCAGCAATATGGACAATATATGACGTCTTGTCTTGGTGAAAAAGTGTGGTAAAATTGTCTGCTGCTTTTTAAAATATATTTTTTTTAAAAAGCACTATTACGAACAAATCTGAGGTAAATGATATTTAAAAACAAATAATGAATAACATACAGTTGTGTGCACTTTAAAAAAAATCTAAGACAATGAAAGAGAATATAAAAAAAAAAAGAAAAGATTTTGCCGTGCATTTTGGCATCTATTCACTGGCCATTGTGCTACTCCTTCTGGTGTGCCTTCCTTGGCCACTAGGGGGCAGTTTAATTCAGACATACGCATATAAATTTGTCACAACTCTTCAGTCTTCAGTGACCTGCAGTAATATTACAAAGTAGTTTTGAGGATAAAGAATATGTGCCAGTGAGTACATTTGTTTTATTTTATTTTCATGGAACTTTCATTACATTATGTGGTCTGTATAAAAAGTACATTTTTATAAATTATCCATGAAAAGATCCCAGAAAATCAATGTTGGTGTAATTTTAAGGAAAAAAAAAATACTCCGCTCTGTCTGTCGGATTACTTTTTCCCACCACTAGTTTAAAGGTACGGTCTGGGAGGAGGATTGCAACACACACACACACACACACACACACACACACACACACACACACACACACGCACACACACACACACACACACACACACACACACACACACACACACACGCACACACTCAGCCTTTGGCCAAGTGATTGCACCGCCGAGGCCTTGACCCTCCATGCAAACTCCCCCCTCCCTCGTCGCTGTCTGTCTGGGGGAGAGAGAGAGAGAGACAGGGAGGAAGAAAGGGGGAGGACAGGGCTGTGGACGGAGGTCTCTCAGGAAGAGGACTGTTGATGATTAGAATGGGGGAGGGGACTCCTCACCCTTTGTGGAGAAAGAGAGGGGGCCTCACATGACACATATTGATTGAAATCACCAATCTCAGAATTACAGTGAGCCTTTGCTATACTGCGCTCAATTGTTTGCACCCATGAAATATGATCTGGAATTAAATCATAAATTGGCGTGCGCTACCCCTGGGGGTGAGGCGGGGTTGCGTCCTATTTACGTTGTTGTTAAACCCGCCCCGGCCAATGTGTCCGTCGGGAGTTTTGAGTCATTTTGAACAAAACGAACTCACAGCTACGACAGTATACGCGATGGATTCGGGAAAAAAAGAAAAAAAAAATCAAACCTTTTTCACCTGATAGTATTTTTTTCAAGCAAAATCTCGGCCGTCCCAAAGATGTGACGTGGAAATGAATTTGAAGAAGCATTTTCTGTGGCAAAGGACTTGCGGCGGGTGCTCTTGCGCACATGGCCAAGTGGTTAAAAAGGACCAGTGAGGCGGCGGGCATTCAGTGGGTGGTGGTGGGGGGTGCGGCGGCGGCTCGCTTTAGAAACGCAGGTGCCTTAATTGTCCCCCGATAAAGCCTCGGCAAGTGGGCAAACCTGTGAATGAGCGTGCGGCAAAAAGGAGCCATGAATGGAAGCACGTGACTGAAGGACTGAGTGAATAAGGAGCCCATTGGATGCGCACGTGTGGCGGGGGGTGGGAGGGGGGGGTTGAGACCCCATCCGGACACAAAAAGAGACCCGGCGTCGAATGCGGAGCCTGGACCGGTTGCCGGATGGACGGAGGGTCGCGGAGGGACACTCGGCGAAAGCAAAGTCAAGAATCGAGGTCATGACGACTTAAGACCACTTGAAAAACTGAAGCTAAAAACAAGAAGAAAAAAAAATGTGACTATGAATCAAGTCAGATCCCAAATTAAGAGCCAAGTGGGCGAAACGACATTCCATAAACAACTCGATGACCTGCCGAGAACCAAATGAAAACCATTCAAGAAACTGTTAAGACCCAGGGGGGAAACAACCCCAAAAAAGAAACGCTGGAAGACAGTCAAGAACCACATGAAAAATCCAAAACCACTTCCAAACAAACGCACAGACACTCGCTCACACACAAACAATTAAATCAAGAAGCAGACTTAAAAACATGCCAAGGAACAAGCCAACTTGTTTTTCAAGTGGTTCCTGATTGGCTTTCGACTTGGTTCTTAGGTGTTTACGAACTTTTGTTTGTTTCTTAAAAAGGGTTCTGAGACACGCTTTCGACTTGTTTTTAACTTGGCTCCCGATTGAGGTGGACTCTGTTGTCAAGCGGGTCTTTGGCTTGTTTAATATGTCTTTGCCCAAGTCCTTTTTTTTACTGGTTCCGGTTGTTAAAGAGATTTTTAGAAAAGGCGTTCCTGACTAGCTTTTGAACTTTTTTTTTGGACTTGGTTCTTGAATTTTTTGTTTCATACGAACTTGGTTCTTGACTTGTTCTTGATTGGGCTTGGTTTGCTTTACAACAAGCCATCGACTTTTGTTGTTGTTGTTGTTGTTGTTCCTGCCTTGATGTTTCAAGTGTTTCTTCTTCAACAGCTTTTGACTTGATCCTTGATTGCCTTCCACGCGTTTTAAGCGATTCCCGACCGGTTTTTGATTTGTTCTTACTTAATTTGATTTTACTGTTTGGTGCTTTCTACCGCCTTTATTACCAATTTGTCTTACTGTTTATTGTGCATGTACAGCACTTTGTATGCAGCGATGGCTGTTTGAAAGTGCTCCAGAAATACTCTTGACTTGACTTGGTTGTTAAAACGGTTCTCGACGAGGCTTTGACGTGTGTTCAACTTGTTCCCCGACGTGGCTCTTGATTGCTTTTTGACTTCGGTCCTTTCCTTTGCTTTTTTGGACGAGGTCATTGACTGTCTCCTTGACATGCTTCTGCAAGCGCGTCAAAGAAATTGGCCGATGCGGGACAAATAAAGGATGGCTCTTCTTTGTCTAAGCGAAGGTGAGCAGGAGAGGGATTTTGTTTGGGTGGGAGGGAGTCTTGCGGTGGGGGGGGGGCTGCATGATGAGGTTTGCTTTGGGGTGAGCGATTCCCGCAGACAATAAAGTGACACGGCACACGCGATTCATTCCGCCTCAGAGGAGAGAGCCTGCCTCACCATCTGCTCAGGGTCAGGGGCGTTTGCCGGGGTCGGCGTCACATCACATACGTGCCCCCCCCCCCACCCCCACAAGCCCATCCCCTCCGCCTCGTCCTCCCCTAACACAAGACACGAGTCTCCCCGCCCTTCCAGCCTCATATGGCAGACACCCGGTCAGGCCCGCGCGCATTTCCATAAAACAATCGTCAGCCAACCTGCTCCTGTGTCGAAGGGAGTGGAACGCCGGGTTACTCCCCCCCCCCCCCCCCCCCGACAAAAACGGAAAAAAAAACAATGGCCTGTCAGATGAAAAGGACCCCGGTGAATTTGATATACATTACAAAAGAGCCACACCAGCAAATGGGCCGGGCCTGAGCAACTCGCGCTTGAATTTGAGCTTGGCGTTGCGTTGGTTTCTTTGAATTTGAACAGTCATGGACTGATGGCAGAGCAAAAATAAAAAAAATAAAATATGCGAAGAGCAAAATAAATATCATTTGTATCGCCCTTGAAAACAAAAATTTATCTTTTGAAAATGATTTCTAAAAATATTGTCAAACGACTGCGAAATGTCCAAATATATTTTTAAAAGCTTGTTTCGGCGAAACAGATCAAATTGTTTTTCTAACAGCATTTTTTAAAAAAATTACAAAAAAATTAAACATTGTTTTTAAAATGTAAAAGTACATTATGGCGCGTTTTGGCTGCCGCTGCTCAACCCATATCGTATTGTTTTGTGGTTTTTGTTATTGTAAAGTGTCCTTGGGTGTCTTGAAAGGCGCTTATAAATAAAATGTAAATAATAATAAATGTAAATAAAATTATTATTATATTCATATTTCAAAAGCCTGTCTTATTATAAATGCAATTTAAGTGAGGAGATTTAACGTCTGGGTCAAGGTAAATACAAAACCAAATTACAAAGTAAAAATTTTTAAAAAACATGCTTGAAAAAGCCCAAAAAATTTTTTGTGCTTCAATTTTAAATTGAAAATCGAGTATTTGTCCAGCAAATTCATCGATTTACCCCCCCCCCCTCGAAAAACATTGCAAAATATTTAAAGTTGTGAAAAAAAATGTTTAAAGGTATGCAAATATTTTTTTTTCAAATATATCGTTCCAAATTGCAAATTGAATAGAAGAAATGACTGGGTTGATATAAATGGATATACAGTACAGTATAAAATGTTCAATTATCAACCGCATCACGTTTTGAGAATCCCTCATGTTGCCACTGTTGATATTTTAAATTCTCTTGCCACGATAATGCAAAAAAAAAAAAAAAAAACAAACAAAAACAAAAAGCAGGACTTGCACCCTCCCCCCCCGCCCAAATCCCCCTTGCCCTTGGCAGAGGTTCATGGTGCAACTTCTGGTTACTCCAATGGTTGAAAAAGCAACCGCATTTTGCAGAGCTCCTCAAGAGGAAGCAGTTCCCCCCCGCCCCCCCTCGCGTGGTAGGGACCCTAATTCTCTGGAGGCTTAAGTTTGGGGGGAGGGGTGCTCGTACGTGGGGGCGTATTAGTGCTAAAACAAGAGAAGATCAGACGGCTGGGAGAGGTATGGTACTACGTGGGGGTTTTCTTGTGCGTGACTGTCAAGCAGGCGTGCGAAGGAGTTCTCAAGCCCCCCACCCCCACCCCCACACCCTCCCTGTATGCTTCTGACCACCCCCCCTCCTCACCCAAAACCCTGAGCCAAATCCCTTAATCTGCTCTCGGACACGTCTGGAGGGCAAAACAAACAAATAGGACCCCCCCCCCCCCTCGTCCCCCTCCCATCTGATTAACACCTGCCCCCCCACCCCCCTCCAAAAAAATGCCTCCACCCATCACCGAACACGACATTACTTCAAAGAGGAAGATGGTGTCAGTAACCCCATGCACGGGTTTCTCACTTACACCCGAGCATGCTCATCTCTACAAATGCTGCACATCAGACACTACAGTCACCCAAAAGTTTTCTGCTCCGGGTGGAGGACTGCGCTTTTCAATCACTGTCGATGATGATGACGCGCAACTGCGACATCTCGACACGTGCCTCGACAGGAAAAAGCACATCCCAAAATCTGTCCTGCTACAGTGCTAAATGTCGGACATCACACGGTCCGTCCAACAGCGATGATAAAAAAACGATGACAGCTCCTAGAAAAAAAAAAATCTGCCTCCACTGTAGTGACTGATGCTTCTGACTCGCACCGATATAACGACAATCAGTTATTTGTCCGTTGAAGTAATCGGTGGAAAGGAAACGGGTCTTGACTGGGTGTTTTGGAATAGCTGCCCTCTGTAGTGACTGATGCCCGAAAGCGAGCCAGCCAATCGCAGATCGAGAAGCTAATCGACCGCCATCGTAGTCGACTATCGGTTGACATTGACGCCGCACGCCCAATGGAATATCTATTTATATGCGGATATGTCTGCGCTCTATCCGGCCTCGCCCTCTCCTTCCTCTCGCCGTGCCCAGTGAGCAACCTTATTACCTTTAAATAAGAACCATCTTCCCTCGTGCTTTTTTTTTTTTTTTGGTTTCCGCTCAGCGGCGGGCTGACGGGCCGATCGGGCCAAAGAACAGTGATGTCACCGCTGTTATTTTTAAGAGGGCGGGTGAGCTCATTGGAGGGAAACCACAAAAGCAAGCCAGGGCTTTCGAAGCTCGCTGGTAGCACATCTGCGGAACAGAGCGGCGACCGATCACCACTCGGTTCTTCCAGCAGGGACTACTGTAGTAGGGACCATATTTGGTCGACTGAGCCCACATAATATATACGCTTATATTGGATCCAGCTACGCGGGGCACACACACACTTACACTCTGATAGTCGGGGTGAATGTGAGCACCCACCCCCCCACCCCCCAATCTTCTGCTAAAAGTCAAGACGTGTCTCAAAAAGATTGTGTTGAGCAATTGATTATTCAGTGGTGTGGGGTGTGTTCAGAGTGATTTTTCCTTCCTGATCTGTTCGGAAAAATGATCGCCTATTGGAAGATGGAGATGAGATGAGATATGAGATATGAGATATGAGGAGAGATGAGGAGATGAGATGAGATGAGATGAGATGAGATGAGATGAGATGAGATGAGATGAGATGAGATGAGATGAGATGAGATGAGATGAGATGAGATGAGATGAGATGAGATGAGATGAGATGAGATGAGATGAGATGAGATGAGATGAGATGAGATGAGATGAGATGAGAGATGAGAGCTGGGATAGGCTCCAGCACCCCCCGCGACCCTAGTGAGGATTAAGCGGCTCCGAAAATGGATGGATGGATGGATGAGATGAGAGATATGAGATGAGATGAGATGAGATGAGATGAGATGAGATGGAGATATCCTTTACTTGTCCCAATTTTTATTTGTATTTAAGATGATTAGATTGTGAGCCCGATTTTCCCTTTCCAATCAAAGTCAGTGACGACTCGATTGGTCGTATGTCTTTAAAATATTACCCTGAGCGATTATCCTGAGGTGGTCTTGAGGAGTGATTTTGATTTAATCCGAAAATAATTCCAAAGCACACACCCATCTGAGTTAAATCGGCTGATGTTGGTAAGAAAACCTCTCGAAGGCTGCATAAGACTTGCGACAGGAAAGCGACCAATCACCAATTTGAAAGCGACCTTGCACTGTTGGTCAGTCACGGTACTCCAACAGACATCTTGGTTGATAGGATAAAAACTCAAAATTGTTTTATATGTACACGACACACCATGAGAGAAGAAAGGTTTTGCTCATATTGGGTCTTGAGAAGTCGAGGGCGTTGGGGGGGGGGGCAACGTTTGACACCGGAGTCTCCCGTTGAACGACTAATTGCTAAGAGCTTCGCTGCACCTTCATCTGTTCGCGTGCTCACATTTGCGTGCCTGTGTCTGTCTGTGCAGTCCGAGCGGTGGTCCAGACGTGCTGTTTGGCGACAAGGGGATAGAGGGGGGGTGGGGGGTCGGGATTCCGGGCATTGTGCCAATCCGCACACTCCTAGGCCATCCCGGAGAATGAGGACAGGAGACAAGAGGCGATAAGTCGGAGACAGAGCGGCACAAAGTGAGACTGATAGATGAGGAAGCGGGAAGACGCATGGGTGTAAAATATAAGGGGGGCGGGGACGGGGGAGGGGGGTTCGAGGGCTGCCAAGGCCTTCGGGGAGGGTTGAAAACGGATAAGATGAAGGAAGCGTGCAGCGCAGCGACAAGGAGCAAGGCCGATTTCTTTTTGGCAGGTGCTGCGGGCGCCACAGTAATAGCGAGCACCGCGACCGTGCCGGATCAGAGTGACGGCCGGGGGAAGTGGTTTGGGTTCACGTGGAAGAAGAAAAGAAATTCAACAGGGGGGAAAAGAAGAGCAAAAAAAAAAAATTACAGCGGCACAAAAAAAGAAGAAGTGTAAAAAAAAAACATGAGGAAAAAGAAGCAGAAGCAATATAAAAGGCAAGGCGGGAAGACCAAAACGGACACGAATAAAAACAAGCAGAAAATGACAAGGCCAAAGAAAAAAGATGGAACAAAAAAAGAAATGGAAGCAGAAGAATGAAAAGAAACAAGCTGCAGAAGAAGGCGCGCAAGAAGAAAAAAAAAAAAAGAAGCCAAAGAGCTCAAACAAAAGCCCACACGGGGGCTCTTTTCTGGCGCTAACCTTAGCTGTTATCTCCACTTTTCCAGTAACTGAAAAGCCAATACCTTCAGATTTGACCAAATGTGGTGAATCACCGTTTTTTTTTCTTCCTTTCCTTACGTCCCATAAAAGAAAGACAAGAAAGAAAGAAGAGTATCTGTGTTGGTGCCAGCGAGGTACAGATCGGGTTTCCTGAGACTTGTTTTCCTGACCTTGGCCGTCCTGTCAGCGCCATCGACTCGGCCCCCTTGTGGCAGACTTACGCACACGCACGCACGCGTTCTCCCGTCGTCTCAAATTGCAAAAGGAAAAGAGAGACTTTGGGACAAGCGAGCGAGCGCGGATCCCTCGGGGCTATTCCCCAAAACGGACGCTCTGGTTACACCGAGGCCCCACTTGCTTGCAGTTGACTTAGGGCAGATACTTCTCTTAACACCCCCCCCCCCACTAAAGAAAGGCTGCGCAACCTACTCTGGCCCCCACAGCGCCTCATCCCGGCCTGGAAATCGATTACTGCGCGTCACGGAAGTCCACGGCCGGATGGAAGATCCGACGTGGCCTTAATGGATTGTTTTTTTTCCCGGTAAAGCGAGCGGCGGCAGAAGGCAAAAAAGCCGACGCGGAAAAGAAGAAGCAAAAAGGAAGAAACACAAGCGGGCCTCGAAAAAGAGAAAGAGAAGAAACAGAATGAAATAAAAAATGGAGAAGACGACAATCCTTGAACATGGCCGTTTTTCCAAATAAAAAAATAGGATAGAAAATCAGGGGGGCCGGCGCACGTTCCAAGCTGCACGCCAGCAAGTAAAGTGCATCAGAAGTCCACAAGCCACAAGTACACGTTTGGTTTTCCTTCTAACCCCCGACAAACCGAAACCGCCGTTTTTGCGATAGCTCGGCCTCCGTCCCGATGATCCCGAAATCAAATGGCGGACGCTCGTTCCGGGCCGCCGTCGGAAAGTGCGACAGAAATTGTCCGCGTCGGGACTCTTTGGCAGCCGAGGTCTTTCCTCAGTCGTCTACTGGGCCGGTGACGGTATCGGGATGCTCGACTCCGGAGCGTCCTGACTGAATGTCTGACGAATGAAACGGAAGGGCTCATACGGTGGCAGGAGATAAGCGCACTTTTCACAAGGGACAGCTAAAGGGGCGTGGCTAATGCGTAGCAGGAATTCAATCCCAAAAGTTTGGGACCAACATCAGAAAAAGCTCGAGACTTAGACCTCGGAACCTTCGAGAGAAAATGTCAAGTTGACTTGAGGAACTTGGAAGGACTGCAAGAAGGACCTGCTCTGTGAGGAGCGACCATTTTGAGGTTTTCAAACAAATGACAACATTTTTCCAAACGGACTCTTTAGAGAGTAGGGCGGCCCGGTAGCCCAGTGGTTAGCACGTCGGCTTCACAGTGCAGAGGTACCGGGTTCGATTCCAGCTCCGGCCTCCCTGTGTGGAGTTTGCATGTTCTCCCCGGGCCTGCGTGGGTTTTCTCCGGGTGCTCCAGTTTCCTCCCACATTCCAAAAAACATGCGTGGCAGGCGGATTGAACACTCTAAACTGTCCCTAGGTGTGAGTGTGAGCGTGGATGGTTGTTCGTCTATGTGTGCCCTGCGATTGGCTGGCAACCGATTCAGGGTGTCCCCCGCCTACTGCCCAGAGACGGCTGGGATGGGCTCCAGCACCCCCCGCGACCCTAGTGAGGAACAAGCGGTACGGAAGATGACTCTTTAGAGTGGAAAAGGGGCCGGTTTAAACGCTGTGCTCCCTCTTGCGTGTTCCAGTTCAGACGCCGGTGGCGGCGCCGTTTTGAACCAAGCGGAGACGCGTCGGATAGAACTGCGTTGTCAACCGCGGCTCGCGTCCCGACACTCCGATTGGAGGAAGGTGTCTCGCGAGCAAGATCGCATGTCGGTCGGCGTCATGAGCCAGTGGACCTCAAAGCAAGACAAAAGGAACAATTCAAGTATGCTTTTTTGCTCCTGGCAATGGAACAGCCTGAAAAAGACTGGAAAGATGAGGTCCATGCATAACAAAGATTTTCCTCTGCAGCAAAAAAAAAAAAAGTCTTTCCAACATTTTCAACTCGGGGCTAATTGCTTAAACATTTCCTGCACAGCTCCAAATGCGTCCGCAGGCCCGCGTGCGACAGGATCCTGGCAGGCAACCTCGACGCCGCGTTCGGCAATTTCCTGCTCACCTCATTTGGAGGTCGCTCAACCGCAGCCGAGCTTTTTAACCCCCCCCCCCCCCCCACACACACACAGATGTTTTTTATTTTTTTCATCCTAAACCAGATGAAAACACTGACAAACATGCGAGATGAACGGTCCATCGGCAGGTCTAAGTGAGCCGCTTCCAGGCGGACAACGGCGTCCCAAAGAGCCGCGTGGCTAACCCTTGTATGCTCCAAATTAAAAAGGCCTTAAGTTACGCATTTTACAATTTTTGTAATGATGTATTTTGTGTTATACAAATACAATTCTTTTTTTTTTCAAACACTCAAAATGTTCAGAGGCATCTGTGCTATCCATACATATATAGTTTTTATTAGTTCTTTGGGATTTTTTATTCTTTATTTTTTGCAAAAGGAAAAAAAAATTGCGTCTGGAGGTCCCAACCAAGCCCTACTAACAATCCCGACCGGACGTGTTCATGTCAAATGCATTGGTTTGAAGCCTCCTGCAAAAAGGCAAACTCATTTGCGATCCTCTAAAAGTTGCACAATTGGAATGACCTCAACCCAACAATGTGGCATGCTTACGTCTGTCCAAGCGAAAACAAAGCGATTGATGTAAAAATCGCGTGGAATGCATGTTTACACGTTAGGTTTACGATGCATTCAAAAATATGAATTATAATGGGTCTCTATGGTGCAAAATATGTAAATTGTGAAGATTAAGGTATCAAAACCTTTTTTATTATTGCTGCAATGCCTGAGAATTATCAGCCGGTGACGTCATGAAATTTTAGGCCATTTTAGAACCCCCCCCCATACGTTTCAGCTCTCTCGTGTTTTTCCGAATGCCTTTGCCTTTGATTCAAAGACATAATTTTACATTTATCGCAAGCGGTGCACTACGAGGGTTAAAGAGCGACGCTTAATTACAAGCTGAGCTCTCGTAAAAACGTGACCTTCACGTGATAATTAAAAGACTGGCTGCGTGTAGGTGCTATCGGGAGAGAGAAGAAAAAAAAACAGCTTGAAAACAGGCAAACATAACAAGAAAAGAAAACGCCGCCGATATTGTCGATTCATATGAAATGGTTTGTCCGGGATGACTTTTCGGATGTGCGCCGCTTCCACGGACGAGCTGGTTGACCGAAGCTAAGTGTGTTAGCAACTTAGCCATGATGCGGTCATTATGTTTGGCAACTTTTCAGAGATGACCCATTACAGGCATCAAAATCAGTGCGAGGACGCGCGTGCTGCCAAGAAGGCATAGCCACCAAGTACAGATTCTTCTCCTTTGACGAATGTCGTAGTCAAAAACTGAAAACAGTCCCCATCGGGTCCACACGAAATAACAACAAAGACCATCTAACAAAACAAAAGACAAAAACAAAACAAAAAGCAAAGCTCTTGCCTACAGCTGCCAACTACGCCGCCATCTTGGACACTATTGTGTAAATAATATTGTATTCGATTAATCTTTATTGATATATTTCCAGCACAACACGGCCCTCCCAACGATTTTTTTTTTCCAATGGACTAGCGCTACAGCAATTAAAAAGACACGATGACAATAACAAATTAGCGTTACGCTAAGTCTCATCTTGCCTATGCTACAGCATCGCTCTTCCACTTATTTTCGTATTTTCACATATCTGTCCTTTACATTATTTATATTTCCGTCAACTTACACTTTTACTCGACATTTCATAAATGAAATGCACACTTTTAACTGAAAATACATTTGCCCTGACCATCTTTGTTATTACAAAATAAAATCCAAAGAAATTATACATTGACGTCACGCTAGGACACAATCATATGAATGGAATATACGATCACCACTGCGGCGATAACAAGGATTAGCTTACGCAGCCGGTTGACAGGAATCGTTTTGATACATTCTAGTGAAAAGACTCTTCCAACAACGGCTTTTATGCCAGCCTCGATGTACTGTCAAACTAATCATAAAACAAAACAAATTACACGTTACACAAGATAGCTGTCGGACAAAGCCTAACGCTAGCAGACGCCACAGACGAGCTAACAAAACTAGCATGTTACGGTGTACTGTATACGCCTTAACATAGCAAAAACTTTGAAGAACAACTGTGAAGACGAACGCTACCCACAAGCGTATTTTCTTTATCCTCCGTGAAAAGCAACAAATAGTACGACAGCTTGCTGAGCAGATGTTACTTTGTGTACGTATGTACTCATGTATTGTACAACCCCCTAGCTAGCTAAGATGCACAAACCAGAAGGGTTGGCTGGCAGACTTCGGTCTTTCACGCATAACCAATGATTTATTTGTTTATTTTTTATCACGTTGAAATATATTCAGCGCAAAAGAAGTGAAGTCCACGAGTTTTTCCAATGTCATTGTTTCATGACAAGCCAAAGTGATAAAGCCGCCCGCTTTGTTTGCATGACTGTGGTGATCTGATTTATGACTCGCTGACTTGTTGACACCGCATTGTTTGGTAAATTCTTGTTAAGTTCTCACATTGGACGTTTAAAAGACCGCAACATGTTGAGTACGTTAAGAAACTAATTAAAGTAGATTAGTAACATGTCCTTCATATTTATCCATGGTTCATTTGCCTTTATATTCGCCTGTATCTGGCCTTTAAGACCAAACTGTTTATGTAGAACAAGTCGGATATCGTTTATTAGAATACAGAAACGTGGGGGGGGGGGGCGGGGGGGGGGTCAAATAAGAACTACACAAAAACTAGATTCTAACCATTTAACCTATCAACTTTCTGCAAAGATACCAGTACTCAAGTACAGTATCACTCAGTTGTAGGTACCAAAGTGCGGCGTGCGAGACGTCATCAAAGACGAAGCGACGCACAGGCCGGCGAGGTCCAAGAAGGCAACACAGAGTGTCAGAGAGCCTGTGTGTGTGTGTGTGTGTGTGTGTGTGTGCGCTGCGCGTAGGTGACGCGTCGCCTCAAGAATGTGCTTCCCTTCCTCTCACCGCTCGCTTCAATTTCCCCCTCGGCTCGCGGGAGCCGTCGCTTGAGGAATCTGGAAAACACCAGCGGGGGAATGAGAGGAATTTTCAGGCCGGGCTCTGGAGTTTTCTCTCGTTTCGGAGCGCGGCCCAACAATAACACTGCTCGCATAAACAATGGGGGCTGTTTGTCGATGGAGGAGGAGAGCGGCCCTTCGCCTTGGGCTGGCGGCGGGCCCGAGAGTCCCAAAGTACAGGCTACACGGAAAGATGGAAGTGCACGAAGGAACATAAACACATGCTTGAGCTCTTTCTTCATCTCTCTCCGATCCATCTTTCCTCCGAGGGATGCTGCTCAATGTCAGGAAACCACAAAAGCAGAAACGGGGGAAGGTAGGGGGGGGGGCAATGTTGGAATTTCTCTGCTTTTAGTCCCACTCAGAAACTCTCTTGAGTTGAGCCTACATGAAGACTTCTGCTCTCTTTTGACATTTGACGGAAGCCTACTGCTCATTTATCTCAACAATAATTACTTCAACAAATGACTTCATTATTCCTAACAACTGATCACCAGAGGGGGGGCTGCGCTCAATTAAAAAAACTGCCAAGCAGCAGCTCTTTTTTTTCAATGATAAGGGCTCTCCCAAGTGGAGAAAAGAGGACAGGCCTTCCTCAGCATGAGTGGAGCGCGGGCTCCCTCTTGTGGTATAGAAAAGAATGACTCCCTAGGGACGGTTCAGCAGCATTTAAATTGTTCGTCCAAGACATTTAGGCGTTTGTTTGTAACCTTTTATTAAGATAAAGTTTTATTTAACTTTTATTTGCAATATATTTCAAATAAATGTCTATGTCAGTTGTCATTTTATTTTCCCATATAACGCAACTCGACTGCATTTATAGAGCATTTATTGGTAAGGTGGGCCAGGCCATTTCAAAGATTTGAAAAATAATAGGATAGTTTTTTTTAAAAAAACTCTAAAATGTAGAGGGAGCCAGTGAAGGGATGCCAGAGTAAGAGTTATGTACTCCCTCCTAACGAGTACCCGTCATGAGGCGAGCAGCAGCATTCTGGATCAACTGGAGATGCTGAATGGAGGATTGGCTGACTCTAAAGTAAAGTGCATTACAGTCATTGAGCCATATGACGAAGGCATGAATGACCGTTTCAAAGTGCTTTAAGTGCATTGTAAATGTTCAAACTGTATAATTTTGCAATGTCTTAAAACGAAATTAACTTTTTTTTAAAGTGTTGGCGTAAAAAGTTTGAGAACCATTGCACTACAGTCAAGACAATAATCTGTTTGGTTACTTGAAAGTATTTTAACGACCGCATTGTCATCTAATTCAAACAAATTAAAGTTAAAAGTTTTCTTTATGTAGCATTCAAAAAGTGAGGTTCTTTCCATGAATTTTAATCTTGAAAGAGATTTAAAATGTAATGTGTGGATACAAACGATATCTCTCGGTGCAGCTATGCTTAACTTTTGACTTTGACATGATTAATTTTTCACAGAGTGACGTCCGGCCGTGGCTTGAAAGTGGCTTGTGGAGCTTCAGGAAGCCCAGCTTGGGCCTATGTAAATGAACCACACTGTTAAGGAACAATCTTGTTCACTCACAGGCTAAATCTCAAAAATGGGCAGATGGCAAAAGAGTTACCAAGTGTAGTTGTTTAATTTCACACTTGAAGGGTGGACAGATTGTTTGTATACCAACAATAAATAGTCAATTGTGTTTCAGACAGCATAACGGCTTTAAAGTGGCTCTGGATCTCGCATGGTAAAGCTGCTACGTCACGACAGAAACTTGGCATCGGGGCGGTGATGATGTAAATGTCCATTCACACCAATGGACATTTCAGAGTCTACAATATTACAATAGCTAGGCAGACGTGCAAACTACTCTTTCACCCTGCTGTCCCATTAAAAAGTCTATTTTCCATCGTGTGTCCCTTTGACTGGGCAAAACTAAGACAAATACTTGGCTCACTCACACACAGAACACTGTCCAGATACGTCCATTGGGAATCACTTCTTGAATGGGTCAGACCAAATCTTCACGCCTGAAGTGGGAGCAAGCAAAAGAACCGTTGGCTTTTTAATAACTATTTTTACATTTCTAGGCAGTTTATCTTAATTAATAGTGACTTCATTTTGTTTCTCCATTTCAAGTTTCTACATCTAATATGAAAAAGCTCGTGCTATTGTTTGCCATCTTGTGGCGTCTATAGACACAGAGAAACCTTTTAGACATCGTTTACTTTTTTGCTATTCATGACCCTCAGATTGTAAAGTAATCAAAGTTAATTGATAAATAGCAAGAATGGTGTCATATTGAGCTCTTACCGACGGGCTGCACGTCGGCCTGCTCGATTCCTGCCCGGTTCATCTTTTGGACTTCTCCTTAAGTGGGAGCGAAATAAAAAGTTGATTCAGATACGTTAGTTCCAATTCACACGCGATTGCCACTTTACTTTTGATTGCCACCATAGAGCTAGCGTATATCAAAAGGTAACCGACGATATTCTGAATATACACGAGGGAAGAACAGTTTGAGCAAAATCTCATTAACACCAGCTAACTTGTAGCCTCGAAGTTTCTTTCCTGAGTGTGACGGTGATGTAAAAAAAAGAGGCAAATCACAAGGGTCACAAGTATTTGTCACTTACTGTACTCGTTTTTGTGGGCAAGCGGGTAGAAGAAAATCGGGTAAAACGCAGCAGCAACGGCTGTTACAAACCCTCCAAATATAAATACTATTTTCCTGTTTTTGGACATAATTTTTGATCGTTTCGGGGAGAAAGGTTCACCTCCAAAAGGGCATAATGTTTGAAATATTTGCTTCCGGGTTCAAAGGTTAGCCAAGCAACACTAAGTGTTTTCTTCCCTCTTGGCTTTCCGTAGTTGGTCTCGTGATGCGTCACACCCATAACACGGAAGTCGATACTTGTTTTGCACCGGTGTTCGCTTTTATTATTTCTTTTTGTATTTATTTTTTGAAATGCGACTTTTACTCACAATAATTTATTTGATTTCATGCTCTGTTGTATTGGCAAATGCAACTGAATCAATTCAGACGTTTGTAATCCCGCACAGTCACATGGACGTCGGCTGGGTGTATACTGTGCAGGTATAAGTTTAGAGCTCGCGTTACCTTGTTTTTCCTCCAATCGTGTTAATACTAATTTGTTATCCACAGGAGAGTATGCACGCCTATGCAGCCAACGTGTACAGTAGCGTGGCCGAGGTGCTTTCCAAGGAGAAGAATCGCAGGTTTATCGCCGTCGAGCAGGAATTCTTTCGACTGTGGTGGGATAATGTGGCATCGGGCTCACAAAAGAAACAAGTACGACGTTGGCACAATTCACGGAAATACCAACTTTTTCACCTATCTGTACTATTATGTGTTTTGTTAATTCATTGCACACAAATAAATGGATACAAAAAAAATCACAGGTGACGTAACCTCCTGCAAAAGTAAAGCTGTACGGAGTGAAGTATACGAAAATACACAAAGTAAGCAGTAAAAGTGTTTTTGTACGTGTCATTTATATACAATATCCGTTTTGACCTGGCACAAAGACAAACGACTAGGAGTTTTATTTAGACATTTTAATCTTGTGGCATTGAGAATCAATTACAAACATTTTAAGGGGAGTGTTTCATTTAGCCCAAGTAGTGCTTTGCCGCCATTGTGTGGCATCCTTGTGCCAAGGAACTGCATTGACGTATGTTGTAGACTTTTATTTTGACAAAAATAATGCTGTGTTCATTTTGGTTCGAATAAAGTATGTGGAAGTGTATTGTTGAGTTTTATTTTGACAAAAGTAATGCTTTGCGACCACCTGATGGCATTTTGTCTCCAAGGAACTATGTTGAGGTTCATTTAGACAAAAGCAGTGCTTTGCTCTATGCTACCACTATAGACCGAAAAGCCTTTTTAGGGCACGGTGTCAATTTCCAGTTGGAAAGTGCCTGTTGGTGCCAAGGAACTATGTTGAAGTCTGTTGGGAGTTTCATTTCGACAAAAGTAGTGCTGTAATAATATAATAATAGTTTAAACAATTAATGTTCTGCAAACTAAGCTATTAAATATGTTAAATGGTTTAGAGATTGCTTGATTTTGGGGAGGAAAAAACACCCAAAGTGCATGAAAACATGCAACAGAGATTCTCCCAAACTAACAGCCCACGCCGACTCGTCTTCTCGCCCAGGTTCGGCAACTTGTGAGAGAAGGGCGACTCGAGTTCGTCCTGGGCGGCCAAGTGATGCCCGACGAAGCCGTTACCGATCTCGATGACTTGCTTGTGCAAATGACAGGTAGCGCTGCTCGTTTCCCGCCGCGTCGGCGCCGATGACTTTGCGCGCATGCAATTCCAGAGGGCCACGGCTTCCTCTTCGAGACATTCGGCGTGCGTCCTCGCTTCTCGTGGGGCGTCGATCCGTTTGGGGCCTCCGCCGCCACGCCCGCACTCTTCGCCCTGGCCGGGTTCGACGCTCATCTCATCTCCCGTATTGATTACGACCTGAAAGATGCCATGCAGAAGACAAAGGTGCCGTCGGAACTGCCGTGTCGAACCACACCGGAGTTGACTCATCTCAACTTTTTTTTTTTTTTTGGGGTACTGTGAAACAGAACTTGCAATTTGTTTGGAGAGGTTCTGCCTCTTTGCAAGAGCAGCAGCAAATCTTCACTCACACTATGGACCAGTTCAGCTACTGCACCCCGTCTTACCTGCCATTCTCCAACAGGTAGTCTCTCCCCCCCCCCCATCACCAGGCCTCAAACAGTCATCACGACTGTAATCACACTTCAACAATCCACATTTAAATCAAAATTAATTGAAGACTCCTGTAAATTGAACTCAAGAGACGCGTTGCTTTAGAGCGCCCCGTTGCCGGCCCCGAGTGCCGTCTTAGTCGTATTAACAGCGGCATAGCACTTATCGATACGCAACGACGAATGAGATCGTCGTGGATTAACGGCTGCTTTTTCAGGTCGGGCTTCTACTGGAACGGCGTGGCCTTGTTCCCCGACCCCCCGAAAGACGGCGTGTACCCCAATATGAGTTTGCCCGTCACCGAGGAGACGGTGCACGCTTACGCCAGCACCATGGTGGAGAACATCAAGCAGAGGGCCGACTGGTTTCGGACCAAGCACGTTCTGTGGCCATGGGTGATGAGAGCGTGGCAACTTTTTTGGTTTCTTCAAGTTGCCACGTGTCCGACTCACTTGTCGAATTGCTTTTCAGGGCTGCGACAAACAGTTCTACAATTCATCCGTGCAGTTTGCCAACATGGACCCGTTAATGGACTACATCAACCAGAACAGTAAAGACTTGGGGGTCACGGTCCGCTATGCCACACTCGCCGAATACTTCCGAGCCGTGCACGACGCGGATCTCGTCTGGGAGGTGCGCCAGAGCGAAGACTTTCTGCCTTATTCTACCGGTAACAAAACACTCATGACATCACTTTAACAAACGTGTCATGAAGACGGGACCCTGATGAACTCTTTTGCCTCCCGCCCCCCCAAACGGATCGTTGGCAGAGTCCCACCAGGCGTGGACAGGATTTTACGCCTCTCGGAACATCCTAAAAGGAGTGGCGCGACGAGCCAGTGCCCAACTTCATGCGGCCGAGACTCTCTTCACGCTGTACCGGATCAACTATCCGGACGGACCCGTCGCAAAAGACTGGGCGCTTGCTAAGCTAAAAGCTCTACGTTGGGCCGTCTCGGAGGTAGAATTTGGCACCATGCGATTGTGTTAGTCTTCACACAAAATAGGGAACAATATTAAATTTCAAGATGAGCTTGATATGTACCACGACTCCTCCAGGCTGCGTGTAAAAAAAAAAAAAAAAATCTGAAACACTGAACAGTTTAAAATAAAATGTTCAAGTGTATTTTACTGTACCTCACGAGGTCACCCCTCACATTTGATGGCAAACCACTGCCAAAAGGGAACTCCTCAACTCACTTTCTTGACACCAAGTTGCCACAACCTGGCATTAAACGCTCCCAACCATCCATTCATCTTCTACCGCTTGTTATTAAACGCTCCCGACTATATAAAACCCCTCTACTCAAATTAACATAGCTCTTTTACATTAACATTCCACAAGATGGCGCTATAATAGCTGTTTTATTGCTTTGGCCAGAAGACAAAAAATGCAAGAGGTTTCCATGACTGAATTTCATTCATTCATTCATTCATCTTCCGTACCGCTTGATCCTCACCATGGTCGTGGAGGGTGCTGGAGCCTATCCCAGCCGTCTTCGGGCAGTAGGCGGGGGACACCCTGAATCGGTTGCCAGCCAATCGCAGGGCACACAGAGACGAACAGCCATTCGCACTCACACTCACACCTAGGGACAATTTAGAGTGTTCAATCAGCCTGCCACGCATGTTTTTGGAATGTGGGAGGAAACCGGAACACCCGGAGAAAACCCACGCAGACCCGGGGAGAACATGCAAACTCCACACAGGGAGGCCGGAGCTGGAATCGAACCCGGTACCTCTGCACTGTGAAGCTGACGTGCTAACCACTGGACTGCCGGGCCGCCCTATGACTGAATTTGTGATCACAAAATATGTATTTGAACACATAATATAAGTCTTTCTTTCACGCCAAAGTTTCACCTCTCTTCATGACTTATCACCTATAAGTCAAAATTTCGAAATCATTGAGTGTAGGATATCTTAATGTTGTTTGCAGGTCCAGCACCACGATGGCATCACTGGCACCGAGTCCCCAAAAGTAGCAGACATGTACCTGCAGCATCTCACACAGGCCATGATGGGAGGCGAGGAGCTTCTGGCGGCCATCTTCTTGCTGCCGCACAACATCGACATCCTCAAGGCCCCCCGCAACCACAAAAAAGGTTTTGTCGATTTCTTTTGTCGTTTGCAATATAATGGAGTGAATGCCATTGTGGTATTATTTTAGCGGGCGCTCGGCAGGATTTGGAGCAACACGTCATCGTTTACAACCCGCTGGCGTGGAACATCTCGACGGTCGTCAATGTCACGGTGACGTTTCCGTTTGCACGTGTCTTTGATGAGTCGAGACGACCCGTCCCCGCGCAGGTAAAGACCATCTTTGAATGTTTGGAAAATTCAGCCCAATGAAGTCAGTTTTCACTTAGCAACATGATATTTTGCAGGCATGTCATTAATGAGCAGACCCACAAAAAAATTGAGTTTGTTCCCGCAAAAGACATTTTACCCATTTTTAGGGGTCCTTATGGATTTGTTTTGACAATTCAGCCTCCGAAGCCAATTTCACTTAACTAGATGAAATTTGGTAGATATTTCTGTCATGAGTAGCACCACAAAAAAAAAAAAATCTCAAGGAGCCATACCTGTGTAGACGCAAGAAGGTTGCCATTTTTGGTTTTAAGGTCCAATCTGGTGTGTGTCACAGATCCAAAGGTCCGCCTTGTCCAACGTCACCTATGACCTGTTCATCCTGGCCGACCTGGAAGGTCTTCAGCAGACAAAGTACTTGATCAGGTTCTCAGAGAAGCCGTGCCCGCTGAAGTCCAAGTGCGGTAGCACATTCGAAGCCAAAGGGGTCCATTTCGAAACACGCAGCATCCGGGACTGGAAGAAAGTGGGTAGCAGGCTCCTGCCGGTTCTGAGCGAGTGTTATAAGCTCATGTACGACCAGGACACCAATTTACTACACAGCATCACGCATCTGTAAGCCACTCCCTTCATGAAAAAACAAACAAACAAAAAAACACTTTGGCTCCTGCATGGCCTGATGTGTGTCTACGGCAGGCAAGACAAAAGACGGGTCCGGGTGACTCAGGATTTTTGGGAGTACCGTGCCAACGGTGACGTGAAAGCAGGGCCCATATCAGACAACTACATCTTCAGCGCCAACGGTTCAGCGGTGCGGGCGTACGAGGCTGTGCGAATGGAGATAGTCCCCGGTGACATCATCACTGAAATCAGGCAGTACTTCTACAGGTGGGTGGCGGCGGCAACGGCCTCCTTTCTCATCCACTCCCGTTCAAAACCATCTCTCCCGTGCCATCAAGGAACGAAAGCGACGAGGACTACGCCTTCTCCATCGTCACCCGCGTCCCAGAATGCTTTGGGAGCAAAGTGCGATGTCACGGCCTGGAGCAGACGTACTCGCTGGGGCCGCTGCCCGTCAACGCCGAGGTCGTCCTCAGGACCAGCACGTCTTTGAAGAGTGACAGGACGCTGTACACGGACAACAACGGCTACCAGATGATGAAGAGGACGCATAGGGAGTTTGCCAACAACACTTTAGCTCGAGTAGGCTCCATTAAAACTACTTGTGGTGTTTTCACCACAAAACAATTATAATCATAATAATAATTGCCCATCGATGGCAAAGTACTATTCTTGTCAGGGTGAAACTCCTCAAACTCACTCCAACATAGTTGCTTGACACCAAGATGTCGCGGAATGATGGCAAAGCACTACTTTTGTTTAAACGAGACTCCTAAATAAGATGGCACGGGCCAGATTGACACATGAATGACTATCAATCTGGGCCTTCTCCGATGCGATCTGTTCAGGAATGGCGAGAGATTCAGTTCAATAGTAAACCTGTGCACGCCTACCACTTTTGTTTTGACCAATCCCGGCAACGGATGAAAATGCCGTCATCGGCACGTGCCTTGTTTTGGCCAGCCGAGTCCTGTTATCCCGGCGATTGGCCCAGATGGCATCATAGCATTGAGTTTTTGTGTTTTTTTTTTAATCATGCGGACAAAGGGCATCTAAAATAGCACCGCATTCATTTTTCAATCAAGCCTATGGTGAACTGAAGAACGCATATCCCGCCTTCAAACAGATTGCCGCTTTGCCATTGGTCGGCACCCCTTGTGATTGCACCTCGGGACAAGTTGAATTCACGGCGTTTTGTGAACCCACAAATGCTGCCGGAATTCAGCTTGCAGGCCCGGTTACCTCCTCAACTCACTCCAACATAGTTCCTTGACACAGAGATGCCACGAGATGGCGACAAAGCAATACTTTTGTCTCAATACAACCCCTCAACTGACTTCAACATAGTTCCTTGACACAAAAATGATGGCAAAGTGCTCTTTTTTCTCAAAAGGAAACTCCTCATCTCCCTTCAACAGAGTTCCTTGGCACCAAGATGCCACAGGACGGATGGTGCTAAAGTACCGAGTTTATTGCAGGGGTACATTGCAGACCCTCAAGCAATCAGTTCAAATCCATAATATTAAGAATTAAGAAAACCTGTATTAGTCTCGCAATGGAGAAATTCCAGATTCACAGCAGCAAAGTTATGAAAGGAAGAAGTAGAACAACAAAAAAATAGGAGCTGCTGGAAAGGCAGCCACTCTCGCGGCGCCATTTTGAAGTCAAAAATAACAAAAATAACACAAGCCAACACATAGGACAGAGACAGTCGTGCAATCTTCACCACTTTTCCGCATACACTTTGTTGTCTGAAGCAGTTATAGATGAAAGAGGAGAGGATCAAAGTGTCCTTTCACCAGTGGATCAGAGACATCATGCTGAAAATGTGCACACGTCTGCTACAAGCAAAGTTTTGAAAGCAAACACGAAGCTGTAGCGTCCATTGACGAAAAGAGATTAGTTCACTTCTCCTGTCCCACATAATCCGCTTCAAACTCCAAGCCGCGACTCCCAGCTCCAAATCCGCATCGGCACTCCGCGCCAACGCTCCTTTCTTATATATATAGCGACCAACTTAACTGGAGAGTTTTACCCTGCCTAGCCGCTTTCAATACATTTGAACTTTATTGACACTAAGCCGAAAGTACGCCGCCACCACATGCTTTTTAAACGGATTGCAAATGTATTTGAACTGAACCAGACCAACTGTTCATGTTCAGCACACGTTGGTCTGGAATGGACCTCCTCATCCATCTGTTGCCCATTTTACAGAATTATTTCCCCATGGTTCGCACGGCCTACATCGAGGACGAGCTCAGCCGACTGGTGCTGGTCGGCGACCGGGCCCACGGCGTGGCCAGCCAAGCCAGCGGACAATTCGAGGTAGACGTCGTTGACGTTGGAAAGACGTACGACTTCCCTCCCATTTGCCCCCCGCCCCCTCCCTAGGTCATGCTCCACCGACGGCTGTGGAACAACCTCCCCTGGAACCTTGGCTACAACCTGACCCTCAACGATAGCTCGGTGGTCCGGCCCACGCTCCGCGTGATGTTGGCTTCCAAAAGCGTCATTGCCAAAATTTACCAGAGGGAGGCGATAGAGCTGCAGCACAGACCTGTCGTCATGCCCATCGACCTGCCACGTGAGACCCCACCTCAATTTTTCAACTTGGAAGGAGGTTGTGTTTGTCTGTTTGAGAGTGCTCTATAAATACAGTTGACTTGACTTGTAGTTTCAAAGGTCCTTCAATAAACTCAGCCACCAAAGACGGCTTTCATTTAGCCACGTGAAACTCGATAGGCACGTCCATCTTGAGCAGACTCAACAAAAAAAAAAAAGTCTCAAGACGCCATGCCCGAAAAAGACACACTCAGCCATTTTGCTTTGTGTCCACTTCCAGGGGGGGGCTTTGAATTTTGGACAATCCAGCCACCGTAGCCAATTTCACTTAGTAGCGCGACATTTCGTGCGCTGCTCTATCATTAATAAATGCGCAGAGAGGTCTCAAGACGTCATGTCTGAAAAGACTCTGGAAGTTTTCCGTTTTAGTCCGAAGTCATCATTTGAGGGTCAATTTGATCTTTTCATTTTCGTTGCGGTCTTTCAAATAGATTCAGCGACGAAAGCCAGTTTGATGTCGCAGCACAATCTTCAACTGGGATGCCTATCGCAACTAGATCCACAATAAGAAGCCATGTTTGAAGAGACACAGGAAGTCGGCCATTTTGCTTTAGACCGGCCATCTTAGCATAATGTTGGCAAGGGGTCCGGGAGATCTTGTACGATTGTTACCCAATTTGAAGCGCGTGTACTATACAAGCAATGTGGATTAACAAAAATGGCCGCTGCTAAGTGTGATGACTTGAGACGGACATTATTCGTAGTGTGGAGTGATCGGATCATTTTCACTACTTTGTGCATTTACCTTCATGTTAGGTCTGCGCTGGAAGGAGAATGAGCATAAAAGAAGTCCTCTCGCCCGTGCCGTGGTGCTGCCGCCCAACCTGCACCTGCTCAGCCTCAGCATCCCCGGCTGGAATTATAGCGTCCGCTCAGGTCAGCTACTGGAAGTCACATTCGGCGGTCGAGTTTAGAGTTGGAGCCAACAACTGCGCTGGTGTGCGTCCAGGTGAAGATGTGCAACCCGAGCCTGACTATGACCGGGTCCTGTTGAGAATCATGCATCTGTTTGAGGAAGGAGAAGACCCCGAGCTTTCAAAGCCGCTCACTATCAACTTGAAGGTGGCAGCATTACAACGGTCGTCGAATTATTAGACTGAAACGGTTACACATTTGGAATTTACCCGTGTCCACAGAATGTGCTCCGGGGCATCGGGGACCTGTCGGCCATGGAGGAGCGCTCCCTGACGGGAACTTGGGATATAGGTAGCCTGCAGAGGTGGAGGTGGAAAACAGCAGATAACAAAGCTGAAAGTAAGACTTTCATTTCGACACTGGCTGTTCAGATCCACACATCCTGAGTGCTCCTTCTATTTGTTTGCAGAGAAGAGAAGCTCCAGGCGCTTTGGAGACGATCCTTTCTCAGTGACCATTTCAGCCAAAGAAATCCGAACCTTCTTTGTTTCCTTCAACTCCAGGAATCTTTAGGTTGCCTTCTGTGGAGATGTACACTCTTTGTTTTGTTTGTTTTTAGAATATTAAATGATGTGATTTATTCTTGAGGACATAACCATGATGATTCTTTGATGACGGAGACTCATTCAATAAAGTGATTATTTTGGTTGCTTTGTTACCGGATTGTTATTAGTATTAATAAATGTTGTATTAATGAATTCGTGTTTAATTAATATCACCATTATGAGAAACATCTTACTTTAAACGCGCATGAGGAAAATACTGGACTGTGCTGTAGAAAGTGCATTTCCGTCATGGCCGCTAGAGGGCGCTACAACCCTGAGAAGCAACACCGGAAGCTGCAAACAGCCATCAACTGCAGTGCATAAAGGATGATGACCACCGTCAGCGTAAGTCACAGTAATGTGTACGTTTTTTGTCAGTGTAAAAAAATATTCATTTATAAATCCGAAGCATGTACCATTTTGCGTTTTGAAATAAATAATTGGCCGCAATTTCGAATGAGTCAAGTAAAGAGGCGTTGCTAGGATACTCGAGGAGCTTAAACGGCTCCTTTATTTTCAAATATTTTGCAGCCGTTTTTACTTTTCCTTCATTCGCACATTTCTCCGCATAAAATGACTTGTGAAGATAAAGACAAGCGGTCTGCGATCAAGAAACATCGCCTTTTTAGCAACTACGCCTCACTGCGCATGCGTACTAGGGCCGTCCCTACTGTAGTCACCTGACACAGAGCAATTTAAAATATCGGTCATTTGTTGATTTTGAACCCAAACCCAACACAGATACTTGTATATATTTGTGTTGTTACTTACTTGGAATTCCTACTTACATATTTTTGTGCTCAATATTTTTTGTTATTATTGTCCATATCAGCACCAACTTTGTATCCCTAGTTTTCGCACATCCTAAATAACATTAAACGTTTCGATTCTGTGTGCAGAAACGAGAGAAGGAGCAGCGGAGGAAGCTGCAGCACTTTTTAGCTGACCTGGCCTTACTGGGTTCCTTACAGGTGCAATCATGTCAAAAATGAGGACCTTCTTGATACTGTACATCAATTGACAGCTCGTCTCCGTCCCTCCTAGGGATTCAAGTACTTCCAGTCTTGGTTGAGAGGGAAAGAGGAGCTTCTGCTGACTGTTGTCAATGAAGATCTGGTCTGTCATTTACAACACTGTTTTTCGATCTTCTTCGAGCCAAGGCACATTTCTTTCATTGAAAAAAATCCCGCGGCACACCACTAGCTGAGAATGTGAAAAAAAGCTTACATTATTATACGCGTTTTCTAACATTGAAGAATAACGCATTGAATAGGAATCAAATAAACATCAATCAAATATTTATTCTCACTCAGTATGATAAATGGTTTGGATGAACACAGATCTGATATCCTGGCAGCAATCCATGAAAGACACATGTTATCAGTTTTTACAGAAGTCAGGCTACTTCTTTAGCCGCTTCGGGTCCGAACGCTTTATTTCATTGCCACTGGGACTTTTATTAATTTAGCCACAAGTTCGGCGACATGCTAACTCTCTGTCAGGGCTCACGCACGTTGCTAGCTTCTCCAACAAAATACTCCACATTTTTGTTTTTGACATTTTGTTTGGAGATCGAGTTTAAAGCTTACCTGGGACCATAGCACTGTTGGAGAGCTTTTCACCACAGACCAAGTACAACGGATTCGGCGCCGTTCCTTCTCCGGTAACAGTAAATCCAAATGAAAGGTAGTTTTCGTCGTCTTGCGTCGCGCAAGAAACTTCGCTCGTCTCGAAGCACGAGGCAATTAGTTAGCCGCTGCTGCTACCTAGCGGTATGGAAGAGTACTACTTGATTACTCCGCCAGGCGATAGACCGCACAGGCATACAAATTGGATAATTTCCCACGGCACACCTTGTTGGGAAATTGTGCTTCTCACAGAAACTGCAGAAACTGCTCAGCAACCCCAAAAAATGATACCATCCTCATCGAGACGCCATATCTAAAAATGCCTTCTCACTTCACGAGCAGGGCTGGCGCTCGCCGGGCTTCGCAGTGTCCAGAGCCTCCTCCAGCAACGTCTCCAGCAGCAGCAACTGCTCTTCACCCAGCAGCAGCTCCCCCAGCCTTGCCAGCCAGGCCGGGTCCCCCCCAGCCTCTCCGACACGTACGCACACGACCAGGCGAGTGCAGAGGTTCCCACCTGGTCTGCTGATCGGTCTGACCAGCCCAGAGGAATTTGGATTTCATATGACCAGCATACTTTCTATTCTATCCTCAGGGAGCCCAGCAGCGAGGAGCATCTACTGCCAGCCTCCCCCAGCGAGCGAGAGATGGCAGTGCCTGTAAGAGATGTCTTTTCCTATCCAAGTTCCAGGCCTCCTCCCTCTCCAGTCCAGTCCCGAGAGCCCCTATCCACCCTCTGTTAGATGTCTCCCTCCTCCATCTGATTGAAATTTTTGATCACAAGATGTTTTGGAGCAGGGACATCAAAAACGGGCTCGATCGGGGCTCTCGAGGACCAGATTTGGGCAACCCCTGCTCTCAATTCCCTTTAAGACACATTAAGACCAATGAATGTATTGTATTGTTCAAGAAAAGAATTTCAAAAGGTACATTTGCCTCTCAGAGAACCATAACAGGATGAATATGACAACTAAACTGCAAATTGCATTTGTGATGTCGATTTCAATTCTATCGATTGTTGAGTCCCACTCTTCAGGAAAATATCGTTTTTAGGAAAGCCCAACAAACAATTGAGAATCGCTTGATTGTGTCTTCTGCCATTGTAGTGGAGCATAATTTATTTTCATCGACATAGATCACAGATGTCAAACTCAAGGCCCGGGGGCCAGATACGGCCCATCAGATCGTTTTATGTGGCCCGCCAAAGCAAATCCATGTGTGTCAACTTGCTAAAATGTGTATCGAAATGTCAAATTGGCACGTCTGATGAATAAAGTTGAGATTTTGCAATCATTTTGTTTCCCTGTTTACACTCACTCGAACAATAATCGAAAAAAGTATTAGAATTGTTGCGTACATGTAATAATTTGGTGGTTTCACCGTCATAACGGCCCGCCGAGGGAAGACGCAACTTCAAATTGGCTCGCGACTAAAAATGAGTTTGACACCCCTGGCATAGACGGGACAAAGTCGGGAAAACATTTTTGCTCCACCATTTGAGAATCGCTCCCCTAAAACATTCATCTTTAGGAGGTGAACTGCACCCTGTTTCTACTGGCGGGCTACGTGAAGTACGGTCGTCCCCACGCTTGGATGCGCTCCAACCACGAGCGCCTAGTCAGCATCCGAGGCACGGACTCCATGGTCAGGGACACGCCCCTGAAGCTCAAATCCATCACAGACTGGCAGGCTGGAGGTATGGAATTTTTACCAAGTGGAGAAAGTTCTCCTGGGACAGTAATGTGTGTGTGTGTGTGTGTGTGTGTTTTTTTTTTTAGGTATTCGTGTGTGGGACGTGGTCAGCGAGCTTGTGAGTCTCTGCACGGTGCCCTTCCCCTCCAACCCCTTTGCCCTTGACATGCGCTACATCCAAAGCCTTCCCGTGTCGGAGCGCTTCCTGGCCACGGGAGCGCTCCTCAACTTCCTGGAGACGTACGCCGTCTGCGGCAACCGTGACGAGTTGCACTACGAAAAAGGTGCGTGGCTGCATGTCAAGTTTTTAGGAAGAAAGAAAAAAAAAATCCAATGTTTGAAGACGATTGTGACGGAGGTCTGCTCTCCAGTGCTGGAGGAGGTGAAGCCTCTGCGGCGTCTCCACGTCCAAACCCTACTGGAGCTGCAGCGGCTTAAAAAAATGTCCGCCGAGCAGGACGTGGACATCGCAGCATGTGTGTCATGAAGTCTTTTTAAGAGCACACATGGAAAGCATATTGCAACTGTTTTTTTTTTTTTTAGTTGCTTCCATACTTGCAGCTCGTTCACAAAAGAACAAGTAGCCGTTTGGTTGCTATATTTCTCAACTTTTTGGACCCCCCCTCCTCGTGACTCATTCACAGGCCCAGTTTTTATTTGTCGATTGGAAACCAACTATTCGCTGCCCCCCCAACTAAAATCAGAAATTAGATTTTGGGGAGAAAAAAAAGAAGAAAAAAGGGCAAAGGTCAATCAAGCAATTTGATTTAAAAAGCCATACGACCATCACAACTGTTGACAAGATGCTTTACGACCTTGGGAAACTTGTCCAATGACAAGAGTTTAAAACTCCCAGACGCTTTTAGGAACACGTTTGCCCCCCCCCCCCACCTCCCCTTGCATCAACCCTTGACATACACACAGCAGGCTAAATATAACATTTGAAGCTGGCCTTGCGGAAACCAGCTCGTTTGTCATTTAATATTTGCCCGAGAGCAAGCGACGACACAAACGTATAAAAACATTTTCATACATATTTCATTAAATATGTACATAAGTACAACAACACATTGAAAAAATTAAAAAACATATACCTTCAAGCAGGCACTTGTGTGCTCTTTGTAAAGACGTCACTTTTAAAAACAACAACAACAAAAAAAAATACCTTTAGTCCCACACGGGTGAGAAAAAAAAAAGTCCCATTTAAAAAAAAAAGTGGAATGTTTAGCATTAGTTTGTCGGGGAAAAGTAAAACCTGTAAACATGATGCAACAGCTGCTTGAGTCACTTTGAGGGCTCGGATGGGGGGCGGGGGGGGGCAAAGCACACTGTGGCATCACTGTACACTCACTGATGGGAAGAGAGGAAGTGACAACGCTCCCTCTGTTCCGGGATCGACAACCCCGCAAGTGTTTGGAATATTAAATCCGTAAAAACGACACATGCCTCACTGATCCCTGCAGTCCGGCTGGGATGGGGAGGGGAGGGGGGGTGGCGGCTCAGCTCCAGCTGCCAGAGGCGGACCCTCGTCTGGCGATGGCTCGCAGGGGGCTTCGGGACACGGAGCCTCTCTTCCTCCAGCGGACTGGAAGTGGAACGACATCGGGGCCAATTAGGGACGATACAACTCGACTGCAGTGCACTCTTAATTGCCGACGCCCACGTCACTCACCAGCCCAGGCCCCGCCTTTTCATCTCTAATTAAGATTAAGAGATCCTTTATTTGTCCCGCAATGGGGAAATTAATGTCATACTTAAAGATACGAAAGGGAAAACCTCAGGATGGCAACTCTTCGGAGATTAAAAAAAATAATAATGCTTGCACCCCGCGTGCGCGTTGTTGCATATTGCGAAATCCATTTAAATTCATCTTTGAGATCATCAACAGGATGCTCAGTTCACCCTTAATGACTGCAAGGAATTAACTTATTACCATAAAATATGAGATTTATTATAGAAATGTTTTGGTCTGATATGGGCTTGTGAATTTTCTTTTTTTTTAATCTGTCGAATTTTACAAATGTACCAGATTGCGGCCCCGCGGGAGGTACAGCATGCGCAGGAAATCAAACTTAATCATATTTATATCAGTCTTACAAATAATATTCTTCTAGAAATACATGGAAGGCATTTGGGCGAAAATTCACGGCGCTTTGGAATCACACGAGCGGAAACCAGACTGCTCACCTCTGCCCAAGCTGGCAGGTAGCGTGGAGCTCTTGGCGGCCGGCGAGCCGGCGGCGGCGTCGGCAGCACTCGGCGACGGCGGCGTGGCCGAGCCCTCCCGCTGCCAGTCACTCAGCGCCCGCTGGAAGGAGTGCGCCAGGCAGCTGGTCATGTCCCGCGCCCGCTCGGCCCGGTTGCACCAGAACACGCGGCACTGCAGCTGCTGCCCGTGGTGCTTGCAGATGTACAGGAAGACGTTGGGGCGGTCGGCGTCGGCGGCGCAGTACGCGATGTCCTGCAGGTACGTCTTGGTGAGCTGCCGACCCGTGCTCAGCTCCTTGACCTCCACGTAGCGAGGCCGCACCACCAGGGCGTGGTCTTTACTCAGCTTCTTGCCGCTGGCCACGCCTGCCAGCAGGCGGCCGATGGCGTCCCGCGCCTGTTCTTGGTCCAGGGAGAAGATCTTCTCGGTGCCCAGGTAGTGGACTTTGAAGAGCGGGTCGCCGTGGGACAGCGACTCGGTGCGGTCGCGGCGGAAGCGGCGGCGGAGCGCGGCCGGAGAGTTCTTCAAGGTCTGCATGAGGTGGAAGGTGCCGAGGGACATGGTGTCGAATTGAAAGTGGCGCTTCCCGTGGACCACCTCTACCGCCGTTTCACCTTTTCTGCAGACGGAGTTGCTTTTGTCTGAAACAAAGAGATGACAATTGAAATACATAGTAGGCCTTTTTTGGGGGGGGGTTGGGTTCATTACTCATGGATTTTTTTTGCTATGATGCTAAAAGCAGGGGGCTCCACTGTAATATTGCGTGACGCTTTGGACGGGTTTAGGATTTTTTTTTTCTGGGGTTGCCAGATAACGGCACAGACCGCCGAAGGATGGAACAAATGTCACGTTATATGTGTTTATGAAATTGTTACTAGCTAATAGTTAATCATGAAAATAGTTCATAACTAAGGAATATTTAATTGCAAAAGCCAAATTTTATGATAAAATACAAATATACATAGATGGAAAAATAAATCAAAGTCTCTGGGATTGTTCAGGGGGGCCGGACCAAATGTGGAGGCGGGCCGTATTCGGCCCGCGGGCCGTAGTTTGGTGACCCCTGCCTTAAAGCATATGTATATTTGTATTTTATCATAATATTTGGCTTTTGCAATTAAATATTCCTTAGTTAGGAACTATTTTCATGATTAATTATTAGCTAGTAACAATTTAATAAACACATATAACGTGACATTTGTTCCATCCTTCTGCGGTCTGTGCCGTTATCTGGCAACCCCAGAAACAAAAAATCCTAAAACCGTCCCTCACAAAGAGAACGTAATCATGGCAAAAAGGTGAGGAAAGAGAAAAAAAATATTCATATTAACCCAAAATGGAGAAACTTTTTTTTTTCAATGCAAAGAAAAGATTGTCTGTCTCATTTGTCGGTGGCGGTATTCAAAGAATACAATCTACTGAGACACTATGAATCCCGTCACGACAACAAGCACGATTTTTTGCATGTGCAAATGAGAGCAGACAAAACGGTCAACGCTAAAAAAAGAGGAACGTTAGCTCAGCAAAATACATTTGTACGCCAAGCTCGGCTGAACCAGCCATCTGTTCGGGCTAGCTTTCGGTTTGCTCAGCTGATAGCAAGCAGCGGGAAGGAGAGTTTGTCAAGAAATGCATGAATGCCGTCGCGGAGGTGGTGTGTCCCGAGAAGAAAGACATCTTTAATAGCGCGAGTGTATCAAAAACAGTTATTTGATTTTGTGCGGGTTTCTGGGAAACAATACATTTTTACGTCTAGGTACTCTTGCGGTCATACTTTTGCTGTTACAAACTGACCCCCGGCCTTGACCTCTTTTTGTTTTTTGCCCGCCATTCTTTCACCATCCCTCCTCAGAAGTGAGCACGGACTCAAACGTTTGACCATTGTTGGTCGACATTGATGCAGGAAACAGCTTTGCACTACCTCCCACCCAATCCCCCGAAATACTTGCGTTCTCCAAACAATGGCATGCTTCTGCGAGTGTGTCATTATTAGAATTACCAAACACTTTGACACAACAGGACCGATGTGTTGCAAAACAAGAGCAACAATTTCCTCCAACAGTACACAAACACAGTGGTCATCTACCACAGTGACTCAAACCCCTCAACTCATTTCATTCCAAGTCCTTTACACCAAGATAGCAGCAGAGTCCGGGTTTTGGTCCAAATGAAACTTCTCAACTCACTTCAACATAGTTCTTGGACACAAAGTTGGCGGTAAAGCATTTTTTGGGGGTCCAAATGAAACGCCTGAACTGACTTTTACAGAGTTCCTTTGCACCAAGGTGCAACAAGATGGTGGCAAAGCATGCTGTTTTTTTTCTAAATGGAGCTCCTCAACTCACTTTAACATAGTTCCTTGATGCAAAGATGCCTCAAAATGCCGACAATGCACTAGTTTTGTCTAGATTAAACCTCTCAACTAATTCAGAACCAAGACTATGCATAAAGTTCGCTATACATTGGTCATTCATATGTACAGATTAATTAGCGATAGAATGTTTCCATTTAAAAAAAAATACATTCGTAAAGCACACTCTTTTACGTTCAAAACATGCCGAATTAACAATCGAACCAGTAGTGCTAACCGTGCAATGTCGTCCGTGTGACACGCGTCGTGTATGCGATAATCAAGCGAGCAAATGTGCCGTTTCTTCAAGGCGCTTCGGTCGTCGCTCTTACCTGGCCGTGGCAGTCTCATCCAAACGATGTCCGCGAAGGCTTTAGGTGAAATTGTCACTTGAAGTGTACTGCCGAGCGAAAACGCACGAGGAGAAAAGGGAAATGGCACCTTGGACTATAAAAAAAGTCGGTTGTCGGTTCGGGGTCTACTTCCACACACGCTACGCCGTTCGATGCTAACGCAAAGCTATCTTGGTTACATTCCTGTGGTTGACTTGCTTCTACTCGCGACTGCTTTAAACCACGGGGGCGCGCACTAGTCATGCGTGGACGCGTACCTGCGTCAGAGAAACCCGGAAACTTGGAGTGGGCGATACTAATTCCACGCGAGGTGAAGGGGTGTGCCGGGGCACGACAAATGCCACGTTTTTTTAAGAGCACGACGCAAGGTGAAAAAAAAACCCAACGGAACCATTTCTTCTTGTCCTAGTTAAAAAGGCTTGCGTTGAAATAAGTGAGAAATGAAACGTCTCTGTTGTTATCAATTTTGTACTTAGAAAGATAACCCCCCATTTCTTTTCGACCTTTTCAAGTTTGACGCTAATAATGCGTTAGTGAATGTCCGCACACTTATCTCAGAATAGCAGTTAAAGCACGCATATTGAGGTCAGCAGGACTCTATATTGTCCATACAGTGAGTAAGGATTTTTTTTTTGTCTATATGTGCCCAGTCCACAATGTACATCCACCTCTCGTCCAGAGAAAAGCATCCAGTTCACCTATGACCCCAATGTGGAAAAACCGAAAAAGATGCCAGGATTATCCTAAACAATTTTTAGTGTGGAGCAAAACATTTTTATAAGCATTACCTTTGAACAGTGCCAAATCATAAATGTGTATGTGCAGTGAGTGGCTGATGTGGTCAAACAGTAGGGCCCCTGTTTTCTTCCTGGGTTGGGCCCAAAAACAGTTAAGGGCTTTGGACGTCATGCCTGCCACGGTGCCTCAGCGGTGCACACTGGAGCCATTCTTGTTCGTCGCACTCAGCGTCAACGTCATGGAAGCGTTTCAGTCCGGCAGCCCAAACCCGGAGTCATCACACACTACTCCCAAAAAGTTGGGTGGAATTTCAGGATCAACCGAAATGTCCTACACTGACCCTTGTTATAACCTAGTCTATTTTTCGCAGCAGTGGTTATATATATATTTTTTTCATACCAAGTACCAGCACAATGACCCAAGATTAAAATACAGTTGCGTAGTAGACCCAAGTGTACATGTACAATGAGACCCCAACACTCTTCGATGTATTCACATATTTGTATCACACTTAAAAGTGAGCTAAGTATTTTTTCATCAACTGGAGACACAGAAGAAAGACTGCTTGTAGGTTTTGCTACACTGTGTGTGTAAAGTAGCAGCTGTTTCAATGTTTAGAATGAGCGTAACATTCATGTTAACTTCCATTAGCATGTACAGGATATTTCACCTTATTTATGCTAGCATGAAGCTAGTGGACGTTGGTCGGCACAAAACGATAAAGTTGGTGGAATATTTTGGTGTTTAAAGATAAATGTTGAATTTTCTGTTCCATATTGTGCAGTTTGTGTGTAAAGTAGCAGTTGTTTGAAGGTTTAGAATGAGCGTAATATTGATGTTAACTTCCATTAGCATGTACAGGATATTTCACCTTATTTATGCTAGCATGAAGCTAGTGGACGTTGGTCGGCACAAAACGATAAAGTTGGTGGAATATTTTGGTGTTTAAAGATAAATGTTGAATTTTCGGTTCCATATTGCTCAGTTTGTGTGTAAAGTAGCAGTTGTTTGAAGGTTTAGAATGAGCGTAATATTGATGTTAACTTCCATTAGCATGTAGAGGATATTTCACCTTATTTATGCTAGCATGAAGCTAGTGGACGTTGGTCGGCACAAAATGATAAAGTTGGTGGAATATTTTGGTGTTTAAAGATAAATGTTGAATTTTCTATTCCATATTGCTCAGTTTGTGTGTAAAGTAGCAGTTGTTTGAAGGTTTAGAATGAGCGTAATATTGATGTTAACTTCCATTAGCATGTACAGGATATTTCACCTTATTTATGCTCCATATTGCTCAGTTTGTGTGTAAAGTAGCAGCTGTTTGAAGGTTTATAATTACTGTGACGTACGCTAATTTCCATTAGCTTGCCTAAGGCATTTCACGTTCTCGCATCTTGGCATTAAGCGAGCTGACCAAGGTCATTTTATGGTTTGGTTGAACGTTATTTGAATTCTCTTTGTCCTTCGTGTCAGTTTTACCATTTGTAAAGACTTTTGAGTTTTGTATTTAATTAATTTTGTCTTCTGTATTGTTACTGCGATTATATTCAGTGTGTTTCCCAGCACACGGTGTTGTTTTTAACAGTGCTGCTCTGTAAATAGATTTCGACTGGATTGGAAGATCGCAATCTTTTTTTTTGGTTCACAGTGTCTGCGCTGTTGGATTCTTCCGTAAGGTTTTGATGAAGGGTGTGACCCGCTTTAAACACAGACCCACCCATTCACCATGAAACCGATGCTCTCACAAAGCTGTCAGGAAGTCATCCAACAATTGATTAGATCAGTTTTAAATCAAGAGACGGGTTTAATCTTTTTTTTAGCAAACGGGTGAAGAAAATTTTTTGTAAACATTTTTTTTAAAAAATCTTATCCATAAATCAGTTGTCCGATTCAAACCTCCAATGCGGGCCTTTGAGGAGAAAAGTTTGCACAGCCTAACTATAAATGCTTATTGCCAAGCCCATTTAATCTTTTAGTTCCCCTTTCCTAGAGGTTGTAAATCTAACATTGGCCATTCAGTGAGACTAAAAAGTGGCAAACACAATTCAAGTGTCCCCATTGGAGTTGTTCGTCTGGCCCTTAATAATAATAATAATAATAATAATAATACATTTTATTTATAAGCGCCTTTCAAGACACCCAAGGACACTTTACAATAACAAAAAACACAAAACAATATCTTGAACAAGTCAGACAAAATTCATGCAAGCAAATGAAGAAAAGAAACTGGTGGGAATGTGTGTGAGTGTGTGTGTTTGTGTTTGTCTCATTGCAATATTATAAAATAAAGTCAGAATTGTGAGAGACGACATTAGGATTTTTTTTCTGAGAAAAAAAAAAGTTACATTTAATTTGCGAAAACAGACAGATTTCCGGGTGGTGCGGTGCTTGACCGGTTAGCATGTACGCCTCGCAGTGCAGAGGTCTGGGGTTGGATTTCCAAGACCTGACCTTCCCGTGTGGAGTTCAGATAATAGAATGGATGGTCAGATTTCTGTAAAAGAAATTTGTCATTTTATGAAAATAAGATTTTTCAAGACACAAGCAGCAGTCCGGGAGAGCTAAATTGAAGCCAGAAGTCAAGTTCCTATTTGAACAAGTGACCTTCAAACCTACCTCGTAATTCTCGTGATGTTCGGGCCTTTATGCTTTCTTCCTCCGCCTCGTTTGATGGCGTCACATCACTTGACTCAGAGTTGACAGCGAAAACACAAGCGCGCATGTCCAAATAAGGGCGTACGTGGCGTCTATAGAATGACAGCATGTCTGCTTCCCTCCACCCCCCCCCACCACCTTTTTTTTTCCGAGCGCTTGAAGTCGAACATGCCGAAAAAAAAGACACACGATGACGCAATTTCCCGATTCGCCGCCTTCGCCCGACTGAAGCAGATTTACTCAAGCATGCTTCAGTCGGCTTCGCGCGGTCATTAATCCACAAACCAAGTCACCAAATTCAAGCAGATCCTCGAATTGATTGATTATGGTGACAGGTGCATTTTGGGTATGAGGATGACTTGTTTTTTAGAATGTGTGTGTGTGTGTGTGTGTGGGGGGGGGGGGGGGGTAATCAGAAGCCAGACTAAACAGGAAGAAGAGGCGTCGGCTTCCTGTACGCCACGCCGATGACTTCGTCCAACGACACGTTCTGAACTCCTGTATAAGAAGGACTTGTCAAATTCATTCGTCTGACTAACATCTGCGGCGAGTGCGTCGGTCCGCGCGTCATCTGCGAGATTTCGGCGGAAAAAAAAATATTTACGTCAGCGTCCAGGAGACACACGTGGCCTATTAATAGAACAGGCAGGCAAGAGGCTACACGGGAATGAGAATTTCAAGGCAGCCTTTGAGAATTCCTCATTTCCTCCCCACCCACCCAGGACACAATGACACGCACTGTGACGAACACACACATTTAGAGCCTTAAGCTGCGAGTGAGCACTGTAGCGTTGGATGTGTTTTGTATCGTTTTAAAGGACACACGCTAATGATAACTTTAGCTTCAATTTTCTGATATACACTCAATCACACACACACACGCGCGCTCACACACACGCACGCACACACACACGCACAGGAAAGTGATAGTGAAAGCATGAAGGCAAGAATTGGGGAGGAACGAGAAAGCGGGTAAGACAGAGGGAAAGTGGAAAGGGAGTGAAAGAGAAAAGAAGGGAGAGGAAACCCAGAGAGGGGAGGGGAAAGGGAAACAAAAGAGAGGGTGGAAAAGGGAGAGAAAAAGTAGGAAGCAAGAGAATAAGAGGAAAAGGAAGGAGAAGGTGAAAATGCGAAAAAATAAGAGGCTTGCTTCGAAGAGAGTGTGAGAAAGAATATAAAAATGCGAGATCGTCTAAAAAATAACAAACTAGTGGATGCGGAGCTTCAAATCCTCAGTTGTGTGTGTCGGATCCCTCGTTTGTGTTTTCTATGGTCACAGTGCCCCCTAGTGGCTGAGAAAGAACATTACTGTATTTTAGACAACATGGACAGTGGAGATACAGTAGTAACATTACAAGAAACCAACGACTGTAAATGTTATATCATGAAATTTTAACATGATGCAAAATATATTTACAAAAATAAAAGCGTAATATCATCCTTTTTTTTTTAAGTAGACTTAACACTGCCCGAAGATGGGATAGGCTCCAGCAACCCCCTCGGCACAACCCTGCCCATAAGTGATGTTGAAAATGAACGGATGGAAGAAATATGATGCAAAATATATTTACAAAAATAAATACAGATATACTTAATCCTGCACGAAAAATAGAATGTTCCTTTATATGTAAAGCATCTTGTTACAGATGCTAGTGTTGTGAAAGTGCTATATTAATAAAGATGTATTATATTGTATTGATGTACAATTGGAATAATATATTCCTCTAAAAACACAAATGAAGTTGTAAAACAAGTACGAAGTCACACAATGACAAAATTGTCCTTATTTTGCAACATTTCTAAATAGTATGGCAAAAGGCCAAAAAGCTGTTTAATATTTTTACAGTAATAGTTTGAATATTTCGAGAATGTCATGACAACCAAATTGAAATGTTAAGAGGCATATTAACTTTGACAATCAAGTTGGAATATAAGGAGGAAATGTAGTTTTAAATAACAATACATTTTATTTATAAGCGACTTTCAAGACACCCAAGGACACTTTCTCCTTTAATATTGGAAGAAAAGGCAAAAAGAGTTGTATTGTAATTAGAGTCATCCATTTTCTCACCCGCTTATCCTCACGAGGAGCTGGAATTGCCTCTGCACTGTGAGGTCGATGCGCTAATCAATGGATCACCGGCCCGCCACACACAATAATATCATCATATTGATATTTGGAAATTTTAAAACATTTAGCATTTCGGTAATTTTACAAGAAAATCTATTTACTTTTACAAAAATGAAGTCATACTATTTCAACATTTATAACATTAACATTTTAAATTTTGTGAAAATTTGCGATTACCTGGCGACCAGTTCAGGGTGCCACCCGCCGACTGCCCCAAGACAGGCTGGGAGAGGCACGCCCGCGACCCTTGTGAGGAGAAGCAGATTAGAAAATGGATGGATGGATATGGTGAAAATTTCATTAAAACCACACTTGAACCTTTAGAAGACGCAAAAATGTCCCCTCACCCCCAATCCAATAAAAATGAACACCAATGAGAAGATAAAAGAGTTGTGCTTCTATCGGGGAAAAAAAGCCGTAATATATCGAGAAAACGCCTTTCATCTCAAGAAAGATGGTCATATCACGAGAAAAACAAACGGGGGCACTCAAATACCCCATTGTGGGACAAATAAAGGATATCTTATCTTTAAATCTGCAGTCAGGCAAGCGAAATGAGATTCTAACCTTACACTCTTACGCCCTCGTGTGGCTACTTTAGGAATTATCCAACGCTTCACATCGAGTGCGGTTGATTTGATAAAAAAAGAAAAGCAAGAAAGAAAGAAAAAAAAGAAAACGTGCAGCACAGAGACACGCAGAAGGGGAGGACGAGGCGCTCAGCGTCAGATCTCAACTCGGGAGCCCCCCCGGTCGGTGCTCACGCGCGCGCAGTCTTAATAAGGACGAGAGGGGGGACCCCCCCCTCCAGGCGAGAGAAGCCCAAAGGGAGAACCGAGACGCCGAAAGACGGATGCAACAGTTGGTGGGATGCGACGCGCCAATTAGCGGCCCACGCGTGTTTATTAAGCAGCCGCGCCGGGCCAGGGGAGGAGGGAGTGAGGGAGGCGGGGGGCTCGAGTGCTCCGTGGATGTTCCGAACTAAGACGCACCACCGTGGGATGATAGGCGTCGGTGGCAGCGGTAGCGACGACGGCGGCGGCGGCGGCGGCGGGGGCGGCGACTGAGTCAGCATGCATCGGATCGCCCCGCGGCGGCGCAAGCTCCGGACGCTGTGGGCCTCGTTCGCCCTGCTCGCTCTGTCCGTGGCCGCCTGCAGCGCGCTCTTCACGGCGTGGACCTGGCGCCAAACGCGGGACCTGTCCCAGTCCTTCCACATCCTCCAGGAGCGCCTCGAGCAGGTTGGGGCCACAACTGCAACAGCACCAGCAATAACAATAACAAAACTATGAGCAACTTTTGCGTGTGTCGGTGCGCGCGCGTGTGTGTGTGTGTGTGTGTGTGCTTGAGTGTGTGTGCAAAATTGGTTATGCAACTTAACTCGTGCATGCGGTTACGGGAATCATCGTGGGGGATGTGTGGTGGTTTTTAAATGCACATTTCCCACTCTCGAACCCACGGTTTTATTGTCTTTTGCGGAGAAAAAAAATATCACAGTTTACCGGAAAGCCTCCGGTTATTCTTGTTTGGTTTTTTTTCCCCCCCAAAAAAATCCAAATTTGAATCAGTGACAAATGTTAACAAACTTTAAAAAAAAAAGAAAGAAATTTTGTCCAGCAGCGATATCCAGGCATTGTCTCTGATTTTTCTCCACGAAAGAACATATCCGTGACGAACGCAAACAAAGTTTCCTTAATATGCCTTTGCGAAGATTTTAGTGCGCTGTCACGATGCCGTGCAAACGTTGACGAATGAGCCTTTCCAACGATTTCACTGCAGTATTGATGATCTGGCATTTTGTGCCCGTAAGGATAGTCTAGCTTTGCAGTTTTAATCTTTTTTTCTTGCTCTTTTCCTTAATATGCCTTCCCAGGAGCGCCTTTCCTTAAAAAGCCTTTGCAAGTCATTCAAGATTTTATTCCATTTGGGATGCACTGGAATTGCCTGTTACAGTTCTTGCTCTTTCCTTAATCTGCCTTTCCAAGGAGCCCTGGCATGAGTTTTTTTCTTTGTTCTTTCCTTAATATGCATTTCCAAGTTGTGAAAAAGGATTCAAGATTTTATGCCAGTAAGGATGCCCTGGCATTGCCTGTCTTTTTTCTTGATCTTTCCTTGAATGCGCCTTTCCAGGTTACTGGTACGGTTTCAAGATGATGCCCTCTTATTTCCAGTTTTTTTTTGGGGGGGGGGGGTTCACACTAAGTGTGACAAATGCAGACAATCTTTCTTTAATGAGCCTTCCCAAGTTCCAAAGGGATTCAGCATAGCATGAAACAATGCCCCGGCATTGCCCGTTTCCGATTCCGAAGAGCAGAAGAATTTTCATCGAAGCATCCGGATGAACCTGATCAAACTTTCCTCCGTTGGCTTTTCCAAGTCTCGTCTGGTTTCTTATCTCTCCAGGGGAGGAAAACATTTTTGTTTTTAAGACAAGTACTACATCCAATGGGTCATTCAAAATCTTGGCTGAGGGTCTGCGGGGGGGGGGGGGCATTTTTTTCCTGCAGATCACCTCGCTCGGGACACGTGTCGTGCTGATGCTTGGACTGTTCGTCGCGAGGAGAGCGACGGTATCTTTCCGTTCTAGCGAGCGCGCATAAACAGACTCAGACGCACGCTTCTCCTCCACTGGGGCCCCCCGCCAAGCGTTTCAAAGTCTGCTGGCGCCGCAAATCGACTTTCTTTCCCAGAAAGACGCAGCGAGCGAGGCCAAGCACTAAAAACGTGCAAGGGGGGGGGGGGGGGGGGGGTCAGAGGGGGCGGCGGCGGGTGGCGGGGGTTGGGGGTGGGGGGTGCCAAGATATCGAAGGGAAGGATGCACACTTGTTCATCTGGCGCGTGTGTTTGTGTGCGCGCACAGGTCAACACGCAGAGGAAGGCCATTGTGCAACTCATTCTGGAGAAGCGAGAACTGCTCGTCGGCCAGAGAGTGAAGCGAGACGGTAAACGCACGTCCCGCACGCACGCACGCACAATCCACACGTCTTGTTGGGCCGTACGCCACTCGGGCCGCAGCTAAAAGTCGACACAGGAAGCAGTAGGCAGCTGGACGGCTGTGGCAGAAATTACAGGTCTGACCGGCGTGGCCTCGCAGCCCAGAAAACCAGCTGGCTCAGGAACGAGGGCTTGTTGCACGCTTTTGGGCTGTCAATTTGATTTTTCTTTTTTTTTGTATGTGTGTGTGTGTGTGGGGGGGGGGGGGGGGTGCTGTCCCGACTCCGACAGCTATGATTTGTTGTGAAAGCAGGGATACTTGATGACCTATCATTGCGGTATTTATAGCTGCCGTTTTGCGGGCAGCTTGAAGAATACGTCCGGGAGTGAACCCATGAGACCGCGGGGTGGGCAATTCTTTTTAAAAGACGCTTTGAGCCGTCTAATGCCTCTCCAAGTTGATGTTTACTGTCAAGCTACAGTACACAATTACACTTTGTGTTTTGAAAACAACAAGCCACTTGGCCTGAAGAATGCCCCCCGCTAGCTTAATGCTAACACATGATGCAAAGCGCCATTAACGAGCTAAATGTTAGCCTACGTGCTTGCCAAAGTTATGACAGCTAATGACAACTAACAAAGTAACTACTCCCACGAGACATTTTCAACATGAAACGGATTAAACCCCTCCCCGCCCCCCCCCCCAAAAAAAAACAAAAGTCACTGAAACTGCATCCTACGTTTATAAAACGGAAAATGTCCTTCATTTTCATCTTGGTCAGGTAATATCAGATATGAGCTTTTGGGCTTTGGCCGTGAAGGAGAAGAAAGGTTGAACACAAAACCTAATCGTTTTTTTTTCTCTTGGTTTTTGTTTTTAATCTTGCACTTGACAAATACTCCATCTGTTTAAAGAAAAAAGCGAATGATAAAACAAATGAAAAGTACTCTAAAACCTCAAAACTAATTCAAAATGCATTACAGAAAAACAAAAGGTCAAGTAAAAATGAAGTGCAATGAAAAATTCCGTTGAAAAAACTCTTATCACACGGACTGTCGCGGCCAATGACTGCTAATGCTATACGCTCGCGAAACCTAGCTTAAAGTAGGCATCGTGTTGTTAGCATTGCTAGCCACATACGAAATAATGTAGACGCAGGCAGGGCAGCCATGCGAATATGTCGAGACTCTACAACCAATAGGTGACAAGTTCAACCCGGACTACTTTTTTGTTTTGTCAGGACAGCATGCGAGTACTTTTGTCATCAGCTCGAGAAAAATTTATTGCCTGGCAACGCTTGAGCCTTCGGACACTCTTTTCCACCACTTCATCTCTCGTATTCCGTTTACATTGGATGCTTTGGTCTTCTCAACTCCATCTTTTCTTTTTTTGGGGGGGGGGGGGGTCCTTGCGAGCGGCCGGCACACTACGATGATGAAAAGAACAGTTTGAGGGAACGCATGCAAAGCACGTGACGGGAAATCTTTTGACCATCTGCTAAGCGTGTTAAGACGGCGACGAGATGGGCGGCAAATGAGCGCGCCGTTGGGAGACAGATTGTGGAACCGCAGGAGTGTTTTCTTTGTCACACTCACGTTTTGTCTGAAAAAAAAAAAAAAGGGGGGACGCTGCGCGGGAAGCACGGAAACGGCAAGAAAGCGGCGTCTCATTTTGAGAGTAAGTGGCCTGGCAGATGCCTCGTCTCACGTTAGCGTCTGCAGAAGAAAAAAAAAAGGCTTAATTGACTTTGAATTTTCCTTCACAGTCACCAAAGTCTCCTCTCAGCAAGGTAAGAGCGGGGTACATGGGGGGGGGGGGGGGGGGGGGGCTGCACGTTGCTCGCCTGACATAACGCTTGGTGCGCTCTCAGTGGGCCAAGGCGGCGTGATCAAGGGCTGGGAGGAGCGCGTGCTCAACATGAGCAAAGCCGTGAGCTACAACAAGGAGGAGGGCACCTTTGTCGTGGAGAAGCCGGGCGTCTACTTCCTCTTCTGTCAGGTACGGCATGACAACCACCCACAAAATGATTCCCTCAAACGCTTTTGCATTACGACGCTGCCGCTCCGGCGCAGCAACAGTGATGTCAAATTGAGTGCCGGATACGGTCAAATGCGTCCGAGTTGCGTTTTTTACGTTTAATATCTGGAGATTTAATGAGCCAGCATCAAACCAGGAAGTACACCGGAAGCCACGTGAGAGGGCAGACAGTCGACTAGAGCCAAGAAGTCGAACGTTTTGTCTTTTCAAAGGTTTCTCAGCTGGAAGAGACTCCAGTAGAGTGCAGGATGCGGTTAAAATGTACACACAATAGCAATATTGTATTACAAAGGCGGGCGGCACCGTGCGGAGGTGCGGCTTCGATTTTGGCTCCGGCCTTCCCGTGTGCAGTTTGCACGTTCCTCCCGTACCCGCGCGGGTTTTCTCCGGGTACTCGGGTTTCCTCGCGCATCCCCAAAACAGTGTTTTTCGCATCTCTCAAAGTCAGAAGCAGTCAAATCGAAGTGACATTCTAACCAAAAGCATGTCAGCTAGAAGACTAAATCTGGCCTTTGGCGCAGCTCTCAAGTAGTCGCCATTTGACTCAAAGGGGAAGAAGAAGAAGAAGCGTGGGGACCAAAGGGTAGGATAGAGCGCGTCGTTGCGCCCGAGCGCAAGCTGAAGCTGTGCTGTCCTGGTCGGCAGGTTCTGTTCAACGAGCAGGAGTCGCAGTACGTCAAGCTGGACGTGGTGACGGGAGGCCAGAGGCCGCAGAAGCTGCAGTGCATGGAGGGCTACGGGACCACCCCGTCGGCCGGGCCGCACCCGTCGCACTTCCTCAAGCCGTGCCAGGTGTCGGGCCTCCTGCGGCTGGACAAGGGCACCCAGCTGCACGCCGTCACCGGCCCCTCATTCCGCCTGCACACGGTGGGCAACCCCTCGGCCTCGCCTCACGTCTTCAGCATCTTCAAAGTCAACTGACGTCTCCCGAAGGGGGGGGGGGGGGGGGGCTCCCGTCCCTCCGGATTTCCCCTAGCGCCGCCTCTTCTCAGCGGACGCTCGATTTTTGGTGGGGTGGGCTTGGGGGGAGGGGGGATAATAACGGAGGGGTGAAGCCGACGTCGGCGTGCGGACGCTTTTTGGCTGGCGACGCCAACTCCCCCCCCCCCTGCGTGGCGGCGGATGGGAACCGGAAGCCGAGCTTCCGCCTTTGGGGACGAACGGTGCACAAAACTGGGAACATTTTGCACATCACGGAGATGTGAAGTTTCTTTTGACAACATCAAATTGGACTGTTTTGGATGTTTTTTTTGGGGGGGGGGGGTCACTTCTCTTGGTTCTTTTTGTTGCTATTTTTGCCTGTCGTTCAAAAATCAAACCACGAGTGATTGTTTCGATCATCAAAAGGGAGAGGAAGATTGCAGACATTTTGAAAAGCGCTCGTGGGCCACGAGAACACGAAAGGCTGCGTTCCAAAACATGAAGCAAATGCACTTTGGGGTGATTTTCTTCAATGCTCTCTTAATGGGGTTGAGGTCAAAGGATGCTCGTGAAGTTTTTCTTCTTCTTCTTCTTCTTTTTTTTTCTCACCAGGGGTGTCCAACTTAAACTGAAATCCCTCCGTGCATTACATTTATGGAGCACAAAGAGTTGAAAACAAATGGGAGTCTTTCGAGAATGACATTGAAAATCGTAACCTGACGAGGGTTACGTCAAATTCTGCAAAGAAAAAGGTCACCCGTTCTTTTGTGAAAAGAAAGGCAGATTTTGATGAGGGGGGTGGGCGGGGGGGAGTCAGTCTGACAAGAAAGATGTCGATTTTTTTTCCCCCCCCAAGGAATAAAGTCGCAATTCTGTGATGAAATTTTTTTTTTCTTTTTACAAAAATGTCATGCGATCCGCACAATTTCCAGTCAGACAATCCTCCTGAAAAAAAAGTTTTTGTTGCTCACAACCAACGAAAATTAAAAAATTTTTAAAGCAAAAAAGACAATCTTATAAGAATTTTTTTCTTTTTTTTTAAAAAAAAGACAATTCTCACCGTCCATTTAACTTCAATCTATTTGCAGAATAATTTGAAACTCAGTGAAATTTCCCCCCGCCCCCTCGCAAAAAAAAAAAAAGCAACATTCCAATCATGTTTTTCCACAGCGAGTACGCTAATGGAGAATAAGCGAGAGCCGAGCGGTCTTGCGCAAGGCAAAACAAGCGTATTATTTCCAGCCGTGGTTTGCCTTTGTTTATAAGTCGTTTTTGTGGGTTCGCCGCATTGCTTTGCCCAGGGCGCACTCGGCCTTCGTGCCGGCTCAAACCTTGCAGAGGAACATGTCACCATTTTTATCCTCTTTTCATTTCCTCGCCGTCCTCCTCGGGACATTTGAAAGCAAGCCCCCGGCGCGGCGCCTCATATTTCCCCCCCCGTCAGCACACACGCTCGCACCAAAGCCGCCATCTCCATTTTCACTTCCTCAATGTGAAGCTGCAACGTCTACATTGCCACACGCACGCGTGGACTTCCTTGCGCTTATTCCTATTTTGATCAAGGTCAAAGGTGACCTTGTGCCTTGTGAGGCAGCGTACGCAAAAGCCTGGCCGCTTTGCGTTTTGGGGATGGCGAAAAAAAAAAAAAAGCAGTGAGAATTGGTCATTTTTGTGAAAGAAAAAAAAAACATTAAATACATAGTCACTGATGTTGTATACAGGCTATACAGGTCAAGTCATTCAAAATGAAAAAAAGATCAACTGTGTTTGTAAAATATTTTATTTGAATAAAATGTGTTTGTTATTCTTATATTATGTGTCATTAATTTCCTGATCATTAGTTAACCTACCACTTAATACATTTCATTTTGCCAACTTTTTTCATTTTATTATTTACAGCAAATCAATGGTATTTCGTATCATGAAAACACAAGAAATTTATGAAAAATAAATTACCCAATTTATTTTTCATAAATTAGACAAGATGTTTTTTCAGGTAATTCTGAGCTTTTGTGTATAAAATTTTGAGGAGTATTTTTTTTTAAAGATAAGGCTGTAAAAATGACAGCTGTCTGAACACTTTCCGCATGCACTGCAAGTAATGATGCCCTAACATTGAGCCTTGTGGCACTCCGGTTAACCATGACTATACTTGCCCACATGCCAACTCTCCTTATCCTGTCACAGTTTGACTTGGACATGTCAACAAAAAAAGTCTTCAGGGAGCATGCGCCTCTCATTTCATTCCGTTTTATTACAAACAAACAAAAAATAAGGAGATGTGTCATTTTGTAAATACTTTCATTGCCGGCCAACATTTGATTGGTGTACTGACAAAAGATTTTTAAAAAAATTGACAAAGCAAAGTGTTTTTTTAGGGGGGGGGTTTCTGGGGGGATGGCAGGGGGGCTCATTTTTGCCTGGAAATTTTCTTATGAAGTGAAAAAAATCATTTTTCCCCCCTTTTTACTTTGTCCATTTGTATGTTTCAGTAAGGCGGTTTTTGTGTGTGTGTTCTCTTCAACAATGGAGTGTACAAAACACAATTATAGTTTGACGTATATATTTCTGGCCTGCATATACAGTGGATATAAAAAGTCTACACACCCCTGTTTAAATGCCAGGTTTTTATGATTTTAAAAAAAAACTTTCCCCACCATTAATGTAACCTAAACTATAACCTGTACAACTCAAACCCTTTTTTTTTTTTGCGAGGGGAAGTAAAAATAAATGTGGTTGCACAAGTGTGCACACCCTAAAAAAAAAACGGGGCTTGTGGTTGTGTTCAGAATTTACCCATCACATTCAAAGTCATGTTAAAATGAATCTGCTCACTCCTGCCACCGTTTGAAGTGTCTCCGATTAACACCAAATAAAGTTCAGCGGTTCTATAGGCTTTTCCTGACACCTTTGCAGTCAAATATCTGGCATTTGAACAGAGTTGTGTCAACAGTTGACATCTACTGTGGTGTGTAAGTGTGTGTGTGTGTGTGTGTGTATCTAAACCACCTGCAAGCCCCAAATCTAAAATGGAGGCATCAGAAACAAAGCTACTTCTGAAGTTACCCAGAAACATCTTTGTTTGATCCTCATGACATGAAACAGAGAAAAAAAGGCAACATCTACAAAGAACAAAAAAGTGTGTACGTGTGCGGGGAATGTTGCCTAATACTGATTTGTTTGCGAAACTGGTCAGAAACATTCACAGGGAGCTTTGTGGTTCAAAACAAACCCCAAAAAACAAAAACAAAAAAAGAGCATTACCCAACTGTACCCTCCGATGATGATTGACGCATGCCGTCAGAAATTTGCATGCAGCTTTGAGCAGGAGGATATTTTTGGAGTGAGGTGTGTGTGTGTGTAAGTCTCCAAAGAGGAAGAGGAGGCTCATTGAGGAGTATCATGGTTTGAGGCAGACAAGCACAGGAAGTTAGGAGAACTGCAAGTTTGTGTGTGTGCGTGTGTGTGTGTATTAGGGCCACACTAAAAGGAAGCAACAAATATTATATGAGAATGAAGTCATGACATCATCCGTCAAAATTTAAGACAAAATCCAAATATTAAGAATATGATCTATTGATTGACGTTAGTCTTGGGATAATGAAGCCATATTTTGGAGAACGATTTTTCGAGATTCAAGGTGGGTTCATTTTAATAAAAGTTTGAATCTTAAGATTTTTTTTTTAAGGAAACAATTTAGTCTTAATTTTTCCAAGACTAAAATCTTTTTTTTTTTTAATTGAAAAACTTCATTTTTGGAGAATAGTCTTTTTTTGTGTTTGAAATAGCTCACTCATTTTACAGTGTTAATCTTAAAAAAGTATGGTATTTTTTCTGAAAAACTGTGGAAATTTAGTTACGTCATAATCTTCCGCGAAATACCGTGAGTCCCAAACTTTAAGAAAAAAAAACCCATCAGAATTAAGGTAAATATTTTTTTTTTGAAGTCATAATTTTATATAAAGGCAGTTTGGTTTGGGAGGATCATCTTTCTTTGACAAGAATACATTTTAACTCATTCAGTACCAGACAATTCTAGACCAAGTCTGAAAAGACGTATAAAAACCTCTTTGGGAGTGAATGAGTTAAAAATGTTTCAAGAAAAAGTCATGAGAATGAAACTTTATGAGAATGAAGTCAGAAACCGAAGATAAATAAGTCAATCTTAGGAGAATAGTGTCACGTTTTTCCATGCATCTCGTGAGAATAGTCACCAAAAAAAAAAAGGAAAAAAAAACCCTCAACTAGTGAGAACAAAGGCCATCAACCAAAGATTCTCATGATAAATGTTGTTTCTTTTCAGTGCAGCTTGAATACTCATTCTTATGTGTGAGTGTGCCCTTGAGCATGAACCTAGTCGTCAATGCAGATGACCTCGCTGCCACGTTGCTCCCGTCGCAGTTCTCCTTCCCGCTCTTTCTTGACCGACAAGGGGGGGCCGTTGAGCACTGCAAAGTGAGGGGAGTGGGGTTGGGGATGGCAGAAGATTTGCAGTTAAGCACCGAGTGCTTCCCGGATGCGCGACAAGCAATGGTGTCGGAGCATAGAGCCCGGGTGGCACACCGTAAGCCAAAACACTAATTTGACACAAAGGCAGCAGATGCTTCCCACGTTCGTCGAACGTGCTTCGGGGAGTTCGCCGGCGAGTTGACGGGGGCCTTTTCCAAACAAAAGCTAGGAATAGATGACGGGTGCACTCGGACCGGGGCTCGAATGTCATAACAGCGCTTCCAGATCAGTCCTGCGATAAGGAGGCAAGACTAACTCGATTCGTGGCCCTTTGCCAGCGAGGGGCCAACCGAGGGACTGGAAAGGGAGAGGGGGAGAATATTGCATGAGAAGCAAAACAAACGGAGGTGAAGACCGGGTGAACGAGGAAGCCAATCGAGCGCTGCTTATAACTCGTCCGCTAGAGGGCGTGCGGGGAAACTTCCCGGCTCCAAATGTTTTTAGGGGGGTGACCTTTTATGGTGATTTTTGGTCAAAGACAACAACTGGGAGAGGCTACGGCTCACCTGGGACACCGATGACGACAAGCACGGCGGAAAAATGGATGGGTTGGATGGCCAACGCAGAACTGACCCACAGGTGAGACCGTTTGTCAAATGTGGGGGTGACGGAGGCAGTTTTTGTTTTGTTAATTTGACACCCGTTGAGCTCGGGGTTGGTCTGGAGCAGCTCAGCACTGCACCAGATGAAGCAAGTCAGGTCCAATAGATCATAAAAAGGCTCTCCCCGCTAGCTCCTGCCTGCTATCTAAGGGACGAAAAGGCTGCCATCTTGGCGCAGCCAGGCAGCGTTTTAGCTCGCCCGAGTGTAGCCGTGCCAAAGAGTTCTATTCTGGACTGTGCGTGTGTGTGTGTGTGTGTGTGTGTGTGCGTGCAGAACTTCAGAGCGGAGAGTCGCTCCAGCTGGGCTTTCATAAATCCACACGCCGCTGGACTTTCTCAATCGACAGGGAGAGCAGGAAATCAGAGGTTGGAAGTGATTTGCACGGGTGTCTGAGCGTGACTTTGACATACATCCATGACACAGCAGCAGCAGCAGCAGGAGGAGGAGGAGGAGCATTCTTTGGGCTTTTGCTCTCCACCAAATCCACAAGAGGAAATCTGCTTCTTTAGTGGATAACCCCCCCAAAAAAAAATAAGGAGAGAAGAAAGAAAAAACAAAAAGCCAGATGCGAAACGTTGGGAATGTAGCATGTGCGGGGGCGCCAAATCAAAATCAACACCTTGCCTAAAATAAATTTGGGAGAAATGCGAGACAACGCCGACAAGCAAAATTGAAAATTGGATGGATGGCCGAAGCAGAATTGAAACAAGGCTTAGAGCAGGGGTGACCAAACCTTTTGGAGCCAAGATCTACTTTCGATCAACCGACCTCCCGCGATCGACCCGCGTACGCACGCACTTATAACGGCCCCGACGATGAACCAAACGGAAAAATAAAGCAGACGCTAGAGTTGCTGAAAAGGATTAGCGGCGGAGCTGACACGGAGGCGTGCGACGCACGTTAGCAGCCTGTTCGCTAGCGTAGCTCACGCGTACCGTTTTCAAATGCTTCTCGCGGCCCTTCCGGATTGCCATTTTTTTTTTTACCAGTGCCATCGGTGAAATGGACACAAAACGTACGATATCAATATATAAATGAAAGATAATAATATTAATAATAATAATAACAGCAGCTCTGATGGCAAGCTGCAATTGCAGACTGCGGAGCGCTAACAGCTTCCGGTGACGCAGGTCAAAAGGTCACAGTAGGCTCAAGGCCACCTGCATTATTTATTTTTGTGAACGGGAGACTGATAGTCTTTTCTCTTTCTACATACATTCTTGCTGCTGGAGGCTGTAAATTTCCCCATTGTGGGACGAATAAAGGATATCTTATCTTATCTTATCTTATCTTATAGGATGACTAGAGCGCAGTGTGCATTAACACAAAAAGTATTGGCGTGTAAGCAATTCTTTCATTTGGAAATACACTGCGATTAGGTCACGTGGAAAGAAAATGCGAGGCATACAATGAGCCCCCCCACTTGGAAAAAAAAAAACGAGCGTCTTGGACATCTCAACGGGGAGCGGGCGCCTTAAGCCAACGCAAATTGATCGATGACAGCACGTAAGCTCATTCCTCACCTTTTGCTTTCTTTTAATAAAGTGTCGAAACAAAAGCATCCACACGCCTGATGCGAACCGAATGCCATCCCGATGCTCCCCCCCCCCCCCCCCCCCCAACCACCCACCGCCTCCCCCACTGTTGAAGAGCCAAATCCAAATTGAGCGAGACAATGAAGTCTTGGCTCCAACGCCGACTCTTTTGTGTCCATGGAGCTTGGTGTTCCCGGATGACTTTTGGTCAGTGCGCGTTCATCTGCTTGCAGTCTGCAGATCCATCAAGTCCTTCGCAAGATTCTGTGTGGGGTCTGCACAGCACGCGCGCGTGCGTGCGTTCGTTCGTTCCTTCGTTCGTGCGCGAGTAGTCGAGACGGAGGAGTGGAAGACTCCGGAGGAATGAGGGAGTATCGGGTCAAAGCGAGGAGAAAGGCTCCTTCGGTCTGCTGGTGGATGAAGAATTGATCCAAGGGGAACTCTTTTTTTTTTTTTTTTTCGGATAGGGGGGGTTTGGTGGGGGGTGGGGGGGGGACCTCAGGAACTCAGGAATTTATTCCTCGCTCTGAATTCCTCACAACCTGCGATTGCATTCACATCCAGTCTTCTCCGAGGTCCGCATTTGTTTTCCTATCCCCGCACGCGAGTCGTTGGTGCCACTTTCCGACGTCTCTGGCGCTGGAGCCCCCCCCCCCCCCCCCCCGCCCCCTCCACCCCACCGCACACGAGTCGTTGGTGCCACTTTCCGACATCTCTGGCGCTGGAAGCCCCCCCCCCTCACCCATCCCCGACTTGCAACATCTCTCCCTGGGTATTCCCTGGCCTGGGTGTTCCCCAAGGCACCGTCCCGGGGGCTGGTCAGGGTTTTTTGGGGCGACCGTTGCGCGGCAGGTTCTCCACCGTGTTACTGAGCCGATACTTGACGATGATGCTGTGCACCGTCGACTTGGGCATCCGCAGCTCCAGGCCGATGGCCCCCTCCGACTTGCCGTCTTTCCACAGGTCCACCACCCGCTGCCGCTGCACCACATCGTGCTCCTTGGTCTTCTGGCACACGCCGCCGCCGCCGCCGGCTGGCCCCCCGCCGCCTCCCCAATTGGCTCCGCCGGCGGCTTCTGTGGGGGCAGACAAGCGGCAGACTGTAGTGGAGGCTTGCAGAGGGGGGGGGAGCGCGATTATGTGACGCTTTACGGGTCCCCCCACCCCACCCCCCCGTGAGGGGGATTTAGTCAGCCAGAAGACGGCTACTGGAGCTGGCGGGGGAAGGGGCTCGGTCGTCCTGCAGGTGCTTGAATGAACCCACGTGGCGGCCCCCCCCCCTCCGAATGGGAAATCTCTCCCACGGCGAATCCAGGTGAAGAGGAATTTCGGCTTGAGCGAAAGTCACCGCGGCGAGCAGAGTTTTGGCTCGCCACAAACGACCGACGAGACACGACTCACAAAGTGGACGGGATATTCAGCTTTTTTTTGGGGGGGGGGGGGTGTGAAACTTCAAATTTTAAGCTTTTTGAATGGACGAGATGTCCCGACAGCGATCCCGGTGGCGCCACCCAATACTTGACGTCGGCAATGTTTGCATTTTCGAACGGCATTTTGATCACGAGGCGTCATGGCAAGGCAAGGATGTCCACTTCTGTGCCTTTCTGTGACTCTTCCGGTCTCCGTGGATCTGCTGATGACACTGCGAGACGCGAAGCTCGGTGGCCACTTCACTGCGAGCACTTTTTAATAATTTTTTGGGGGGGTGTAGGGTCCCAACTGTCGCTCCGCTTCTTCCGGGGAAGTTGCCAACCCCCCCACCTAATACTGGAACAGACTGATCATTCTTTGGTTTCATCTGCTATCTGAAGGAAGGACCGCAAAGGGATCTCTCTGTCCCAAACTGTCGCCCGCAAAGGAACAAAGGCCTCCCAAGTCCATGGTGGATGAGACCTTGAATGTGAGGTGTTCACGAGGTTCAGGAGCCCCCCCGGGCCCCCCCCCCAAAAAAAAAGCAGACCCTCACATTTGAGTTTTATGCAGTTCAGTGAGCAGGAGTTGGCCGGATCACATGGGAATGTCTCGGAGGACAAGGCTATTATAGGAGCTCGATGGTGGCCAACTTTTGGGATTTTTTTTTTTGTTGTTTTTAACTCGCTCCACATCTCCAGCCAGCTCGTTTTCTCCCTCTCTGGTCGGGACCCCAATCAGGGGGGGGGGGGGGGGGCGGCGGTGCGGCCTCGTCGACCGAACTGCACTGCAGACGCAGGATCCGGGGCAGGGCAACTGGCGGCTATTTCCGTCACGCATTTACGCGAGCGGAGTGCCTCCGTGGTCGGCGTCCCTCTCAAAATACCTCCCCGGCGTGTTTTCTTGGCGCGGGCGGCGGATAATGACATTTTCGCCGATGGAACGTGCAATGCCTTTGACAGATGTTTCGGTCTCCAATTACACCGTGCCGGCGGCGCTGTGCTCTCCGGGCCGTTGGGGAGGGAGCAGGTTTTTGCAGTTATCTCTGCCACATCTCCGCTAGCACAACATCTCCTCACACACACACACACACACACACACGCACACATGCTGGCCAGCCACAGAGCGCGTCTGGCAAGCACATGCCATGGCGAATATCAATTCGCAGGCGGCCGCAGGAGGCGGCGGGGAGGACGGCGCGGCCAAAACACAACGTGCACATTCCCCGGGGTCCCAAATGAGTTGTCAGACAGGTCTGACGTTTCGTTAAAAGAGCCTTAATATAGACGCGCGCACAGTTTGGGCTAATGTCTATTTCAGGTGGCCCGTTTGGCCTCCGACCCAAGAAACCCCCTCAGAATGGACTCCGTTGTAGGACTTTTGGAGGGTCTGAGATGCACGCGTTGCTTCGCGTTCAAGTATCACGTTGACGGCGCGTTCGTTTTTTTTTTCCATCCCCCCCCCCCCACAACAACGGCGATGGAAATTCCTCAGATGATATCTTTAAAAAAGGAGCAAGGCGCCGGATGGCTTTTCGCCCGCAATATCGGAACACGGCCGTCGAGTAATCAAGTCCAGAACTGGCTTAGAATAGACTTGGCTTTTTGCTCCGAGTTAGTTTTTTCTCCATGCGGTTCGTTATGATTAGTTTTTTTTTTAGCAGGTTTGTTAGTTTGCGTGATTTTTGTTGTTGTTGGGTTGTGTGTGTGTGTGTGTGTGTGTGTTACAAAGTAAGGAAAGCCAATTCCAATTATCAAACCACTGTCCAGCCGTTTGACTGCCGCCGAGCAGTCCAGACATAAAATAAATACAAAGCTCCATTTTTTCAATTAACTGACAAGAACAGAAATGAAGGACATTTTTTTGGGGTGGAATTATGGTTCGTTTAAGTTTTGCAAAAAAAAAAGTTGTTGTTGTTTTTTTCCTCAAGTATTCTTGGTTTTATTTCATTTCATCACCAAATTTTTTTTTCCCCTCAATTTGAGCTTTTGTTCATTTTTGTTAACCGCAACAATCTTGGTCCCGGATTGCAAAGCAAAGAGCGCGGTCGCGGCTTTATTCGACTGTCCCGTTTGTCTTCTGTTTGGATCCAACGACAGATGGCCGGACAAAGCGGGGCATTCACCGGAAAATCATCAATCACCGAGCGGATATGTGACATGACGGTTTTTCATTGGTCCACTAATGCAGGCACAGAGATGGCGATTGAACCCTGACGCGAGCAAATGACAAAAAAGGTACAAATTGCCTCGACTATTCGTTTAAACTCGGGGGGGGGGCAACTCGAGGGCTGCCATCCCGCAGGTTTTCCTTCCCTTCTTCCAAAACACTTGATTCAGATGATCGCGATCATGATCGTCCAGCTCTGCAGAAGCCTGATAAGCATCCTGATCATTCGAATCGGGTGTGTTGGAGGATGGCAACATTGACGACATGCGGCAAGGCAGGCCCTCCAAGAGCCAAACTGCCCCCCGCCCGGTTTAAAACCGTCGATATGTATCACATAACTACCAGCCAAAAGCATTTTGATATCACTTTCAATTGCAGCATCACACACACAAAATAAACGGCTTGCAAATGATTTGAAATAGATCAAATGCAGCAGAAGCGCGCATGGAAATCTGGAAGTGGCAGCGCGATTCCACAAGGTGGCACCAAAGTCACGTCTCATCGGAAAGTAGGGAAAGTTGACCTTAGCTACGACATGGGTACCCACGTTCGGTAACCGGGTAGGACTACTTTCTATTCTTTTGGCACCATCATTTGGCATCTTGCAGAGTTTTCAGCAAATCACGGCGGAAAGCTTTCGCCGGAATTCCACGCACGCGACCGAAAGGTGCCGATGACGAACGAAGCTCTTCTGGACCGAATTCATTGCTGGGGTCGGTTGGGGAAAGGAATTGGAGGCTCACTGACCTGATATGAAGGATCCGGGCGGCATCTGACTGTAGTTGGCCCCGCCCACGAGGAGGGCGCCAGGGGGGGCCGGGGTGAAGGGGGCGCCGTAGTTCTGAGGGGTGGCGTAGGGTCCGGGAGGGATCGGCTGCACCGAGGAAAAGAAGGAATTAGGTTCAGGCAAGATGGCATTTACGAACCGGGACGGGGAGGGGGGGGGAGAAAAAACAGCAGTAGCAAGGGGGATGGGAGGAACATTGTAAAGTGCTTAAAGATGGTGAGGAGAATCTGCTGACTAAGCGCTTGTGGAGTGAAATAGCGCAGGTTGATGGGCTCTGTGTTTTTACTGGCCGCCCTCCATCGCTTTTTCCACTGGCAGCCTGCGCAGGTTGGAGTGTTTGCTCTCAGAGTCAAAGGCAAGCGACTGACCGGGGGGGCGTGCGTCTCCGTGCCCTTGCTGGCCAGCCGGCTCAGGATGCTCCTCTCGGACATCTGCAGGCGGGCGGCGATGGGCGGCACTCGGGACAGCGTGGCCGGCAGGCGGGTCACGTCGGCCTTCATGTCGCTCAGCAGCTCCTCCAGCTGGTTGAGCACTGCAAGGACAAGGAGACGTGACTCCGCGGCTCCCCCGGCTATTAATGTCTTCCAGGTGGAATTATCTGCTTTTTGTTTTGCTTGGACTGCGATCGTCCAATTAGGATAATTTTCCATGGCTCTGATTCCATTTAACAATATTTGGATCATCTGGAACGATGCCATTCGGTTCAAGGACTACAAATACGTCGTGATTGGGGTCTTTTTTTGGGAGCTGGTGGGGGGCAATATAAATGTAAACCTAAAGGGTAACAAGTGAATATTACTTACAGTACCAGGTGACAACTGACTGTAGTTACCTAGCTAGCTCCCATCTAGATATCTACCTACTTACTAGGGTACCTAAACAGGATCCGCTCATATTCAGAACCATGTGACAGAATTCTATTCAGTTTTTCTGTTATTGATTTTTGGGGGAGGCAACTCTGCTAATCATTGTAGCTCGCTGTGTAAGGATGCAGATCGCGCAGGTGCCACTGAACCTTTGTGCAGGACGGCGTTGGCCGGCTTGTTGCCCGCCAGGGACTCCTTGCTGAGGTGCTGGTGCGACTCAGCCAAGCATTCCACCTCGGCGAAGCGCGCGTTGAGCGCCATGGCCGGGTGGCTGGGGTCCTGCGTCATGTTCAGGTAGGCGGCGCGCCGCAGCTGCTCCTCGATGACCAGAGCCTGCTCCAGCAGCTGGGGTGGAAAAAAATGGGAATGTGTGTCTTTGTCTTTGAATATAAAGTCAGTGTTCTGCTTGACATGTGTCTAAAAAAACAATAATAATATTTTCCCGTTTTTTTTTTTTTTTGGGTCCAAAACCGTTGTTTTTGGTGAAGCCAACCCATGTTCTACTGCTGATTACTTCTGATCAGAAGGGGGTCAAAAACATTTTGGGGTGAAAGAAGAAAGTCTACATTTTCTTGAGGTAGGTTTAGTACTTACACTGTCAGAGAAGAAAATTCTGTGGCTTTTGAAAGATAAGTGAAATTGCTTGAAATACATTCTGGATCTAAATATGCTCAAAATCCTGGAAGTAAAAAAAAAAATTGCAACATTTTCTTTTTTTGTCATTGGTGAGCGATGAGTAAAAGGGCGACAGTTGCCGTAAATGAGGATGTTCGACGATCTGAAACATGTGAGGCAGTCAAAAACAAGATGAGAAACGCTGCAGTCAGCACTCTGGCGGGGCCAAGATGTGTGCCGTGGGGCGTTTTGTCTGGTGATTGATGACAGCAAAGTGCTCAGAATAAAGTGGAGGAGGTTGCCAAGAACAAAGATCTGTCTTTGTATTTTACATTCGGTGACCCCCCCCGTTTTATTGCCGTGGATATGTTCCAGACCCGCCCGCAACAGGTGAAATCCGCAATATCAAGAGACAATCGTCTTTGAAGTCTCTTTGTGAATACATTTGAGCTCAAAAACATTTGCAAGCGCAAACTATGAATAGTTATATTATTAATATGTATATCATGTAATGATTTTAGAGTAACTAAACGGTTTGAACAGTTATACAACAAGACTTTTACGTCGTCTTACCTTGAAGCGCCGAGCCAGGAACTTGTTCTTCATCTCCAGGAAGTTGCCTTTGTTGGCCTGCGACTTGAAGGGCTCGTTGACGATGGCGAACGGCGGATCGTTCTGGATGTCCTGCCACCGCGCGTAGCCGTGGCTGGTGCCGAGGTCAAGGACGGTTGTTCAAAACATCAGTCAAAAATGTATATTTAGGGGGGGGGGGAAAAAAACTTTCCTTATTTAGGTAATTGCTTAACTTTTTTTTTTTTAAACCAGTGCCTAAAAAAGACTAACACACACAAAACTAAAGTCATGGTAGCACTGCAGTGAGTTTTGTGCCAATTTTCCGAGATGCCAAATTTATGGCGGATATAGCTGGCCGATGGGTGATGGAGTTGATGAAACACAAGAACTCAAGAGTGGGCGGTGTTATAAAACGAAATTTATGTCATTGATATGCAACCCTGACGCGCAAAACAGCAAGGACAACATGTACTTAAGGTTTTATTTTGCTGTTAAAAACAAGCGCGGCGGGGGGTCGAAGGGGACTCGATGGGAGCTGGCTCACAGCACCGCTAAGGATACATGACGATTCCTGCCAGGAGCCAGAAATCGTGGCGGCGGTGCCAGATTTCACTCATCTTCCCCGAGGAGATGGCGGCCCGCTCCTCGTTCTGCCAAAGAGTGTGTAGTTCTGTGGGGGAGAGGAAAACATACCGGCGCTCATCTTTTTTTTTTTTTTGTTCATATATTAGTTATATTTTATCCAAGTCCAACCTGTCGTCCAAGGTAACTCCTTAGATACCTTCCTTGGGTATCTCCTGACTACTAAGTATTAATGTACCTCTCTCAAGTTATCGCCTACCTGCTGTACCTTTCCTTATTAAGAATTACCTGAGTGGATGTATGTACTTAGTGCATTGCATCAGATAGTTATAACTCATCTTTGCTGTAAGTAAAAATGGGTGTCCCACAAGGGTCAATTTTGGGCCCCATCTTATTATCCATTTACAGTACATAAATAAGTTAGGGTGGCACAATGGCCTACTGGTTAGCACGTCCACCTCACAGTAATGAGGTGCAGGGTTCGATTCCGGCTCTGGCCTCCCTGTGTGGCGTTTGCTTGTTTTCCCCATGCCTGCGCAGGTTTTCTCCGGATAATGCGGTTTCCTCCCACATTCCAAAAACATGGACGGCACATTAATGGAACACTCGAAATTGTCCCTTGGTGTGATTGGTTGTTGGTCTCTGTGTGCCCTGCGATTGGCTGGCGACCAGTTCGGGGTGAGCACCCCCCTACTGCCCGAAGACGGCTGGGATGGGCTCCAGCACCCCCCCCCCCCCCCCCCCCCGCGACCCTCATGAGGATCAAGTGGCTCAGATAATGCATGGAGGGATTTGTTTGGATTTGAGATTTGTGTTGCAAAAACATGCAAGTTAGGTTAATAATTAATCTCTCTAAATGTGCCTAGGTGTGATGGCACAAATGGTTGTTGCTCGATGTGTGCCCTGCGATTGGCGGGCGACCAGTTCAGGGTGAACCCCGCGCCTACAGCCCTCAGACGGCTCCGGCATGCCCGCAACCCTGTTTAGCGGTCATAAGCAATGAGACAGTGAATGGATGGATTGATGGATGGATAAATAATTTAGGGAGGGTCATCTTTATGCAGATGATTATTCTGTACATTACCAAAAAAAATACATGGGGAGAGGACTTTGACCTATCTACATTCCTTTCATGGGGGTGAACAATATAAACTCTCGTCTTCATATGTCGTGGAACTATTATTATTTTTAATTTCAGATTAACATTGTATCACAGTGACTGACCAGTGAAACCGCCGTCAGCAATGTTAAACATGAAGCGAGGCCGCTCAGCAGGCAGTTTGCCGTCCCCTTTGGGAACCTGCGCCTTCGCCTCTCGGACTTCTTTCCCAGGATCCATTTCATCTTTCGTCTCGTCTGTTCATGACAATGAGTAGACATCAGTTCGTGTTTAGGGGCAGGGTGAAACCCCCGGCTCCGAAAGATTTGATTGACAGATGTCTGATTGACCTTTCTTGGTTTCGGCGTCCTCCTGGGAGTCTGCTACTTCCGGCCTCTCCGTGTCTTTTTGCTGCTCCTCGGCCGCCTTTTCGCCATCTAAGAGACGAGGAGCTTTAGCATTTCAGAAGAAGCACAAAAATGTGAATAGCTGGGGATTGGTGCCATCCCAATCAATCAATCAATCAATAAAAAAACAAGAGGTGAATTAATGGATAGTGAACCTCGACTAGGCGGGAGATTACTGTACCTTCTTTCTCTTCTTGCACCTGCCCGTCCTGCCGGGTTGTTACTTTGCATTTGTCTGGCAAATTCCTCTCCTGTGGTGAGGGGGTGATTGGTTCGTCCTCCTCCCCCTCCTCCTCATGCGGTTGGTTGCCATCACCGTCTTTGCCGTCAGTGTCTTTCCCTTCGCCGTCTTTTCCCTCCGTTGTCAGTCGAGGAGGAGATACGCTTTGCGCAGCGTCAGGCTGAAATCATGTAATGAGGGACCGCATTTGATTTTTAGAATAGACATCATGCTCAAGTAAAACAAAGCAAAAAAATATATAGGAAAATAATGGATACTATAATTTGTTGTTTAAAAAAATAAAAACTTAAATGTGAAAAACAAATGAAATGGAAAGGATTAAAAAAACAAACGAAAACAATGCAGTTTGAACATTTAGCTTTGCAAATCACATGGAAATTCTTAAAACCGTGTTGTTATACATGACTCGTGATCATGTATACGTCATTTAGACTCCAATTTTCAACACAGGAAGAGCCGAAACAAAACCTGGCCCAAGTTCCAACAAAAATTAAAGAGTGTATCAAAGCTGATTAAGCTTTAACATTTCCTTCGTGTCCCACCTCTTTGTTTCCCTCTTTGCTGTCATTTTTCTCCTTCTCAGACTGGGCTTCTCCATTCTCCTTGTCCTCTCTCTCGCCCTCCTTCTTGTTCTTTTCGGGCTTGTCCGATGGCACGGGCGTCGCTTTTTACAGCAACGAAATGTCGTGAGCTCACCGGTCGTCTGGAGAGTCGGTGTGCTTTCATGAATGCCGCTTACCTGGCTTGGAGGTGCACGGCGTGTTGTTGTAGCTGGCGTCCGGCGTGGGCGTTGCGGTCTTGGGAGTGGGGGACGACACCCTGGAGGAGGATTTGTCCAAGCTGACATCGGGCTTGAGCTCCGGGAGACTCCAGCGCCCGTTGATGTGCTCAAATTCCTGAATCTGCAAGTAAAACAGATCACAATTTATGTCCAAAACAGAAAATCGGGCAGTGATTCTCAAAGTCTGCTAGCTGAATGCTAACCGTGTTAGCATTCAGCTAGCATGTGAAATGCCATTGATAGGCTAACGCAACTAGCATTGCCACTGCAGTCGTTGGAATGTAAATGCCGAAAAGGCACATGAAAGCGCGCCACCTTCTTCTTGACGAGCGACATGACGCCGATGCGCGTGAGGACCGGCTGGCGACACAGGCCTTCCCTGGGGACGCCGTCGGCGAATGTCTCCGCACCGTCGGCCACCGGCTCGCACAAGTGACGCATGAAGAGCGACACGTACGCTCTGGAGGAGACACGGCCAGGTGTGACATGGAATCGCTTCGATGTCTCTCGTTTTTTTTTTCCTCGTTGAACTTACTTGAACTCCTTCTCAGTCTTGCCTCTGAGGTCTCTGACCAGCCACTGAGAGGAGAAGGCGTCTTGAGACGGCATCCCCCAGCGCATCACCGCGTTCAGAAAAGCCTTCCGCTGGCGTGTATTGAAGCCGAGAACCTAGCCGCGGACAAAAAATTGCCACACGTAAGGTGGCTGAACGCCTTCTCCTGCTGATTTTGTTCACAAACATAGGAATCATTCCGTTGATAAATATCATTTATTCATGTTGGAGCCGTTACTCCACCGCTTAGCTGAGATTTAAGTCATTCTCAACTAGTGATTGCTCCATTTCGTGTATAGTTACAATGCTTGCTGACTATTCTCTCCGCGGTCCACATTCACTTGTGTATCCGCTACTACATACAGGAAGTACATTTGGACATTTGGAAGCAAAGCAGGTGGACAGACCTCAAGGTTGCCGCCCACCCTGGCCAGAAGAGGAGGGAGCGGTTTGTCCTTCTCGTTCCTCAACTGGCGACGGGAATGTCTCCGGCCTGCAGGGAACCAAGGGGTTAAGAAACAAGACCAGAGCCAAGGCCCAGCAACGGCAACAAAAATACTCTTGGCAAAGGCAAGGTTTCAAATCTGGTATTGCGTGCTCGCCTTCCAAAATGATTTTCACGCGATGATGAAAACATTGAGCTCCTTGGCGAGAGAGAGGAAGGAGAATGCGAGTGTGTTTTTTTTTTTCCCCTTTCACTCGGAGATGGCCGTCTCGAGCGCGCTTTGTGTGTTTTGGCAAAGGGCTTTACGCGAGTGTGCCAGGCAACTTGATCTGCGAAATAAAAACCTGGTATACTGTCAAGTTATTTGCAGTGAATCGGGAGCGATCTCCGCCGCGAATGGTGCAAGTAATTGACAGCGCCCCCCCAAAACACTGATTGAATGAAATGAAAGATGGTTTTATTTATTTATTTTAAACTATGTGTGTCACATATTTTTTTTTTACATATTATTTTCAAGATCCTCCTCTTTGTTTTCAAATCTCTGAATAATCTCGCGCCACCTTACCTCTCTGAGCTCATCCGCCCCTACACACCTGCCCAGTGCCTCAGGTCTGTGGACCAGACATGATTAGAAGTACCAAGAACTAAACTGAGACTCAGAGGGGACTTAGCCTTTTCTGTTGCTGGTCCCTCTCTCTGGAATGAGCTCCCACTAAACATTCGGCAAGCCTCCTCGCTGCCCATCTTCAAAGCCCTCCTCAAAACTCACTTGTATTCTTTGGCATTCGACTCAGCATGACTTAGATTTGTTCTTGGTTTTACTGTTTGGTGCTTTCTACCGCCTTTATTACCGATTTGTCTTACTGTTTATTGTGCATGTTAAATTGCTCCACGTACAGCACTTTGTATGCAGCGATGGCTGTTTGAAAGTGCTCCAGAAATACTCTTGACTTGACATAAAGTAGAAAACACATTTAAAAGTTTTTTTTAAACCCCCACCGATTCCATTGAGATGGCAGCAATTTCCACGACAGACAGGTAGGTTCCACCACAAGATTTACAATGTAAAGGGAACAAATTACGACCTAGAAGACGCTGCTGTACTTTCATGACACCAGAACCACTTTCAAGGTTTTGATGCCATCTTGTGGAATATGAGAGAATAAAAAAATAACAATCCACAAAAAAAAAATCAGTTTTAACTGAATGAGGTTTTCAACAAATAGCTTAGGATAGTACCACAGGAAAAATATATATATCTACACACACACATTTATTTTACTGTATCTTAGCAGGCTATGTTTTTTGGTGAGCAGCTTCACTTGAGTGAACATTTAATGTAGAATAGGTCGTAGGTTAGCTTGCTACATTTACTAAGTAGCTTGTCCAACAATGATAAATACAATGAAATCAAATGCTAATTTCCTTTAGCCCATCGACGTACCTTTGCATTATATGTTAGCATTAATCAGGTGGACTTTTGTGACTATACTGCATGATTTGGTTGGACATTTTCGTGTTTCAATATAACATTTTTCATAAAATTTTGTTATGTTTTTTTCAACATAAAGTCGACAATAAATTAAAAAAAATTACATTCTACTGCAAATGTCCTCGAATGGTCATATTATATGCTCCAACAACATTTGGAGCAACTGGTGGGCATTGACGGTAGCGCCCTTAAGTGGTTCCATCCATCCATCCATCTTCCGTACCGCTTGATCCTCACTAGGGTCACGGGGGGTGCTGGAGCCCATCCCAGCCGTCTCCGGGCAGTAGGCGGGGGACACCCTGAATCGGTTGCCAGCCAATCGCAGGGCACACATAGACGAACAACCATCCACGCTCACACCTAGGGACAATTTAGAGCGTTCAATCAGCCTGCCATGCATATTTTTGGAATGTGGGAGGAAACCGGAGCACCCGGAGAAAACCCACGCAGGCCCGGGGAGAACATGCAAACTCCACACAGGGAGGCCGGAGCTGGAATCGAACCCGGTACCTCTGCACTGTGAAGCCGACGTGCTAACCACTGGACTACCGGGCCGCCCCTTAAGTGGTTTTGGGTGCTATTTGGCTGACAGAACTTTTTGTGTTAGCCTTGGTCACAAACTGCCTCACCATCGTGTGGTGTTCCACAGGGTTCAATTCTGGGCCTCTGTTGTTCTCACTGAATCGGTTCACTTTGGAATGTTAGGGAAAATGATATTTCCTTTCACTGCTATGAGGATGACTGTATGTCTCACTTAGCAAAAAAAACATACACACATCCACAGAAATATAGTGGCAGTCAAAGAAGAGGCGCAGAAATAGGACGTGAGCGATCAATTCATGAGGGAAGAGTGGATATTTGGAAAGGCGAGACTGGCAATGCGCTGAATGCTCGTACATTTGTATTGCTATTTTATCCACTACTGCGTGTGAAATATAAACATGGTCACGTCATGTGTGCACAGAGAACACTCGATTTTATGACTTGATTTTACGGCTGTCACGCAACTGTCACTGACACGGAAGTGGATTTCTTTTGTGTGTGTGTGTGTCTGAGTGCATGTGTGTACACGTGTATGTTTGTGCGTATGTTTGTGTGTGGGTGTACTGTCTGCCAGCGGCTGCATGTGTCTCAGGCTCCCTCCCTCCGCAAGATAATCTTCATTGGTGTGAAGTTCGCCTGACTGATACAGTCCTAGTTTCAATGTTTAATCCCTTGAATGTTCATATCTTGATTGCGATATGATAACGATATACAACCCAACCCAGAGTGTCTGTCATAGCTATGTTAGCATTAAGCTAGCGTACCTGAGTGAAATAAAATGATCTTGTATGGTCGAAGAGTTGGGTGTTCAATTTTTCACTGCTCAAATTCTCTTTTGCTTACGTGTCCATTTTACTGTTAACTTCAATGTGGAGTGACATATACACAGCGAAGAGCAGGCATACTTTGGATATTGTTTAGGGAACTGTGCGAGCTGGAACGTGAGAATTAAAGTATACATTTAAGACTCTACTTTCAATTTAAATAGACTGAAATATGTTTAAAGCATGGAGGAGGGGAAAAACTATTCAGTATTTTTTTTGCAGCTTTGTTTTTTTTTAATGATGTCTCCGTGGCCTATCAAATGTGGGATTGAAAGGTACCGTAAGGGATTTTTTTTAATTGTAGGTGAATTAATGACTTGCCTTCCGGACGGTCGTCAAAGTCCTCGTCTTCCTCCTCGGAGCCTACGGAGTACTCGGACTGGTTGTCGGAAATGTCGGCGTGCCACTCTGAAACAGCAAATGTGACGAGGAAGGCTCCAAGGGGATGGGAAAAAAAAATCAATCAGCCCCCACAAAAATGTGGGCTTACCTTGATCTTCCTGCGCAGCGTCATTGTAGTTGACCGGCTTACGATTCCTCTTGCCTTTGCCCAGTTTGCTGGCCAGGTCCTCCTGCTGCTGCTCGTAGTGGTGCCGCAACAGCTTCTCCCAGTAGTCGGGATCCACGTTCTCCTCCTGCTTGATGATCTCTCGCTCGATCTCGTCGATCTGGAGCAACCAAAAGTAAGGCCAAATAAAGAGCATGTTGGGATTACCCATTCGTTTTTATAGGCTTTTGACTTGTTTTTAGTTTTTTAAACTCAAGTTGTAATCAGTTTTTAGAGCCGGTTTGCCATTTTTCCTTTCGTTTGGAATTTTTGAAAATGCTTTGATTTCATTCCGTTTTTATTAGTTATCGCGTTAGCTTCAGATTTTTATTTTAATATGAGGCATTTGTCAGCCGAAAAAAGATCACAATGAGTATTGTGAGGTAAATACATAGACAACACCATAAAAAAATCATCCACAAAAAAAAACAAAAAAACAATAGCAAAAGTAGGCAAAGCTAAAATAGGAAATAATTGTCGCATTTTTTGCGTCAATTCATTGGAAATTGTGCCGTTCCTTCCAACGTGTGTGCCCTGTTCCTTCGCCACATGGTGGCGATATACTGGTAATACAGACATGGCTGCACAAGGAGGCACTCACAACTCCTCAGTCGTTTTAGCCGTTCTTCGCAGATGATTAAGAACATATGCCGGCGAGGATTGTCATCTTATCTGTCCACGTGCGTTCTGCCATGGTTTGTGTTGAACTAAATGTTCTTGAAGGATGGCAGTGTGCTGTTAGAGGTTTGGGTTTTTTTTGCAAAATTATGTGACTTGGGTCAAAAAATGTTTAGAAGCACAGTGCGAAGGAGGCTACAGAGGGAATATCTGTGCATATCTGTGCTCCATTCACAAGCTTTTTGTCCCCCTGGCTAAGGTGTCCAAGGTCCACGCTGAACTACAGATGTTTCCTCACAAGGAGCGGATTAAAGCAGCGGCCGTCAATATATTTATACAGCTCCAATGAGAAATGCGAGCGTGAGTTATCGCCCCGGTTTATCTGCAGCGCTATTTTGCTTCTCTTGACTCATTATTTCACTGCTTTTTGGCCCAAACCAAGATGAATGTAGCAGAGCTGCCAAATACACCCCCAACCCCCTTTCCAGCAGCAGTCCAAAAAAGGTAAAGCTGGAAATGAAATAGAGAAAAAAAAAAAAAAAAACTAATCCAGGGAAAAGAGGGAAAAGAAAAAATGTTCTTTCCTTTGCCTCTTACCTTGTCCTCCTCTCGGACCATGTACTGGGCCACTTTGAAAGAGCTGAGGTACTCGTTCATGTTCTGGACATCCGAGTCGTCGGTGGCGTCCTGGCTTCGGTCGAGCAGCCTCTCGATGGCCGTGCTGTCGTAGTGGATCACGTTGCCCTCGTCCTCAGCTTTATCCCCCGAGGAATTCTTCATACCTGTCGTCAGGGACCAAGAAACGCGTCAAAGTTTGACACATAAGGACAATTTTGTTCTTCGAATATTGAAAGTTTTTTTCTAAAAAAAAAAAAAAGATCAAATTTTTTTTCAATAATGGGACTTTGATTTTGGACATGGGTTTTTCTCCCCTCAAAAACCAAATCTTATTTCGAATATGACAACTTTTTTGCAACTTGATTCTTGGAGTGTTGAGTCTTTTTCTAAAACAGAACAAGAACTTAATTCTATTCTGTTTCTTGTGGTATCGTAACTTAAAACAGATTTCAAGTAACCTTGCAAACTTTTTGTAATAATAAAAAAACATGAAGAGCAAACCTCCGACCTCCTGCCTAATCGACCCCCATCACACACTCAAGCTCTGTCCAGTCACCTTCTCCTTCATCTTTGAAGAGCTCCTCAGTTCCAAACTTGAGGATGTCGTCCAGTTCCTGCTTGGTCATGGAGCCGGCTTTGGAGCCCAGGCCGGGCCGGACCACCAGGTGGGTCAGCATCATTTTCCTCTTGGCCACCTGCGTGATGCGCTCCTCCACGCTGGCTCGCGTCACAAAGCGGTAGATCATCACCTTGTTGGCCTGCCCGATGCGGTGAGCCCTACTGAAGGCCTGGAGGACGGAGCAAAACGCTTCTGAGAAGACCCGAAGGGCGCCATCGAATCGCGGGTGGGGGGGCGCGGCTACCTGAATGTCATTGTGAGGGTTCCAGTCGGAGTCGAAGATGACAACGGTGTCCGCTGTGGCCAAGTTGATGCCCAAACCTCCGGCCCGGGTGGAGAGCAGGAAACAAAACTGACAAGCGCCGGGAGCTGCCCATAGAAAAGCACAGTTCCAAAGACCATTAGCACCAGACTGAAAAGGAAAAAAAAAGTATATTTTGTAGAGGCAAGAACTTGGATTGTTTTTTTGTTTTCTTAGAAAAAAGTAGTCATCCAATAGGATTCTCTTTTTTTTAAATGACCAAAGAAAAGGCTTGGACGATTACACCTTGTTTTCTTAAAATAACTTTTTCCTTGAAACATTCATTAAATTGATTCTTAGAAATGTCAAAATTTTGCAACTTTTTTTTTTTTTTACTCATTTCTTGAAATGCTATGTTTTGTTGAAAAAAAAATCGACTTCATTCTTGTAATGTGGCAACTCTTGTCTCAAAAAAATTAACCTTCATTCTTGTCAATCATTGAGTTTAATCTACAACTTGATTGCATGGGGGGAAAAAAAAACAAATTCTTGGATAATGCTAATTTTATCCTCAAACAATAAAATTTACTCTCATAATGTGTTTTTTCACACCAAAAAATTCATTCAGCTAATAAGATTTTTGTCTAAAAAAACTCTTTTTAATAACACCAACAGGAATTCAAGTACCGTATTTTCACGACTATTCGACGCATCGTACTAATGGCCGCAGTCTCATTAATGCGTGACATTTCTGTATTTTACACATACACAGGACGCATCGTACGAATAGCCGCAGTTTTCCAGTGGTAAAACATACGCCAGCTTAAACATACGGCATGCATGCGCGCACTCTAACACGTTAGTTTGAAGCATACGGTAGCATGCCAAGACATACAAATAAGATAAAAACACGTTTTTAAAAAGGCAACGAAAGCAGAACTGAGTTCGGGTGTATTTTATTTAGCCATCGTACAATGTTCTCACGTTTTTCGATCAATCATCACCCAGAAATCCATCAAAGTCCTCATCCTCTGTATCAGAAGCAGAGGACTGCACATCTCAGTTGTCATTGAATGCATCACATGCTAGTGTGAGTTGCTACGCATTGCCGAGCGAAAAGAAGGAGTAGCAACAGCAAAGTCAACATTTCTCTCGTGTGAAGCTTTCCCACATTTGAAAGTAAAGAACAGAGCGAAACATGGTGGCAGCGCGTGTGTGTGTAGAACGAATTGAACAATTGTGCAAGTACCGTAATCCATCCAAAACGCCGCGTTCCCTCTCGTTGTTGCGTATTGTGGCGTAACTCGCCAAGCGCTGCCTCTCACTCTTTGTAAAGTTGTGTTTGCCACCGATCATCCATTGTTCCCATGCCGTTTGCAACTTTACTTTGAACGCCCGGTTGATGCCAATGTCCAGCGGTTGGAGTTCTTTAGTCAAGCCTCCGGGAATAACGGCAAGCTCAGAGTTCATTTGCTTGACTTTTTTTTTTCACCGCTGCTGTGAGATGGGCACGCATGCCAAAAGCATAACCGGTGGCTTTAAGTTTGAACTGAGCTTCGTAGGCGTGCGTGTCTTTTTGTCGAATTTATTTTCAGGGGTTCTTAGAAACCAAAACCGGAGTTGTTTTGCAACAAAGCACATTGCCACACTCTATACAAGTGTTGGTACTGGCTTGAGGCGTCCACTTACACGCCTACCCTTCACCATTGGCGGACTAGCTTGTCTGTCCTCTCTCTCCCTCTCTCTCTCTCTCTCTCTCTCTCTCCCTCTCCATATATGTATGTATACACGCCCACCCTTCCCTGATTGGCCGACTTCTTTCACAGTCACTTCCGCCTTTTCTCTATATAAACAGCGTGTCGGCAGTCAGTCAGATTTTGGAACTCAGCGCATATAAAGGACGCTCCGCACCATAAGGCGTACTGTCCATTTTGGAGAAAATTTAAGACTTTTAATGGCGCCTTATAGTCGTGAAAATACGGTAATTAAAAAAAATGCAGATTTTTATCCATTTTAAAAAGAGTCGAATATTGGCCGATTTTTTTCCATTAATGGCTTGGGCCCTAAAAGATAAAGTACAATTTTACAAAAATAAGCCTTATTTTTTGTAATAAACTCAATTCTCTCATGGAAAAAAAAATCTGATTTGTTTTTTTTTTAAATACTATTCTCCAAAATGAGATCTTTTTTTCTTGAGAAATGCTGCTTTAATTCTACAAAAAAACCTCACGAAATTCTCCTAACACAAAAATATGAACTCACCGTTGAAGCGGTCGATGGCTTCTTGCCGAAGCGCTCCGGTGATCCCGCCGTCGATCCTTTCATACTTATAACCTTCGTAATCCAGGAAGTCTTCCAGCAAGTCCAGCATTTTAGTCATCTGCGAAGAGGCGAGCGTCATCAAAACAGTCTCCAACGGGAAACCGTGGATGACTCTTGACAGTTACCTGTGAGAAAACCAGCACTCGGTGTCCCTGCTCCTTGAGTTTCCGCAGCATCTTCTGCAGCAGGGTCAGTTTCCCGGACGCCTTTGTGAGGGCGGAGCCCTCGTAAGCGCCGTTGGGCGTTTTTTGGGCCTCCTGGAACGAAAGGAGCATCGGGCGCTGAAGCTTTTTTTTTTTTTGCACAGCGCCGCCTGTGACATAACGGGAGGACTTTTCCCACCATGGAGGCGACGGGGAAGAGGTAGGGATGATTGCAGCACTTCTTCAGGTCCATCATGATGTTGAGCAGCGAGACCTGGTTTCCCCCGCCTTTGGAGTTCAGAGCCTCAAAGTTCTTGGTTAAAATCAGCTTGTAGTATTTTCTGTGTTTGAAGCCCCACAAAAAAAAAAAACAGAGATGGAGGATTAACTTTCAGACTTGAAGGTCGTTGGTTGATTTTACAAACCTTTCAATTTGTTTGTCCAGTTTTGCAATTTAATTCTCGTAATATAGGCAACGTATTTTTTTTGTAATGTAATTCTCAGGATATACTGACTTTGTTAAAAAAAAAAATCACGACCATTTTCATAAGTGTTGAGACATTTTCCTCAGAAGCAACAAAACAAAAGTCTCGTAATGATAAACAATTCTCGAAAGGATTAAAGGAAACGCATCATATTTCTTCTAACACACACACACACACACACACACACAGAAAAAAGTGAGTGAGTTGGATGAGATTTCTTAGAGTTTGGTACTTCTGCATGGGGCTGAGCTCCACCCGCACGATGAGCTCGGTCTTGGCGGGCATGTTCTTGAAGACGTCAGCCTTGAGGCGCCGTAACATGTGAGGCCCCAGCAGGTCGTGCAGTTTCTTGATCTGGTCCTCCTTGGAGATGTCGGCAAACTCCTCCAGGAAGCCGTCCAGGTTGCTGCGTTTGGACATACCACGCGTGCGTTCGCAAAATCGGATTTCATTCAAGTGGTATTGCTTATTTTTCCTCGAGGGAATACAACTTGGAGTCAAAGGGAAAACTAGTTTCTCGATAAACTCCGATGTAATTCTCATTATAATACAGAACAACGTTTTCTGTAGGGAAAGACGACGATATTTTGGTCATACTGAATCTTTTCCCCCAAAATAAATTATTAATAATAATAATTTCTGTATGGGTTTTTCCCTAAAAAGTATGACTTCATTTTCATACAAATCTTTTTTTCCTCAACAAAAGACAACCTCATATCAACATTAAAAAAATTGCAACACAATTCTCTCTGAAAAAAAATATCACTACGTTTTCATTTTGGAGCATTAACACTTAATTCCAATAACACAAGTTTTATTTTTGGGGAAAAAAATGATATTATTAATTAATTTAATGTATGCTGCAATAAGATATTAATGCATTCTCAAACAATACAAACTACAACTTAATTTTCATAATACATTGGGGCGACTTTTTGGCCGAAAATCTTTTTTCAGGGTAAAAATAAAATTTAAAAAAAAGAAAGAAAATCTAAAAATACAACTTAATTTTTGAGAGTATTGCATTTCCTTCACAGAAAAAGCCAACTCAATTCTTGATTGAGACTTTTTCAAAAGAAATTCAGATTTTTAGTCTCGTAATATTAAGATTTATTTTTCAAAAGAATACAATTTATTCTCAAACAATAATACGTCGACGACATTCAACACAAGAAGAATGCGAGTCATTCCGTTTGTGTGTATGTACGTGTGTGTGTGTGTGTCCTACTTGAAGCGATTGGGCGTGAGGAAATTGAGCAGGTGGAAAAGCTCCTCCAGGTTGTTCTGTAGCGGCGTTCCCGTCAGCAGCAGCTTGTGGTCAATCTTGTAGTCGTTCAGACGCCGGAAAAACTGCAAAGCAATTGCACGTTTTAAGAAAGCGCGGCCACCAGAGGGCGTACAAACAGAGCTCAGGACTGCCATGAGATGTCTCGGGAGGCGCTCTGTCCACCAAAAAGTGAGGTCAACATTGTAAAATAAATCCCGAACAGTTTGTTTGAAAGAACAAATGGCATATTTAACAGGAAGAAAGTCCCATTTGCGAGAACAAAGTGTGTGTTTTCTTTGCGGTTTTCATGTTGAACTTTGACTTCATTGTCATAAGATAACGGTTTTATCTGGGTGGGAAAGAAAAATATGACTCTATTCGCCTAACATGACAGAATTTCTCCCCAAAATGTGATATTGAAATCATAGTAGGAATTTTTGCGCTGAATGACTAAACTTTTTTTTATCTTAAGCCATATGGACACAAAAGAAGGAATTCATTTTCATGATAGTGAAGCTTTCGTTCTCAGAGAAAAAAAAGATGTCATAATCGCTGCATACAAAGTGCTGTACATGGAGCAATTGAACATGCACAATAAACAGTAAGGCAAGTCGGTAATAAAGACGGTAGAAAGCACCAAACAGTAAAATCAAGAACAAATCTAATTCATGCTGAGTCGAATGCCAATAATAATAATAATAATACATTTTATTTACAATAATAATAATGGTGACTTCTCAGAAAAATAAAATCTCCAGAAAATAGAAGTTACTGTAATTTTCAAAATACTGTGACTTTTCTTCAGGAAAAAAAGGCAACTTCAATGTCACAATATGATAATCTTAGAAAAAAAGGACTAATTAGGCTGACTGTTACAACTTATTTTTTGGGGGGTGGTTGAAAATTCATCAATTGAGATTTTTTATTGGGGGGTTGGCTGTCCCCATTCACTGTCCTTGTCTTCAGGCCAAAACTATAGTCATAAATTTAGGAAAAACAAACAAAAAAATACATTTCCACCATCTTGGAAACAATGAAGTATGCCGAGGTGAGTTGAGGAGCTTCATTTAGACAAAAGTAGAGCTTTGCAGTCATCTTGTGGCATACACTGGTAATCCTAAACCATTTTGTTCTCGTGGATCGTTTTTAATTCACGATGGAGTTCGGCTGCGTTTTTTTTTTCTTCTCCTCGAAAATACGAGGTATACATGGTGGATACGTCGATTCGGCCTTGGCGCACGCATACCTTGGACTGATTATTTTTAAGGCGGTGGGCCTCGTCCACCACCAGGCAGGCCCAGTCGATGGACTTCAGCGCCGTCTGGTCGATGGTCACCAGCTCGTAAGACGTCAGCAGCACGTGGAACTTGATCGGCGTCTCTCTCTGAGCCGGAGGGGGAAAAAAAAAAAAACATCGGCATTTGCGCACGCGGACGTCACGTATCCGCGACACCGCGCGTCTCACCCTCATCTTGAAGGGCTTCTTGCCACCCTTCGCGAGCGAGTCGTCGAAGGAGAACTCGTTTTCGCGGATGATGGCGCGGCTGTCCTTGTCGCCCGTGTAGGTGACCACGTAGAAATCGGGCGCCCACATCTCAAACTCCCGCTCCCAGTTGATGATGGTGGACAGCGGGGCGCTGACCAGGAAGGGACCTTTGGTGTGACCCTGAAACATACAAAGGGGCAAAATTGCTAATTTTTGCACTTGGGACATTCTGGAAAAATGTCGATCTTTTCTAACTATCCTCATTGAATATCACAACATTTTCACAAAAAGTAAATCTCATAATACTGCGACTTTTTTTTCTCAGAAAATGAAAATGTCTGCCCTGCGATTGGCTGGCAACCGATTCAGGGTGTCCCCCGCCTACTGCCCGACGACAGCTGGGATAGGCTCTAGCACCCCCCGCGACCCTTGTGAGGATCAAGCGGCTCGGAAGATGAATGAATGAATGAATGAAAATGTCATACTCATGTTATTGAGTGTCTCCTTGGAAAAAAAAAAATCAAATTTTATTCTCATCTCAACTCAATTCTATTGCGAGAGCATTTTGAAGCAACCAAAATGCCGGACATGGAGCAAAAAGAACGCATACACAAACAACAAAACAGCAAATGAATAAAGATGACGGTAAAAAGCACAAAAACGGTCAAACTAAAAATCAAGTCTGATGAGATTTTTTTTTCCCCCTTAGAAAATACTGATTCCCAGAAGGGGGCGTGGCCATTGGCAATTTGAGGGAAATTTAAATTTTTTTAACAGCTGATATATTTCTACGCTGGTCCTCCCCATCAGGACCCTTACTAGGGGTCAACAAGCCCCCTACCAACACCCCCCCTATAACCACCAGCACCTATCACACCCCCGGCCCCTCCCTCCACGACGACGATTACTTTTTGGGATGCGTGGGCTGAATTTTGATCCCAGCGGGTACCTCCTTAAAGAGCGAGTAGAGGAAGACAATGGTCTGGATGGTCTTGCCCAGACCCATCTCGTCCGCCAGGATGGTGTCGGTGCCCTGAGCCCAGGAAAAGCGAAGCCAGTTGAGACCCTCCATCTGGTACAGGTGCAGCGTGCCTCCCGTCGACGTCACAAAGTCGGGCTGCTCCTCGTATTTTATCGTCGGCTATAAAAAGGACGATAAGATTTTTTAAAACACGCGCGGTGCCCGGGCAGCCCCCCCTTCCCGTCCGATGAGACGGCGCGGCGAGCTCACGTCGGTTACGGGCGAAGCGGGAGAAGGCTGGTCTTCGCCTTCGCCCTCCTGACTCTTGCTCCTCATCCTGCGGGGTTTATCGGGGTCTTCCTTCGTGATGGCGTCCCTAGAAAAAGGTTGGGTGAGCTGTGGAGCGCATGGGCGAAAGGAGTCGAAGGGCGTACCTGTGTCTCCAGTAGTTGGCCTTGTAGATGACAAAGTCGGGGATGTCCATGTGGTCTTGTTCCCAGGTGCACTGGTCATAGGTCAGGTCTCTCCACTTTACCAGGTAATGGTACACCCCCTTTTTATCCACACTGGTACACGGCGCGACATCAAATAAGTTATGCGGCTGTCGACTTGCAGACAATACTACGACACAGATACTTCACCGGCCCGACACACACACACACACACACACGGTGGACAATGCTGCAAATGATCTATGACCCCTGCGAAATGGATGATGAACTCGGCTCGAAACTTTCATTCATTCATTCATCTTCCTAACCGCTTGATCCTCACTAGGGTCGCGGGGGGTGCTGGAGCCTATCCCAGCTGTCTCCGGGCAGTAGGCGGGGGACACCCTGAATCGGTTGCCAGCCAACCGAGGGCACACAGAGACGAACAACCATCCACGCCCACACTCACACGCGTCGGGACAATTTAGAGTGTTCAATCAGCCTGCCACGCATGTTTTTGGAATGTGGGAGGAAACCGGAGCACCCGGAGAAAACCCACGCAGGCCCGGGGAGAACATGCAAACTCCACACAGGTAGGCCGGAGCTGGAATCGAACCCGGTATCTCTGCACTGTGAAGCCGACGTGCTAACCACTGGTCTACCGGGCCGCCTGGCTCGAAACTTGTTGGAGCCAAATTCCAATTTGGATTTTGGAACAATGTCGATGATTCAAACAGCATCGAGTTTTATGACATTTGCGATACAGAGCAGAACGCAAATATCCATTCTCGATATCAGCGAGCACTCAAATTGAAATACTTGCGCTCAGTTTGAAAAAAGGTCAAAGCGACGCGTCACTTAAGGAATGACACAAGAATGGAAGCAGTGAAACACAAATTTATGAAGAGAAGACGGAAAGGAAGGAAGGAAGGAAGGAAGGAAGGAAGGAAGGAAGGAAGGAAGGAAGGAAGGAAGGAAGGAAGGATGGGGAGTGCGAAGAGGGGTGGAAAAAAAATCCTTGCACACGTCACCTGTGGTTGATGATGCGATGGATCATCATCCACTCGGGCTTGATGCCGTACTTGTAGTACTTGTCTTCCATGAGGGCGTATTGCGGGTCTTTGGCGCGCCGCTTCTCGCTTTTGCCCGCCGCGCTCTCGTCCTCACCGCCGGAGCCGTAGTCCAAAGCGGGCGGCTCGTCCATGTCCGTCTTCCTCTGGTAGTTTCGGTACATGACCGAGTGGAAGATCTCCAACTGGAAGGTCGGGAACATTTTGGAATCCAAATTTTAATCTTTTTGCATTCGGGTTGATTGGCTTTGGCTTTGTAGCAAAAGAATCGTCATGGGTTTGACTTTTTTTGGTTTCACCTGCAACTCGGTGATCCACGTGCAGTGCCAGTACGACTGTCCCGCCAGCTTGACGAAGAACTCCCGCTCGGCTCGGCCCTTCATGGGCGGCGGCCGGTCGGGCGGCATCGCCGCCGCATCTGGCGGCGGCGCCACCGCGGGAACTGGAGGAGGGGGCTCGCCCCACCGCCAGTGGAGGATCTTTTGCACGCGTCCTTTAATGGGCGGGCACTAAAGGCGAAACACCGCGAGGGAATGAATGAAAAGTGTGGAGACAAAAAAAAAACAAAAAGACAAGAAGGAATAACGGATAAGGAGGCAGGCTGATTGAATACGAGGAGCCGTCTGTTTGAATTTCATGCTCCGTGCCACCCCCCCCCAATCTCCTGCGCCGTCAAGCGCATCTTGCCGACGTGGACTTGGCACCAACTGGTGGCTCATACTTTGACACTTTTCAAGCGGGAGGAGGAGAGAAATAAAGAACGAAATTTCACGAAAAATCACTTATTTCTGTGGAAGAGGATGCAAAGTCACGCACACACACACACACACACACACAAACAAATAAATGAATGAATGAATGAATGAATGAATGAATGAATGAATGAATAATGTTGCTTGTGAGAAGTCACGAAAACTCCAAAAGGGGGTGTTGGGAGGGGGGGATGACTTGTTTTATCTGTAAGCAAAGGGGTAACAAATGGCTGCCAAGTGAGATTTTTGCGTCGTTTTTTTTTTTTTTCAACCCGGACCTAAAAGGAAACAGCAAGCGCGCGACCTGGGCAGCACGCGCGCGTGGACGCCGGCGCGTGTCGGGAGGAACTAACCGTGCATCGTGGACACAACCACTCTCCATTGGGGATCTCTGGCAGTGGAGGGTTTAGACAGTGGATGTGGTAGGACGAGGTGCAGGTGTCACAGCACAACAGTTCACCGCCGTCTTTACACACCCGACAGAACTCCATGTGGTCGTCGTCTTCCTCCTCCTCCTCCTCCTCCTCCTCCAACCCCGCCCCGACCGCTGACATGGTCCTCTCCTCCGCGTCCTCTTCAAAGTCCTCAAAGTCTTCGTCTTTTGCTTCCCACTGGATTCCTTCTTTTTCCTTTTTTTTTTTGGGGGGGGGTGGAGACGGGGGACAGGGTCAACGTCAAAACCTCACGGGATCGAGAAAGCTCAAGACTTGCGCCCGACCAATCCAACGGACGAGATTCCAAAATCATAATAATCGTCCGGTGTTTTTTTTTTTTTTTAAATCGACATACTGTATATATATTCATTCATTCATTCATCATCCGAGCCGCTTGATCCTCACTAGGGTCGCGGGGGGTGCTGGAGCCTATCCCTGCTGTCTTCGGGCAGTAGGTGGGGGACACCCTGAATCGGTTGCCAGCCAATCGCAGGGCACACAGAGACGAAAAACCATTCGCACTCACACCTCGGGACAATTTAGAGTGTTCAATCAGCCTGCCAAGCATGTTTTTGGAATGTGGGAGGAAACCGGAGCACCCGGAGAAAACCCACGCCGGCCCGGGGAGAACATGCAAACTCCACACAGGGAGGCCGGAGCTGGAATCGAACCCGGTACCTCTGCATTGTGAAGCCCACGTGCTAACCACTGGACTACCGGGCCGCCCTGTATATAAATATGTCGATTTAAAACGAGCAACGTTTTTCCGGGGTCCTACTCCAAAAGGTGTTGGACTCACGCAGTGAGGGCAGCTCCACTTGCCCTCGGGAGCCTTTTCCAGCTCGGGATCCAGGCACACCAGGTGGTACGCTCGCGGGCACGTGTCACAGAGGATGATCTCGCCGCCCTGCTGGCACACCTCGCAGTAGTCCTGGTGGTCCGTCTCGTAGCCGTCGCCATCCTCGTCACCCGGGACTGGAAAGGTCAAGTCAAGTCAAGAGTATTTCTGGAGCACTTTCAAACAGCCATCGCTGCATACAAAGTGCTGTACACGGAGCAATTTAACATACACAATAAACAGTAAGACAAATCGGTAATCAAGGCGGTAGAAAGCACCAAACAGCAAAATCAAGAACAAATCAAGTCAAGAGTATTTCTCGAGCACTTTCAAACAGCCATCGCTGCATACAAAGTGCTGTACATGGAGCGATTTAACATGCACAATAAACAGTAAGACAAATTGGTAATAAAAGGCGGTAGAAAGCACCAAACAGTAAAATCAAGAACAAATCTAAGTCATGCTGAGGCGAACGCCAAAGAATACAAGTGAGTTTTGAGGAGGGCTTTGAAGATGGGCAGCGAGGAGGCTTGCCGAATGAAAGGTGACGCAAATGAAAGGCGTTTCAACCGCCACCGCCCGCCGCCGGCCCCCCGCCGGCCCCCCGCCGCGCTTACTCTTCTTCTTCTTCTTGGCCGGTCGCCCGCGCTTGTTCTTCTTGACGCGGCCCGAGCTGTCGGAGCGAACCGAGGAGCTGTGGACGCTGGAGTCCTCCTGCTCCGACTCGTCTTCGTCCGGGTCGTCGCTCTGGCGGAGACACACGCGGCAGGTTAAGCCCAACCCCCACGAGCGTCACACCCGCGCAAAAGCCGCGCTTGGTACTCACGGAGCAGCTCTTTTTCCTCTTGGCGCACACGGTGGAAAGTTTGAGACGAATGGGGGCCATCTTTTTCGCCTTGGCGACGGACGCAGCCTTTTTCTTGTCAGAGACTCGAGGACTTTTACCGCGCTTCTTGTAACCTGGCCCTGCACAACCAAAACTTTTGAACCCGCGTTTATTTTCTCTCGACGTCAACAGGGGTGTGGGGGTGGGGAAACAGGACCCGAGACTGACCTTTGCCTTCTTTCGTCTTTGCCTTCCGGATGGGTGGCGGTTGCGGCGCAGGCGGCAGAGGCACGGGCGAGGCGGTCGCCGCGGAGACCTGCTCGGCGACAGCGATGGCGGCGGCCGCGGCGGCCGCCGCCACCGCGGCGGCGTTGCCTTTGAAGGGGTTGTTGAAACTGAACTCCCGCCACTTGGCTCCCAGGATGGTCATCATCTTGGACATGGGAATCTTGGGGTTCTTCTTGGCGATCATGGGCCTTGGCGCAGACGGAAATTTGGAATTTGGATTTGCCGAGCGGTGCGAGCCGTTTCTCAATAGAGTCATACCTCATATACTGACTGAAGGCCTTGTAGTTGGTAAGCTCCCTGTAGTCTTCCTCGGTGAAGGTATGATCAACATCCTCCAGACCCCACTCCTTTGCGAGCTGGGCTGAGGTCTTCTGCTCCACGGGCTGCTGAGAAGCAAAAGGCGGCCCGCGCAAGTATGACCATCGGAACCAGAATCACAAACCCAATCGATTCCCAAACATTCATTGAATGCCGTTAAAAGAAAAAGGTGACGTGACACAGCGGGGTTACGTGACCTTGACCCAACGTGTCGCGGCCATCATATGTTTAAAACGGAATGATTATCGGCTAAAAATAATCAAACGTATCGGTTTGAACATGAAGTATCTTGTCTCTGTCGTCAATTCAATGAAACATTTGCAAATTGGATGCATTCCGTTTTTATTTCTGTTGGACAGAACGTCCCAGCCTCAATGGGATCGAGTCTGGATTCCATATTGGAAGAGTTAGCGTCCATCTGTCTTTTACTTTACCCTCGTGGTCTCCTCTTGGCTGCTGTCTCGCTCCTCGTCGTCTTTTTTCTTCCTCTTGGTTTTCTTCTCCTTCTTCTCTTTGTGCTTCTTTCTCTTCTTCTTGTCGCCAGAGCCATAGCCGCTGGCGACGCTGTCCGAGTGGTCGCCGAAGTCTCTGTTCCGCGCCGAGTCGCGCTCTACATCGCTGTCCTGAGCAGACGATAAAACGGTGAGGAGCGGCCCGCGAGATCGAGCGCAGTCAGCGGAGGCGCGGTCCGACGTACGATCTTCTGGCGCTTTTTCACCCTCGCGGGTTTCCCCTCTTTGTCCTTCTTCTTGGCGTCCTTCTTCTTCTTTGGCCGGCCTTTCTTTCGACACGGGACCTCCCTGTCAGACGTGTCCGCCTCTTCTTCTAGGGGGAAAGACACTCATCAGAAAGGAACACACCATCTTGGATCCACTCATAGTAACTCGCAACAAACACGCTTTCGTGGCAACATGTTCAACGGGCATCCATTTTCGATCGAGCTTGTCGCCGACTTTTGGGCGAGCGCTGGCGTGCACCCTAGACTGGTTTCCGGCCTATTGCAGGACACGTATAGACAGACAGCCACACCGCTCGAGAATTTGGAGTCTCCAATGAACCTAATGCTGGCCTTTGAATCTAACGTTTTTCACATGCTCAAATTAAAAATGGAAACTCCAAAGGGAATTTCTTTTGAGAGACACAACATGCTCACGGCATCTTGATTGTTTACCGGAAATTGGTAAACTCAACTAATTCAGATCAGTCTTAGGCATTACGCCAACATCAAATGTGTTTGATATGATTGCAAGTCTTTCCGGCTTGGTGGTGACGTGACACAACCAACAATCAATAGATGAGCTCTAATAAAACCGGATACTGGAAACTTAGCAAAGAAATCAAGACGGCAGCATGGACGAAATTGAAACGGCGGCGAAAACGCAACCGCTCCAAGGAACATGGACAGTCCAGAAAGAGGATCGGACAGTAAAGCTGTGATCAGAACAGCCCAGACTGATTATTTGTTGAAGCCAACATTTATTCTGTTTCAATTTTGTAGGTTTCTACACAGACCATGATGTGAAAAAAAATGCATCGTAGGGAAAAAAAAAATGCTGAAAGAATCTTTTGAAATTCTCGTTAGCAGCAACATTTCAAAAATTCATCAAATCTCAGTCTGAGACTAAGCTATAACTAAAAACTACATAACTTGTCTTTGAATGTGAACCAAAACAAATTTCACACAAGCAGGAGGAAAACATCAGCTCCACTCGGGAGAGCTGTAGCAGAGATTCGAACCCTGAACCACAGACATGCTAACTACAAGTTCACCGTGCTACCTGAAATGAACAGTTAGTTATGACTCGGTACCATTATTATTTCACCCATTTACTCGGGATGTTGATTTGGGGGTAACGCTTGACCCGAAAAGTATTCCTCAAGGGGGGAAAATGATAACCTGGAGCAAAGCACTTGGCTCTTCTGCAAGCTAACCATGGCTAACGTAGTGAAGCGAAATTTTTTTAAAAAAAGAATAAATACAGACACTTGAGTCTGATAACTAGCATTGATTGTGTCTACCTCCAACTCTTTCAGCTCCCCGGATAACCAAGTGAGAACGGTGCGTCGAGGCGCGGCCGCTGGGCTCACTCGAGCTCGGGGATTGGTAGGCCCCGCCGGTGGAGCAGCCCGACGCATCGGGGGGTCTCGAACTCGGGCTGTGGAGGTCGCGAGGGGGTTAAGAATCTCGCCGTGGGAGCTCATTTATCAGCCTGGCACGGCGGCGGGTTCGAGTTTGGCCGAGGCGAATGAATCTTTGTTGTTATAAACATTAGAAAGGCGCGACTTTGCACACATTTCCTTTTGACCGCCGGAAACTTCTCAAACTCATCAGAATTAGACTATCGTGGGGGAAAAAAGTGTGAAATAAACACGTTGGGAAGTAACCCGTGAAGCAGCGGCAACTCAGACATGGGAGACGTTCGTGTTTGGATTTCACCCGAATGCGTTTGAACGCATCACGAAATATGTCCTGGAATGCTGTCATTCCTGTGACACGCGTGTCACGGTAGGGTGGGGGGTGAGGAAGATGACACTTTGGCTGTGGACACCAAACTTCCCGAGCAGCCCGAGCTGTTTTAGTGCGCATCACGGTGCTTAAAACGTATTTCCTCCGCCCGATCTGGAGACGTGCACGATTTGTGCAATGCAGCTGCCGCGACCAGGAGTCCAAACGTCGTTTACAAAGTGTTGTTTTCATCCGGGACGCCTTCACATACCTGGGGCGGCTGCAGTTTGCCGAGGCGCCGCCGGCGAGTTGATGTCGCTTCTCGCGTCTAAAAACTCTCCGCCGTCGCCGTCGTCTTCTTCCTCAAAATCTCCTCCCTCGGAATGAAACACCGTGCCCTCGTCTTCCTCACAGGCCCGCGGAGGATAGGACATGATAGTCCTCTCATCGGGATCCCGTCCTTGTGTGCAAAACAAACAGAAAAAAACAAAAAGAAATTGTATCGTGCTGTTTATTTAATATTCAAATCGGGGGGGAAAGTGAGGGGGGGCATTTTACACTAGGCAGAGAGCAACAAAGATGGCCGCCCTCTTATATTTATTTTTTAACAACCCCCCCTACACCCCCCCCCCAATAAGAAAAAAAAATCCCCTAACATAAAAAATGGCTGACTGTATTATTTCACCCCCTCCCTTCACCCTGTGCGCCCCCTCCCTCTTCAAAAAGCTCTACATTGTTCCAAGAAAAGGGGGCTGTGCATGCGACTTACATTGTTATTACTTGTTTGTGCCCCCCACCCCACCCCAGCCCTTTCGTACGGAGGCTATCTGTGCACCCCCTCTTATCCTCAGACTTGTGGTGTCACTTTCTGCATTGCAGAGTAAATCTATCAAGCATGGCCCCCACCATTGGATTAAAAAAAAAGATTTGTGTGCACGCGCGCTGGGCTCAAGAGAGAAAGAAAAAAAGTGGGGGGGCTGGCAAAGAAAAAAATCTGCCGCAGCCATGCCCAGACTTACATCAGATTGTATTGCTTAAAAAATTAACTGCTTGCGGTGAGGATTGTAGGCTGTTAGAGGATGAAATGGCAATTGATTAAATGCTAACAATTGCTTGGGAAGATAGCAGTCCGATGTGTGGAACTGGGTAAAAAAAAAAAAAAAAGAAACAGAAAAGAAAATGAGAAAAAAAGGCCTAAAAAAATCAGGTAGCTTTCGGTCTTTCTGTTTTTGAATATATTCAGGTGGTCTTTGTAATGAGAGGACATAAAAAAGCTAACATGCTGGTATGCTGAAACAACCAACATACTGTATTTTTAAATTAAATTAGATCAACAAAGAAGGACGGGTAAGATGGAGGAAGGCAGGAAAGAGCGGATGATGTTTCAAAAAGAGAAGCACGGAAGAAAGGATGGGTGGAAGGAGTAAGAGGCTGATGGTGTAACCAAGTGATGAAGGGTGAAAGGATGGAAGGAGAAAAGAGAGATGGATGGGATGAAGGATGCATGGATTAAGGGAGTGCCTGACTGGCAAACAGTTCAGGGTGTAGTCCAGTTTTTGCCCAAAGTCAGCTGGAATAGACACCACCATGAGTGGAAGAGGGAAGAATGAATGAAGGAGTGGAATAGTGAAAGATAGTATGAAAGGAAGGATGTAAAAAGGATGACATGATAGACGCAAGGAAAGAGAGATTGAATATAGGTTGATGAAAGGAAGCAAGGAGGGTGGAAGGGAGAACGGCAGGGAAGGAATGACGTATTAAGATATCCTTTATTTGTCCCACACTGGGGAAATTTACAGCCTACAGCAGCAAGAATGTGGGTAGAAAGAAGAAAACAAAACAAAACAAACGAACACCACTCAATTAAGTGCAATATAAAATATTAATATATAAAAATATATATATAAAATATATGAAAAGGAGGGACAATCGAAGGAAGAATGTAGGATGGATGGAAGAACGGAAATGAGAATAGTCACGTAAAGAAGATATTGATTGAAGGAAGACAAGGATTGTAGGAAAGGGGCTCACAACTAGACAACCATGACGTGAATTGACGATTTGTAACTGTAGAAAATTCGAGTAATTCAATTAAGAATAAAATAATGAAGTGATAAATTCTCATCATGGTGAATAACGTTAAAGACCGTTCAGCTGTTCGTATAAGTAACAAAACGTGCTTCGGAAAGGCAAATTCATTCAAGAGCCACTTCGTAGTACTTATCATGACCACGGTGGGTCACTGTTGATCAAGTGCTGCGTAGAAAATGTCTCTGTGACAAATACTTCCGGCGTCGAGCCACAGAAGAAGAATGCACAAATGGCCACAATCGAGGAAAACGGACCGTCTACTCATGTATGCTTGTTTCGTCTCTTTACGCTCTTGTGGTCATTCTTTTTAAGTTTATAGTTTGGCGTTTAAACCCGAATACGCGTGTCTGCTTCCCGAAAAGCGACACTCGAGCGTTGAGCAATTGTGTCGCTCACGAATTTGCGGTCAGGTTAATGTCAATGAAGATAAATGAACCTTTTAACATTACGGTTTGTATCTCGTCATTGTCATCTTCAAGGGCCAATTGTCAAGGAGATAGACTTCCTAATACATAACCAACTAAACATGAATACTTGTCGCCAAGTGGATTTGAGCCAATCAGAAAACCCTGTAGGTTGACACCTTGGTGATTCTCACGTTTTCAACCAAGTGCCACCTAAAAAAAGAAAATTATCAACTCTTAGCGTGCTGCCATAATGACCGTTAAATACAGTTGTAAATATTTAGATACAAACGTATGTTCAAGTGAAATAAAACGTAATTGTACTGTACCTCTGGAACAACGTGACGTGTCATCATCCCAGGCTAGGGAGAAACTCCAGCGTCTCTTGAACAAGAACATGAGGATCCGCATGACTGACGGCCGGACCTTGGTGGGCCTTTTCCTCTGCACGGACCGGGACTGCAACATAATCCTCGGGTCGGCTCAAGAGTTCCTCAAATCCAAAGGTGACCACGGTGGCACGCTTTAAGCAAGGTTGCCTGGCAGTTTATTGATTTCCCCCCCCCTTTCTTCTCCTTCTCTTAAGACACTTTCTCCCAGGGGGAACCCCGTGTTCTGGGCCTGGCCATGATCCCAGGTCACCATGTTGTGTCCATTGAGGCCGAGGCTGACATTCTGGACGACACTCAAGCTTTCGGCGTGAACCACTAGGAAATGAAAGCACCATGAAGAACGGACTTCTGCTTTTGTGTTGGAATTCAATACAATACATTGTTATGTCTTTTCGGTGGAGTCTCAGGAGTTCAGAAGAAAACACAGGAATTGAGAACATGGAGCTTTATTGTTTTTGCAGTCAAAAACTCCAGTTATCCCTATAGAAGGAAGAGTCGGGGGGGGGGGGCATTTTATTTTGCCCTACGATTGGTTGGCAGCCAGTCGAGGGTGTTTCCACCTGGGATCGGCTCCAACTTGCTTTTTACGTACAACGCAGTCAGCAGTAACATTTTTGTTTTGGGGATCAGTTTCATACAGTTGAGCCCCCTGCATGAGATTGGCAACAGAAAATGCAAAAACACAAACAAAACAACCTCAATAAATAACTTATGCTCTCTTTCATAAATTACAGTGTAAATAGTGTGTTTGTTCTTTAAGAAATTAGTACAGCGCTACCGTAACTTAAGTTTTCCGAGTAAATCGGCCCAACGCCCGCCTCTCACTGTACTTTGAAGCGTCAGTCATATTCCTAAGACACTTTGAGCTCGGCATGAGTTGCAATCACACAGCGTTCGATAAGAAAAGAGTGCTTATGAAAATAAAAGTGCACATTTTGAAATGAGGAAAAGGAGAATACTTGTCATTCGTTTCGCCGTTTGATGACGTCAGTCTTTTGAGCAAATTGGTTTAAAAAAAAACCTCAAGGCAAAACAAAGTGAACTTTGCAGTTTTTAAAGTCTGTCAGCCATTTTTGTTTGAACCAAAAAAAAGTCCTCACCGTGACAGGGCACAGTCTTTTACTGGAACTTGAAGTGGAAGCTGCCTCCTGACTCGAAGGGGTTGAAGGGAAAAGGCCAGGCGTGGCCGTTGTGTCCGCCGTCCTGCTGCTGTTGGTTCTCCGGATCCAATGGATCCTCGCCTGCGTCAAACTTCTGCCTCATTTCTGAAAACATGAGGAGGGAGTGGGATCACTTTTGAGTTGCTGATCCAAACTGTCAAGTCTGGACCGGCTGCTTATCCCGTTAAATATTCAGTCCGATACTCTGCTGTGAATCATGACAATGTGAATTTGAAAATGAACCCACTCAAATTAAGTTAATCAACTTTGATGAGGTCAAATGATTTTGTTTGACATAATCCAATTTAGGCGGCCCGGTAGTCCAGTGGTTAGCACGTGGGCTTCACAGTGCAGAGGTACCGGGTTCGATTCCAGCTCCGGCCTCCCTGTGTGGAGTTTGCATGTTGTTAAGGAATTATTCCGCTAGAAGTAGTAGTAGAACATTGTTGAATTTCATCTTGGTATGAGAACTATTGACACTAGTCTCTCTCCTGAACATCTGCTGAAGTAGTTAAAACAAAGGATGTACTTTGAAGTTTAGAGCCCATCTCCCTTTGGGTAATTAACAGCCCCCCGAGGGTTTTTATTGCCTCCACTTCCTCACAAAAGTCCCTGAAGGCTCTCAAGTGCCCTCAAAGAGGAACCCTAATCTCAAGATCTGTGACCAGCAGCAGTGGTCTATACTTTGTCATCATATCAAAATCGAACTTTGCTTGATCTTCCTTATTTCTGCTTTTTACTTGGTTATGGTGTTGTTCCTTCCTGTTGGTTGTGTTTGTTCAGACACTGAAAGAAACAATGTACAAATGCGGTTGAAGGTATATACTGCTCAAAGTTATTACAATCAACTTTAGTGCCCTCGGCCCCCACCACTTCTGGGGCCCCCCTCCGCGGGACATGTTTTAGAGGAGCTGTTATCTCCGGTATCTTTGTTCCTGCCATCGCACCAAATGGGGGGTAGTGGTGGTCTGGTCTCACCTCACCGCTCCTGGCTTCCTCCGGCCACACCGGGTCAGATGACATGTTACTTTCTTTGTTTCGGGATTTGCATGGGAGGCGTACCTCCCCTCCTCTCATTATCATATTGTCTCTATATAATCTCATGAATGTGTTTCTTCGGGGCTTCCTGATGAAATCTGAGACTCACAGGAGCCCGAATCGATTCGTGTTGCGTTGCGATAAACTGAAGAAAAGACTACGTGGTGTTGGGTCTTCTTCCACCTTATAGAGAGATAAAAGAATCTGTAACCAAGGAAGGGCCAAGAGCAAATTGACAGCTCCCATTCCTCAACAATGTTCTCCCCGGGCCTGCGTGGGTTTTCTCCGGGTGCTCCGGCCGGTTTCCTCCCACATTCCAAAAATATGCGTGGCAGGCTGATTGAACACTCAAAATTGTCCCTAGGTGTGAGTGTGAGCGTGGATGGTTGTTCGTCTATGTGTGCCCTGCGATTGGCTGGCAACCGATTCAGGGTGTCCCCCGCCTACTGCCCGGAGACGGCTGGGATGGGCTCCAGCAACCCCCGCAACCCTAGTGAGGATCAAGCGGTACGGAAGATGAATGAATGAATAATCCAATTTAATTTACCGGAACCGTTACCTAATTCCACTCAACTCAATTTAACCCAACTGGATTTTTAGCTCACCTACACCAATTCAAATGTGTTGTTTCACAGGGTATGTCAATATTAGCATACGAGCCTAAACAACCTGAAAATCAAACTTGTGCGACATCGTACGGTGGGGAGCGGACGAGGGGGCGTGCACTAGCTCATAGTGACAAAACGAGTTTGTGACACAAGTGTGGTTTTCTTTGTTTTGTCTTGTAAGATGTTTCCTGACCCGGGTCGGTGAGGACCTCCTTGGCCGACGCAATGTCGATGAACTTCTTCTCCGCCTCCTTCTTCTCGTTCTCCGACTGGAAGTTGTCAGGGTGCCACTGCTGCGCCAGCTTCCTGTACGCCTTGATGATCTCCTGCTTGTTGGCCGCCCTAAAAAAAAAAAAAAAAAAGCGCTCCACAAGTCAACCAAGTGACCGAAGGGCAAAGAGCAACACAACATTATAAAGGCAGCTATAAATCTGATATCGTTGACTGTGATACCGATTAAATTTTTCCATGTGCTTGTTAAAAAAATAAATAAATAAATAAAAGGCAATTAAACCAAATAGAAATTAGGACACCTGCCCCCTGCCCCCGTTCCACCCCCTAAACCGTTCTGCCTGAATGCAAATACGAATGGTTCTTTGTGCATGCTGACACATTACCGGCTCACTCCAAGGATCTTGTAGTAGTCTCTCTTGCGAGAGAGCTTAAGCAGCTTGCGGGCTCGCTCCAGTCCTTCTCGGATGTCGTTGCTGTCGTTGTCAAACTCCTGCGCTTCCTGGTAGTCTTCCACGGCTGCGGCGGTGGGGAAGAGAGGGAAAAAAAACAAAACAAATCCAAGTCAAAAGTCAGCGCCGACTTGTGGGGGGCAGCTAGTTCGCGACTCAGCGGTGGGGGGGGCTACCTTTCTCGTAGTCCTGGTTGAGAATGAAGGCCTCGGCGCGGTCGCGCAGGATTTTGGCATTGCGGGGGTCCCTCTGGTGCGCCTCGGAGCACACGTCGATGGCGTCCGTGGCCGACTTGACCTGGAAAATGACCGGGTTTCTGACTTATCGCCTTATTTAACTTCACTCAATTTCATTCCATTTACTGTAACCGCCATTGATGTAACGCAATGGAGTTCAACTCAATTCGAACAGAACACACTCAACTTCACAACATTTTATCTGAACTCTGCTTGATTTAAACAAATACAATTTAACTCAATCAACTCCCTTTTACAAAGTCAATTCAATTTTGATGAGCTCAATTTAAATCAACCTTCCCAACTCAATTTAACTCGACTCCACTCAACGGAATTTAGTTCAGCTATACAAAACCCATCACTTTTTAAAACAAATCCATCAATTGATTGAACAAACGAACGAAAGCACAACAAATACACAAATAAAGCAACCTAGGTTACAGTGAGGCAAATAAGTATTTGACCATCCCGCCATTTTGCTCAGTGACGGCCCCAAAACCTGACAGATCTCGAGAAGATCTGTGTGGCGGATTGCGCCACAGTCCCTTGCTGCGCTGTGTGCAAACCTGGTCAAGAACCAGACTAAACATTGACATTGATTTGTCTCTCACAGTGGACTCCTCCATAATTTCTATAACCTAAATTTAAATAACCTCACCGTAGAGCAAGACAGCGTCTCACCTTGACGAGACAGAAGCAGATCCGCTCCTTGGCTAGGTTGGTGTAGTGTGGCACATGTGGCTCCGCCTTCATCACGCCCTCGTACTTCTCAATGGCGTCCTGGCACCTAAAGGTGAGGCCGCAATGGTCTGAATGAAGCAAAGCCTCGGGGGTGAGAAGCGCCTTTGTACCCCACACCTTTCCGCCTTGATGAGCTCCTCAGCCGAGTCCAACTGCTTGCTGAGCTTCTTCACTTGCTTGTAATGGCCCAGGCAATCCTTGTCGTCCTGGTCCAGCTTCAGACATTCTCGGACTTGGCTGCGTACAAGGTAAGAAGAGCATGTGTGGGCTGGATGGTAGATGAGTGAGATCAGTGTGGGGGTGGGCAGACTCACTTAAGAGCCTCATGGTGCTCCCCCAGGCTGTAATGCAGCAGGCTGAGCTTGAGGAATGCGGCGCGGTTGTCGTTGCGCAGCCGGGTGGTGGGCGCCAGGTCCTGGATAGCCTTTTGCGGGTCCCCGGTGCGAAGGTAGCAGTCGGCGCGGAGCTCCCGCATCTCGGGATCCCAAGGCGAGATCTAGCGCGGAGATTGAGAATTATCCTAACGAATAAACGGTCACGCCTAAGATAAGAAAGCATATTCAGAATGGGTGAGTGGGGGTGAGCCGAGCGTAATTCGGAACCCTGTTTTCACCGTACCTCAATGACTCGCTCCAACGCCAAGATGGCGCCGCCGTAGTTGCCCTGATGGTATGCGGCCCGGGCGTCCTCTTGCAGCTCCTCCAGGTCTTCGGCTTTCGCCAGTTGCTCCAATGCGTCCGCGTGATCTGGAGACGGCCGGAGCTGTGGAGCGAAAAAAACAAAGGTACAAAAACTGCCTCGATTGAAGCCAGGACAAAAACCTGGCGCTGTGCTCACCACAGCTTCAAAGTCGTCATGGGCCTCCAGCGCGTTGCCTTGTTTCAGAAGGATGTTCCCCCTCTGCATCCGGGCCTGGGAATGCACAGAAAGACATTCAGGAAGGAAGTAATGCGACATGAGGCGAGGTGGACTTTATTATTATTTCTCACGGCGAGGAAGTCGGGCTTGAGCTGGATGGCCCTGGTCAGGTCGGGGAGGGCAGACCGCGACTTGCCCATGGCCAAGAACACGGCGGCGCGTTTGTAGTACGTCAGGTAGTTTTTCGAATCCACATCTGGTCACACCAAGATATGCCAACTTCAAGTCTCACGTTTGGCATTTTATCAATTATTATTATTCATTTCACATCAGCTGAAATGCAATAAATTCACCTCAAATTCAACATTTCTCACTGTATTTAAACCATTCAAAAAAATTTCATTTTTTTTTCGAAGACTCTTGCTTTGGACTTTAATGAGTGATTATGTTGAGCTTACCCACAGCAGAGTGGTAATGGGACAAGGCTTCAGCCAGCTGACCGGCTGCCAAAAGTTTGCGGCCCATTTCCAAGTGATACTCAATCTCGCCTCGAGTTGCCCCCAAGACGCCTAGAACACAACATGGTCGTCTTTGAAAAGAGAAAAACAAACAAACAAAATAACAATCTAACAAGTTACCAGGGCGACCTGCACCGCCTTACCGTCCAGCTGTAGGTCCATGATGACAGAGAGCAGGGACAAGGAACACAGGACCCCGCTGAGTCCAGTCAGGCGTCCCCAATCCATACTAGCGATGGTTTAGTAACGCACGAAACTCGAAGTCAAACTCTTTAAGACGCCATTCTGCAGTTGAAGCTTCTTCTCCTCGTAGGAGACAACAAGCCGAGAACAGTACATTTACGCTCCGTCTGTGCTTAAGTTCCGTATGGAAAACACCACTCGGGTTCTAAAGGTTCCCCCAAGAATCATAGCGATTTTAACGCAGTTACGCATAAAACAATTAAAAAAATTAAAATGAAAAAAATATCCAATTTAAAAGTGTTTTTCAGTAGACCGAAGAACGGCTATAACTCATAAATCCACGGGAAAATAATTCATACAGCTTTTCATGTGATATTTGGCGAGCCCGCCCTCCACGCCGACCCCTTAACATAATTGGTCCACGCACCAGCACATCCGCATCCGGTTAGGGACGCGGCCTTTTCTCACTGGATGTTGAGGTCACGCTTAAAAAAATAACAAAAAGCATTTTCTATTCCAGAAAGTAAAGTTAACAGAGAAATGTCAAATGCGATTGTTGTCCATCAAAACTTGAAAAAAAATTCCTTGCTTCTGTTCATTTATTGTTATTGGAGATATATTTGGATTTGCTTTTGGATGACCCAAATGATAAAATGACTCAAAACCCAAACCACACTGTTCAACATGGAAAGAACGTTTATTGTGCATAATGGTAACAAAAAAAAATGTACAAAAAGATCGAGAATCAAATCAACAGATATCCATTGCATAGTAAGTACATGTGAATATTTGACATAAATAACCTCACAGAAAATGGAGTACAAAATATCACAAAACAATGCTTCGTCGTTGTATTTGACTAGAAAACATAATCATGAGTATAAAAACAGATTCCATTCAAACGTATGCATTCCGCCCATATGTGCTGGCAACCACACTTCTGGTCCGGGCCGGTCCAGAATAAACGGTACCTCTGCTTTGATGAGGCAAAGGACTATAGAATGAAGGAAAAAAAAAAAAGGTTAAGATGAAATCAAATGGCTTTGTGGTACAGAAGAGGGAGAGCAGCACTTACTACTTTCCCTCCGAGCCCATCCTGCAGGAGCACATAAGGCACGCCCCCCCGGCGATGGCGAGCACGGCCGAGCACCACCCAATGTAAAGCCCCTCACCGATTTCGTACCTGCGATGGCAGAAACACAAAGTCAGGGTGCGCAACGTTGTCCCCCCCCCCCCCCCCCAACCCCCACACGTGCTGGGTCATCCGTACTTGGTACCGGGAAAGAATGGGTCAAAGAATTCCTGGGTGATGTTGAAGGCGTACCAGGACACTGCCACCATTGTGCACAAACCTTTTAAAAATAAATAACAATGTATCAAAACCCCTTTAAGACGACATTCAATATACATTTTTTTTCTCTTTCTCCTTTCTACATACATTCTTGCTGCTGGAGGCTGTAAATTTCCCCAGTGTGGGACGAATAAATAATATCTTATCTTATCTTATAACTATTGAGGACACTGATGATGGAAAAAGACTCGGAATTCGTACACAAATTGCATCCGCTATTTTTTTTTCATATTTCGATGAGGCACTTCAACAATTTTCAAAGTCAAAATGTTCCGCTCAATCAGGACATTAGGCTTTTTTTTCTAGACTACAGCAGTTCAGCATCAGATTTTCAGTCTTTCATGCAATTTCTACACAACAATGCCCCCATTGTGCACAAAACTAATTTTTGTCAAACATTAAGGAGACAGCGGCTGCCAAACAAGTCCAAAGTTTGATGGGAATAATTGATTTTTATAAGTTGTAAAGCACGTCTTTTATTGTCCTTCAGGTGTTTTATAGCAGCCGTGCCCGACGATGACACCCGCCGCGCCCCCCCCCCCCCCCCCCCCCCCCACGCCGCTCACCTTGAAGCAGCGATTCCCAGTCACGGATCATTGGGGCAAATGATTCAATTTCACTGAATTGGCGTAAAAATAAAGAAAGAAATAAATGAGACGTTTATAATAGCCTATGGATGCCAGCGAAACATTACTTTCGGCTAAATGAAGCTCATCAACTCACTTTAACTAGGTTCGTTGATGGCGCCAGGAGTTAATCACGATGGAAACGTTCCAACTTGTAAATTTCTAGAGTTTTGCAAACCGATTCATATCTTCGGCCCCAAAATCCAGACGTGAAACCACAAATCATGAATATAGGTCCAGTACCATTACAAGCATTTACTCTGGAGTACTGATAGCACGAGTACTTTTAATACCCGACATTTAATTTAACACAAGGACAGATAATTGTGAACCGACACTAAAGCGTCAAATTATCGCAGTGTCGTGACAACTACCGGCAAAGGAGGACTCAATGTTGGATTCTTTTGCCCCAAGTATCGATGGCTGGGATGGGCGGCCTTCGCGAGTACTCGATGTATCAAAATCGGGACACGCTCATCCCCAGCCAAAAGATTTTTGCAATGTCAAATATGCACCGAGGCGTTGGTGGGCTCCCTCTAGTGGCCAAAAAGATGTCTGGAGTAAGTTTGTGAACGAATCTCCCATGGCATCCTTACAACTAAACGCACGTGAGCACAAAGCCGTGATTTTTCTTGTAAGGAAAACTGCCGGAGCGGAGAGTGGTGGGGTCTTGACAATGAATGTTTGCAAAAAATTGAAAATCAAACCTCCGTCTCATGCATTTTATTTTGAGGTAGTACTTGGTGTAAGTATCGCGAGGCACCGCCTCACCTTGAAGCACGAAAAGCACGCCGGCGGCACCCGCGATGCGACCCTTGAGCACGTAGTTGTCGCCGGCCGCTTTGGAGCACTGCAAGCCCACTAGCGCCGCCACCAGGCCAAAGGCGCCCATCACCACCGATGTGATCATGAGGGCGCGGGACGCCTGGATGTAACCTGGGAAGGGGGATGGCGACATCATAAGGTTACCCGATCTTTGCAAAAGAAAAGCAAAACATTCATTCATTCATTCGCCTGGTCCGACTTACCATTCAAAGCGAGCAGCGACGGGAATTCCCGGCAGTTGTGGACGCCGGTGGAGTCGGTGGCGCAGGACATCCAGAGGTTCTCGTAGATGGTGGACGTGGTGATGACGTTGCCGTCCACCGTGGACGTCTTCCAGTAGCGGTTGGGTAGGGCCACCCCGACCATCACCCAACCCAGGAAGCCCAGAAACAACGCCACCACTTCCACAATCGGATCCATGATTGAACCCCTCCCCACCCCACCCCACCCTCAAGCTCCAAAAGCGACGAGCAGCGAGCGACGTCCGGACGTCGGCAAGGCCAATCCAAGCATCGGCTGCGATGGCTTGGAGGAGAAGTATGAACGCTCGCCGAAGACATGCGTTTATATCACCTGCTCTCTCCGCCCCATTTCCACGCACGCAAATCCGCTCCCACTTAACACCTTGAAACGTAGCAGGTGTTTATCAGCTCACGCAGAGTCCAATGGTCACACGAGCAAGAGCATAAACTATGCCCCCCTTTTTTGGAGGTGACTGGGGTCGGATGGGAAAAAAAAAAAAAATACGCGCAACAAAACCAGATTTAAAAGAAAACAAAAACAACATCATCCACTCTCATTGAATTGAAATCTAAAAAGTAAAATTGTGAAAAGAAAAATCTATCTATCCATTGTCATGTCAATGATTTATTATTTATCATCCAATCTCACCGTTTTGTACCTTATGGCAAAATAAATTTTCCACTGGTTTAAATATCAAATGACGCAGTTGTTTTTAAACGATAAATTGGATTCTTTCATTTAAAATAATGCAAATTCTAATATATATGTATATATACATACATACATATATATACACATATATATTTAAAAATGATAGATCTATAATTTTTAATATATTTATATACATTTAAAAATTATTTTTATTATTATTATTTATACATTATTTATATAAATTTAAAAATAATTTTTAAATGTATATAAATATATTAAAAATTATAGATCTATAATTTTTTTCCCAAACAAAGGTCGCCGACGCTGCTTCGTAAACAGCTCAGGGGATGAATATTCCCAACGGGGCACTTGCAAGTCATTTAGGGATGATGAACGCATGACACTCGAAGGACAATAATCAAGAGATCTGCTGTCAATGTGTTCTTTTAGATCAAGTCAGGCGCTCTTCAAAATCATTTTTAGGTCGCCACGTGGGGATCTGCTTTTGTTTTTGCCGGAAAGGGTGTCACCAGGGTGCCCTCCCTCTCGCCATCAGCCAGCTCATTAATCGTGACATACAAACACAGGAGGCATGTTGGGCAAGCCGAGACCTTTGTGATGGCATTCTTTCCCGCTCCTCAATTTCAGCAAACGTGCAGGGGAGCGGAAACTTACACCAAAGCCCACAGTGTGACACACAGAGCTGTAAAATATCTCAAATGACTTCAATGATTTTTTTTTGTATACACACACACACACACACACACACACACAGACTTCAATGTGGCACTTGAATGGAAATCGTAACACAAATCTCAAATCCAAACAAATCCCTCCATGCATTATCTGAGCCGCTTGATCCTCATGAGGGTCGCGGGGGGGGGGGGGGGGGGGGGGGGGGGGCTGGAGCCCATCCCAGCCGTCTTCGGGCAGTAGGGGGTGCTCACCCCGAACTGGTCGCCAGCCAATCGCAGGGCACACAGAGACCAACAACCAATCACACCAAGGGACAATTTCGAGTGTTCCATTAATGTGCCGTCCATGTTTTTGGAATGTGGGAGGAAACCGGAGAACCCGGAGAAAAGCCACGCAGGCACGGTGACAACATGCAAACTCCACACAGGAAGGCCAGAGCCGGAATCGAACACTGCACCTCTCGTACTGCGAGGCGAACATGCTAACCAGTCTCCAACCGTGCCACCTGGAAAGAAGCCATGCAAGCTAAGTTTTGTTTTTAAATTACCTGCAAAATATTCCACGTTAAATACCGCCGTGATCCCCCCCCCTCCCCCCAGTTAAGTTTATCATGGTAAACCTCACAAGTGTGATTTAATGGACACACACAAAATATTTTTATGACGGCAAATTATTCGTTAGTCCCTTGGGAGTTTCGGTGCTGCTGTCAGCCGAGTTAATGAGTAACACATCGCAAGGCTGATAACCACACACACACACACAAACACACACACACACAATGGCGTTGTAAAACGACGTCGACAAATTTGATTTCATCTTTAAGTCAAGACAATTTTACAAGGTCAGCCAAGTAGGCCAAGTTGTATTTTTCTTTCTGACATGTTTTTTCCTGTTGCCGTCAACGGCGGCACGTTACGATCACGATGTACTCGGTGGGAACGACGTGCGACGCTACCGATAAGGGCGGAATTGTTTGATGAGAACAGGTGACTCAAGTCAACACTTTCCTTCTTTCTTTTTTTTTTTCGCTTTTATTGAACGATCCGGGGAAAACAAACTTGTTAAAGTCGGGACATTTGACATAACATTCCCTTTTCAGTGGATTAGCATTCAAATAAATTGGATGATAAATAAAAGGCGTGGCTAGATGCTTGTTTTGTTATGTACACAGGCGGAAGCTGGCGATCAATGGTCAATGTAAATGTCAATGCAAATGAGAATACATCAATCAATGGGGCAGTCCAGCAAAAAAAAAACAAAAAAAAGGAGAGAGGAAAAGGTTGCGGTTAAAACTTGGGCCCTCGCTTGGCCACAGCCAGGCCGATGAGCCCGGCTAAACCGGCCACGCCGAGCCCGATTCCCCCTACGATCGCCATGCCGACCAAGCCATCTAGGAAACAGGATGGGGTCAGCGAGTGGCTCTGCACGGGCACTCAACAAAAGGCACACACTCACTGGCTCACATTTGCACCAACTCTAAATATCACACGCCCAAAAAATAAATAAATACGTAATTCCCACATTCTCGGTTGCGCATAACACCCACACAAATGCCACTCAAACTCACACACACGCACTGACTTAAAAACACAACTGCACTCACTCAGACTTGCACGACCTAAAATTCACATGCCATCAGCTGCTCCAACTCACACTGGCTTACTCTTATACACTCTCACTTATTCACCGTCAAGCAAACTCAGGCGCAAAATCGCAAACATTCTCACCCAGTCACCAACTCACACTCACCTGCAGTGTCTCAATCTCACTCACACCCATTAAAACTCACCCAAACGCTCACTCGCACTCTCACTCACACTCGCCATCTCATTTGCAATTGCACCCACTAAAAGGCAAACATCACTCACTCATTCATTCATTCACATGCCCTAACTCTAACTTGCACTAACTACACGTACACTCAGGCCTGCATCGCCAGATACCTACACACTCACTCATTTGCATACTCACGCTCACTCCCACAGGTCCACTCACTCACACTCCCTCTGTTAGAACATAGTCACTATCTTAATCACGCAAAACCACACTCATACTCCCATCGTCTCAAACGGGTCAATTTCACCTTTTTTCAAAGCCTTGTCGATAAGCGCCTGCAACTCCAGCGCCTGCTTGTTGCCCGGCTCGTTCTTCAGGAGGATGCGGATGTACTTCAGGGCTTCTTCGTACCCCTACACGCCGAGATGCACAATGTCCATTACTTTTGCTCACTCCTTAATTAATCGTGTACATGTTCCAAGAGAACATGAGTGATGTGGTCGAGCTTTTCACCTTCAGTCGGTAGTTGGCCACAGCAAGATAGAAGAAGAAGTCGCGCGTGTCGTCCTTTGAGGCTTTCTGAACAAGTTCTTGAGCAAAACAACCCGCGAAATGTGAAAGGAACGCGATGGAAACGAGACAGAACACATGTGCTCGGCAACACTCACCCTCCAACAACGCAATTCCTTTCTTGATGTCGTCGGTGTATTTGCTCCTGATCAGACACCAAGCGTATTCAAACTTAGTCTCTTTGGAAACGGCTCCCTTTGCCAGCTCATTGTTGTATTTCTTCTCAAATTTCTGAAAAAAAATTATACAATGAAGGAGTAAGCCACTAGATTCAGGCACGATTTACACATGATCAAAACGGAATTGCAGCTGCCTCAAATTGAGCCAGGAAAAAAGATGCAGTCAGGAAACTCAACTCAACTCAACTGTATTTCTCGAGCACTTTCAAACAGCTGTCGCTACATTCAAAGTGCTGTACATGGAGCAACTAATATATACAACAATAATGCAATAAATCAGTAACAAAGAATGGAGTAGGCACCAAACAGTAAAACTAAGATCAAAACTGAGTCATGCTGAGTCAAACGCCAAAGAATGCAAGCGAGTTTTGAGGCGGGTTTAAAGATGGTATTTTTAGGTCATTTTAGGGAAATCCAATCATCTGTAAAATACTAATTTTAAAAGATTATGCTGTAGAATGAGGATACTCGATTTGAAACATATATAGAGATACGAGTTTGTTGGAGGGAAGTGTCGATCAAAGACATAGTGTTAACAGGCCAGTCAAAGTTTTAAAAGGAACCTTAGCATTAGCTACCTATGTGACGTGACTAATTACTCGCCGTGGATTAAAAGTATTCGCCTATGGCTGGGTAGAAAGCGGGTTCCACGTACGTCTGTAAATCAGATTGCGAGCTGTCGAACGACGAGATGGAGGGGAAAATAAGCGTTTTAAAAACAAAGGGGGAACTTACTAGAAGGTCTTCGGGAGCCACTACATCGCTCAACACGGCCTCCATGTTTGCGGAAATAGAACGCAAACATCACGCCTCTCTTTAGAAACGTCACATGTGACGTCAGCATGAAGCCGCAGTGGATAGGAAAAAAAATAAAGTACGAATAAATATAGAAATAGATAGACATGTGTATTCGGTTTATTTATTTGTATTATTTATGAAAAAAATTAAATACGTCGGTCAAACGGCCTCAATGTTGACTTATATGGAACATTTGACCACGCCCATCTTTAAGTCACGTTTCGTGTGATGTCAAGCCAGGTGAAGGCGAAACGGAAAAATATATTCATATATATTTAAAAAAAGCACACGTACATGAAGTTTATGCAATTGCACTGTATACTATGTCAAAACAACATCACCTAAAATAATATTTGGCGTTTTATGAATTTAATCAAATCCGAACGTAAAAAGCATGCATTATTTGTAGTCTTAATTACAAAACATTTAGATACTATGGGATTTGATATAACCAAATACAAATTGATCTTAAAAAAATATAAATGCATTTTTAGTATATTATTTTGTATTTATAAGACAAAAAATAGCTTAATAAACAAAATTATTTTATAATAATATATAATAATAATTCATTCATCAACTAAGCCTCACAAGGGTTGCGGGCGTACCAGTGACTATCCCAGCTGTCCCCGGGCAGCAAGCAGGCTACACCCTGAACTGTTTGCCAGCCAATCGCAGGGCATACAGACGAACAATCATCGTACTCCCACTCACAAATAGGAACAAATTAGAGTCTGCCATTAACAGTGCCATACATGTTTTTGGAATGTGGGAGGTAACCAGAGTACCCGGAGAAAAGCAAAGAGGGCACAGGAAGAACATGCAAACTCCACACAGGAATGCCGGAGCAAGAATCGAACCCTGCACCTCTGCACTGTGAGGTCGACGTGCTCACCAGTCATTTGCAGGAAATCACAAATAGGAAATTAAATGAATATCACACACAAACTCACATTGTTTAGTTTTTTTTATTACTGTATGTAAAATCTGCATCATTGAACATGTATTCTCTCAAAGAGGACACAAGAAGCAAGTATCCAACTAAGTTTGCAGAAAAAAAAAACCAAATGAATGGAGTTGCTTTGGGAAAATCCCACTTGGAAATATTTGTCAAAAGCAAGGTTCTGAAGTTTCATGAAATAAAAATTATATTAAAAAGTGCATACATCCATGTGACAACTGGCACTAAAGGGGAAGGTGAAGGGAATAGTGGGAGGGCGACCAATGGCGAACCGGTTTTCCCACCCGACCGATAACGGGCAGTTTGTGGGCGTAGGCGCGCGGTGGGACAGCGGCCGGGGCTGGCGTGAGGGCAAATGTGGTCTGGAAAGGGCGGCGGCCCCGGCAACTGCGGCCCATTTGTCTGCCGCCGATGAGGAAGGAGAAGACGAGAGACCCCGCCTGTGGCGAGGTGAAGCGAGCTTTGGGGAAAACGTCGCGAGATGGACCTGCCTGCCGCTGGCCCTGACGCGACGTGGACGATCGCGACCGCTGGACGGAGGCAGACGAGGACCGGGACACCGCCCTATTACGAAGAGGAGAAAGAAAACTAATAAAACAAAAAAAACAAGCTTCTATTTGAAACTTTTTAATAAAGTGTGATATCCCCCTAGGAATATGCAGTGACCCCCATTTCCAAAAAATGCAAATGCGACCCTCGCCTACACCCTTAGGGAATTTTCGCCCTTGTACCTTCCGCATCCAGTGGCGGCCAGGCTAGGTGGGGGCGGGTCGGTCCGTGGACTTCCGTCTTGCCTGGGACTGATGTTGAGGTTGGCCGTGAGCTGGGGCATTTTCCGAGCGGTGTCGTGATTGGAGGCCGGCCCGGGGGGTTCTTTCCTGGCGTCGCCGGGCTGCGCCGGGTCACCGCCGAACCCGGGCCCAGTACTGAAACGCATGGCCAGGCTATCCCCAAAGAAGGAGTAGAGCTCGCAGTACATGGCGGGGAGCGGGACGGGCGTCCAGTCTTCCCACGGGCAGCCGGCGCCACCCGTCTGAAGGTGGCTTGCGATGCCTAGGGCGGCCTCAGACAGAGGTTCTGGTGGCGGGCTGAGACCGGGCGAGCTCACCCTGTAGCCCAAAACGCCCGCCGCCGACCCCGAATGGACGCTGGGGCCTGCGTCGGCTGCTGGCTGGGACAGGGAGAGCGCCTTCATCTTCAGCAAGCGCTCTACTGCCACCTACAGGACAACACTATGACATTAAATGTGGCACTTTGGGGGTGTTACACCTTTGTGTGGTAAATAAAAAGCCATTTTCAAATCGATTGTGAATCGTTTAGGACTAACCAGGATGGCTCCGTAGACCTTGTGTCCATCTGCTTTGACTTGAGCGTTGGAAACTGAATAGTCGTCCAGCACAGCCTGCAGGTTGGCCCAATAGGCAGGAAGATGCGGAAAAAGAACTCGTTCGACGGCCTGCATAAAAGGTCAGTCAGTTATTTATTTATGTGGCAATAAAACAACCAATTACTTCATAGAATAAAAACAAAACATTTCTCTAAAATTCATTTTCACCCCATTCAGAGACAAGGTCAACAACTATTCGAATGTGAATGCCAATATGTTTGGAATACTGGACTTTATCTTTAAAATAAATTGACTGTGATATTCTGGCATAGAAAATGGAGGATGAGTGGACATATTTTTCATGTTGTTGTTTATAATAAATCATTATTTAATGGGCAAAATGAATAAATACATTTTATCTAACTAAGTTTAGAACACCTCCCACCCAAGAAAAAAAAATCAAATTAATGAAACAAATGCAGGATTGTTAATGTTGGCATTAAAAATGCACCTGGGGTGGAATTTACCTTCCATCCCAGCGCGTGGAGGCCCACCACGGCGCCATAGTGGGAGCACAGCGGTCTGACGGGATCCGACAGAACCTTCTGAAGAGACAGCAGAATCTGGTGGTACAGCCCACTCACCAGATCACCGTGAGTCCTGGAACCAAGACACCGTGACGACATGTTTTGACGACAGTTAGCCAAACTCTGTGGTGCTAAAACAGGTGGTTCAGAAAACCATTTGAGGAAAATATATATAGAACTTCATTCGCATCATAATTCAAAAAGCGCCTCATAGAGTCTTCACGCAACTCCTCAACTCACATCGACAGAGTTTCTTGACACCAAAAGGGAACGGTGGCAGCAAATCTCTACTTTTGTCTCAATGAAGCTCTTCATCTTACCTCAACATAGTTCCTTGGCATCAAAAAGTCACAAGATGGCAGCAGAGCATTAGTTTTATGTCGAAATGAAGTTCCTCAACTCACTGTGACCTAGTTCCCAGGTCCAACCCTCTGAGGGCAAAGTGGGCAAGGGGCGAGAGGGGTCCTTGAAACCATGTCTCCCCTGTGGGTGTTCACCTACCAGAGGATGTGGCTGAGAAGCAGGGCGGCGTAGTCCCTCAGGGTCCAGTGGTCGTTGAGCGGGTTGATGGAGGCCGCCAGAGGCTCCAGGATGCAGTACATGACGCTGGAGACCAGGCTGCGCACATATGAGCCCAGGTACAGGTAGGGGTTCTGGACCAGACTCTTCACCATGTGCAGGAGCCTGTTGAGCTGCTCCAGGTCGTGGCTCACTGACTTCACCTACAAAGACCAAAAACCCCAACCCAAAAAAAACAAACAAACCCAAAGCCACCATCTCGGTTAAACAAAACAACATGCACAAGCTGGGTTGACGGTTGTTGGCGCACTTACCCCACTGATGACATAAACAAAATATGGAAGCAAGGCAGCAATTTTAGAGTTGGACTGCAGGTCCAGCAGAGCCACCTGGAAGAAGGTCAGAGGTTAACTGGAGCTGTTTGCAACCAAGTGCGAGTCAGGCGCGATGTGCACCTTCATAAGGTGAGGGTCGTCTCCCAGGATGGCCCGTGTGATCTGCTGGTAATACTTCAACAGATCCTCCGACAGTGACTGGACTGCTGAGGGAACTTTGAAAAGACGGTGGTTAGTCACAGTGAGCGGCCACCGTTTCAATCGTCAAGGAGTCTTACCCATTCCTTGGGGTTCCACGTTCCCTTTCCCATCCAGGTAGGAAACGCTCACTGGCAACGCAACAACAATTAAGGGACTTTCCAAAATCAATCAATCAATCAATCACAAGGGAACAATGTACCTCGAACCATGGTCTCGGCGCAGCCTTTGGGAATGTTGGTGGCCAAGGCCAACTCGACCAGGTTGACCTCACGCTCCTCTGTGAAGAAAAGCTCCCCTTCTTTCACCGAGCGGAAAGGGAGCGCATCTTGGGACCCGTAACCACAGATGACCTTGTGAAGGTTAATTTGAGGGTTAATGGGAGTGATGCACACATATACTGTATATACACAACAAATGAATGTATAGACCTCCACATTGCTCCAGCGCAGAGCTCTGTTGAAGTCTTCCACTGTCAGCTTCCTTCTCTTGGCATGTCTCATGAAATGAGAGCTGCCCTGTTGTGTTGTGGGTTAAAAAAAATCATTGATTGATTGATTATCATCATCATCATCACCACCACCACGAGCTTTAGGTCTGGAAAGTGTACCTGGCATGCAAATACTCTCACCTGCGTCGCCTCCCTCAGTCGGTAGCAGACGTCCTCAGCCAGGAGAGCAGCCACGTCGTCACTGAGCTCTACGCCGGCGCTCTCCGCCATGAGCTTGATGGACTCCCGTGACACTTCGGCGAAGCGTCGCTCCTCTCGCTCCGCCATCTGCTTCACCTCTTGACATGAAGCAGCTGAGTGAGTTCAGTGTGGTGAATAAAGGCGTGGGGGTTAAAAACTAGCAAGGAAAAACTGTTTATTTACATCCAAATTAATGTTTTATGTAATTCTGTACACCAGCTCGGGCTCCTTCCCTGCAAGAGAGGTGACATTCCACATACATAAGACAAATATACAGGTATATACTGTATTTTCCAGAGGGCTGGAATGAATGAGTGGCATTTCTATTGATTTCAGTTAGTAAAAATATTCTTAAAATATCCTTAAAATTAAAAGGCCTACAGATGATCTGAAAGTGCTCTCCTTAATTTTCACGAACAACTCTGGCTACATTTACATCTTCCCCGAGCATATGAAGATTTGTGTTTCTCAGCCAGACTCATCACTTAAACTGTCTTAACAAAAATGTGTTTTTTTTAAGGTTTAATGTACATGACCTGAGAGCTCTTTAACTTATTCCAGGCCAAATGAATGAATGGCTGTATATTGCAATGAGTTTAAAAGGGTGATTTTAAAAACAAATCATACTTTGTTCCGCTTCCCGAGATGAACACACGTCAAGTTATACATTTTAAAAGCCAACAGTTTACCTGTGAAAGGGGGAAACGTGATGAAGCCTACCCCGAATTAACCTCAAAACGCATCCCATATGACTAAAACTCAAAAGCGTGCAGTTGCTGCACCGCGTGGCTACGTTATGATCCTTTTTTACTGAATTGTAGCATTTTGCCAACAGGGTTTGGTGGACGGTGTTATGCTAATACCTGAAAACTAGCTTAAAACCAACCGACAACAGAAGACGATCACCGCCTGCTTTAAAAACAAAATCGAAAATGCAAACTATTCCCAACTCCAAATTTCTACTTACTTTATAGTGCTGAGGTAAATCAATATTTCACGTGTAAGGTTTTCTTGTACGTTGTGAGACCGCGATTGTTTCCGACATATCATGTCAAGTTCGCATTTGAACAGGAAGGAAGTCGATATAATCCGGTTTCGATATAAAACAATTGCACTACAGTTGGGGGACACATGTCTCGTGTTTTTTGAGTTTTTCTACCCGTGTTTTTTTCCTGATTACCCCCCCCCCCAGCCCCCGAAATAAAACAGCACCCCTGCAAACAAAATGTGAATGAAAGGGAGTTTTGTGTGAATGTCAAAGTAAAATGCACGACATGCGGTTACGTCTAAACGAAACGGCAGCCCGTGCTAGTTCACGCAAACGAACGTTTATAAAACAAAGGGCCATTTACTCATTAAGACAACCTAAGAAGCGCTTGGGTTCCGTTTTTTTTAAGTAGTTTCAAATTATGGCAAATTATATCTGAATTTTACTGCTACACCGGGGCTAAATTCCAGTTAAGACCCACCATTTTATTTGATACTATACTCCATATATTTAGAAAATATTTAATAATGATCTATACATCAGTTAAGCATCCCCTTTTGGCCTGGGAAAGAAAAAAAAAAATCAATGGACTCTTGTACAGCAGTTAAAAAAAAGCCATACACCTAAAAGCATCTGACTAAAACCATCACTGAAGGGCCCATTTTGACGAAAAAGTCGTCTTAAAATCATTTTATTCACACCACGTTAGTCATTCCTGCCAGTATGTACAACAGTTAAAACTTATATTACACTTTCGTTTCAGTCGGACAGCCCAACTACTTATGGTTGAAAAACACATGACCGAGATTACTTATAAAAAATCTTTAAAAAATTAAAATAAAGCAATGTGATCAAAAAAAGTTACAAAAATTACACAGCTAAAAAAAGAAAAAAGAAAACCTTCAAAACGGAGTTCAAGATTGATATTGTTCGAACATGTCACGGGCCTTGTTGCTCTCCATCTGCCGCAGATGCAAGGCCAGAGGTAGCAGCAGGTCGCCGAGTTGCTGGCTGGAGAAGGTGAAGGCGTTTTGAGCCTGCGGGGAGGTACATGGCGACGGGGACTCCAAAGCAGGTGAGGCCGGGCCCGCACTGCCCGGACCGGGCTCAGAGCTTTTCACCGTGCAGGGGACGACGTGTCGGAAGCGGCATCGTGTGCCATACACGCAGAAGCCGAAAGTGCTGAAGGTACGGCAGAAGGTTTCCCGGGGTTTCCGCGCCTTAGGGAGGTTAGGGGTGATTTTGTTGCTCCTCGGGTCCTCTGCGTGCAGGAAGTTACAGCGCGTGCCGTAGGGGCAAATGCCAAAGTTGCTGTAGGTGCGGCAGGGTACGCTGCGGCGGGGGCGTTGCGGCACGGGCCGCTGCTCGGCGGCGCCGTGGACAAACAGGCAGCGGCTGCCGTAGTAGCAGTGGCCCACCATGTGGTATCTGCGGCACAGCTCCGTCTTGTACTTGGGGTGCCGGAAAGGTACGTGGAGGTCACGCAGGCCGTGGGCAAAACTGCAGCGCTCGGCGTACTGGCAGGAGCCTGTGGAGGCATAGCGGACGCACAGCTCTGTCTTGTAGCGGGTGGAGCACACCCACGGGAGTTGGGCGAAGGGGGGGTCCAATACCGGGATGAGGGCCTCAACCAGGGAAAGGGCACCATCGTCAGCACTCGTCTCTTCGCTGGAGAGCAGGTTGGCTACCAGCTCCTCGTCGTGGTAAACGGGAAGGAGCAAGTCACTGCTCGCCTGCCACAGAAAACTAGCTTAATGCTAACGAAATGCAAAAGGCAATAGATGGCCAAACGAAACTAGCATTGATATATATTGTAGATATAAACCTTTGAACAACTTTTATTTGAACACAAACGTTAGCAACACACGGAGACAGACAATAATACTCAAGCATGTATTATTTATCCTCTGAAAAAAAGACTATTATATTGCACTCTGGTGGCCAAGATGCACACACCAGTCAAACATTAAAGCATAAAATAATACAAAACAAATTTAAGCATTTGAAACGGTGATATTAAACTCGTTTCTTTTAAAAAAAAGTCTTATTAAATATTACAAACAACGATCTTGTGACAGGCAACTTTTGTATTATTGAAAAAAGAAAAATGTGTAGCCTCAACATTTCAATTTGATTCGTGTTAGACACCGATTAGGGCCGATCGCAATTTTTGATTAAGTGGCAGAACCCATTAACCTTTTACTGGTTCAAGAAGATACTTGCTTTAGCTTTTAAGTAATAATGTTTAAATTTGCGATTTACTAAAATACTGCTTTGTCATAGATCTTAAGTTAAAGAGTGTGTGTGTGTGTGTGGGGGGGGGGTGTGTGATTTACCTCAACCATTGCCGCGGCTACTTGCTGTTGATTGGTGAGACCTCGAAATTAAGCAGAGGAGGCGTTCAAAGAACCTTTTCAAAAACAAAGGAACGACAAAATGTTACGTAGTGGGGACTAACATGGACGCGAAAACTTCCACTCTGCTCTGTTATAGAGTCACAAGCAGAAGAACGGTGAACTTCGCCTGTTTTTGAAAAATAAAGCGAAGGCTCCCGCCGTAGTACAAATTAGGATCTGGTGTGCGAAAAGGTCACGTGGGGGTGGTGGACCAACCAAGTGCGCTGTTTTTGTCACGCGCTGCATGAAACGGCGATCCATGATCCGATATATTTTTTTTTACCAGTGACTCCCGCAAAAATTACCTTTTTTCGTTTAATCGGGTATTGCCCGTTTTAATATAATTATTTTCGAATTGGCCAAGAACTCAGAAGTCCCGCGTGAATGTCACGTGAGCGTTCCAGAACGCCACAGCCTGGCCAACAGTTGGTAGTGCAGTACAATATTAACTCATTTAAGAGGAGGATGAAATAAAGGGATTCAAGTTTTGTTCGAAAGGAAGCAAGGAAGGAATTAAAATGGATGGAGGAAAAGAAAGCTAGGATGAAAGAAAGAACAAGGATGAATAAAAAAAAAATAAAGGAAAAAATAAGGACAACCACTACAGTGTTTAGGGTCTTCACCATGTCAAGGCAAATCAAGAACAGACCAGAAACTGCTTGACCACAAAGAAAAAAAAACTTTATTTCTTTTCTTATCAAGAGACATAACAGGATACAGAGATGCTGGAGTAAAAACAAAAATAATTAGGAAAAAAAACTGTCGCATATTTCTCTTGCTCCCCATACAAAAAGTCAGTTGCCGCCCCCCCGCCCAATTTTTTGAATGTTCACCCCCCCCCACCAAATTCAGGAGAGCCATATCGCATCCCACCCCCATTTGCTATAATAACAGAGCTCAGAGATGCGCTTCAGTTTGTGGAAAAAAATAAACCATTTTCATTAATGCAGTAATCCACTTTCCGTCATCACACAGACTAGTATTTGCTACAAACACTCCTATTTCTTCATCTTTTGTTTTTTGTTATATTTTCAATGTTTTTTTTTTTTAAGAAAGATAAAGCCTGCAATGGAACGAAAGCCGTTTGGAAAACAAATTTCCTTACCAGCCCGGAGAGCTGTGTAACTCGGGAATTCTGATTATCCAATTGTTTTTGTTAAAAAGGTATTGGGGGTGGGGGCGGGGGGGGGGGGGGGGTTAAAATAGCAATGTGAAGGAGGGCTGAGGGTGTTGAACAAGATAGTGGCAGCTCTACTGTACAAGCGAGCACAAAACAAGCCTGTGTAATTCTACAGTAAGGATTTCTTGGGATATTTGGCTTTCGGGGGAAACATTTGCACACCTCTAGAAGATTTGGGGAATCGTTTTTTTATAGCATGCAAGTTGCCTTTGTGCTCACCTGCATTTGTGACGCTATTAAAAAATGGTCAAGGTGTAGAACTTGAGTAAAACTTTAAAGCTTCACCCCTTCATTTTGGGCACATCCAGCGACGACGCACACATTTAGACGCGTTGTGCTTTGGTGTCCTAAAATGTTTTCAGGGGGGAGGACAGAAAATATCTCAGACTTAAATTACACATTTAAAAACTGGCAGCGGTAAAAAACAATTCAGGACCTGGAATGAAATCCTACAAAGCCTGAGCTGTTGTATGAACGTTGGGGGAAAAAAATGTTGGTGGGGGAACTGCTGGAACTAAAGAGAAATGGAGAAATAAAAGACAAAACGGTATGGTCACCAACCCCTATCCTGTTAAAAGACCCCCCCTCCCCTTTCGCTACCACCATTCAGTCCTCAAGGACGATGGGCTCGCTGGTGCTGGAAGGGAGCAGGGGCATGGCCAGAGGGCGAGGGGGTGGCGGCAGCTTGATCCGGACTGGAAGGTGAGGTTTCCGAGCTGCCCGGCGCATCTCGGATTGAGTCAGATGTTTCCTTAGAGCCCTGCATGGGGAAAAAAAAAAAAAAAACATTTGTCGAGCATTCACGGCACATGAGGCCGATACGTAGGAAAATGCGGAAAAAGTGAAGCGCTGTGAATACGTTGCGGATCCAAAATACCTGGTGTCTTTTGTGGCTACGAACACAACAGGGTTGGGGGCTTCTCCTTGGCTGACCTTCTGACGCTTGATGACAGACTGGGAGGTGGTCCTCATGCCCGAAGTGTACGACCTCCCGTTGGCGGAGTAGGGCATTCCCGTGGCCTGTCCAAAGCAAAGCAGCATTTCAGTTGGAATTTAGCCGGCGTCGGAAAGTGGACCGTGGCAGGACACTCACGCTGTCAAAGCCCCTCTTTCCTAGGAGGCCTTGGCCCACCCGAGGCTGGATGGCCTGGTTCCTGTTGATGGGCGTTGGGGGTCCCCTGGATGCCTTCAGCTTGAGAGGAGCAGAGATGGCTGCCGAGAACATGGAGGGGTTGTGTGTGTGTGTGTGTGGGGGGTGGGGGGGGTAAAAGAACAAAAACCCCAACAGATTTTATTTTACAACCAGCTCAGTCAGAACAACTTTATCTCAACACATTTCATACAGCACACAAGGCAACTCAATGTGCTTCACACAAAAGGACAAAACCTACATGCATTTACCAACAAACGACTTAAAGACACTTAAATGCAAAGAAATAAAAAAAAAGCGGCTTGATGAGACTTTCAAAAGACTGTAGATTGAAAGTGACTTTAAAAGTGTGTAAAAGGGCTTAATTCCTAATGAAATAAATAAGTTGAAAGGAATGTGGGGAAAAAAAGCAGTTTTGACTTGAATTTTAAAATACGAGCGCAAGTCAAAAATGAGCCGCGCTTTATGCTACAGTGTGCGATTGAGTTTACGTTCGATGCAATTGTCCCTGCCCGGGGACAACTTGTGTGTTACGTGAATTTGATCAGGTGATATATTTGTTGGATCGATTGTTACATGTGTTTGTTTCAGTTGATAAAAATGGCCGCTCTTCCAGCAGAATGCATCGGTGAAGAACAGTGCACACTGACGGTCCGTCAAACTCGACCACTAACCAAAAACAACGAACAAGCAAAGTCTGGCCATTTTTTTAGGCTACCCCAGCCGATCAGATTTGAAACTTTAAAAAATAAATAAATACATGAAAAGTAGGACCTGCACCACTTCAGGACTGCTTCATTTCATCCTCCTCAAGTTTCTAGCCTGCTCATCAGTATACTATGACCTCTTACCCAAGTCCTTCACGATGTTGGCCAGTGACGGTCGGGGGACCAGCTTGCTCTTCAGAGGAGTTTTTGTCGCCCTGGGCAACCGGATCATACCTGAGAAGAGCGGAGTCAAACGTGGGCCGGACATCGCAAGCTTTACCGAGAGGCAGAGGGAATGTACATACACTCGGCTTTGACGGCGTTGGCGTTGATGGAGGCGTAGGGCCGGCGCGCCGCCCGCCGAGGCTGCAGGATGTCCTGGCAGACACGCCGGGCCACGCGGGTCAGCTTGGTGGTCTGCAGGATGAAGGTCTGGCGGTTCTTGGCGAGCAACTTGGCGCGGCCCTCGTTGCGGGTGAACGGCGACAGGCCCTGGACCTCCTGGCGGGTCATGTGACTGCGCGGGCCCGATTCCTGAAATCAAGGAGGACAATGAAATGGGCGATAGGCGGACTGACGGCGGAAAGGAACCGCGAGGAAGGAAACGTACAGAGCCGGTTCTCGCGGCGCCCTCCAGCTGCGTCGGGGTCTTCAAGCCGCCATATTTTTTCCAGTAGATCCAGCAGGAGGCGCACAGTCGGCATTGCATGTTGGGGGGCCCCCAGGCGTACCACTGAGGCGACTGGGCCGCTGGGTTGAGACCACATAGTCCATAAGTCAAACTCAAAAACAAAGATGTCATGGCCGCCGTGACCGTGTGACATTTGTTCTTTTTGTTAGAAATTTGCAAAAAAATATTCAAAGGGGAGAGGAAAAAGTTTTTTAATCTAGCACCCCCCCCCAAAAAAAGATTCGTTTTTCACATTAAATTCTAGGCTGAAAAATGAAATGGAAAATCGGCCACAGAACTTTATAATTAGTTTGGTGTGCATGATTCAAGTTGTCCTTTTCATATTTACTTGTTAAAATATGACTCTCGCTCCCCAATAAACTTTGTATTATTCTGTCTTTTCTCAGAAAAGAAAGCTATTCTCATATTACAACAGATTTCCATCCATCCATCCACTTTTATCCTCATAAAGGTGGCCAGCCAATGGCAGGGCAGATTTGAGTGTTCAATCAGCTTGCAATGCATGTTTTTGGTATGTGGGAGGAAGCCGGAGTACCCGGAGAAAACCCACACAGACACGGGGGGGAACAAACTCCACACAGGGAGGCCGTAGCTGGAATCGAACCCGGTACCTCTTGCACTGTGAGGTCGACGCGCCAACTACTCGACCGCCGGGCCACATACAACTCGTTTCAAAGAATTAAACATTGTATGGTACAACTAAAGAACGTAAACGTTCAAACTGGTAAAACTCGTTTGTCAATTACCAAGTGGAAAAAAAAAAGCGGGGGTTATAGCTGTGGGCTTACATAGCTACTTACTATGACAACTCTCGCAGTTGAGTCCTTTCTGGTAGCCCGCCGCCCCGTTCATGCCGGGCTTGCTGCCAGGAACCATGATCTGATTGGGGTTGGGTTTGGTGCTGGCCGGAAGAGGGCGCCAGTCAAGTTACAGCACATGGAGGAGTTTCTCCAGTGAAGGTGTAGGGTCTTGGAATACTCACTAGGTGGGGATGTAGACCTGCTTCAGTTTGCTGTCCGCCTCTGCTGCCTTGAGTCGTTTCTGAGAGGAGAGGAGTGGAATCAGCCACAGATGTGACACGCAGGACAAAATAAATACAGAAATCAAGACTTGTGGCCACATTGTGGCCTATAACGCGAGCGCAACATTGTGGCAGCATGCTGACCTGCTGGATGTAGCGGTCCGTAGTCTTCCACATGTAGTAGAACTGAACCACGCTGGCTAAAGACTTCCAAGGAAGCTTGCACATGGCAAGAGAAATAAAATAAATAACTGGGCAAAAAATATCAAGAAATAAAAATCCCCAAATTAAATAATCATGGCATATTCAATTTTTTTTTCTTCCAAAAATCGTTCCGCTCTAGTTTGGCCTCAGTTCCCCCGCCTTCGCCCCCCCCCCCCCCCCCCCCCCCCCCGCTTACAAAGTCCTGACGGATGTCATTGAAGTCTTTGCCGTATTTCTCCAGCGCTTCCTCAAACAACATGGCCTCGGAGGCGCTCCACTCCTCCATCTCGTCGCGACAGAGCACGGGACCGCCCTGGGGCACCAGGGTGGACATGGCCTTGGCCAGGTCGTAATTGTTCTTTTGCAGCGTGTCCATGGCGTGGAACTGCACACAGACGATAGATAACGCAAGAGTCAGGAGAAGTGTCCGGTCGGGTTATTTTTAGGAACGGCCGCGCACGTCTGACCAGTGTGATGTCTCGCGAGGCCGCCGCCGCGCTCATGTGTAGGCTGGGTTGGCGGATGGAGCTGCTGCAGTCCAGGGCCCGAGCGAATGTCCCCACAGCTCTGTGAAAAGCATGTTTCTCAGGCCAAGTCTCCATAAAAGTAACCGCGGCTTCCGTGACGATTCGTACGAGGGGGTAAATTATTTCATGACGACGTGACCTTTGCGAGAAAAGGGTCCTTGAGATTTTTTGGGGATGGCGACTAGTGGACGGACGGGGTGGTGCAAGTTGTTACCTTGCTACCACCAGGAACTGGTCAATCTGGGGGTCCTTGAGCTGGTTGTCCGGGTCCCACACCTTGGTCTCCAGCTTCTCCTGGATCCGGCTGTCCAATTCTCCTGACGTAAAGAGGCACTGCGGTCAGTTGAGGACAGGGAGAGACTCGAGCCATTTGGCTCCTCACCCTCCGCGAGCTTGTCGGGGACATCTGCCTGGTACTTGGAGCCCACCCGGATCTCTCCCTGGTCGGCCAACAGGGTCTTTTGGACCGGGTCGAACACCAATGAATAGAAGAAACAGTCCTTGGAAGAGGGAGATTAAATGACGCGGTCAATTTCGTATTTCCAGGATTGCGTGATAACGACAGTTGAGCAATAATCAACAATGCAATGTCGTCGAATGCAATTTTTAAATCACAAAGGCTGAAATTATGGAAAGAAAAAAAAAATCATTTGGGTCAATTGGCAGGTTTTTTTTTTATATTTGCACATTTATTTATTCGTTTGGTGTCGAAATAGGGTCGTTGCTGAAGACGTGCAGTCCACATTTTCACATGTCGACGTCATCTGATTTATGTTTACACGACACTTGTTTGAGGGAATTTTATCAAGTTGACGTTGTGAACGCTTCAAAGACTGCAAGTCATTAATTCATGGTTCAGTTCCCTTTAAATTTTTGTGCAAGCCTACTCTGAGACCAAAACATTTACATATAGTAAATCTAGGTTATATCGTGGGCGGCCCTGTAGTCCGGTGGTTAGCACGTGGGCTTCACAGTGCAGAGGTACCGGGTTCGATTCCAGCTCCGGCCTCCCTGTGTGGAGTTTGCATGTTCTCCCCGGGCCTGCGTGGGTTTTCTCCGGGTGCTACGGTTTCCTCCCACATTCCAAAAACATGCGTGGCAGGCTGATTGAACACTCTACATTGTCCCTTAGGTGTGAGTGCGAATGGTTGTTCGTTTCTGTGTGCCCTGCGATTGGCTGGCAACCGATTCAGGGTGTCCCCCGCCTACTGCCCGACGACCCTGGTGAGGATCAAGCGGCTCAGAAGATGAATGAATGAATGAATGAATGAATGGTTATATCGTTTGAGCTTGTTTAAAAAAAATACATTTTAATTCATAATATTGAGGGGGGGGGGTGGAATACTGCACTTTGAGATTTTATTTCAAAATTGTTCATTCCCGATGAAAACAATGCTATGCTACCAATTTTCCGAAACTCACGGTACAATTTGGTCAGTTACTTCAACAGCAGGACACAGAGGTTTTCTCGGTTTCAAAAAAGAAAGAAACAGAAATTTGAGGTGTGAAATGCTGCTGAAGAAGTCCCAACTTCTCACCTCTTTCTCCAAGTATCCCGCCAAGACATCTGTTTCATTGAGGAGGGTGACATTACATTTCCCCCTAGAGAGAGACGGCGAGGAGCATGACTGAACACATGGAAACCATTGTACAACTTCTGCTGCTCGGCGGCGGGTCAAGCGCGGTTCACTGGAAACGTGAATTCAGCGAAGAGGCGAGGAGCATGCGCTACCTGATGTGTGTGGCGGGCAGCGACTCAAACTGCCGCGAGAGGAAGAGCTCTCGGTGTTTGAGTTGGTGCTTCTGTTGCTCGGCCAGCGCCGGCTGCTTGGACTCCTCCTCGAATTCCCCTGTGAGCCGCGAGAGTGGGCCAAAACAAATTGTGAAATGAATTCCGGCAACGGTGACTGTCAAAATACATTTCTGGTTGCGGACACCGTTGTCTGTGACTTTTGATTATTTTTACTGAAGGCGGCAAGTCAGTCATTCTTGCTACCCGTCTGCATCTTTTTGACCCGAGTATCTGTACTTGGGCTCAAGTACAGAGCGAGACTACGTTTGCCACCTCTGCTACGAGCGACGTCTACAACGCGCCTGCGTGGGACGTTCATTTGGCGACACGATTGCGCATTCCAATTTTCGGGCGGCCGAGCAATTTGTCGCACGCCGGATGGGGCGGCACCATTATCGCTCCATCTCTGGAAGGACTCTGCCCCTGCGCTCTGCCACAGGAAACCCTGTCAGTGAGGGGCAAGTGAGCCGGCGAGACCGCGCGCACACATTGGGGGAGGGACGCAACCTTAGGCTACACCCCTTTTCTGTTAACCTCTCACCCCCACCCCCCCCGCCCCCCCTGTCCGGCGAGTCCCTGCCAGACAATGTCGGAAACCCTGTGTGCCAAACCTGAGGCGCCCATCCCCCCACTTCCCCCCCCAGACATGTATCCCGACTACCAACACGCACACGCAGAGCCACACACGTCCATCTTGAGGAAAAAAAAAACACTTTTTTTTAAATGAAAAGAAAACACGCCATGTAGAATTACCACATTAGGCGCCACAGTGCTGAGGGACACACGAAGGGCCTTTTGTTCCGCAATATGACTGTGGGTGCACGTGTGTGTGTGTGTGTGTGTGTGTTGAGTGCACATCGGCAAGAGTAGTAAGATTATATCTTATGGGCGAGAACCCTGACTGGCACATCGGAAGGCAACGAGTATCCAAATTTGGAATTTTCAGACCGATCGTGTCGACAGTGTCCTCATGTGACCGATGGACAGTATGGCGAGCGAACTGCAGCGCCTCTATTTTGGAGGAGGTGGGCATGTCTTTGTCTGAGGCGGCGCATCCAGGAGAGCGGGCTGTGTGTGTGTGTGTGTGTGTGTGTGTGTGGGGGGGGGGGGGCTCGGAGTGTTAGCTCATAAATGAATGGGATCGGACTCCGGTGGGCTGCGTGTCATAAGCGGCGCCCAGCCTGGCAAGACAAAAGAAGCGCTTCTCCAAGAAGCAGATCGAGCCAAAGGCTCGAGGACTTATGCTGAGAAATGAGAGCCGTACATTGTTGTACTCTATTTTGAAGACGTTTGTGGACCACATTTATCAGCAATGTCACATAAAACCTTCCCCCAGAAAGGCCACTTCTTCCAACGCACAAGCTCAATTTCTCCAGATGCCATCATCAGAATTTTTGGTGTGCAGTCGTCAGGTTGAAGTGGACCTTAACAGCCAGATTCTGCACTTTCACAGACTGACATTTTATTGGAAATCCTGCCACATTGCTGCTTTAAGTACATGAGAGGCTCGGGACATGACGAGACTTTTCGGGACTTGCTGGGGATGTGACAGTTGAAGAGGCTTGTCGGGACTTTGGGGGACATGACGAGCTCATGATGAGCCTTGGAGAGACATTGACATACCGGTCAACTTGTACGTTTTAAGATAAGATAAGAAAACCTTTATTAGTCTCACAATGGAGAAATTCCCAATTCACAGCAGCAAAGTTATGAAAGTAAGAAGTAGAACAACAAAATATAGGAGCTGCTGGAAAGGCAGCCACTCTCGCGGCGCCATTTTGAAGTCAAAATAACAAAATAAATTTCCCCCCTATTTTATATGTTTCTTTATCATTTCAAATCATGTACAGCGTATTACAACTTTTATATGGAGGGGGAGGGGGGGTGGACAATTGTGAACCGATCTCACAAAGACCACTTTGGCTCAAATCCAGATCGTCTCACCTGCTGGTCGCCAACGACAATGTCCCCCGTCGATCGCTACTATTGTCACGGCAAACCAGCAAAAGTAATCCTCAATCGTATATTTTTTTTTTTCCATCGCTTGTACGGTGGGATTGAAAAAGCATGACGTGTACATGAGGCGGTTGCACGGGTTTTTGTTGCTTCGTCGAGGCAATCGTAATCATTTATAAGGGCAGCCATTAGCAGAGGTTGACAGGTATGCATTGATGCATCGCAGTCAAAAGTGTCATCAAAATGGCGGTAGGAAAGCAGTAATTGTTTCTTTTACTGGTTGCACACACACCCCCCCGGTGTCAAGTGTTCCGTCATCACAGTTTGGGGTATAATTAGAGTTTTAACTTTTAATATGGGAGGTTATAAATCTATATTCGGTCTTAGTACCAAAGCGCTGGTCTTGGTCGTGACGGGTGTCACTTACTTGCGTTGCTGTCGGCGAGAGTATTGAGGTTCCCCGAGATGTCTCGTCTCCTGAAGAGACACACCACCTTGGCCTCCACGTTGCCATTGGCTGTCTGCACAAAGTACACACACACACACACATACACACAAAAAAATGGTCTCTCAAACATCACACAAAAATATTTGTCATTTCAAGAATATACGTATATTTATGTTTTGTTGCCTCAAAAGCCGTGGCCAATCGGAAAGTAGTAATTGAGGTATGTTATATAGTATATTAAAGCGATCCATGCCGATAACAGAATTTATTCAAAATTAGATATAATGTAAGGTAAGGTAAATTATAATCACAATATCACAATGCCGTTTGCCTTTATTTTAATCAGCAGTCTTCGGCAAGGTCTAATGAGAATCTGTCCCCAATTGCCTTAACGGGATAAATAAAAGTTCAAATAAAAACACATAATCTAAGTCCTTTACGAACTTTGAATGCAGGTTCACGTGCGAATCAACAAGACTGCTTTGGATTGGCATCGAACGCAAAAGAATTTAAAGTAGCAACTTTGCACATTACAATGTACACACAAACTGCAATTTTTTTAACAGGTTAAAGAAAAGCAATAATTATTAACTATGAAATATCTATGACATACTTATACCGATAATATCGCAAAATCTTGACAGCCATGACAGCCAGCCCTATTGAACACATTATGATTAAAAAGGCATTTATTGAATCTGAATATTGACCAGTTTATTCGACTTTTTCAAAGCTGCGTTGACTTCTTATTAAAGATGAACTATTACGTACTGTATATTTTCAAATAACATTCAAACGCTTTTCTCCGAGTCCTTATTTTGCAATGCAACATATAACCTGTGTTGTTGGCAAAAATGACAGAAGTCTGAAACAAACCACACGCGTCTTTGTTCATCTATTTATGCCGACATGCGAGTCTTCAATGTTCTTCCACTAGATGGCAAAAAATAAGAATTAACCTGCGCCTCCAGATGGTGCCATTCATACAACAGAATCGCAAAACAGGCCCACATTTGACACCTGGTCCATTTGGGAGTGAATTGAGGTTGTTATTATTTCACCGTTTATACATTGTGTGAGTTTCGTTTGGTGGTGTGTAAAACGCGTGCCTTGGTTTGCGTGAGTCTGCCGCCAATATTGCACTCTAGCCACGGAAAAAAAAAACTCCATCGGCACTCCAGTGTAAGAATGTTACATAAAGGATGCGCGCCTTCATCTTTGACTGACTAAAAATTTGCCGCCGCTGGTGTGTTACATAAGGAAGCTCCTGTGCCAGTGCCGGGTCACTACGGCACACACGAAAGCGGGCCGCGTCGCCGTGAGGTCAAATCGGGATTGGGGGTGAGAACGCCGCACCTTGTTGAGCTCTTCTATCCTGCGGATCAGGTACGGGTTGCTGGAGGAGTTCTCAAAGTACACGTAATCTGGAAGGAGAAAAAAAAAACACCAAGAGGTGAAATCGGCGGGTGTTGGAAGAATCACATCGCAGACGTTGCCATGGCGAGCTGGCAAGCCTCCGCGCGAACGGCGACAAAATTCTACAGCGCCACAAACCAGGTGGGGACGTGGGACGCTTTCCAACACGGTCACGTTGCGTTTGCATAACGCCAAGGGCAGTTTTATTGAGATTGGTGTTGCGCTGAGACGTCTGAAGCGGCGGGAAAATAATGCCCCCACCCCCACCGTTTTGAGAAACCCAGAAGGCACACACGCTAATTTGCACGTGGTTGTCATACCTACAAAAGGCAAACTGGAATACCAAAAAGACACTTGCATGAACGCTTAGCGGAGAAAAGTTCCACATATATTGCGCTTCGATGACAAGCAATGACTTCCATAAATAAATAAATACATACAGACGGGCTTGTGACTGTAAGGTTCATCGATGATGACAGTCAAACACCACCCCCCAATTTGAAAAAAAAATGGGTGCCATTTTTGCTACTTTTTCCTTTGTGGAAAATTTAAATAAGGCGAAAGGACAAATTATTCTCAGTCAAATGTACTTTACCTTTATTGTTGTTTGCGTAAAGGGAGTGAAAAAGAAAATCTTTTGGGCATGACATATTTTCTTAATTAATCAGCCGATTGGTCGGTTATCAGAATTTTATTCTGGCGTCTATTGGAAGTGGGATCGGCCTCAAAGAATCCATCTCAGCCTGTTCCTAATAATCTGAAAACATCTCGAATCAGGACAGAAAGATGCTTGTTCTTACCCCGCCAAGATATTTCTTCTTAGCAGGCAGTTGTTGTTGACGAGCATTTGACTTGCTTCAAGCATTTTTCTTTTATAATCTTAGATGTACTTAGTCATGGGCCCGAGCACCAGTTTGACGGTTTCTTGTGGTTTTATAAAGTCAATGCTTCAATAAGCCCCGATACAATTGGCAACTTGCAAAGTTGAGTAAACAGCCTCTTTGTAGTTAATTGGGGCCAGTCACTTTTTTTGCCGTTTTTATTAACGGAGAAGGGAGGGGTGAGCAGTTCCTGCGCTGAGGAGGAGGGAGCGGGCAAGACAAAAGAGACACTGCAAACATGGATCGCACTTTGCTCCGTTGATAAATGTGCATTGCCGAAAACAATAAATACATAAATGAATAAATAAGAGGTGGGGTCGGGGGGGGGGGGGGGGGGAGTGGGCACGAGTTAGCCCCAAGGACAACACGAGTTGTCCACGCATCAGTTCTAAAAATAGCTCACCAGTGAAGGGACGTGGTTGGACGAATTAAACAATCAACAGCAATCACTTAAACTTAGCACGGTACACATTTCATACTCGGTGTTGTTGAAAACTCAAATAGATTGTGTTCAATGGAGAACAAAATAATTTTATTTTCCCAAATATTTCTAAAAAGGACATTTCGGAGCTGTAATTTTAATAGCGTGATATTTTGCTCATGGTTACTCAAATGTCAGAATCTATATCGCCTAGAAGTACGATAAGTTGTTATTGTGATTTTATTTACTCGTCATGTAAAATACGTGCATCTTAAAATAAGACGTCATAATTTTAAAGGTGTAATTTCATACACTAGTTTTACCTAATTTTACAAAATTTTAGGAGTCTTGTCTGCTCTATTAGCAGATTGTTTTTCGAGAAATATATTCCTTATTTCCTTACTTTGTTTTTTGAAGGGCACTTTTTGCAGTGTAAAACGTTGATCCAATTAACATCAAGGTCATTTATTGCATTTCCCCTCAGCAGTTTAGAAGCAAATTAATCCAAAATAGTCGTAATAGAATACAGATTCTATTATGGGAATTTCTCCATTGCGAGACAAATAAAGTTTTTTTTAATCTTACCTTCTTATTACGGCCGGGCAGTTTTTTTTTGAGGACGCTATTTAGCCACCTCTCTAAAGATTATTTATGCCCCACCCTAAAAAAAAGCTACTGTTGACTAATTGTGTCTAACTGTGGGGTGGATATGATAAGCACTGGTCCACAATGCTGCATAGTTTAGCATTTGCAATGTCACCTTGGTTCCAATGAACTATGTTGATGCTGTGTAGGAGTTTCATTTTGACAAAAGTTGTGCTTTGCCATGGCATTACTGCCCTCCGTGCCTCCTTTGACGAAGGCTCCATCTCTAGCTTTTGAGGGACTTTCCCATAGTTTGCCAATCGGAAGAGGGCCGAGGCACCGAGCGGAGGCTCATAAGGGATCGAGCCTTTTCCGTTGCTGGATTCTCTCCCCGCTACACCTGAAGCACGCCCCTTCACTGCCCATCTTTAAAACTTGTTTTAGAAGTCAGTTTTATTCTTTGGCGATTGACTCAGAATGGGATTTGATTTTAGTTGTGCTTTTTACTGTCTTCGTTATCGATTTATTGTTTGCTGGTTAAGGATTTTGCTCCATGTACAGCACTTTGTATACAGCATGGGTTGTTTTAAAGTGTTGTGTGAATACAGAAGAGTTGGGTTTAAATCTCTTTACATGGTGGCATCAATTACTCATGGACTCCAACTTTTCACTTTTTTTCCGTCACGAAAAATGACAGTCATGTGAAAGGTAAACTCGGTGCCAAAAACTAACCCGCGTCTGTTTTTACCGACCGGGTATTCTCAACGCGAAGCTAATGCTAACTAGCATCATGGATAAAGAGTCCACTTCAGCACCGATGTTGCCACTAAATAGAAAAAGGGGCACAAACAGTTGTGCTGGTATGCCAAAAATCACATAATAAATCGACGGATATGGGCCGGTTGCCTCCCGATAACTTTATTGGACAACGAATCGAATTTGAAAGTTGACCTTTTGCAACACTTACGCGCACTTTAGAGGCGTAAAACTGGCCCCTCTGATGGATATTGTAACATAAAAGCGAGGTTTTAACTCCTGCTGCGTGACTTGAGTAGTTGACTGGAACTGAAAAGTAGACGTATGCACTATGCACCTTTAGCCTAGCAAGAGCGAGCTGGGATTAGCGGCTACCTCATAGACAGCTAGCGTGTGGCTAAGCTAACGTGCAGCCCGAAGGAACAACCACGCATGAGGGAGGGGGTCGAGGGGGGTCTTAAAAAAGGAAAATAAGACAACTTACCTCCCACTCGATACATGTTGGCCGCCATTCTTTTGTAATGAGCGCCAGGTTAACGTGAAGCGGATGACCACGGGGCTCGGTTTTTAGTCCATTTATAGACGCCCGCGACGGGAGACAAAGCCGGCCGGCTCGCACAAGCCGAGTGAGTGGCGGTTAAAAAAAGTTGAAAGTTTCCGTCACGAAACGCTCCTCCAAAACATTGGTCTTGAATTCGCTCCCTCACGACAATCTTCTTCTTCTCCTCCACCACCTCCTCCTCCTCACACACTCACTCATTCACACGTCTCTTCCTCCACTCTTCCTCCCATCCTCTGCTGAGTGTAGATTAGATTCACCCTCCTCTTCTTTTTCTTCTTCGTCGTGGTCTTCTTCTTCTTCACCTCCGCACAGTTCCACACACACACGCACACACTCCTCGTCAACTTCGGAAACGTTCGGCAAACCTCGGAAAAATCACCCCGAGGGGCAGTTTTGACATTCGGAAAGAGTACCCCGGCAACAAGAATAATATAGAAAGCGGGTTTTAAAACAAACTGTTTTTTAACATTTGACATAAATAGAAAATAAAAACGCAAAAATGTATACAGAAAACATGTAACCCAAAACATGTTGGTCATTTGTGTTCCCCCTGGCCTCGCCCCCCCCCACACACACACATATTGTGTGCGGATTTTCATTGAACTTGTAATTACCAATTGCAACATGCTTTGTATCTTGCAAATAGTTGTTGCACTTTTGTGATTGGGTTTGAGTTGTGGCCGATTCCGGCTCTTGAATGAATGCGCATCATAACTGTCACATTCAGGGGTAATCAAGCTTCAAGAGCCTCAGCGATTGCTGCCGTCCTTGAACTACCGACGAGAAACCTATAATACACACTTTCACTCATTTCTTTAGTCAATAACCTTTAGTCAATTCTGATCCGTGATAACTACGTTTGAAAAAAAATCTGTCAATACTGTCAGTCACTTCAGTCTCGAATACACACACTTAAATTGGTAGTTTTTAAAAATCTTTTCGACTATTTTTAATCTCATACAATTAAGAATTTTCGGAAGAAAAAAGCAGAGCATTAGCAAGCACATTTGTTTTTTTATATCGTGACAGTAATTAGTAACAATTTATGATTTTGTACATTTTCCTAAAATCCTCATATGTCTGTATGTGGGCAAAATGGTCACGAGCAAGTTAAATGAAAAACGCTTAAAAGGTTGAAAACCCAAAATGTCCGAAAGTTGACAAACACGCTTAAACTTTCAGAGCAACACCGCCCCCTAGAGACAGTCGGCGGCACATTTCAATTTCGGTGTGGGAGATTTTTTTTTATGTTGTCATTGTGCCTGAGTGGCTTTAGTCCTCCCACATTGCAAAAACATTCGGTTCATTGAAGGCCCTTATTTTCCATATGTGTAAATGTGTGTGTGGACGGTTATTTGTCTCTATGTTCTTTGTGATTGGTTGGCGAACAGTCCAGGGTGTACCGGTCCGCTCGCATTAAGTCAGCCACCTGGGTTCGGCTTTGGTTCACCAAAAAACCGAATGAAGACAAAAGCAGGAGAGAAAAGCCACTTCCTTCCTTGTGTTAGTAGTATTTTGTTGTTGGGGGTAGGGGAAGTATACACAAATGCATGACGAGCCATTCGAAGGTAACGTTGGTAGACTTCCTGGAAACAGGTTTTGTCAGTGTGTTAACAACGGCCGTTTCCTCGTGAGCCATCCAACCCTGATCTGAATGGCTTCTCCTCATGAGGGTCGCGGGCATACCGGAGCATATCCGAGCTGACTTCGGGCCGCAGGTGGGGTACACTCTCAACTGATTGCCAGCCAATCGCAGGCTTTGCCGACACAAACAAAGTATATTGTTTAATAAAGCACACCTTCCTAAACTTTTGGGGTCCAGAGACTTTTTGCAGGTAGGGAAAAATGGTATTCTTGTTTTTTTAGGAAAAAAAAACAGTAATGCTGTGATAACATATTCATATTATTTTTTGAAAAAATGTGACATGTTACGTGAATAGTCTTTTTCCAGGATATAGTTGAAATATACTAAGGGCAAAGTTTAACAGGGGAAGCAAGTCATATATTAACAAGAGTAGCGGTATATAAAAACTTAATTCACTTAATATTATGCTTTTTATTATAAAAAAAGACTCCCGTAATATTGTGCCAAACCAATCATGCAAGTGATGTCCTGAGGCAATTCAAGTTTAAAGTTGCAAATAAATTCCTGTTATTATGTACTTTATATTCTAAAAACAAAAACAAAACCAGGACTTAATTCCTGCAACAATATCTTCTGTTCTTCAGGAGTAATTGGTTTACTATGATTTATTGGCGTGATGGCTTTTTTTTTTTCAAGGGTACAAGTTAAAGTTATTGTCAAATATTTAGCGGGCACTCAGGCTCCCTCACCCCCCAGTTTGAGAGCCGCTGGTACAAAGCCGGTCGAGGAATTTCCAAGTTTCCAAATACAGTGGTACCTTGAAATACAAGTACCTCAACTTCTGAGTTAAAAAAAAAAAAAAACAGTTGCTGATGCAATTTTCGTTTGTCTACAGAACAGGCTGAACTGTCAAACACACAGATTAAAATGAAAGCACTCACAGGTAGGGCCCAAATGAGTGATTAATATTTGCTCTTTCACAATTGGTCCTTTTTTTAAACAATTTAACACATTACAACATAAGACAAACATACTGATGTCCACCCCCCCCCCCAAAAAAAACCAACAGACAAACAAACAAGAAACAGCAGATTTTTCTCCCTTTTGTAAGTGTAAACAAACACCAAAGTCCAAAGTAAAATACAGGTATCCGAGTTATTTTACTCCTTAAATATTTATTTAAGTCATTGACCAATTAATCGGTTATCTGAATTTTTTTCTGCCAAATATCTGAATCAGGCATTAAAATTTTATACCAATCTATCGGACTTAATCACGCCATCTGATCCTATTTGACAACACAGTGCTATTTATTTATTTTTGCTGGAACGGATTATTGGCATTTCACAAAATTTCAATGGGGGAAACCGATTTGCTGTAAATTGAAGGTTGGTCACAAAATAAAGTGAATTTGTAAATCAAGGTGCCGTGGTCTTTCAAGGCTATTTTCAGTGTCATACACCACAAAAAAACAGAACAAAAAAAAAACAACGACAAACACCGGAATGTTCTCTGAATATCACAGCAACAAAGTCACATTTTTGCACCTGGAAGACAAACTCCAATGTCGTCCCGGAAAGTCTGTCACCTGTCCATGTACAGTATTATGTCGACATATATCTATTTATTTATTCTTTGCCTTCGCCACCTACTGGCTGGCGAGAACGGGTTCCGGAGAGTTGCCGGCGCCACCTCGGACCACCCGCCACTGGAGGATACACGTGTCCTTGCCGCCCATGGAGAGCAGGTGGGAGTCGCTGTGGGTGAAGCGCACGTTGGTGACGTGGCTGCCGTGGCCCTCGTACTTGTGGCTCGGCGCCTGGGGCCAGAAAAAAAAAAAAAACAATTAATGTAAAAAAAAACAAAAACAAAAAAAACACAACCGCTAACCCAGGTACAGAAGGCTTGCATTTTTTTTCCAGCAAGTGCAGCTCTCAAATTGAATCAGTCATTTAGTCACAAATGAAAGAAAGGGGGCGGGGGAGGGGGGGGGGGTCCAAACTGAAAGCAGCAATGAAGTGAAGTTAGTTCTGCTCACGTACACTTCCATTTTTTTCAAATTCCAAATTCCAAAACAGGTTTTGCCTCAGACGTTTGGAGGCGTGGTAGAATAATATTTGCTCCGTCAAAACAGAGCGTGGCGCCGTACCTTGAGTTTGGGACACGGGTACTGGAAGAGATGCACTTTGCAGAAGTCGTCCGCCACAGCCACCATGCTCTCGCCGTGGGAGCGACACAGCGCGTTGATGTCCGTGCCGTCCGAGCCCTCAAGCCACACGCCTGGTGAAAATACCGAAATTAGGTCTCAACCGACATGGATTGTTTTGGGGAGGCCTATGGCAGCATAAAAATTCGAGAACGGATGACTCCAGCGATTAATTAGAAAATACATATAAGAGGGGTAATCACATTTTTATTTTTGATCATCAGAAAATCGTGATAGATCGAAAATAGATCCAAGCCAAAACCGTTTACGATGGACCATGGGTGCCAAAAGATGGCAACAAAGCATTATTTTCGAGGAAATGAAACTTCACAACTGACTACAACTTAGTTCCTTGACACTAAGCTACCACAAGATGGCAGTAAAGCAACTTTTTGTCAGAAAAAACGTCAACAAACATCTACTTTTATTTCGTTGCCGTTCACAAACGCCAAAGCGCGAATAAGGTGACTTATTTGACCATTTACAAAATCAATCGGGGTTTTTGTTGTTATTGTTGTCGTTTTGTTTTGTTTCCTCACCCATGACGTGGAAGCCGAGCACGCAGGTGTAGGACGCCCACTCCCGGTCTTTGCTCTCAAAGCGATTCCTCAACAGTTTGCAGCCTGCAGCAATGTCCCCTGACAAAATAAAACATGCAGAGCATTCACGCCAGCTCCGGAGCCTCCGAAACTGAATTCGTCTTTTTTTTCTTTCTTTTTAACGGACAAATGTATTTCACTGAGTGTGAAGTGAGGGTCTGTCTATTCAAAGCTGTCAGTCAGTATGAATTCCAATTCTGGCGTCAAGTGGAAGGACGTTTAATTGTTCTGCAGATGAACACTGTCATGACTTGTAATAAATAAACTAACAAAAATGTGTATCAACTTACAATAGAGAATTTCGTAGTCGCCTGAATTGGACATAATATACTTCCCATCTTTGGACCAATCCAAGTGGGTTATGAAACTGGAGTGACCCTGTGAGGACAGATGAGGGAAGGAAAAAAAAAAAGTCACATCCATGAGTTTTATCATTTGCGAGGCCAAAGTTGATAAAAACAGACAAACAGTACAACAAGCATGTTACTTTTGTTTTTGGTCTTTTTCACATCTTGTGAACTAGTCGAGTGGAGTGGGAAATGGCAAGGGACGTGTATAAATAAATCAAGAAAGCAATAAATACGCGACGAGTTCACCATGCTCACGTTGCATCTCCCAAAACGGGCGTAACGCCGTCCATTTTCAGTCACGTTATAGATGTAGATGAAGTTGTCGTGGGAGCCCACCGCCAGACAACTGCCGTCTGAAAACATGGATGGTCACAATGTGGAAAGAGGAAACCGCAAGGGGCTCGGACCCTCCGTCTGGTACCTGGAGAGTATCTCATGACGGAATGCTGCTCGTTCCCGTCGACGGACTCGAAGATGACCTCGGCGGTCAGAAGGTCCAGGACCACCCATCTGTTTCGAGGCAGAGAAACGGTTCAAGTTGCTCTTTCCAACGGCGAATATTTTCGGGAGCGGCTTATCGCGTAACGCGTTATACCTTCCTGTGCTGAGCCCGACCGAAACCACCGATCCATTTGGGCAAAAATCCGCACACAAGCCGTACTCCTGTTGAACAAAAACCGGCATGACTATTTGCGTCGCGAAAAAAAACATCCCGAGCGCTTGTTTGTACCTCCAGGGTGACGCTCCATTGCAGCGCGTGTTCCTCGGTGTCCCATAAGCACACCTGCCTGTCGTGGCCGCACGAGAGGAAGTTGTTGGCGGACGGGTGCGTCGCCAGCCCCCACATCTCGTCCACGTGACCCTGAGAGAGCAAAGGTCAACGGCATCTTAGTTCCCGGCGTGATGCTGTCAAAAAGGTGACACCAACCCACCTCCTTGAGCTCGATCAATGTATGACAAAGCAACAATTGACTTGGTCACATGATGCCATATCAGAAATAAGAAAATATGTGCAACACACCAACTTTTAATAGAGTTCATCAATAAAAGAGGCGGGAGTACACGTGTCACATGACAGGGAAATAGAAAACATTGGGGTTCATTTATTGGCTTGAGATTCTAAAAGGCCCTTAGCCAATCGCTAGCAGGCGAAGTGAGCATCGTTAGCTTGCGCCAATGTTACTTTCCAGTCATCATCATCATCATCATCATCATCATCCACACATCTTGAAAATTAGTTGTAGAGATTTTAGAAAGAAGCCGGCGCATTTATCAGAGGTTGTTGGGTTTTTTTCTTTTCTTCTTATGTCTGATTTATCGTTAGCTAAACAAGCTAGCCAGTGCCAACAATTCATTTTCCACGGAGGCTCGTTGAGATAGTTATGGTATCGCTTCTTTTCCTGTGTGGAGGAAATCCAGACCTGGATGGCACTACGTTTCTTGAAATTCAATGAAAAGAAGACGGAAGTGAGGGCGTTTGTCCCCAGTAGCCCCCGTACATCCCATCTGGCGGACTTGGGCTTCTACTTTAGGAAGCCTGGTTTGTGAACAACCGATCAGTAGGAACGGTGACCATTTGAAGAGCAATGGGTGATTTCCATCCCCGTTTGTGTCTTAAAAAGTGAAAGTTAACGCCGGGAACTCCTGCTTTAGAGAGAGCTCAGGGCTCGAAAGGTTCTTGCACCTACTTGCACGATGGCCACAAAGCCGGTGGAGAAGGCGCCCCTCAGGATGGCGTTCCTCGTCGTTCCGACTAATAGTTCCTCTCCGTCGATATCAGCAACGGTGCGGACTGCCCCAAATTTTTCGGGAATCTACACGCCACAAGCACGATGACAAGGGTCATGGGGGGGAAAAAATCCAGAAACAGTCAAAGACTTTTGGACCTTTTCGCGGCACAGGATATTCAAAAGGTAAGGGCGGACCGCTTTCAAAGTTCAAAGGAAGAGACGGACGCGCTTCTGGTTCACCTCACACTCGTGCTCGGGAGCCAAGTCGGCACTCCAGCGGATGATCTTGCGGTCTTTGCTTCCCCCACTGAGCAGGGCGCCTCCCTGCAGCGCACACAGGGTGAACACGCTGCCCTCGTGCGCTCTGGTCTGTCGCATGATCTGGAAGGTCTCTGAAGGGAAATATATTTTAAAAAAAAAACAAAAAAAAAACAATGTCACATTAATTCTGAACAGTAACGAAAACATACCAAAAATCGAGACAGTAAAAAGTCCAAACAAACGTATCTCAATCCCTGGGTGGCTTCCAGGATGCAAGTTGTTCAACTTTGATTTATCAAACACACCCAAACCAATCTACAAAGCGCTCACCTTGGTTGTCCATTCGATTTCCTTCAAACAACTATTAAATCACAGCTTTCTGTTAAAGCTTCTAAGGCAAAGCTACCCTGGGGGCCATTTGCGGCCCAACATCCATTTTTCCATTTTTAAAATTAGTTGATATGCTGGAGAACTTTCCGCGCTATTCAAAGATACAAATAAAACATTCATTCATTCATTCATCTTCCTAACCGCTTGATCCTCACTAGGGTCGCGGGGGGTGCTGGAGCCTATCCCAGCTGTCTTCGGGCAACCCTGAATCGGTTGCCATCCAATCGCAGGGCACACAGAGACGAACAACCATCCACGCTCACACTCACACTCACACCTAGGGACAATTTGGAGCAGGCATGTCCAAAGTCCGGCCCGCGGGCCAAATCCGGCCCGCGGTCGAATTTCATCCGGCCCTCGGCCCGTCATAAAATCAGTGCCGTCTGGCCCGCAGGTTGGGCGCAATGGAACACGTGTTGCATTGACTGAGGTCTCGTGGACTGGTGAGTGATGTTTTATAGAGTACTGCTTCCCTCTAGTGGCTAAATGAGTAATAGCATTCACTAAATGAGTAATAGCATTTAGACACTAGAGGGCATCACTCACGAGTTAACAAGACATCACTCCGTGTTTATATTGACTGATGTGTCATATTTCAAATGATCCTTGCAGTTGTTCCCTGTTAGTTGATCCCTGTTGTTCGAGTCAAAGGTTTTGTGACTATTGAAATGTCATGGTGATACATTTTATGTTTCAAATCAATCAATTTGCACTCAGGAGACTTCTGTTTAAGAAAAAGTCAAGTGAATAAGCAGTTGCATGTGATATACCTGTTTCAAATGAACCAAAAGAAATTCTTAAGATTGTTGAAAGTAAAATAAAAATGGAAATGTGAAACAGACTGGCTTACTAAAATTTGTTGAACAATATTGTTGTTCAATGTAAAGAATGTCAGCCAAGGTCGGCCCCCCGACATTTTACCACATAAAATCTGGCCCCCTTGGCAAAAAGTTTGAACACCCCTGATTTAGAGTGTTCAATCAGCCTGCCAGGCATGTTATTGGAATGTGGGAGGAAACCGGAGCACCCGGAGAAAACCCACGCAGGCCCGGGGAGAACATGCAAACTCCACACAGGGAGGCTGGAGCTGGAATCGAACCCGGTACCTCTGCACTGTGAAGCCCACGTGCTAACCGCTGGACTACCGGGCCGCCACAAATAAAACACTGATAATTAAAAGAATAACACATGTAAACATTGAAGTGAATGACGATATTTCAATTTTAGAGGCAAAAAAAAAAAAGTTTCTTCATCTTTGTGCTCAATTCATGAAGACGTCAACATGAATGATGCATTGTGGGATACGTTGAGGGCACTACAGAGAGGATGACCGACTTTCACGACACATTGGTACAGCAATACAAAATGACAAACTTGCTTTTGGCTTGCAAATTTTCACTTCTGAAACGTAAAGCCCCCGTCCGTGGCCTACCTTTGGCTCCTTTGCCAAGCGTTCTGATATCTGCGGCAGACTTTCCCCATGTCAGGATGTTCCCCTCCGAATCCCCCGTTAAAACTTCACCAGTCAGGCTGAACACAAAGCACTGGATATACTTGGGCTTCTTGTATTTCTGTAGGAAAAGCAAAGAAAATGTTCTCAGGGCAATAACGGGGCACACTTGTGTCGTGTCATCATTGGCAGCGGCTGAAAAAAATAATAATAATTTTTTAACTTCCCGCCACCAGTTGTGTACATATAATTCTTTTGCAGGTTCCACTTCTCCATTTATCTTACAAAGAGATGATTAGGGAAGTGAAAGTGACGTGCGGGGCATCGGTAGGACGCGAGTCTTACTCCAAAGATGCCTTGTTTTTTGGTGAACTGCCCCGCGTTCAGAGTCCAGAAGTAGACGTGGGATTTGCCGCAGGTGATGATGTTGCCGCTGTCGCCGGGGTGGAAGTCAACAGCTAACACCGTCTCATTGGTGGTCTTGAAAATAAAATAATGAAAAGGCAACAACTGTACCGCGTTGTAGTAATAATCAAGTGGGAGGACTCGGCAGAAATGACATCATCAAGCTAACTCCTCGGACCAAGCGTAGTCCTCTAAATTATTATTCCAATTCTTTTTTCAGCAATAATGGAGTACGCCACACGAACCAATTCAAGCCTGTTATTCACACCATCACAAAATGTATATCCAAGTTTCCTTTTTTTTTTTTACAACTAAGTTTGTCCTTGACCCGTTAGCATAGCGGCTAGCATGTGAGCTACTGCTGAGCAAACATTCGCATTGGCGTACAACCCGGCGACTGCAATTTGAGTTGTACTGAAATTCAATAAGCATTCAAGTCAAATTGTACCTAATTTAATAGGAAATTATTTTTTTTTAGCCGTATTTTAAACATGGTTTTTGGTGCCCGATTATTTGGAACAGGGCTGTGCCAAACAGCAAAATATTTGACGTGACAAATAAAAACATCGAATAGAAACTGTACCACTGATGGTTTATTATCTGTTTCGCTTAGCATAAGTAACGAAATAACATCAGCTGTCCCTTAAACTATGAACTACAAGTTTGAAAAAAAAATGTGGGTCCGTTTACATATTTGTGACATTATTTCATGCTGTTCCGCCAAAAAAAAAAAACCTGTCTAAACGATCCTCGCTGAGATCCTTGACAGATGTTTTTCACCATGTTCGAAAATTTAAAGAAAATACACGCACACACACACAAAGCTCCATTCATGCAAGCGGCATATGGACTATCCCGGAGCGGTGCAGAGAGGAGGGCTGCTGTAATTATCTTGTTCCTCTTGGACAACCTCGTGTGTTTCTAAGGCGGCCTTCCCACGCGGCACGCTGCTTGCGCGGGAGGTGCTCGCCAACATTTGACCGTTCCTTACCTTGACCTCGGCTTGCTTGCTCCCTCTGGCGCAGTCCCACACTGACAACATGTGCTCGTTGGAATCATCAATCACACACAGGAACAGGCCGGAGTCCTGTGGAAAGACATTTTTCCGACAGGATGGAACAAATACTCCAGTGGGGTTGTCGGGGTTACAATAAACTCACCTAACGATTGTTAAATTATTAGCTCAAAGCATGGCAGTGACCAGCAGGTAAGGTACGAAGTCGTCAATAAACAGCTGGAAAGTGTATCTGCAACTATGGCTCTCCTTTCCCACATGCAAGGGCATTTCATTCAATGTAAAGCTAATGCTGCTTGGCGGCCATTGTTTGCAAATTTTGCACATACGCACCATAGTGGAAAAAGCAACAGATGCCACTCCTCTTTGGAAAGTTCCGAGTCCGATCTGCTGCAGGGTGACCAAAGTGGCGGAGTCCCAAATATGAACGCAAGACTGCAGGGGCTGCCACACACACACACACACACGCCATAACAGTCGTTTCAATATTTAGTGAAGGATCACGATGAACATTTCTCATCAGAAATAATCTATTGCGTCATTTTTTCATTTCGAAAGCGTCTCGCACATTGATATGTATTGAGTTGAACGTTAACATTAAATTAGCGAAAATGCCAAGTAGCTCAAGTTACCTGGACAGCATTTTGATCATTTTAATGCTAAAAACCCACAAAGAGTTTCAGGACACACACAAAAAAAAAAGTCTGATATGGACCAACATTTTGAGTTGTTCAGTCGGTGTTACGTTTAAAAAAAAAGGGAAAAAAATGTACAACTTGGAGTTTCTTACAAAAAGAAATTGGCACCGATTTGGTGGAATGCTCCAGAAAATATAAATATAGATAACAACATATACAAATTAATGTATGTACATGCCTGTATCTAAGTTTCTGTATGAATTTTAGAAAAATCTGATGCACGCTCTTTTTTTCTTGTATTGCCTGATTGTCGGATCAGGACTCGGCTATCGGCAGACACTTCAAACCAAAGACTCGGATTGGGACTCGGGTGAGGAAAAAAAGTGTGATCAGGACATCCGTAATGAAAATGTAAAAATAAAAGATTCTATAATCATATCAAATTGACCGTATTTGAACGTAAAAAAAAAAGGTTTCCGTCTGCCAACGATGAAAGAACAATATTGCTCTCTTTGGCGTCTTTGGCATTGCCTGGCCTATTTGGGGGTGGGGGGGGGGGGTGGATAGGTGATTTGCCGCCATCTTGGGTGAGTGACTAACAAGCAAACGTAACTTTACTAAAGCGCTTTACCAATGTAAAATTCAATGTTAACTTTCCAATGTTGTATTTTTGATCGTAACTTCAACTTGAAGTCTAGTTTTTGCTCGCCGATTGACCATAGGTACAACAAATGACACAAGAATGATAAATCAACGCGTGCAAGATTTCACATCTGACTGACCTTGCCATCTTTGTCCACGCCTGAAGTTTGGCCCGATGCAATTCGCACTTTGTCAGGATGCAGCGCGAGACTGCGGGAAAAGCACACATGTTCACATCAATCATCACATTCAGTGTTTTGCGATGGAGGCAAAAGTTGCCCCCCCCTCCACAGACCAGCGAACGCAATCCGTGTGTCTGCGGTAGTGGCGCTGCGTGCGCTTGTTGATGTGGTAGAGGACCACCACACAGGCAATGAAGTAGAGCGCCTCGCCCGTCGGCAGGAAGTACAAGTTGGCCCGACAGTCTCGCCCTCGGTAGCCGTAGCTGTCACGCCGGGGTCAAGGTTGACGCATCTTACTGCTGCTTTTATGGCTCACACCAATTGAGAGGGGGGTGGGGGGGGGGGGGTAGAGGGAAAGGATACACCCAGTCCAGGTCCAGCCTCTCAGAGGGCGGCTCCATTTTCAGGTCTTCATAGTTTTGAATGTTGGAGGGGATGTACATGGTGATTGGCCGGCCGCGGATGAACATTTTGATAGACTGGCCTGGAAACAAAAGAGCGGATTTGAAACCGGGACACTCCAACGCGGAAGCCACACAGCTCTCTCTAATTTCGAACAGCTTCCGAGTACTGTGGCAGAGTAGCTTATCCTTGTAGCTTATTTCTGCTGCCTTGAGCTTAACTAGCTCATAGAATTTCATTTCAATATCATTTATGTACAATAGGAATAGTTTTGGACCTAGCACAGACCCTTGGGGAGCCTCGTGAGTGAACTTCGATTTAGGTGATTGTACATTGTTGATGTGAACAATCACATATGCTTATCCTCTTCTGCCATATCTAATTTATTCATTAGTACAGTATACTCCAATCTATAACATCAAAAGATTTTTTTTTTCAGATGGCCAAAAATCGTTACTTGGAATATAGGGATGGATATACATTTTTTTTTCTCTCTCTATCGCAGCTTTTGCGAGTAGGTGGGCCTCTGTGAATAAATCAGCATCCTGATTTCAAATATTCATCTTCCTACCTTGATTGTAAGTTGCTCTCCTGGATCCTGCAAAGGAGAAATCAAGGCAACATATTATGGAAAATTCCATTTTCAATTGCTTCATATTGAGACAAATAGGCATGACGTTACGAGAATGCCTGAGAAGTATTTTTTTTCCAAGACAGAGTTCGGATATTTCGATATTAAAGTCAAATTTCAACAAGGGAAGTCATGATGAAAACGTTTGCTTTTGGGAAAAAAACAAAACAAAAAACTTTTCAAGCCGATGAGAGATTGCAGCTGCTTTTCTAAGTCCGAGTGAATGTTTCCTCGCCGCTGTAGGAGACGCGGCCTTAAAATAAATCTTAACTGTATGGTGCCATAAAAAGCTGCACGGAGCCACAAAGGTCGCTGGCTTGGACCCACCACAAGTCAACCGAGGGGGGGGGAAGTATCAAAGTCCAAATACTTTGTTACTCTGCTTGGGATTTGTTGGGTATCTGTACCTTGCTGAGGATGACTTTTTTGGAAAGTGTTTCACTTTTTACTCGAGTCGGTTCTATACTTCTAAAGAACAAAAATGCAAATGCGGCCATTTTGTTTTCGCGCCAGTTTTTTTTTTTTCACGAGCTTGAGCCGATGAGCCAAGACTTTGGCCTGAGTGAGCGCTTCTTCTTTGCCGAGCCAATCCAGCCACCTCACGTGCGGCTCATCAAGATGTGGATTAGACAGTTTGATCACTGCACAGGTGTGCCTTTGGCTGCCCGCGATAAAAGGCCACAAAACGGGTAGTTTTACCGTTCTGGGGCGTTTCATTATTTTATATTATTTTTTGCATGCAATGGCATTTTGGGTGGGGATGGGGGCGGACGCATCACCTGCGCTGGCAAGAAGCTCCTTGGCACGGCTGCGGGGGAAAGGAAGACAAACGGGTTGAACAGAAGCGTCGGACAAGGTGGACAAGCGACGACGTGCGTGTCTGACTTCTCTAAGCTTGGCGAGCGGGTGAGGAGGTTGGCCGAGGACGCCGCTTTTTTGTCCAGGCGCTTGAGCTGCCTCTTCACATTGGCCAGTTTCTCGCTGTTCCTTCGAATTCTGCAAAAAGAAAGAAAGAAAAAAAAGAAAATAAATTACACAGTGCAGTGCATCCGCCAAGTATAGACGGCGCTTCACTTTTCCCAGATTTCAGTCGCGTTCTAAACTTGCAGAAACTTTTTTTTTCATTTTGTCATCATGAGGCGTCACGTGCATCACTTTATCTTTTAAATGGATTTATTTCGGTGTTGCCCTACAAGGAAGGTCCGTTCTTTGAGAACTGTTATTTATTTTTTATTTATTATACTTATACTAATAAAAACTCAACTAATACCAAGCAGTAAAAAAAAAAACTAAGTTGCTCGAAAAGCCAATTGAAACTAACCGCATTAAAAAAAGTGACAATTAAATTCAAGCTAAATATCATGAAAAAACTCCAACCTGTTCTAACCTGCAATGCAACAAACAAAAGGTTGGAAAAAGTAAAGTGCTGCGACATCCGGATGCACTGCAAATATTCAAACGCGGCGGTGAAATCTGTCAACCAGCGGCGACAATGTCAAGCGGCCCGAGAAGCGGGAAGTGAAAATGAGCCACAACCGCTCCTCCGGGAAGCTGGGCCGAAAGAGCCCAGTGGAGCTGCGACATGTGTGAGCCAGCGCCCAGAAACATTGGCAAAGCACAACAGGGAAGTAAGCGTGCACGCACACGTCCACTTTGATAAAAGGCAGTATCGCCCTGACACGGGTAGAGGAAGGGAGAGAGAACGAGAACCCTTGCAAAATGCCAAGAGGGTATGACTGAAACGGATGACTTGATGAACAAAAGCTACTTCCTGTAAAACGGTTGAATGGCTGGAAATGCCCAGACTGGCTCTCAAACCAGAATCGTAATTTGAAGTTAAAATACAGATGTAGCTAGCTAGCTACATCTGTATTTTAACTTCAAATTACGACGTAGCTAGCTAGCTACATCTCGCTCTCTCTCTCTCTCTCTCTCTAATACATACATACAGTATATAAACAATAAATGTCTTACTTAGAAAAAAAGTCTTGAACAAAAACTTCCTGTAAAACGGTTGAATGGCTGGAAATGCCCAGACTGGCTCTCAAACCAGAATCGTAATTTGAAGTTAAAATACAGATGTAGCTAGCTACATCTCTCTCTCTCTCTCTAAAATACATACGTACATACAGTATATAAACAATAAATGTCTTACTTAGAAAAAAAGGTCTTGATGAACAAAAGCTACTTCCTGTAAAACGGTTGAATGGCTGGAAATGCCCAGACTGGCTCTCAAACCAGAATCGTAATTTGAAGTTAAAATACAGATGTAGCTAGCTACATCTCTCTCTCTCTCTCTAAAATACATACGTACATACAGTATATAAACAATAAATGTCTTACTTAGAAAAAAAAGTCTTGATGAACAAAATCTACTTCCTGTAAAACGGTTGAATGGCTGGAAATCCCCAGACTGGCTCTCAAACCAGAATCGTAATTTGAAGTTAAAATACAGATGTAGCTAGCTAGCTACATCTCTCTCTCTCTCTAAAATACATACATACATACATACAGTATATAAACAATAAATGTCTTACTTAGAAAAAAAAAAACAGCACCAAAAAAATAACCGCAATTACGAGTCAAGGCCCTATTTTTGGCCCGCTCAAAAGAAACTCTCATAAGATTTCCGAGTGAACCTCATTTGAGCTTCTTGAAATGTTTGACTGGACGTCGTTGAACATTTCAGTGTTTTTTTGTTTTTTTTTTGGTCTCACGACGCGCCGACGCTCGGACCGTCCGCCTGCATTCATGATCTGACTCTGAAAAATGCACCGATACGACACGCTGATACTGCAAAATGCGCACACGGTGCTTATGTTACATTGCCGTTAGGATTATTGGGGGTGAGGGTGGGTCTTGGAAAAAAAAAAACTCTCCTCTTGGACCCAAAACAAGCCCTGGCATAAAGACTCACTAAATTGCCCGATGTCAATTTTTCCACTAAGCTTGAATACATACGCTAACTTGGAAGTGTCACGCGACACGTGACTGCACTTTCCAGCGCCCGCTCCCACTTGCCGTTTGAACGCGACAACGTAGTTGAGAGCGCTACGGGGTCTTTGAGCCACGAGAGAAAGAAGAGCTCACGCACAGCGGTTTCAGCGGTTCTTGCCGGACGGGGGACGGAGCGCTTGACGAAGGACCGAGGGTCTTATCGTCGGCCTCTTCCGGGGAGCGGCTTCCTTCCCGGAGGCCGACGACGACGCTCGCCTGTGGGGGCTCCTCAACCGCCGGCATAAAACTCAGCTCCTTGTCCCGCTCCGCCGCTTCTTCGTCGTCATCTTCCAGGTCCTCATCGTCGTCCTCGTCCTCCACGGTGGGGGCGCGGTGCAGTTTGGCCCGCTGGGGGAGGGCGGCCTCCGATAAAGCCGCCCTGCCCTGCGCCGCGTTTGGCTCGGGATAGCGGGCACCCTCGCTCGGCTCCGTCTGGGTGGCCCGATCCGCCGTCCTCGGTCTCGGTTCGGCGGGCGGCGAACCTGCCGTGTGGCCGTTGATCCTGCCCGAAATGTTTCCTGATGATTGGCTGGAGACAAAAGCGGGGGCCGAATTCATCAAAGGCTCAAGTTTTGAAATAATTTCGCTCATTCATCGTGATTTCAATCTCGCTCCAAATAATTTTTCTATTCCCAGCACCTGCCACCGCACAAAAGAAGTCCATCCTCGACGCCGAGGCTGGGAGAAAGCGTCTCGCCCTCGTGGCAGCAGACTTGGTTGATCAGTCTGGCGGCAGCGGGGTTCACTACAAGCGACAGATCGAGCGGGTCAAACGGAGTCCGGCGGGTCGCCCGGCTGGTCGCCCGGCGGGGAGTTACTCAACCTGCGACCAGCTGCTGCTTGAGTACGGGGAGAAGCCGATCGTGGAGGCGGATGCGGCGCAAGGCGTCCGCCAGCGAGGCCTTGAGCAGCGTGATCTCGTCCTCCTGCGCCTGAAGACGCGTCTCCATCAGCGACGCCCGCTCGGTCGATTCGGCGCTGCCGTCCGCCGACGCGTCATCTGCGGACGGAGCGAACGAGGGCGCGCTTTAGCGGATTGCGCTTAACTAAATCTACGCCTGCGAGGGGAAAAAATAAAACAGCGCCGGAAAGGTGACAAGCTGCGGTGGGGCCACGCCCACTCCAGCCTTTTGGCGGCCATCTTCCCTCTTGGCAGACAAGCCGTGAGTTTTATTGTCTTTTTCCTGTGGTTCTTCCTGCTTGGAACAGGCTTTGAGAAAACACGGTACAGCATGTCGATCTGACATTTTTTGGCCCTCGGCCTGAACCTCATGACTGCAGAGGTTGCAAAAGCACACACGCTCTGTACTCGAGACCAAGTACAGACGCTTGCGTCAAAATGTAGGCCCGTCCCCGGCCCTGGGATGCAAATTGCTCATTTCCCAGCTGCAGCTTGTTTTGCTGGGGAGTCTCCCCGGAAGAAGATTCCAGAATGACAGCGTCTGTCTCGAGTTGGCCATCAATGGTGCAGTTGTTCCTACGTTATGCAAGTGCTCAAACGCCACCGTTCACATTTTTTTTCTTTTCAGAATTTTGAGCAAATTGCTTTTTGGACCTGCCCAACCCTCCAAAAACAACAAACCAAGCATTTGTTATGTGTCTTAAGTAAGAAAAATATCACTTTTCAATATTACTGGAATCCAAATGCAAAGAATGAAACTTTTTTTTTTCTTTTCTGCATCACTTCAGGAGACATTGTGCTGCTCCTTCTGGTGCCTTGATCACCCGGCGGCAGTATGAGACAGACACACAGCTAGACTGCACATGGAGACAGTCACAACTTTTTAGTAAGCTGCAGTGATCTTTGCCGTTCTTTGCAGAGGATAAAGAATATCACTCGCGAGAGTATCACATTGTCGTTCTCCATGCGCTTGCTCCCGCGTCTGCGTTAAAATATCCATCGCTGAAAGGATCTGAACACAGGTGCTTTATATTTTTAGCCCATCTATGGCCTTTTGCATTGTTTGTTCGCAACAGGCGAAGCTACGAGGTCGCTTTCAGCACACGAGGCGCACTTCGCGTGAAGTCTATTTTGGCAGTAAACTTCAACTGGGAGTGGCAAGAAGCAGCCTGAAGCCTTTTGTCGTCTCTGCCAAACTGCTGCCTGTCACGAAGCCTCAAATTGTCGCTCGAAAAGTCACCGAAAGGTTGGGCTTTTGCTGCGGTAGCGCGCCCCGTCCGGATGTCAGTCCATCTACGGCTGCTGAAGTACCGGAGCCGGATTTGGCTGTCGAATCGGCATGACTGGGCTTGCTCCCAACATGAATAGATCAATGTTTCCCAATGCCCCATGACAGAAGTTGTTTTGTATTCTTTGTCATCCATTTAGTCATGAGATAATGAATTTAATTGCCCCGTTAAATTACCGTACAGTGGCGCCTTGACTTCCAACTAGGTGTGTGTTTTCTTAATTGATCTGTATTGAAATGCCATTAATCTACAGAAGCCCCTGCCCCCCCCCCCCCAAAAAAAACGGACTTTCTTTCACATAACAAGTGTCTTCGCTCATACTATTTTCAAATTTGCCTACGATGTGGACTGGAAATATTCTTTCTATGAAGCAAATTAGTTTAGAAAGGAACAGATGCTCCTCGTCATAGTGAGCATCTGAATTTGGAAATAAAAAATCTAATTCAGTGCAGACACGATGTCTTGCAAGCAGCTGACTTAAACAAAGACACACTCAAACGCAAACACACACACACACACACACACACAGCCAATGGTGTGATTGCCACCAGGATGATGTCAAAGTACTACTTTTGTGAAGTGTCTTCACTTAAACATAATTCCATGGCATCAAGATGCAACAGGATGATGGCGTGCACTACGTTCGTGTAAAATTTCAGTTCAGTGGGGGTTGATTGTATCAAGTTTAGGAGACAATTATTTTCTCACGTTGCACCTGATCGTTTAGAAACTTCCTTTTATATTATTTACTTGGGCTGCCTTGTATTACATATTTTGTGGTGATCGGAAACATTTCAGCGTGATAAATATGCAAATACACCAAAAACAAATATGAGGAAGTGGGCAAGTACCTTTTTTGCACGATACACAATGCATATTTTAATTAGCATCACGGCTACGAAACCTCGTTGGTATTTTCTTTATAACAAGCAACAAGTAAACAGTTTATTAAACAAACACACACACACAAACCAGCTAACGCTCCACGCCCACGCATTTATGTCACGCAGAAGCATGTTCATGCAACGTTAAAAAAAAAAAAGAAAACTTTGCACAAGGCCGACAAACACGCAAGTACTCACCCAGGCTGTTAGTTGAAGACTCCATGCTGTGAGTTTTTGATTTGATTTTAAAAAAAATTATGACGCATGTCGTCGAAAGTCCCCAGGCGACCCGAAAGAAGTGTGCTTCGTCCCCATGCCGGGAGAGAGTGTCGCTCACACCTATACACACAGACACTCTTGACGTCAAGTTGTCAGTGAAGCCGAGAGAAATGTGCCCCCGAAGTCCACCATGTCGAGTATCCACACTCTTACTACTGCGTCCAAATCGTCGCTTCTCTTTTAACTCTTCATGGTGAAACCGTGCGCTTCGCTGTGTGATGTATTTGTCGCCATCGTGTGGACATTTTCATAACTGCCGTTTTAGAGTCGTTTCCGTGAACTTTACCAACATATTCAAATACAGTATACAGTACTGTAATTGACTCCTAGTGACGACCCGGTGGGTGCCTGGCTAGCGCGTCGACCTCAAGGTGTAGGGTTCGATTCCAGCTCCAGCCTTCCTGAGTGGAGTTTGCATGTTCTAACCGTGTCTGCGTGGGCTTACTCCCACATTCCAAAAAACATGCGTGACAGGTTAATGGAACACTTGTAAATCACTGGTATCAAACTCAAGGCCTGGGGCCCATATCTTTAATCTCATATTTAAATGAAGCGAACGAATTGAACTGAACTTATATGATCACACAAGTTGTTGAAAATTAAGTCATTTAAGTTCCTCTTGCTTCTATTCTTCAACACTGAGTGTTAAATGGTAGAATGCCAGGGCAGCTTCTTATCACAAAAGGTACTTTTAAAATAGCTCCCTCGCAACATAGAATGGTTGCAGCTCAGCTAGTCCATGTATCGCCACCAAAAATAAATACTGGACTGAAATACACAGAGAGCGGAACTACATCAACGTTCCTATTGTTAGGGCCGGCGGCATTCGGCGACGGAAACCGGAAGTCAGTCGGTGTTTTTGCACGGTGACACTCATGAAGAGCAACTTGAAGGAGACGGGTCAGGAAAAAAGCTTTTTAAATACACGCATACGTCAATGTGCGACATGAAAAAAGGCTCGGTTTTAACATTGACCCTCATCCCAATCGCGATGTGCCGTTTGAATAAATCATGTCGAACGGTTTCATTTCTAAAATGTATATTTGCTATTATTATAAGCCACTGTAACCTTTGGCAGTTTCAGATCAAAACGGTACTGCACTTTAATTTAACCAGGTTACTTAAATAACGATTGAATTGCATAAAAGTGAAATGACAGCTCCACCCAAATGTCTTGAAACTGCTCTTAAAAAATTAAATGGAAATTTATTGTCATTAAAAGTCACATTCAACTGAATTGGATCTTAAAAAATGTTACGCGCTGCTCGGAAAGTAAAAAAAAATACTGTAACAGATAAACAAAAAATATATACAGCAGTGTTGACATTTTGCAGTTTAAAGATTAACACTGTGCTTAAACATATGACAACAAAAATATTTATTCCATTAAATAATATCTATATTATACTTTAAATTTGGATAATATTTAATGTATTGGACAGACTGGCAACTTCACTGGTTTAGAAGCAGATACCCTGTGGTCGATTGCCTTCTACGGGGCTCCTTTTTTGTCAGTGCGAAAATTATTCCGCTCATATTGTCCTAAAGTAGCAAAACACAGCGAGTAAATGGTGACTGTTAGTAAACTAAAAAAAGAAAATATATACCGTATATATACAAACACACCTCTCTCTCTCTCAGGTCATTTTGTGTAGTCGACTGTCAGGTGTTTTCTTCCCACTGCTGCAGTCCGACCATGAAGTGCACACGCTGCCTGCTCCGGCTGCTTGGCCAGTCCGCCTACCCTGCAGCCCGGCCCACTCGCCCCAGTTCACTACGCAGTCCACAGGATGATCAGGTAAAACTGTTGTTGGGGCCTGCGTGCCAAAAGAATTGAATAATTTTATGTCCACCCATCAAATTTTAAATAATCCACATACAAAATATTAAGTCATGCACTTTCTGAGTACATTTACTTGTCCTGAGAGTAAAAAAAACAAAACACAAAAAAACTAGTTTTTCATGAGCATGACGACAACGCGACTGTTACTGCTGCTCCCAGAAATGATGCGAACCCCTTATCCATTGACACGGCATCCTCTGACGACTTGGTACAGGCCGTGAGGTGTTTCCGCGGTAACAAAGGTGGCCCCGTGACCGCCGAGTTCATCGGCGAGGACCGCACCAAGACGCCCGTGGCCACGCGCGACCCCTTCGCCGCGGAGCACAAAACCAAGGCCTCCTTTGCCGAGGCGCTGCAGGCGTTCGCCAAGGCCGATGTGAGGCGGCGGGGTCACGTGGAGTTCATCTACGCCGCACTCAAGAAGATGCCCGAGTTCGGCGTGGAGCGTGACCTGGCCGTCTACAACCAGCTGCTGGACGTCTTCCCCAAGGAGGTGTTTGTGCCCAGGAACTTCATCCAGCGCATGTTCAATCATTACCCCCGGCAGCAGGAGTGCGCCGTGCAGCTACTGGAACAAATGGAGAACTACGGTGCGTGTTACGAGTTTCACGAGGCGCTCTGAAGGCCAAGCTCAATTTTTCTTTCACGCCAGGTGTCATGCCCAACGTGGAGACCAAGGTCCTGCTGGTTCAGATTTTTGGCGCCAAGGCCCACCCAATGAGGAAGTACCAGCGCATCATGTACTGGTTCCCCAAATTCAAACACGCCAACCCTTTCCCCATCCCGCATCACCTGCCCGAAGACCCGGTGGAACTGGCTCGCTTCAGCCTGAAGCGCATCGCCAACGACCTGGACGCCAAAGTCACCGTTTACCAGGTTGCCTTTTCAGGCCATTTCACTTTGTGATGAACATTTTTTTTTCAGGTCCAGTAGCAGCAGCTTCAAAAGGTCTTAGTGAGAGAAAAATGAGAGCAAGATAAATCATTTCTTAACTTTGTCCATCATTACTCTGACCTAAAACCAGTACAGTTGTGTGGGGTGGGGGATCAATTGCCGAAATCTTTTTTTTTTGTTCACTAATGAGGGTGGCTTTTTAAATTAGGAAATTTTCATTTGAAACATTCTCATAGCTTTTCTTTTTGAAATCGGGGTGTACATGATTTGACAAGAGATTATCTTTTGCACAAAGAGGAAGTTTTTATTTTTACGTTATCTGTATTTTTATTTTTCCTGAGGGGACGTTTCAAAAAGTGACACTGTCATTCACTCCAAAGTGAAACTGTCATTTTCCATCAGTGTTGCCGCCACGCGAGTCAATTAGCGGATGTCCTCACCAGATGCCCTGCACGGATGCGACGGAGAGCGGCCACCAGATCAGCCTCCCCCACATCGTCGGCATCCAAAGCCCCGACCAGATGGAGCTCCTCGGGAAGCACGACCCGAGCAGGCCCGTTTTCGTGGAGGGACCTTTCCCCCTCTGGCTGAGGAAGACGTGCGTCCACTACTATGTTCTCCGAGCCGAACCCGTGCCGCCCGGCGACAAGGTGAGCAAGGCCAGACCTGGTTTCAAAAGACATCCAAAGACTATGAAATATACTTAACGGAATTTTGTCATCTTAACCAAAATAAAGCCAAATTAATTATTTTTTTTAATTGTCTTTTTTTTTTTTAAATAAAGGTGGAGGAGTCCTTTGACCCAGAGCGGTGTCTATACTATCCTCTGCAACTCGACCTTGACTTTGATCGGGACTTTGGGGACTTGGAGACCTTTGATGTAGAAGATTGTAAGATGATCACATTTCGGATTGGATTCTTAAAAAAAAAAAAAGTTGGGTAACTTGATTGTGTATTTTTTTTTTTTTTGTCCAGTGGATGAAGGTCCAGTTTTTGCCATGTGCATGACCAGCCAGGGGGACCAGGCCACCCTCAACCAGTGGATCAGCGGTCTCCAGGAGAGCAACCCCATCCTGGGTCAGATCCCCACCGTGTTCCGCTTGCAAGCCGGCACAAGGGAGCTGCGAGCGGAAACCTCGAGAGAGGAGTCCCCGAGGGAGGAGTGCCCGGCGCCCGAGGTCACGGAGGAGGCGAGAAGGCGCAGCAACTGACCGTAGGACGCATCTCCCCTTCCGTTTTCGAAAATGCTTGTCCTCACAAGACGTCGCGGGTAAGCTGGCGCCACCCTGGACCGGAATCGCAAGTTAGGAGTCTTCGATGAATCCAACGTGCGTGTTTTGGGGGGGGGGGGACAAAGCCGAGACTTGAACCCTGCACATCACATGTCCGGCGTGCGGCCTCAATAAGGACTAACTCACATGTGACGAAAGAAGACCAAATTATTCCAAAGGTTAAAAAAAAAAAGTTTTAATTGCAGAAAAAAAAATGCATTTGAAAACTGTAAACAAGTCCCAAATCCACTCTTGAGAGGTTGACCCAAACGGTAATCAAGTGCGCTGTAATCAGCAGTGGTCGGCAACATTCGGCCCGCGGGCCAAAATGGACCCTATGCCAATAATATCTGGCCTGCCAGATGACGTTGACGAGGAAAACTCCCCCCTGATAAATTAGCGATGCAACATTTGCAGTCTTAAAAGTGCCCGGATATTGTGACGAGCCTTTGCGCTCCGCGGGATTTCCTACACGGGGCACCCAATCGCCGACTGGCCCGCGAGATTTTGTTTTTAGGTAGGACAAGCAGGTTTTACCTGATGAGTCAAGTCAGTTCGGCCAGTGATCCAACTGTGAAGAAGGGAAAAAAAAAATTTAAAAATTGGGCCCGCAGCCACCCTTAGTTGCCGATCCCTGATGTGTATATGCATCAATTGCATTGTCTCAAATGAACAACTTCTCGATGGAACGTCGTCGTCATCATGCTGGAGAAGGTTGCTTTTGTCCCGCAGTTCAGTTCCTGTACGTTTCTGCAAAAAAAAAAAAAAAAACAAGCGTGGGGGCGTTATCAACGAATGCCTGCACTGAAAAATTGCTGCAATTGCCATGGCAACATCAGTCAATGTGGGGAAGGTCTTTAGTGAAACGAGCAATAAACTGCGCTCCAAATGAGCAGCGAGCCGCCGTTTTGGTTCATTCTCTTAACCGGTAGAAAAAAAAAAAAATCAACAATTGCATGAGCTTCCTGTTTTGAACAAAACAAAACAAAACTGCCACGATGACGACATCATTCGATTCAAATTTGCTTGAGTGAAACTCCTGACGGCAGCTTCAGCGGAACAACAAAGTTTCTGAGTTGCACACGCGCGACTGAAATGGTACGAGGGTGTTTTCCTTCAGTGGCCGAAACTCCTTCATGGACCTTTTTTTCCCGCAACTAACGCCAATTGTGCTCCGAGTTGCGCATTACATCATTCAACTGAACGATCATTTTCAAATTATTGACAAGAATGATGACTTTCATTAAAAAAATCATCATATAATTCAGACTTTTTTTTTTTTTTAACAGCTGCCTTCTTAATATGAACCCCTTGGGTAACAGAAACTCCTTATTACTCTTTTAATTTTTTTTTTTTTTTAACAAACCAATTTGTACTCTCTGAATTCTTGAAATGTCCAGTCAATGACAAACTTGCATGACAAAACTCCTCCATATGCCTTTTTTTTGGCGAACAAACCCATTTTTTTTTTTTTTTTGCTCCCGGATAGCCTCCAAATTATTTCAAAGAACCACCATTTTCAGCGCCGCAATTCAACGGCTGCTCTCGTAATACGATGCGTGGCGGAAACTCCTGAATAAGCCTTTATCATGGCACGCAAATGAATTACGTTCACAGAAGCACTTTCCACGTCATCATTTGGAACACAGTTTAAAGTTTCATGACGCGACGATGCTCAAAATTTCTCTGGAAAAACAGAGCGGTGCGCCTACCTGCCGCAGTGGCGTGGCGCCGCTGGAGCTGCCGAGTGAAGAAGCGCTCGCGCCGCGACACCTGCTCGTCCCAGGCCTCCAGGATGCGGCGGCGCTCGGCGGGCTCCAGGGCGCGCGTCTGCGGGTGGGTCTCGTCGATGTGCGCCAGCGCGCCCTCCGGGCTGTGCGAGTGCTGCTGCTCGCCGCACGCCATGCACACCAGCAGCTGGTTGAGGGGGTCGTAGTCCATGAGGTAGAAATTCCTCCACGTGTCCTCCGACACGGGATCATCATCATCGCCGGGGGGGGTGCGCTCGGCGTCGGCTGACAGAAGCTCATCTGGCGAGGCGGTTGAGGAATATTCAAATGTATTTTAAAAAAAAATTTTTTTTAGAGCTCACATCTGTCAGTATGTTACCTGGCATCGGTGTCGCGTCGTGAGAGTCGTCCTCGCCGTCCACCGAATTGCTGCAAAAAAAAAAGATCAATACGATGTGGTCGCATGAGCGGACTACAGCCGAGCTGATAAGGATTTTTATACCGTTTGCTGTTCTTTGACAAGGTTACTGTATACATGAGTGTTAGCTAAATCGATTAAGATTTTGCTCATACAATACAATACAATACAATACATTCTGATTTATATAGCGCTTTCACAACAGCGGCAGCTGTAACAAAGCGCTTTACAAAACAGTTAACATAAAGTAAAATAATAAACACAACACACAACATAAAACACAAACAGTCGTGCAGTCCTAACCACTTTTCCGTCACACGCTTTGTTGTTTGAAGCGGTTTGAGATGAAAGAGGAGAGAATCAAAGTGTCCTTTAACCAGTGGATCAGAGACGTCATGCTCAAAATGAGCACACGTCGGCTACAAGCTAAGTTTCAAAGTCAACAAGAAGCTGTAGCATCCATTGACGAAAAAAGAGATTGGTTCACTTCTCCTGTCCCATGGAAATCCACTTCAATTCCAAGCGGCGACTCACGGTTCCAAATACGCATCGGTGCTCTTCGCCAACGCTCCTCTCTCCTCATCCTCAACTTCAGCGGCCATCCATCCAGCCGCACCGACGCCAACTGTCCAACAGCGCTGACATAGCCACTGAACAAATCGGGGTTGTGAAAAATGCTGCCCATTACTGGCGCAAAAAACACAAGCGCCCCAGGTCTATCCAGCACCGACAGTCAATGGCGACGACATTCCTCCCAATCAAAATCTGTGCTGGTACACGCGTGCTGCCGAGAAGGCGCAACCACCAAGCACAGATACTGCTCCTTTGACGAATGTCGTGGCCAAAAAGCGCTGAAAACAGTCCATATCAGGTCCACACGATCAAACAACAAACAACATGTGACAAAACAAAAGACAAAAACAGCAAAAAAGAACAAAAAAGCAAGGCTCTTGAAGAGCACTTGCCGAAGGCTGCCTACTCGGGCGCCATCTTGGAAAAAAAAAAAAAAAAAAAAAATGTGCCTGCCCCAAGGTGGTCTTCATCTGTATCAACAAACATTCATTCATTCATTCATCTTCCGAGCCGCTTGATCCTCACTAGGGTCGCGGGGGGTGCTGGAGCCTATCCCAGCTGTCTTCGGGCAGTAGGCGGGGGACACCCTGAATCGGTTGCCAGCCAATCGCAGGGCACACAGAGACAAAAAAACATCCACGCTCACACTCACACCTCGGGACAATTTAGAGTGTTCAATCAGCCTGCCACGCATGTTTTTTTGGAATGTGGGAGGAAACCGGAGCACCCGGAGAAAACCCACGCAGGCCCGGGGAGAACATGCAAACGCCACACAGGGAGGCCGGAGCTGGAATCGAACCCGGTACCTCTGCACTGTGAAGCCGACGCGCTAACCACTGGACTACCGGGCCGCCCTAACAACAAACAAACCCCCAAAAATGCATTCTTTAAAACGTTACCTGATAAGATGTTCTGCTGCGTCGCTGAAAGGGTCCGACATGGTCTGCTGACAAAACTCCTGTGTGATAGAAGAAAAAAAAATTCCATGTATTCCATAAGAAGGTAAAATAAAAATAAAATGCGGCCGTCACGCGAGCATAGATCAACAACGATTTGTGTGTTGTATTGAAATAAAGAGATTAGTGTCTGGCGTTGCCATGGAGACTCCAGATGGCCCGCTTTAGCCGACCGCGTCGGTAACCGGCCCTGGGTTTTGTTCCCCGATACTTTGTACCTGGAGGTCCCGAGCAGGCGACGGGCAGTCGCTCCTCTCAGAGATCCACTTCCCGCCCTGAGACTTCCTGGCTCTCTGCTGCTTCTTTTTAATCCTCCAGTACTCGCGTTTGCGCTTCAAAAAGTCTTCCTCAGACTCCTCGGGGCGGCGCTTGGGCGTGCTCACGGCGCGAAGCGGCGCCGGGGACGGCCGCGACCGCGTCAAAGGAGCGGGCGGCGCGCTTCGGGCGGGAGGCTCGATGAGGTGCAGGATTATGTGGGAAAGCGGGTTGTCCGGGGGTTTCAGAGCGGGGAGCGCCGGGTCCGAGTCCGCGCAGTCGGGCGGTTTGACGGCGAGGGTCTCGGGCAATTTGAGCAGCACGACGGGAACGCCGCCGCCCGGAGACGAGGCCGGCTTAGGAAGGAGCTTCACCGGCGTCTTGGCGACGTTGACGGAGCGCACGGCCAGAGGCGGAGCCTGCGAGACAAAAAAAAAAAAAAACGCATCGATGATGCGGAGCGAAAAACAACAAGAAACCTTTCAAGATTTCAGATTTCCGCAGGAGTGGACACTGACGGGAACGCGCCAGGGCATGCGCAGACCGGACCGCAAACAGAATGCACACCCGCTACCCAATCCCCAGACCGGCGTCGAGCAATGTGGGGAATGATCACCAAGGTGTGTCACCTGGTTGCTCCTGAGGGGAAGACTCCGGGCACCGGCACCACGCCCGCCGCCGCCGCCGCCGCCCTTGCCCCGCCTCTCCTTCTGCCGAGCCCTCTGCTGCCTCTTCATCAGCTTCCAGTACTCCCGCTTCTTCTGCAGGCTGGCCACCGGGCTCGGGCAATGCCGGGGGACCGCATCGGGGTCTTGAGCTCGGACGACAGGGACCACCTTCGCTCCGTCGGGCTCCTCGCTCACCTCCGGTTTATCGGGTTCCCCTTTCACCTTGGTTTCAACATCAGGCTTTTGGTCTTTGCCGTCGTTCACCGTGCTCAGGGACTCTTCCAGAAGCTTCTTCATTGAGGCCACCACCAGCAGAGTGGTAGCCTGGGAGTCGGCGGCCGGAGCCGGGTCCGACTCGCGCTTGGGCACCGCGAGCGAAGGCTTGAGGTCTGGACTATGGTCTTGCTCCGGGGTAGGATTTAGATCAGGGTCCCGTTTGACGGCGCGAGTCGGCTCGCTCGCGTTCGAGAGAGACGCTTGGGACGCCGGCCTCGGGGCCTTGTCGCTTTGGAGCGTCGGGGCGACCTCCTGCCCCAGGCGAGCGGCGCGTGCCGCCCGCTGTTGCCGCTTGGTCACCCTCCAGTATTCGCGCTTCTTCGCCATCCGGTCTTCATTGGTCAAGGCTTTATCCGAAACCAGCATTTTCATGACGCAGCCGGCCGCCCGGCCGACTCGGGAGGCGGCCTCGGGAGAGCCGGCCTTGCAAGTGAGGCTGAGGTGACTCGTGAAAGAATTGACGGGCGTCGTCTTTGAGCTTTGGGTGGGAGCTCGCAGAAAGACTTTGGGTTCAAAAACCGCAAGCCCGTCGTTCCCGGCGACGCCATTGACGGACTTTGTCCGGGGAATGCCCGCGGACACGGTCCCGTCCTCTTTGATGAAGCCCCCGATGGTCTCGAGTCCACGCTCCGACGCCCGTGCCCTCCTCATCTCCTTCAAGATATTCTGGTAGCGTCGGACTCGCCGCTTCAGGGAGTCCTTCTCCTTGAGCCGGGCCTTCGCCTCCATCGACATCTTTGCTCGCTGCTCCCGCTTTTTAATCCGCCAGTACTCTCTCTGTTTGGCGATGATCCGCTCCGGGGTGTCGCCGGCATCCACCGGTGGGACGCTTCTCATTTTCGACGTCAAGGTCCTGGACAGGGATTTGACTTTTTGATGTCTCTGCGCTTCCAAGGATCTCTGCCATGGTGTTCGGCATCGAGTGATGTTCGACAGAGGTACAAAATGCGGAGACCTTCGCGAAGATTCTGTCGTCATTTGAGTGGATTTGCGCAAAGTCTGCGTTTGGGTTTGGCCACCTTGGTTGGCGTGAGGAAAAAGAAAGTGAGCGGGCGCAGTTATCACCGGCGAGATTCTCTCTCTGGTTTTGGTGAGCCTCGCAGCTATCTTGGCCCGCTGCTCTCGCTTTTTCAGCCTCCACTGCTCCCGGCGACGAGCCACCCGATCCTCCTCATTCTCATTCTCCGTTGCTGACGCCTGCTCGATTTTGACCCGCGTGACTCGTGTCCGGCCACCGTTGGTCATGGTCCCGACAGTCCGAGTGGTTTTAACCGAGAGACCCGCCGAACTGGAAGTCGTCGAGGTGGCGCCGTCCAACTCGGAGGCCGAGTCACCTTCACTCTTGACCGTCGGCATGCTACTGCAAACGCGCAAAATCTCGTCCCATGGAGTCCCTCATTCCTTCCGTCCAGGAGGTTTTGTTCCGCCGTGGCTGTGCTTACAGGATCATGCAAAGAGTCGTGTGTTCTACGGGACACGGAGCAGATCATACAAGGGCTGGTGGGAGTACAAAACAAGAAGAAAAGGTCAAAAAGCTTCCCCAAAAATATCAACAAAGAAACATACTAATTGATTAAAAAAATAAACATATACATTAAAAAATGAATATGTGTGTAGACTCTTATTGGAAGTACAATCTTTTTGAAATGTTTCTGTGCAATACATTTTAGTTCAGGGGTTTTAAACTCATTTTTGTCAAGGGTAACATCATAGTTACGTTTTCCTTCAGAGGGTCAATATGAAAGTGGACCCTCAATAAATATATACAGTACACAACAAATGGAATACCGCTACCTAGTTTGTTCAAATACTACATTTATTATAAAAAGGGGATTGGTAACAAATGCAATGTCTAAGCATTTTAAAAAAGTCTTCAGTGTTGGTATTTCAGTGAAAAACAACCGGTCAAAGTGCACAATTTTGTCTCGAGAGGGAAGAAATTTCATCGGACATTTGACAATGAAGTACTTGACAATTTGCTTTCGCAGCCACAAAAATTGATGTCGCGGGCCAGATGTGGCCCCCGGGCCTCGCGTTTGAAACCCGTGTTTTAACTGAATCAAGCAACCTTTGAATTCTCGAAGTGGAGTTCATGGTAAAAAGTTACACAATAATACAGCGGCTCACAATACCGATAATATAATTACGTTTCTTGTTTTTATGTTTTACGAACGTTAAGTTTGCTTTTATCTAACGTCTGTTTTTTTTTTGGCGGGGTGGGGGTGCTAAAGTCCGACTATCCCTTTAAAATGTGTCGTCACTGTGACACTATCCCTTGAACTGTGTCCTCCAACTGCCAAAACGTCCCATTTTGGGAGCCTTTTGCTTCATTCAAACCGCAGCAAACTCAAATCCTTGCGAGTACGTGACCAAAAAATAGTGCAAAACGGCTTTGGCGGCGGAAGTGTGTGTGTGTGTGTGGGGGGGGGGCACGGTCGTCGAACGAGGCTACGGACCGCGTCTCACAATGGACATCTTGTCCTCGTCGGTTGTCTGCGCCCGTGGGCCTCGCGCGGCAAGCGAGAAAGGAGCAAGCGAATTGAAAGCATGCACGGTCGTTTACCTGGTCACAGAGTAATTTGACTCGGGTTTTTTTTTTTGGTTTGTTTTTTTAACGGTAGTGAGGGTTTCTTTTTCGGTCTATGTGAGGACAGCTCCGAGAGGACCGCACGGTTAGCTCACGCCACTAGCTAGCCGGGGACTGGCTGCCTTGACAACGCACGGCAGGACCCGGATATTGGCCCGACCCACTCTGTGGTCTGTGGACACACATGTTCGGGATGATGGCGTTATACTGTGAATACATTTATTCATAAACATCGAATCATAATAACACTAATGAGCATAAAATATGATTTAAAGGTGCGTGCCTAAAATATGAATAATATAGAATGAAAACGAAACTGCCTAAAAATGTAAGTCAAAAATAATATTGTAACTTGCGTTCAACGTGAATAAAATAAAAGGTACGTAGTGTGCATGAAATATACATATTTTAAAACGTGTGCATGTATTCAATAAAATGTAAAAAAAGGTCAAGCCAAAAATCTTGGCGGTGGTCGAAAAATATATGAAAAATGCTTGTGTGTGTAAAAATAAAAATTCTAAAATGATGGATGCGCGTAAAAAAAGAATACAATGAATAAAAGGTCAAACTGTGGAGGAAATAAAAACATTCTTAAGGGGTGATTGTGTTTTAAAAGTGCATGTGAAATAAGAATAATTTGAAGAGTACAATGGAAAATATTTAAAACGTGTGCGTAAATATTGAGGAAAATAGAATAAAAGATTAGAATGTGGGAAATAAAATACATTTTTACATACAAATACATACAAAATGTATAAAACAGGCAAAACCAGTAAAAACCCAAGTGTGTAAAATAGCCACAATAAAAAAAAAACAATCCCAAAACAATATTTGTGTCTATCTTAAAAGAAAATCACAAATAAGTAATATTCATTTTCTTTTTTTAAAAAAAGTATAAACTCATTCCACACCTTCAGATTACACTGGCATTGATTTTTATCCTGCATTTAAAAGTAATAAAAATGTATTCATCCATCCATCCATCTACGACTAATACTAATGACGATGATCATTAGGTTCGCCCCGACGGACGTGTGATGACGCAACGGCGGCTCTGGGCTCTCGTGGACACGAGTACTGTCTCTTTAAATTTACCCAGGAGCCCCTTAAGGAGCCCCAGGGGCCCCTCGTCCGGCTCCCCACCCTGAAGACAAGCAAGAGTCTCCAAAATACGCGACTGGAGGCCCACGCTCACGCTTTTGTCGCACCTTTTCCACGGGAGGAAAAACTGTTAACTTGTCAATAGAGGGGTTTACGTTGAGGGTGTCGCTCGCGCGCGCACGCACGCGCGGGTCGTCGGGGCTTCCGTGAGATGCCAGATGCGCCTCGCGAACGTGCTCGTGCGCGCGTGACACGTCCCGGAACCGGAGCGAGTGCGGGATGGACGACGCCACCGAGCTCCGGGGTGCCGAGCGGGCTCGGCCACGGCCGGAGCCGCTCTCATTAACCGTACGCGGGGAGGAGGAGGAGGAGGAGGACGAGGCGGCCCGCGGGCACAGCCACTCGGGAGGTGAGGTGACTTTGAAGAAAAAGGAAACTCAGTGTCATGCTTTTAATGCGTGCGTGGCTGTCAAACCCACGGCCATTGTCAGTGGGACAATACCAATACGGCTTGGCCCCTCTGTCTGTGTGGGCTCCTGTAAACAAAGGCTTAACAGCGCCGAGGCGCGCGCGGACCCCATCGTGTGGACGGTGGCGGCATTACATCCTTAAAAAAAACACCGAACCAGCTAGCATTAGCATGAAGGCCTACTACACTACTAAACACTACTAATTCACTTTCAAAAGTGCTGCTGGGGTTTCTCCCTGCTGGCTGGATTTCATTTGGGGGTGGGCTGTACCCTGGACTGGGCGCCAGCCATTCGCAGGGCCCATAGGGATGAACACCAATCTGTGCTGTATGTTACATTACGCACAGCACATTTGACAATAAAGTTCCATTCAATTCATTTCAGTCTTCTATCCCGCCTCCTCTCATTTGGTTGCATGTGAGATGGACCTCATCCCATTTTACTGAACGACAACTGTAATGGGCGTCTTCTCTGTAAATGCCTGGGTAGGTCTAGCTGTGCCCTGTGACCGACTGGCAATCAGTACAAGGGTGGAGCTAGTCTCAAAGCCATCAAGTCATCTGAGCTAGGCTCCAACTCCACGATTTACATACTAACCTGGGCTGCCAATCGGCTCTGGCGGCTGGAGTGTGATGTGATGAAGCAGTGATGTTTTTTCAAATCTGAAAACACAGTGACCACTGCGTTATTACACCAGGATCCCTAGCAAAAGCAAATTTGACAGACTGCAGTGTCTCAGTATCGTGATTGAAAGACCGTGATAAATCGTCATCACTCCCACATACACATTATCAGATTTTTTTTAAACATTTCAATCTCACAGATGAAATGAGCATTTAGAGCTTCTGCCTGACTTATTAGTATGACCGTACAACCACACGTGGCATTTTGGACAGAAAATAGTTTGAAAATGCTACTGAAACCTAACTTGAACATTACGATGTTCAAGTTAGGTAACCTCAGTCAGTGGCAATGTAAGATGGCCACCAGTGGCTTCAATTCTCCATAACGCGGTCCAAACTTTTTAACATTTTAACAGTTGCTTGAGCTCGAGATGGCAGCAAAGTGCATCCTTGATTGAAATTTGCTGCTGACCAGTTTTATCTTTCAACATTGCCCTCGAAAATCCCTGACCTCAACCCAATAGAGAACACGAATATACGCAATCGAGTCCAATAAGGGTTGTGCCTTTTTAGCAGAAGACGCACTTTCCAATGGCCACGCGACCCAAGACGAATGCGAGGCGGATTCGGCGGTCCTGGCAGGGCCGGTCCGATCGCCGGGCACCAGCTACTGGAGCATCAGCGAGGGCCCGGACCGGCCCCCGATCCTGTCGCCGGCGCCGGGGCCATCGGGACGCAAAGTGCGGCGGGCGTCGCGGCCCGGCCTGAGTCGCATCCCGGGCCGGGACCACCGGCGCTATTACCACGAGTACTGGCGCAGCGAGTACCTGATGGACTTTGACCCGCTGCGGCACGGCATGATCTGCATGGTGTGCGGCAGCTCGCTGGCCACCCTCAAGCTGAGCACCATCAAGCGCCACATCCGCCAGAAGCACCCCGACTCGCTGCTGTGGAGCCCCGCCGACAAGGAGGTCATCCGCTCGGGCTGGGAGAGCCACCTGAGCCTCGGCGCCCGACCCGTCCGAACATCGCCTCGGGGGCACCCGGAAGCCGACGGCGAAGAGCTCGCCGACGATGTCGGTGAGTCCATTCGCATCTACGTCAGGGATGAGTCACAAAATTAGTCGGCAACTCGTTTATGCATGAAGCTGCTTTTTTTTTTTTTTTAATGGGTCATTCATTCATCCATTCATCTTCCGTACCGCTTGATCCTCACAAGGGTCGCGGGGGGGGGGGGGGGTGCTGGAGCCTATCCCAGCTGTCTCCGGGCAGTAGGCGGGGGACACCCTGAATCGGTTGCCAGCCAATCACAGGGCACACAGAAACGAACAACCATTCGCGCTCACCCTCACACCTAGGGACAATTTAGAGTGTTCAATCAGCCTGCCACGCATGTTTGTTGGAATGTGGGAGGAAACCGGAGCACCCGGAGAAAACCCACGCAGGCCCGGGGAGAACATGCAAACTCCACACAGGGAGGCCGGAGCTGGAATCGAACCCGGTACCTCTGCACTGTGAAGCCCACGTGCTAACCACTAGACCACCAGACCACCCTAATGGGTCATTCATCGTTTTAAAAAAATGTGCATTGTATAAAATGCAAGTAAGATTTTGGTCCATCGTGTCTATTATGGTGCAGTTAAAAATACAAACAGGCGTGGTGCTAAATAACTAGCGATTTTGTTTTCCGACTCACCTGCGCTCCACATCCTCCAGGAGCCGCGGCACCCGAGGCACAGCCGCAGCAGAGGCGGAGCCTCTCTCCCGGGCCCGAGGCGACGGGCGACGAGGCCGGCGATGAGGCGGCGGCGGCGGCGGAGGCCCGCACGCTGGAGTGCTACCTGAACGCGTCGCTGCACGCGTGGTTCCGCCAGGAGTTCCTGATGGAGTACGAGGCGGAGGCGGGCCGGCTGCTGTGCATGCTGTGCGGCGGCCAGCTGCCCTCGCTGCACCTGGACCACATCAAGAGCCACGTCCTCCAGCGCCACCCCGACTCGCTCGTCTACTCCTCCGAGCAGAAGCACTGCGTCCTGCAGGCCTGGGCTCACACTCACGGTGAGCACTCGTAACTTCCTCTAGCGCACAGGTGTCAAACTCAAGGCCCCGGGGGCCACATCTGGCCCGCCACATCATTTTATGTGGCCCGCGAAAGCAAATCAAACATGTCACCTTCCACAATGCTTGCCAAACCAAAATTTAAAAGTCTCACGTGATAAATAAGAGACAAATTCTAAGCATTTTTTTACAACCAGACCGCTCATTACGGTACTTGAACAATAGTTAAATAATCCGTTATTATTGACGTTTGTTGTTTGGTTTCCCTCCAAGGGAAACGGTAACAAAAATGTGGCCCCTGACAAAAATTTGACACCGCTGCTTTAGCGCATGACATTTCCGTGCACGGGTGAAACAACTCGGGCACACTAACTTGTAAATTCTCAGTCCGCCCCTCGCCCCCCCCACTACTGGGTGATTTTTTAAATGATACAACTGTCTTACAAGTGACATTTATCCACGACATTTCAGCGCACAAGTAGAGTCAATTTTGGGGTCGTTTTATGCTAACCGTCCTTTTAATGGCGGCGCGGGCACCCGCGGCGGCTCCTCTCTCTCCTGTGGTCGAGAGGAAAGAAATTTCATCCGTGCTGTAAAGTTGACTTGAACTACCAAATTGTTTTTTCCTCTTGGGCGTGGCAGACGAGTCTGAGAACTCGATCCAATCAGAAGCAATCGCCAAAGACGAGGCCGATGGCGGCACGTGGGACGCCTCGCCGTCTCGGGACGGCGGTGCGACGGGTGACGACGACGGCGGCGTGGAGGCTCCCCGGCCGGGCACCAAGCGGCGCCGCGGCGCGTGCGGCGACTCGTGGCAGCTGCGCCTGGACTACCTGGTGGCGTACGGGCCCCGGGGCCGCCACGTCTACTGCATGGTGTGCTCTCAGGCGCTGCGCGGGACGCAAGTGCGCAGCTTCCGCCGCCACATCCAGGAATGCCATCCCGAGACGTTCAGCCTGAGCCAGCGAGAACGCGAAGCCAGAGCCGCCGCCTGGACCAAAGACTATTGCGCGGACGGCATCCTGGCGCAAGACGGTGAGATGAGCCCCCCCCCCCCCCCCCCCCCTGCCATTTGCAAAAGATTAGAACTTGAAGAACGGGACGATAATAAACACAGAGTGAATACTTGACAGGTAAACGAGCAATTATGTCCAAATTCCCGCTGTAATTGTAATCGTGTTTGGAGGAATTTGAATTTGTTCATTTTTTTTGTGGGAATAAGGTCAGATCAAAGAACAAAATTTTTATTATAATATATTATTTGCAGAAATGAAAGAAAAAAAAATCATGTACTATGCAAACATGCGAGTATTGAGGAGTAAGGCTGTCAGATAAAATGTGCAAAAAGTTGACGTGACACATATGACACCCCCCCCCCCCAACTCAATGTGGGGAAAAAGTAAAGCGTTGCAAGCATTTGCCGGATTGTTGGCTCGACATCATTTTTTTCCGTTCCGTTTTTAGCGTTTGCAACCACAAAAGCGCCTTCCTCCCGTCTTGACTTTTGACTTGGCCAATCTGCAGAAATCAGCACAAGTGACGCCGCCGTCCTCAATACCGGCGGAGGCCCGAATGAGAACAGCTCCCCCGACACCAAATCGGCGGTGAAAGAAGAAGAGGATGACGAAGAGGAGGAGGACGACGGAGGAGGAGGAGGAGGAGGAGGAGTCAAGGACGCGGCCAAGGACGCCACGCCGCGCCACAGCCACTACCCGGGCAAGGACCAGCGGCGGAACTACCAAGTGCGCTGGCGCACGGACTTCCTGATGGACTACGACTGCCGGCGGCACGGTCTGATCTGCATGGTGTGCGGCGCGGCGCTGGCCACGCTGAAGGTGAGCACCATCAAGCGCCACATCCAGCAGGTGCACGCGCACTCGCTGCGCTACGGCGACGACGAGCGGCGCCGCGCCACGCTGGCCTACGACCGCGACGCCGCCCTCTTCGCCCACGCCGAGGACTGCTTCCTCTCCCGGGATCACGCGCGCGCCGAGACGGGCCACTTGGCTACATAGAAGGGGGGGAGGGGGGGTGCGTCCTGACACAAGTGGCGGAACCCAAAAGCCTTCCGAGAAATACGCTGCATTTGGGAAGTTCTGTGGAGAACTCGGCTTTATGTTACGGCTTTATTCCAAAACGGAATCCATTTTTTTTCCTGCGTATGATTTTGACCTCATAATCCAAAAAAAAAAAAAAAAAAAAAAAAAAAAAGTCTTCATCTGACAGGCTTATTCCAAATTCAGGGTCGTGAAAAGGGCGGCTGACAGGGCGGTGCCCCCCCCCCCCCTGCCCACCCCCCCAGTCTTCCCTCTGCAACAAAATGAATTTAATCACTTTTTTGCCCTTTGATATGCCACGCCCCATTTTCATTCAACTTCAATTGTTGGGTGTACATTTTTGCATTTGTATTCAATCATAAACGAGGCAATCACCGATATCTCTTCACGTTTGACACTCAACGGAGCCACTTTATGTTCCAGCGCTTATTCCAATACGGAATCAATTCATCAAGTCTTAATGTTCACAAACGACGCACAGTGTTCACCACACGCATTCGCCAGGACGGCTTTGGAGCCTTCTGGGGGTCAAGGAACGAGGTTGAATTGAGTCGAGGGCTTCAATTAGTGCTTTGCCGCCGTTTTGTGAACCAGCATGGCAAAATTCAGCACAGGATTTTGACGCTTGAAAGAACCAACCCATCTCCCGAGTGTTTCAACCCGACTAACCAATTGAGTTCACGCGTTGACATCATGTGACCCGAGACGTGACCGCCCACTACTTTCCAGATGCACCGTATGTGCCCCGCGATTGGCCGGCCACCCCGCCTCTCGCTCCCTAATGAGGACGAGCACTCGGCAAGCACTTGGGAGGAGCCCGGCGTGGACTCAACGCATGCGTCGCATTTCCAAGACGGCGTGGAGAACTTCGGAACGCTTCTCAACCGGAAAAAAAAATTTTAAAATCTCAGGGATCGTGCTTCCGTTTTAACGACGGTGTGATGCAAGACGGGTTGCCGCCTGACCGATTGGGGAACGTTGTAAGCGAAAGGTCGACGCAGCAAAGAGGCACTTGGGTAACATTGACGTGTTTTCCAGACAACGGCACTTCATGTGGGAAGGAGGAGCGACATCGTCCACAAAAAAAAAATTTCAGCACTTAATTCATTGGAAATGACAGCAATGAAATGGCGCCTTTTTGTTACATGTGCTTGACCTCCACGTCACCTTTGATTAAATCATGCAATAAACGGATGCCTAGTTGTCCTTCGATCACCACCCTATTCCACCATGGATTTTTTTGAAGTGATTGCAATGTTGGCGGCCTTACCCACAATGCAACACAGCGTGTGTCAAGTTGTCCACCCCCCAAAAGTTAGCCGGCGTTTGCGATTTATGATTTTGGTCCCGTTATGAAACATGTTACATTGGCTTGCTTGCAATACAACACCAAATGAATTTTGGGATGCATTTCTTCAACTCGAGGTTTCCGGAACATTATTGAAAAAAACAAAAATCACAAATGAACTTACCCATTGTCACGTTGCGTGGTGGTGGTGGTGGTGGTGGTGGTGGACCCCAAAAAGCAGGCAGGAGGGAGGAGCAGGGTGTACTTGACGAACTGTATTTATTAAATACAATTCGTCAAGTACTTTAAATAGTATTGTTTTAAATACTATTTAAAACAAGAAAACTAAATCCAAAACCAAGTCCAAAGTGTCAATTGTATTTATTAAATACAATTTGTCAAGTACTTTAAATACTATTGTTTAAATAAATACTATTTAAAACAAGAAAACTAAATCCAAAACCAAGTCCAAAGTAACAAACAAAAACTATCAATAACCAAAACACTACCAGAACAAACATGACAGCAGCAAGAGCAAACAACGACCCGACACCGAGTGGTCAGCCTGGGAGTCCTTTTAAAGCACAAATTACCTAATGACCAACAGGTGTGCAGCTGCAGGGGGAGCCCTACAGTGCCACCTGTTGGTCCCTAAACCGAATCATGAAACCCGCCATGCACGTGCCATGACTTGGGTCTGTTGGGTGATTCGCAACCAATACCAAATATATTTATATATTTTAGATCAAAACAGAAGACACCATCAGTCCTTTGACGTGTTTTTATTCATTTCACTTGAACATGAGTACAGAGACCACATACTGCCCCCCAGCATTTTTCTCTCCTGTGACATCATTCGCAAAAAACAACCAACCAAAAAAAACAAAAAGGTAGAACCAAAAGAGCTAAACTTTACATGTTAAGAGAAAGACATCAAGTGCAACAAAAGAAACACGGCACACCTCTCTCTCTCTCTCATTCACACACACACACACACACACCCACACACGGTGAATACCCGATGAAAATCAGCATGCTTTGCGCAAAGCGGCTTCATTCATTATATCGCACAAGAAAGGAGAAACGTACGAGGCCTTTTGGCAAGTACTACCGGAACTGAGCCGAATGATAAAGACAGCAGGAATTGAGGGTGGGGGGTGTTGGGGGGGGGGGGGGGGGGTCGAACACGGCATCCGTGCGCATGCAAAGCGGGCGGGGAATGTCGGGGCGGTCTAAACGTCATGAAACGTCACGAGCGACCAACACAAAAACACGTCTCGTTTTCCATCGCAGCTCCAACGCACGACGATACGAGCACTACTGGGAATACCGAAAAACGATAAAGTCAATAGAAAATGTCATACGCTTTAGAACTATGCGAGGCCTGCAAAAATGTGACCCCCCCCCCCAAAAAAAACTTCAAAAGCTACTCACACTATTATCGCATCTTTAAATTGCACTGACTTAACTGCCGCGTCTTGAGAATTTCCGTAGTAGTCGTCGTAGTAGTCGTCGTAGTATATACATGCGCAAGTGTATGCAAAGCGTTTGAGCATTTATTGGACGAGTACACACTCTCGTTACTCATCAAACTAGCATACTACTCGAACGGCCATGTCTTCCTGAAAGCTCCCCCCCCCTGACCCCCCCCCCCAACCACCACCGGATGACATTTCCGCACACAAGTACAACTACGTGCTCCTATTAACTGTTAACTCATTCAACGCCAAGGAGGCTATCTTCCGAGCCGCTTGATCCTCACTAGGGTCGCGGGGGGTGCTGGAGCCTATCCCAGCTGTCTTCGGGAAGTAGGCGGGGGACACCCTGAATCGGTTGCCAGCCAATCGCAGGGCACACAGAGACGAACAACCATTCATGCTCAAACTCACACCTAGGGACAATTTAGAGTGTTCAATCCGCCTGCCATGCATGTTTTCGGAATGTGGGAGGAAACCGGAGCACCCGGAGAAAACCCACGCAGGCCCGGGGGAGAACATGCAAACTCCACACAGGGAGGCCGGAGCTGGAATCGAACCCGGTACCTCTGCACTGTGAAGCCCACGTGCTAACCACTGGACTACCGGGCCGCCCGCCAAGGAGGCTCTTTCACTTTTTTGTTTTTTTAAGAATCCTTGTACAATTAATTATATCGTTATTTTTACTCCCCCCCCCCCCCCCCCCCCCCAGGGTTTATAAGGGTCTAAAAATGGCAGCCTTTGTCCTACTCGTGTGCTAAAACTGTCATTGAGATCAAATCCTCCTCGTTAAAATCCGGCGCATCACTAACGGTGGCAGTCGTTCTATACAAGCGTGCAAACGAGTGGGGAAAAAAAAACGTCCACCGCCAAAAGGTCTACTTGCGTGCTCTACTTGCTTCTACTCGCGCGCTGCATTGCTTTACGAGTGAGTACAAAGTGCGCCAGCCCGTGGGGGCGTCGGCGCGCTTGTAAGGATCGCGCGCAAATTCCTTTGCGTAGCCACTACGGAAACCAGCCAAGTGTGAGATCGTCCAATCTTCCGTCACTACTCGAACTGTCGCTTGCAAGAGTGCCAAAATATCACAGTCGTCAAAAATCAGCACGAGTGAGAATGAGAAGAAAAAGCCGCACACATGGTAGGATATTGAAGAAATGCTCAAGTGGGCACGACGAGTACGATTTGCGACACCGACGGAAATCCGAACGAGAATAATTTTCTAACTAGTAGTAACGAGTCGCGGCAGATGTCGCCCGGTGCAGTTTTGCCTCACTTGTGACATGCAAGTGCACAGAAATGTCATAGTGGTGAAAACAAAAAACAAACATTAGTAAGAAAGCCGTTCGACTAGCGCGCCGAATTGAAATCTGGAATCAACGTTGCCATTCGAGCGCGGCCCCGCGTGAACTAGACTAAATCACCACAGCCGGCTGAGTGTTGCAAGCGTTTATTGTTGTCAATGCAGCCCCGCTCGCCGGCGTTTTCAAAATAAAAGAGCAGTGCAGAAACACGCGTGAACGACAAGCAAAATCATTTCTACACCAAAAAAAAAAAAAAAAAAAGGACAATTTATGCCGAGCGACGAGAATAACGCCGAGGACGAGGTTAGTATTCTTCGATGCGCTTTTTCAATTGTCTTCCTGACTTAGACGAGGGAAACGTTTTTTTTAGTACAGACATTTTGCTCGCATGCACCCTTGAAAGCAGGCCAGAGATTCAGTCTAGTTCACGCTCTGGTACAATAGCGCAGTAGTTTTGACATGAAAGAGAGATTTGGTTGCTACCTACGAAGGTTCAGTGTCGACGGGTGGCGCGGGGGGGGAGCCTATGACCGAGATGAGTGTGAGGAGTTTTCTTTTGGGTGACGTGGAAATGGATCATTCGGTTTTGCTGCGCTTCACGGCGCCGGGGAGTTTCTCTTGCAACCTGTGGGGGGGTGGAGCAGGCAGTAAAATATTTGCGCTTAAACCCCAAGATGGCAGCGGCGCGGCGGCGGCGCTTACTTGGCAATGGTGGTGTTGATTTGGGTACGAGCCAGGTCCACGTACTGGTCGATCTGCGTCTGCGGACACAACAAATGAACAAATGAAGCCTTTTGTGAGTGTCAACAACAAATGATGCACTCCCCCCCCACCCCACCCCCCTGCACGCAAACAGAATAGGCGCACTCACGCGCGTAGACGCAGAGCCTCGGGTGAGCTCATCACTGTTTCTTTTTGACAACCATTTTGAAAAAAAATAACCTAATTGACATCCCGCCCCCCCTTGATATTGCGATTTATGCTATCAAACATGCAACCCATGGGCCGGAACCGAACTGGGCCCCCAAGGAAGTGCGGTCAGGCCCGCTGGATAATTTAAAAGTGGAAAAAAAAAACCCCATAAAAGACGCAGAATGAATATTTTTAATACGCTGCAATTCGTGGATCATCCGCTAGGGGGAACACTTTTAATCAGAGAAGAAGACAACAGCAGTAAAAGGCGGCTACCTGATTGCTAGCGAAATAGCATTCGCATCAAAGCCGTATTTCGACGGTGACTTTGTTAAACGACGCACGGTGAAGGCGGCTGGACTTCTCTGTCACGAGAAGCGACAAGCTTTTGCCAACAAGGGAAATACATATTTTGGTGATTTATAACAGAATATGGGATTATTTTGATGGTGAGGGCCTACGTGGCCCACAATATGAAATGACTTTGACGCCCCTGTAACTATGCATTTTTTTAAGGTCCTCTTGCAATCAATCACTCTGCTAAAAGCGAGGTGCATAAATTCGAATTTAGTCGACATTTAACGTGCCGTCTTTCATTCACAAAATTCGAACCAACAACCGCGGCGTCAACGGAAGTCAGATGACGACACAATTGCGGCTCGGACGTGTCCGGACCGCGTTTGTGCGTTTGTGTCGGCCAGCAGCCGCCGCTCACCTTGTTCTTCTCGTAGATGGGCGGCACGGCGAAGAGCAGGATGTCCGCTGCGGAGAAGGGCAAAGCCAGTCAACCGAGTGGAATTTTGCAATTTCCCCGCATTCCTTCTTTCCTTTCTTTTGACTTTTTGTACGAAAAATGTAGACGAGCTCTTTAAGTTTCCGATACACATGCTCGAAAAAGCAGTCGAATCCAGATCAGACAGCAAGTCAACAAAGAGATGGTCTTTGGTGCGTTTCCATTGCCCCAACCGACCCGGGGGGCACGCGCAAGACCATAATCAGACAGCACGTGACGTTTAGCGACATGCCGGACGGCTCCAGGGCGCCTCCGTCGCGGGTCTTACCGAGGATGAGGATGGTGATGCCGTTAAAGACGGCGCCCACGTAGGTCAGCAGCCACATGACCACGGCCAACTGCGCAAAGGGAGAAAGAAGCGCAACCATCACTGACCGAGCCGCAGTCGAGGGAAAATCATTGTGCACCAGCTCTCCATTCCCCCCCCCCCCCCCCCCCCAAAAAAAAGCTTGTGCTGCAAGTGAGCACCAGTTCCTTTTTTTAAATTTTATTTTATTTTTCTCCACCAGTGAAATCAGCTCTCGCTCTGGTGCTTGAAACTGCTGCCTAAGCTAGTCCCAATTATTTTTCGGGTCGGACACCAACTACGTAAGAGAGTCGCGGTTATCGCGACGATTGCAGATATCCAGGAATGACTCCCTGAACTGTTGAGCCCCCCCCCCCCCCCCCGCCCAAAAAAAGCGCAGACGAATGTGCCCAGCTAGCACGCAATCTCCGACTCGCAGGCAGCCTCGGGATCATCTCCGAAGATGAGCAAAGCGTTGATTGCATCTCCCCGACTGTTATACGCTACGTCGACGTATCATCGATGCTAAGCTAAGTTACCTAGAAGATGCTAACAGCGCATTATTATCCATCCATTCATCTTCCGAACCGCTTGATCCTCACTAGGGTCGCGGGGGGTGCTGGAGCCTATCCCAGCCGTCTCCGGGCAGTAGGCGGGGGACACCCTGAATCGGTTGCCAGCCAATCGCAGGGCACACAGAAACAAACAACCATTCGCACTCACACTCACACCTAGGGACAATTTAGAGTGTTCAATCAGCCTGCCATGCATATTTTTGGAATGTGGGAGCAAACCGGAGCACCCGGAGAAAACCCACGCAGGCCCGGGGAGAACATGCAAACGCCACACAGGGAGGCCGGAGCTGGAATCGAACCCGGTACCTCTGCACTGTGAAGCCCACGTGCTAACCACTGGACTACTGGGCCACCCGCGCATTATTATTATTATTATTATTATTATTATTAATTGCATAGGCACTCTTGGGTAAACGTCGACGTCAGCGGTGACCTTCAGGCGCTTTACGATGATGTCATGACGTCGCTCCCAGTTCGCTCTCGGGCGAGAAAGACAAACACGTTCTTTGTATGAACGTGTTTCAGCGCCAAATGAGCACAGTGCTGTCCCTAAACGAAATTTCTTATAATTGATAGAAAAAGTCAGAGGCGTGAATCGGTGCTGTCAAAAGTCCAATTCTCAAATGGGGGCAGTGCCGCTCGGCATGGCCTCCCCCTCTCTCCTCAGTGGACTTGGCAGAAAAGCGGCTCACCTTGAGGGAGTCCACGAGGTCCTCGACCAGGAAGAGGCGGCTCGTCTGCTTCAGGGCTCGGTTAATGTAGGCCAGGCTGGTGTCCACGTGCTTGCGGAAGGTCTCGGGGGCAATGCTGACATCCTTATCTATCAGCGATCTGCAGGGAGGAGGAACACGTGAGCTTTTGAAAGCGGGCTTTGCCAGTCCCGAGTTCTATTTTGGACGTTTGCTTTGGCGACGAAAATAAGAACCGAAAAGGCCGGATGTGGTCGCGGTCAACTGCGATTGGCGATTCTGGGGGAAGTATTACATCCGTAACAGAACCCCCAGCTGACAACGCAAAGGTTCGCCTTGAAATAGACGCCCTTCAAAGGGGGGGGGGGGGGGGGGGGGTCGACACGATGGCCCTTCGGAGCTGGCCGGCACCTTCCGCGGCTTCCGTTTCGGCGAAAGGCCAATGCGCCTCAATTGGCAGTTTGGGATCCGACGGGGGGGCGAGGGCGCTTACTTGAAGGGGTGTCCGTCGCTGGACTTCTGCACGGCCTGGACGACCGACTTGTAGATGCGGAAGGTGATGGTGACGCAGAGCAGCGCCAGGAGCAGGTAGGAGACCACGCTGATGACGCTGAAGGCGGCCAGCGACAGCAGCACCAGCATGGACAGGCCAAAGACCAGGCCCGACTTCTTGGGGTCCCGCCAGTGAATCAGATCCTTGACTGCGGACAAAGCGGAGGGTGAGCGCGTTGTTGCGTTGCATCGGCACAAGCCCGCCCGAGGGAAATCACGCACGGTTGAACGGCGGAGTGGCGGTGGGGGGCCCCCGGCCGGCCTTGTTTGTTGAGAGTCGCGCATGCAGAAATGATGGCCTCTATGCCAGTGTTGCGTAACGTCAGAGTGGCTCGGCGCTCTCAAACCGCCGGAGGGAAGCAAAGGTGTGTGTGCGTTTGATCCAAAAGTCTCGTGTCGAGCGGTGGAGGCGTCATGTGACTCGGTGCCTTCAGACAGCTTGCGTCTGGTGCTCGGGGCTTTTATTTTTGCGTGCCCAAAAGGGGGCAGGTCGGGGAGGGGGAGGGTCATATATTTAGCTCAAGAGTCTCAAACCGTACAAGTGGGAATTCCAGTTTGCGGTTTTTGGTGACAAAATGTCAGGCTGAATTCTAATTCATGCATTTAAAAATGGACATTTTCACGGGGTCAAAAGTTGTCCATCTTATGAAAAGGATGACGTCGTAGCAGCATTTGGAAAAATTTTGCTTCCTCGTATCCACCTCGTCCTGTCATATGCAATTTGTTGGGTGAAAAACAAAAAAGATGATACGGCACATCATCATATTTCAGTTGAGAAATTTTAATTGGCTCAAAGTGACGGGCAGGGATGAGTCGTTGGTTTGCGTTTGTATCGCCGGAGCCGTGTGGGTCTGCATGACTGTGCTTTTTTAAAAAAAAATTATTTTTAAATGCCGCAACATCATTTTGTGCAATTCATTTCGCCAGCTTGAGAAACACAACTTTGGCTCCACGTGTCTTTGCCAGACCTGAAGACAAATAACCACCCAAAAAATAAATTAAATTAAAAAAAAAAAAAGCTGTCCGCCATGTAACGCGTTTAATAATTCAGATCATGCAAAAGAGATTACGTGTTCAGCCGCGGTAGCTCGCGAGCAGCAGCAGCACTGTTGACGGAGCTCAAAGGGAAACAAAGAGGGCTCTATTGTTCCCTGACTCAGGCCGCTCGCTATAAGCCAACAGTGAGGTTGCGTCAACAGCGCATACCGCCATGGGAGAATTTTGCCTGCATCGGCGCAGGCAGGGAAAAGGGTCACCTTGGCCAAAGATGTGAATTCTTAAGGGCTCAAAAATGAGCACACAGGGGAAAAAAAGGGCTGCGCGAGTGCGTGCTCGCGCGCGTTCCCGGATTGCCGAGAGGCTAACCGAGAGCCGGATTGTCCCGTCTAACTGCGGCTGTTTGCTCTCTTTGTTTGGCCCTGCTGCCTTATCGTCGGCGCTCTGGTGCGGTGGGCCGCTTTCGCAGTACCTAGTGAAGCGCTTCGGGCCCTTTTACGTCGCCGCGCTTGTGGTCTTGCTAGTTCCGCACCGCGTAACTCCCCGGGTTGGCGCCAGACTTTGGCCCCCAACTACGTCAGGGGGCGGGGCCGGTGGGGTTATCACGACGGTGACGGATGTTGCCGAATGACTCCCTGAACACGCGAAGGTTTTGCATCAAACTCCGGCGCAATTGCTATCCGAGCAGAATAGCAGATGGCGGATGTGGCTAGCATGCGATTGCTGACTCGCTGCTAGCATCGGGATCATCTCCAATGATGAGGAAAGATAGAAGCGTTTGCTGATTGCGTGTCCCTGACGACAGTTACATGTAAGTAGAATTGATGCTATGCTAAGTTACCGAGAAGATGCTAACAGCGCATTATTATTATTATTATTATTATTATTATTATTAATTGCATAGGCACTCTTGGGTAAACGTCGACGTCAGCAGTGACGTTTGGACGCTTTATACTGATGTCGCTCCTACTTGGCCCTTCGCAGGTGGAAAGCCAAACACATTGTTGTTCAATACCAACTCAGCACAGCCCTGGCGCTGAATGACCACCAATTCTTTTTGGGGGGGGGGGCGGGGTGTAAAAGGGGTATAAGAGGTGTACACTGCAACCACAAGACACTCTCGGTGTACAGGGACACAAACGAACAAAAACGGGACCAAGTGAAGCAAAAGACAGACTGCAAGCACAAGGTCAGACGGGGTCCATTCTCACTCGTAAAGCCCCCCCCCCCCCCATAAAAAGCCCCCCATGAACCCGATCACCATCGGAAAACAACGCGGCAATACCACTGAAGTCGTGAGGTTCCAACATTCAGAAACTAACAACCTGGGCAGAGAAGACGACGCATGTAAGATTGTTTGCAGAGAGGCCCGGCAGTACTTTGGACTCGTACTTTGCCGTGGGCCGTACACCAAACCGCCGTCGTAGTTTTACATCTGTGCGTTGTCACCGGATAGTCCCAACCGAACATCAGCGACTTAAATAAGCTCTCTATGCCACAGCAAACCCAGCGGCTCAGGTCTGACGCGCAGCCGGCGACAGCCGCCGGGCTACTAGCCAAAAAGAATTAGCATTACCTGATACGTGGGTTAGTATCGCCATCAAGACATGCTCGGCAAGATGAGAGGCCTCCGCCACCCACAGGTCAACGGCATCTACCGCTTCGGAATAAGCGCAGTCGGTGCCAAGTGTGTTGCTTTGCGAACACGCCGCGCTTGTCAGCGGAGTAACAGAAGCCTGGCGGATACACGCGGCGTTCTCATTTTCTGGAGTCTTGGATCGAGGAGGCGGCGTTTCTTCTTCGGCCACTCGACCGCTGCCCGACTGTTCGGGAGGACCGATTGTCGGTTGCTCCTCTTCCGTATCCATCGGCGCAATCGGAGTTGACTCCAGACCGTCCTCGTCATCGGAGGGAACGCTTTGAGAGTCATCCGGTTCTTTGCCCTCCCTCGATTTGAGACACTCTCTCATGAACTCCACAAAACTATCGACGGGCTCAGAGGCGGAGATGTTCTCTGGGACGGTCGTATCTGAAGCGTCGGACGGATCACCGGCGAAATGACGGCCGGCGGACGCGTTCGCTTCGTGGCGGTTCGGCAAGGCGTCCTGCGTCGGAGTATCAATTTGAGCAGAGCCTGGAAGAAAGTCGTCTTTGGCTCCTTTTGTCATGAGCTCGTTCTCGCAGAAGGGAGACGACGCCTCGTCGTACTCAAACGACTGCCCCTCGTAAGTATCGCCTCGCATAAAACTAGTTCTCGAAAAGACAACAAAGTCCTTTTCACGTTGGGGTGCGCAGAGGGCAGGATCAATATCAGCTTGGTCTTGTCCGGCAATATTTTGTCGAGCTTCATCTGACCACTCTTCTTCATTGCCCGGTGTGTCTTTGCTTCCATCTATCAAAGAAAAGGGAGCGGTCTTTGATTGTTCAGATTGCTCCGGGAATAAGTCAAATCCAGACTCGTTCAGTTCTGCCCTCTCTAAGAACGCATCCGGTTGAGGACCGAGGATCTTTTCCGGACGGTCGCGTTCATCATCAGATTCGACGGGAGAGGAAGGAGGAGAATAGCCTTCGATGAATTCCGTTTCGACAGGCCTTCTGTTAGGTGCTTCATGACTATCCTCTGGAGCCGAGTCTGCAGTTTTTGGTCCCTCGTTGACACCCTCCTCGTCTTCTTCCTCAAATTCAATCTCCATCTCATCGTCACTGCAGTTGGGCTCTTCGGTTTCTATGACATTAATGGTGGGGACCTGCATGAGCTTTCTTTCTGATCTGACTGGCGGCGTCACCCTTGCTGCATCGGGGAAGGAGACGGCAGGAGAAGAGATGATGTCATCCAATGTCGGGTCTGATTTTGGAGAGTCAGGAATGAAATCATCTTCAAGAACCGTTTCCTCAGACTCCCCTGAACTATCTGCTTCCCTGGCCTCTACAGGCTCCGGATCGCCAGTCCAAGTGGTCCTCTTGTCATCGGGAGCGTCCAAAACGCCCTCGTCCGGAGGGGAGATGGGAGGACATGGCGACTCAAAGCCGGAGGAAAGAGGCGGTTGCGCCGAATCAAGCTCCGGTGAAGCTCGGACACCACAATTGTCCCGCTGAGGCCACATGGCGGCTGTCGGCAGAAAGTTATGGTCAAAGTCCGCCTGCCCGGCGCAGGTCCCTTCTTGCGGCTCCTTCGGTTTTGGAGGATCATGTGACGAGTCCACGAACGCATCGGAGAGGCCAGAAGGTGTCGCCAAATCAGGATTTTCCACAGTCGGCTGAAATTCGGAGGAACCGGCGCCTTTAACCAAGCCCGCGGCATGCAAGTCTGGCACGGGCGGTCGGTGAGCTTTCATCCAAGCTTCCGTTTCTTCAAACTCAATTTGTCGCAACTCTCCCAGTACCTCAAAGGGCGATTCGGGCGATTCCTGATCAGGAGAGCCTCTTTTCGTCGGAACCGTTGGCGTGTTTTCCTCCTCCACGCAACGCTTGTGAGTTTTTGCAACGTCAGAGGGAGATCTGTCATGGTGGCGAGGAGCTTTGTGGTGCGAGGAACAGTCGTTTCTAAAATCCATCTCCTTTTTGGCGACGAGCGCTTCCAGAGCCTTGATGCGCTCAGAAACCGGAGACATCTTTACGAGCGACTCGGACTCCGCCTCGCCTCCGGACTGATCGGGCGAAATCGAGCCCGCCGGCTGAGAAGAAAAGCGAAGGGTCGTTGCGACCCCTTCCCCGGGCCTGCCGGAACCCAGGACCGTCTTTACGTCTGCATTGACACGCACGGAGGACGACAGCAAAGGAGAAGAGAAAGCAGGCCAAGTCATACAGATCACATCGAATCTCTAGTTCTTAACTACGTATAAGGCCTTACTGCTACTGCAGCCCAAGCGTTCATGCATCGGCTCATGGGAAAGTGAGGTCGATGAGCGCACGGGATGGGCCTTCTCGTTTCGCCGGACTGCAGCTGCGATGAGGAGGCAACTGACACGGGCGGGGCACCCGAGTCAGAATGAGATCGTGGAGCAGCAGACCCCGACAAAACGACTGCACCTTGTCCCTCGGACGTACAGAACTCGCAATGAAGTTCCCTAACGAGTCAACACGTGAGGCACTGCACACCAAAATGTCAAATTATTCCTTCGTTGTAGCTTTTCCGGCTGACCAACCGACAAATGCAGCACCGGGCGATGCTGCAATTATGGCAAGAAGCGGCATCGCTCAATCGGAACTGACCTCGACGGATTTTGGCTGCTCTTTCCACAAGAGTCTGACCAAATTCCCCCCCAAAAAAGACGCCGCAGCCAGCGTTGGCCATTGGCCGGTAATCGGCCGACTTTACGGCATGATGGCAGATTCAAAGAAGCCAAGAAGAGACCGCAGTTGTGGTAAAACTTCTCAAGGTGATGCGGAGAAAGATCAGGACCACCGCGAAAAGTGGTCCAAGGTACAGCTAGCGGCTGAATATAAGGGATACATACAAAGTGCCCAACTAAAACGAGAGTCTTTGTCTCAGTGAGTTAAAAATGCCATCAAATGTCCAACAGGAAAGTAGTAATTGCTATTTTGAGGGGTTGCAAAGCAGCAACGCACTCACACTCCCGAGACTACCTTGTTGAGATCCAATCTGTACGCTACTCATTTTTAACGGCACTGTCGTAAAATGAATCGGTGATTTCATTTCGAGTCATTTGTGATTATGGATTGGCGTTTTGACAGACACGACTGCAGCGTTCCTTGAATGTTGCCGTTTGTGGAGATGCGCAAAAATGAACACAAAGCGTCCTTACCGTGAAGACACAACATTTCATTCTGGCATCATACTGAAGGGCGTCAACAAGAAACCTTCAGGTCCATCTACCGCCTAAGGCGAGCATCGCGAGGTGCTACGCTAGCCCCTACCGATATGGCACTAAACGGTGAAAAGCAGCTGATCAAAGATTTTCACTAAAAAAGCAAGATCAAAAGCAAGGAAGCGTGACATGTGCAAAGCCACAAGCAGATAGCGAGATGGCTGAAGGGCGAGATGGCGGCCGGGAGGGGCGGGGGCCCGTGTCCTCATTGGGCTGGGGGGTCGGGGAGGGGGGGGTGCAACTCTTCCTTCCTTGGAGTCGCCTGGCTGCTCTGTCTGATGAGGGGGTCGGGCGGGGTCAGATACTGGGTAAGGAGGAGGGTGGGACCAACCCCCCTTGCGGGACGCCAATCTGATCCATTTTTAGGTTCCTACCCCCAGCCAATAGAGCGTCAACTCCTCTTGCCGTCTTAAAATAAGGGTGGCAATCTGGGGATTATCTCAAACCCGCAGTCGGGCCCGCTGACCTCAATCATGTTCACTCGCAGGCGATAAGGACCGAAACAGGACTCGCGGCAGCTGCGGAGGCCCACGTCTTAAAGACGCGCAACAAGACGTAGAATCATGCGATTGGAATAAGGCGCTTTTTGGGGTTTTTTTTTGGGCTGCGTCACACGATTCCAGACTTGTGACTTTGGCGAGACAGGCACGGCAAGAGCGCTACGGGGCAAAGAGCGGAGTTCGGACTTTGGGGAGCGAGGGCCGCGCACTAGGAAGAGAGATGGAGAAGCAGGCGAGCGGCATTAAGAGAAGCGTCCACTTGCCATGTGACGACGGAATGAGAGCTACAGGCGAGGAGGAAAGAAAGGAATCTGGAACAAAATGAAAACAAAAAAAACAAAAACAAAAAGCCAGAAGAGTGGTGAATGCAAAGAGAACAATCAAACCCCCCCCCCCCCCCACTGCAACTGCATCAGTGCAGAAGCACTTTCACTTTTTCGACTCTATGACATGCACATGCAGCTTTACAACGGGAGGAAGTAACCGAGTACAAAGACTTGGCCAGTAGACTCGTCAGGGATGTGGACTTTTGAGTACTGCAAATTCATTTTGACTTTCAGAGTCCTTATTTCGGGCGGCCCGGTAGTCCAGTGGTTAGCACTTCGGCTTCACAGTGCAGAGGTACCAGGTTCGATTCCAGCTCTGGCCTCCCTGTGTGGAGTTTGCATGTTCTCCCCGGGCCTGCGTGGGTTTTCTCCGGGTGCTCCGGTTTCCTCCCACATTCCAAAAACATGCGTGGCAGGCTGATTGAACACTCTAAATTGTCCCTAGGTGTGAGTGTGAGTGCGAATGGTTGTTCGTCTCTGTGTGCCCTGTGATTGGCTGGCAACCAGTTCAGGGTGTCCCCCGCCTACTGCCCGAAGAAGGCTGGGATAGGCTCCAGCACCCCCCGCGACCCTAGTGAGGATCAAGCGGTACGGAAGATGAATGAATGAATGAGTCCTTATTTCGACTCTTGCCCGTCGTCTTCCGACTTTTTTTTTTTTTCGCCTTTGCAGGTTCCAATTGCACATTTTGCCATTTGAGAGCTTCTTTCGCTGGGCTTGTGTTGCAAAAATGGAGCATGACATTTTAAAAAAAAAAAAAAAAAAAAAAAAAGATCATGCGCATGACATTACAAAAAAATAAAATTAAAAAAATAAAAGATCATGCGCATGACAGCTCCGATACCGTTTCATGTCTTCTGGAAAAAAAAAAAAAGTCCAAAATAGACAATGGCCTCTTTGCTCTCTTTCTCTCGAGGTCACAGTGCTGACGTCGCACGGTTTCCCCGGCGACTTTGATGGCTGACATTTGAAATGTTTTGAATGGGCTGGCTGACGTTCGGCGAGTCGCGCATTCTTGTTTATGTCGAGGAATGCGTGGAGAGCTACGACTACTACGCCTCTTTCACATCGACTCCCTTTTGGGAGGGGAGGCGTGGCACGTGGATGTGGTACAGGCTTTGCAGGTTGGGGTTGGTGCGCCCTTGCCGAGCGGCATTCCATCTCGTGGCTCACTTCAGGCCTTTTGCCCCCAGATGCCACACCTTTAATTTGTAAGCTCTCAGCTTTCCCACACTCGTTTGGATTAAAAAAACATTACGGAGAGCTTCTTTTTTTTTTTTTTTAACCCAGATGGTGTGATCGCTGAGCTTTATCATCGCTTCTCCCCCACATTGGTGACCTGGGTGAAATGATCCAAGCGGGAGGCAGAAAAGACTCGGGTGTTCCGGAGCCTCTTGCGCAGCAGCCCTGCCCATTTTGATCAATGGACTCTTTTCAGCAGGGCGACACGGTTGTAAAAGTGAAGTCACTGCTGTTCACTTGCAAGCAGGTCACAGCGTTATTCTGCTCACTTTAGAAGGTTACACATAGGACGAGACGCTGAAAAAAATTCAAACGTCACCCAAAGCTTTAGAGGTCGAATCAAGGCAAATTCGGCTTTTTGCAGCAAGTCAACATTTTGTCTGTTGTACTGGCAGATCGACGTCCTAAATTCATTTCTTTCCATGCTGGTTGAAAACATGTTTTTGAAACATGAGGGAATTGTGTCTCGGAAAAAAAAAAAAAAAAATCGGATGTTGTCAGATCAAAATCGAAATCAAGGCCCTCTTTCTTATGGGGAGAAAATTCCGATAAGGATCTTCCACTGCGAGTGCGCTGTGACCAGACACAAAAAAAAAGCAAGGAATCCATTTTAAAACATGAAATAAAATGAATTATGGCAAAGTTACAGGACAACCAGTGAGCATGACGATATAAATTGGGTGCGTTGGGTGTTCTCAGATGACGGTCACGAGGAAAATATGAACTTTCCCACTTTGCACTAATTAGACAAATACCGTTGCATAATTACGCTACCTTTGTGACTAAGCGCAACAGTGCAATCTTTTTTTTATCTTCATTTAAACCGACGGTGTGCTTTGAGACGCAACGATATCCAACGTCACCGTACGACAATACGTAGCTCATTATACGATGATTATCACGAGATTGCGGGGAAGTCGGCAAAATTTAAAAAAAAGCTCACCGTCGTGTATAAAAACTCACCATATTGCTTTAAAAAAAAAAGCACAATATTGTGTTTTTGTACATGGCAGCGGCGACAAAGAAATAGGATTGGCCAGTTGTTTTACTGTCAATTGCTCCTATTGGCTCATCGGCGCAAACTGTCATGACAACGCGGCATTTGGCTCATGACGCTCCAGGTTGAGGCATCTCGTTGCTCGTGCGCGCACTCATCGCGAATCGAATCAATTTGTCGATTGGCACGGGCCTTGAACGTCGGCGCCTAATTCAAATTGAACGGCACGAATAAGGTAACCAGGGCGGCCCGGTAGTCCAGTGGTTAGCACGTGGGCTTCACAGTGCAGAGGTACCGGGTTCGATTCCAGCTCCGGCCTCCCTGTGTGGAGTTTGCATGTTCTCCCCGGGCCTGCGTGGGTTTTCTCCGGGTGCTCCGGTTTCCTCCCACATTCCAAAAATATGCGTGGCAGGCTGATTGAACACTCTAAATTGTCCCGAGGTGTGAGTGTGAATGCGAATGATTGTTCGTTTCTGTGTGCCCTGCGATTGGCTGGTAACCGATCCAGGGTGTCCCCCGCCGACTGCCCGAAGACAGCTGGGATAGGCTCCAGCACTCCCCGCGACCATAGTGAGGATCAAGCGGCTCGGAAGATGAATGAATGAATGAATAAGGTAACCGCTAGAGGGCACGGGAACGGCACAAGCGGAAAAGAACCCGGCCCATTTCACAGAGGTGCCGCTTTTAATATCGCGACGTGACGGCGACGATATTGTGGCGATTTTCGTATTGCGCGATTGCCGTTATCGATACATCCCGAGGTGTGTTGTCATGAACGGCGTGACATCAATTAAGTGTCCGTTGGAATGACACGCATGCGCGTCTGTTTATATGTGGGCACTTGCCGTTCATTTGTGTCAAGTCTAAATCAGGCTGCAGGGGAAATGTGCGCTGTGGGCAGATTTCCTCTGATGCAATGCAGTTGGAGAAATTAGGTCCTCATTTTAAGTGTGCCACTTCCTCTGCGACCGGCCCTGTTGACAATTATAACGCGTTTCACCTCCTGCCGCCCCACTATTTCATGGCTGGGGGGGGGGACCATTTGTCTGTCGCAGAAATTCTTGCTGGCTCAAGTCAAGCCCTTTGGAAAAAAGTCATTCATGCCTATGTCACATCGCGCCTGGATTAGTGTAATCCACTTGATTTTGGAGTGAGCCAATCCTCCATCAAGCGTCTCCAGTTGGTCCAGAATGCTGCTGCTCGCCTCTTGACTGGCACTCATATAACTCCGACTTTGACATCCCTTCTGTATACAGCTGTGGTGGTTTTCAACACTCGAGTTGTTCGCTTGATTTGAACCACTGCTGCGCTTTTTCAGCCATTGAAAATTCTTATAAAATCCATGTTTTGTGGAGACTCGGTCAGCCATGTTGTTTTAAAGAGGGCCGTCGGTGGGAATTTTGACGGGAATCAAACATTTCAATGACATTCAATGACCTATTTTGGAATATGGTTCAATAGATTAAAGCAAAGACCGCATTGTAGTGTGCCTGGCATCTAATACACACACACGTGTGGAACAGCTGAGCGGTGAAAGATGACAGCTGCTTATATTGGGGGATCGCATTTCAGTAAGAAGAAGAATAGGCCTACCTGATACTTGGCCATAACGGTGAGCGAAATAAGTCAATCAATTGAGCTTCCATTCTGACATATTCCAAAACAAACAGAAGTGATGACACAATGCGCAAGAGCATCCTTTGAAATCACAACTTCCGGACTTTGATCCAAAGTCCAATTAGCGACATATCGCTAGCATCACATGCCACACCCAAGCGTGTACGGAAGATTTTTTTTTCATGGCTTTGAAGGCTTTATTTGTATGGAAAGATTCCTGGAGTTACAGTGAAAACTGCCACTCCCTTACAAAAAAAAAATATGATAATAATAATAATGAGGATAATATTTGGCCAGAGGTGAAACCAACGGTAGCTTGTTTGAATTACTTGATGAACAATCACAAGACTTACTGTTATCTTGTTGTGAAAGCACTATATCAGTAAAGATGTATTGTATATCAATAGTCGAGCTTTTTTTGGTAATCATAGGAACATGGGGAAGGAGGGTCCTGCGCTTTGAGGAGATGCTGGCTTCAGGAACACTTGCCTGTTACTCCACCGCAGCGGATAACAACATTTTGCACAAATATATTCCAATAATTATTTTTAAAAATGTTCAAGTCGAAAATTAAACAAATAAAAATATTAAACGCGGGTCGAAACCCCGCTGGTGCCATTTTTAATCAAATATGACAACAGGTTTATTGTCAATACAGTACAATGGCCATCGACAATAGACATAACAAAAAAAGAATGACGGAAACAGACGCTCGCGAATCAAATATGTTGAAAACAAAATTTTCGTTTAACGTGATGGATTCAGACCGTTTCTTACCGGAGGGCCTCGGTTCTTTCAAAGCTGAATTTTGTCCATCGGCGAGCCCCTGCGACGAGGATATCTGGGCAGACTGAGTCATTGGATCCATACTGCGTGCTCGAAGACGACGACGACGGAAAAAAGTGGCAGCAAATGTCCCCTTTCGGTCGAATTGGTCTCAAACGTCGTCGTCTTTTTTTGCTTCCCCAACCTCAAAGTGCAGGACTTGTGCGTTACACCGTCGCGTCCGTCAAATGGGCTAGCGAGTCAAAGCCGAAGATGGAAGGAAACGAGGCGGGTTAATGGAGGAGGAGAAAACACGTCGTGTCGATGCTGAGACGTTCAGGGACCCGATCTGCGATTCGTAAATTCAAAAACCACCGACTAACTCCGCGCAGCTGAAATAAAATACCAATTCCATTGTGGGAAGCCCGTAATACACACGTCATGCAATGTTTGTCTTGTAGTTGTACGTCCAAAAATCGTCGCAAGAGTGTAAAAAAAAATACTCAAGCCATTTCCTGAACAAGAGTTGCTAGATTTATCAAGTCAAGTACAACTTTATTGTCAAACATGCAAAAGAAAAGTTAATATAAAACGACAAAATAATACAACACAAAAGACAGACAATCGTGCAATCTGAACCACTTTCCTGCATACACTTTTCTGTTTGAAGCAGTTCTAGATGAAAGAGGAGCGAATCAAAGTGTCCTTTTCTCCAGTGGATCAAAGACGTCATGCTGAAAATGTGCACACGTCTGCTACAAGCCAAATTGAAAGCAACTAGAAGCTATAGCATCCATTAACGAAAAAGAGATTGACTCTCTTCTCCTGTCCCACGTAAATCCGCTTTATAAGCCTTTGCTTGACAGTTAAAAAATAGTTAATAATAACAACATCGTATGATGATAATAATAGTAATAATGTGTTGACACAGTCTGTAACAACTGTACGGGTTGGGTCATTAGTGGGTGAAAAACACCAGGTTATCTATACTTAATTTACATAGCAACTTCCTGGGTTTCCACCAATCACCTTTCCATAAACAATTACGCAAAACGGTGCTTTCATGGTCCTCTGGAATTTTGGAACACAAGGTACTATGAAGGACTGCTTTGTTTCAGACCATTTTACTGCATCCAGCAGAAAAAAAAATACAAAAAATGTGTGTGTGTATGTTGACTTTTGATAACGTTTCCAAATTTAGATAGCATTGTGGCCATCCCAGGGAGAAAAGTCTAGCTCTGCCACTGACCGCAAATGACTAGATACGTTTTTTTTGTTTGTTTTTTTTTAAACACTGAACTGGAAGGAAGATGATCTCAGCAATTCAACATGCCAGAAGCCGCATGGATCCGAACCTTGCAGGAGGTACACCTGGTACTCATCAGACCGAGAACCAGGACCCCCAGTGCTGCCAAAACACAGAACACAGTGGTGACCAAGGGGTCTGCGGCAGGGTTGTATGCTGACCGGGTATCCTCCTGGAGTAACGTCTCATTCGGTTGACTGGTTTGAGACCATAAAAAAAAAAAGTATTTCATTAAATTGACTATAAATACAGGGTTGTATGAAGAAAAACACTTCACTTGCCTTGTGGGGAAAACATCCTCAGCCTCTGAGGGAGGAGGACTGTCGTCAGAGTCCAGACACAACCTCTTGTCCGGGCAGAAAACGGAACCTTGGTATCCCCTTATCTTAAGTACGTAAAGGGCAGAGGAAGAAGCGTCAAGTCAAGTATTTTAACATTTTAGAATCATTTTGGTCCAATTTGCAGCGGCTAACCTGAATGCTGCCTCCTGCGGGGCAGTCCAACCAGTCCGAGTCCAACACCTGGACTTGGTAGCGGTTTGGTCCAGTGCACCTGTGTCTGTAACAGCGCCCCGTCACTATGAGCTGACTGTGGTTCTGTTCGAGAAAGAGGATGCGGTCGTTTGTGACGCTTTGACACCTTTGTGTTTGGGGTACCAGACTCAGTTATGGAGTCAATACGGGACCCCCAAGGAGATCGCGTTCTTATACATTCTGGTGTTGCTATACAGGATCACTTTTTCCACATATTGTTATGTTACAGTCCTAATTCCATATTGGAATAAATTCTTTTTTTTTTTGCCATAAAATGCAGCACACATAAAAGAACATGCAATATGTGGAGCTTTTTTATTTAGTTTAAATACATGACTAAGAAATCACCTGTTAGCTTATTTAAATTTAGCCTTTGCTCTCTCTTCTCCAAGCCTTGCCGCAAATTGCAGAAATCTGCAGATCTCCTCACAAAAAGATTCAGAGCCGTCAACAAGATGGCAACAAAGCACAATTTCTCCTCAATACGATTCCTTCACACAAAGATGCCACAAATTGCACACCAAGCACTACTTTTGTCTCAATAAAAGTCCTCATTTTACTTAACATGGATTGTGTCTACTTTTTTTTCCCCAAATCATGGCCAATGCACAGTATTTTGAAAGTGATTTCTTTGCGTTTTATTTTGAATACATTTTCAAAACTCCCATGTTCAGGTTGTCATTGTGAGGCTGCCCGGCATGTACATACGAGTGTGGTTAGATTGGAGAAGAAACAACGGCTGCCTGAGCCGAAGACCTCCCCACCGTGGCGCTCGTCACCTGACTGCCTCTCGTTTTCTTTTTTCCAGCATTCACTCTGAAACAAAAGCATGAATTGATTTTTTATTTTTTTTAAAGTAATAAAAATAATTTGTTTCAGTGAACCTTCGCCAGAGGTACTTACTCGGTTCTCAAGCGCTTTGTAAATGCGACAGCCATCCAGGTGGGCATCAGTCTGGCACTCACCTTTGTGGAAATGTAAATGATGGCACCCGAGTCCACTAGAGCGACAGACAAACGTGGTTACAATTTACAATTGTACTCAGAACGCAGGACAGAAGTAACCGAATGGCACGTCGTGTCCACCTGCCGGTGCAGAAGAAGGATGACGAGTTGTCATGGCAGGTCAACTTGGAACCAAACAAAGCTCCTTCACCTTAAAAAAAAAAAAATCCCATTCATGGCAAGTCCTCTTTTTCTATCATTTGGTTCACCGAGCATGAATATGAACCCGCGTTTTGTAACATCCCTTACATTCGATTTTTGGGGCGTTTTGTTTTTTAAACTAAAACTGGTTGTACTGTATGTACTCATTCATGCATTAAGATGAATAAATCAATTCCAAAAATACTTGAAAATGACAACAGATTTATATTTGGCTGTTAAAAGAAAACACCTGACATAAAATTGAATAATAACCGTGATAGAACTAGAAAGCGGGCGCCTTGTTCGAACAAAGATGTAAATCCCGCGGCGCCGACGTTGACGATCGCGCTCGGACGTTTGCTACAACGAGGATATTCGATATATTGCGGTCACACCTGGCGTTAATTGAGCGCTTCTCAAATTTGACAAAATAATTGGTGAATTAAGTTTTCACTCAATTCGTGAGAAAGACAAAGTAAGACAATTCAATGCATGACGCCATTTTATCCTGAAAATGAACAATTTGATATTAGATTGTACAAGCACGACTTTGAGGTCCCATACCTTTTCCCCAGACCAGATCTTGCGCCCGGCTGGTGTTGACGACGTACCAGCCCGTATCCTGAAACGCGGCCAAGGTGAGCGGGTCGATGCGCGCCGCGCCGGACGGGCCCGGCGCCGCCAACATGACAGAGCCCTGCAGAAGTCGGGCTTCCCAATGGGAGGACACGCCGCCCGGCGCCGCGTCCTGAAGAGAGAGAGAAAAACCAACCAGTCAGGCCCAAAGAGGGGTAAAGCGCAAACTGGCTCGGCGACTCACCGAGTTCTCGAGCGGCCCCCCCAGCTCGGGATCGACGGCCGCCAGGTGCCTTTGCAACGCCGAGATGACGGACGGGGTGTAGAGCCTCATCTGGCCCGTTCCGTCAGCGTGAGTCACTTTGCCCCGGGGGGAGCAGGCTGAAATCTCTCGTTCGATGGAGCAGTCCACCCACGTGGCAAAAAGATCTCTGGAGAAGCCCAGCGCATGGAACAGCTCATGGACCACAGTCTAGAGTGGCGGGGGAGGGGCGGTCCCGAATTCCAAATGTCACTTTTGAGAAACAAAGCAGCCCATCGGACTGACTCCAAGTGGACGCGGACAGACCTGTACGCTCACGCTTGTCAGTCTCTCCCTGCAGATGACCACGACACCCGCCAAAGGTCTTCCGCCGGCATCCGCCCGGCAGTGGGCGGCGTAGGCCAACAGGCGAGACTGCCGCGCGGGGGCAATTCAAACGTGAGCCTTCCGACGACGCGCCTTCGGATCGGAAACGAGCGTTTACCTGCGCCCTGCACTTGTCCGACATTTGGACGTGGAGGTAGAGCAGGAAGTCGACGTCGGCCACCCCGCCTCCCGGATGCCTCAAAACGACACCGCGGGTCGAGTTGGACTGCGGATAGACTTTGCAGCCAGCGAGGTGATCATCCGGTATCTGGAGAAAAAAAAAAAAAAACATGATTCTATTCATTTTAGAGCGGCCTGGTAGTCCAGTGGTTAGCACGTGGGCTTCACAGTGCAGAGGTACCGGGTTCGATTCCAGCTCCGGCCTCCCTGTGTGGAGTTTGCATGTTCTCCCCGGGCCTGCGTGGGTTTTCTCCGGGTGCTCCGGTTTCCTCCCACGTTCCAAAAACATGCATGGCAGGCTGATTGAACACTCTAAATTGTCCCGACGCGTGTGAGTGTGAGTGCGAATGGTTGTTCGTTTCTGTGTGCCCTGCGATTGGCTGGCAACCGATTCAGGGTGTCCCCCGCCTACTGCCCGAAGACAGCAGGGATAGGCTCCAGCACCCCCCGCGACCCTAGTGAGGATCAAGCGGCTTGGAAGATGAATGAATGAAATGAATGAATGAATGAATGAATGAATGTTATCGTGTTTGTTATGTTCGTTATATATTTTTTTTTCAGCCTCGTGTGTTGCCATGTTCATCCGTTTGCCTCTATGCACTGACCTTGACGTCCAGGCACATCTCATATCTGTAGTTTTTGTTTGCTTGGCCACACCTGAAAGCATTATTTCATTCAGTGATTGAAATGCAGTCAGGTGGGACAATGCGCGGCTGCTGAGAGAACATTTTTATGTATTTTTTTTGGGCTTGTTTTTAAGTACACACACTCACACACGCACCTGTTGTAGTTGACGCCGCTTGAATTCTTCCACAGAAACTTGCAGTATTTGTTGACGTCCCTGCTGAGCAGCAGTGGGCTTGAGGCTCGCTCCACTATCAAAAGCAAACGTGATATCCCGCTTCTTGTTCGTGCGTGTCAGATCATGTGAAAAGATGTCTTTCCTCGGACTGTGATCAGCCGATTTCCATGCAAAAAAAAAAGTACATGACGGGCAAATGTCCGTCCTACCTTCTCAACCGCGGCTTGTATTTTGCAGGCTACGGCCAACGAGTGAAGTGGCCCCCTCTCGCAGTAAACCAAACAATCGTTTCCCTATTTTCTGACATGTTCCAGACCAAACCAGTAAATGAATCCTAAATATTTGTTTGTGCATTTTCTGCAACGTCAATTTGAAATAATGGCGTCCTTTTGTATGATAGACGGATGGAAATTTGGAAAGAATGCCGTTGGGAGGGCGGAAAAAAGAATTGACAGATGAATTCATGACGTATGACGATTATAGTTTGTGAGCAGCTGTAAATTTGAAAAAAATGTGCATCAAATGCACGCGATTGGTATCGGAATGAGCAACATCAAATCCCAAATCGGAAATAATTGTGAAACTCCCTTTGGAATCAATTTACATGTCAAATGCGCAACAATTTCCTACCATGAATAGATCGATTTGTAGCATATGACTACTCATTGAAAAGAACGTTCCAGATAATATTTTTAAATACAGTATTGTCCTATTTTGTGTCTTTTTTTTTAATAAAGACATCTTTGAAATACACTATTTTTGATTTTATATCACAGTATGATAACTTTTTTTTTTAATCTCCATTTGACAAAATAGATCTGTGCTTTAGAATTAGTTTTTCTTGCGCAAATAAATCCAACAATTCTCCTACCATGACAACTTCTATTGCCTCAAAAGAATACATTTTGTCATTGCTACATTTTTACTTTTTTATGGGTGCATACGGGACTTGGAGTGGATGTAAAAAGTTGACGCAAATGCCCATTTTTTTACGATTAAAAAAAAAAAACGGGAACAAGATGAATGAATGAATAATTCTGAATAGTCACAGCCCCAGTTACAAATGGGTGTGCATACCTGTGCAACAATTTTTTTTTTCCACTTGAGATGAGATGAAAATCCTGTACTATACCTGAAAGTAACGACGACACGGTCCTCACGGCCCGCTCCACGGTGGCCCTCAATTGGCCTTCCTGGCGCCGCGACAGGCGCTCGCTCTCTCCGGAAAGCCAAGTCCCGATCCTCATCGGGGCCACTTCTCCGAGTTTCGGCAGCAAACTTGGCCGGGCGGCGCGGACCACTCGCACCCGAGGCTGAACCTCGTCGAAGACGCACCGGTGCGGGGAGACCCGTAGCTCGGCACATAGCAGGAACACACACAGCCGGATAAGCATCACCTGTTACGGGAACACACAATACAATTAGAATTTTTTTTTTTTTTAAAGAGGAACCGAGAATTCTCGTTACCAGTTGACTGGAGTGTGTAGAGGCAACTCCAGACTGATTCCTCCCGTCTTGCACGAGGAGCTCTCTCGGGTGTGAAATTCCACAAGTCCTTTTTTTTTTTTTTTAAATACAAAGCGCCACGTGTGGAACGCGGTGTGAAGCAAACAAAGAGCCCCTCCCTCGCTAAAAAAAGTGCAAATCTTTTAATCGCAGCCACATTTTGGACTTATATACAGTGAAATTGACCCAAAGGAACGTTCAACTTTCTCGCAAAACATCGCAAACGTAAAAGCCTCCGAGCTATTTGATACATTCGACAGAAAGCAACAAGATTAGGAGTAATCATTTGAATGGCACAAGTGTCAAAATCAATGGGGGTTGGAGGGGGGGGGGGGTAAGAGGCGTCTTTCACACGTCCTAAAAACCAGCATCAAAGCAACCCATTTCAATACATTCACTTGGGTAGGGTTGAGGAAAAGGGCACTAAAACCCGCATCTGAAGAGTTATTGCCAGCGAGCCATCAGTGCGTGTTCTGTGAGAAATTCCTCCAGAAAGGCACTTCAGTCGGGAGCAAGGGGGGGGGGGGGGTGCATTTTCTCTTTCCGGAATACCTGAAGAGCATCTACAAACGTATGCCGCAGCATTTGCTCCCAAAATGTTATCCTGCACATGTGCACATTTTTTTTGCTCTTTGAAAATCAAACCATCAGTAAGGTGAGGGGCAGATTCTCATTTGCAAGACCAACCTGGCATAAAAACTGATCAAACATATGAATAATATTTGGGGGAAGGGGGCGGTGGGGGTTTAATGTTCCGGGGAAGCATAATTCAGTCTACAAAAGGGTGCGGCAATTTTCCTGACATTTTTTTTTGTCTGATGGGAATTGTTTTATTATAATGTTAAAAAAAAAAGTGTCTAGGCCCGCGAAGGGGTTAGGAAACACGGCTCTAAAACGCTCTCGAGTTGCTTTTCGAAATGGTAAAAAGACTTAAAAGGACAAGAGGGAAGGAAGGCACTAGTCAAGGAGGAGGGATTCAAGTGAGCATGGGCACATCGTCCTCGGAGGCGGTGTCTTCAGAAAGCGGGATGAGCAGCACGTCGTCGTCGGAGCACGACGACGAGGAGTAGGAGGGGGAGGCCGAGAGGGGCATGGAGTTGCCGGACGCGGGCGGGGGCGAGGCTCTGAACAAGGACAGACTGAGGCCCAGCGTGTGGAAGATGGACGCCAGAGAGGGGCTGCTCGGCGGGATGGCCACCGGAGGCGTTTGGGGCGCCTCGGAGGGCGGCGCCGGCGGCGAGTACGGAGGCGGCGGCGGCGGAGCGCAGGACGGCGACGGGGCTCGAGTCGACAGGCTCAATTTCTGAGGCGCGGGACGGTTGGCGCCCTCCGCAGGAGACGAGGAGCCGGCGGGGGCGGCGCGACTCGACTCCTGATCCGCCGGGGCTGCTTCGGGCGCTTGCTGCCCGCCGCCGGACGTCTGGGAGGGCCTGGAGGGCTGCCTGGGGATCAGGCCCCACCTCCTCATGCGGCGGACCAGGCGGCGCACGAAGCGGGGCCTGCGTCTCCGGTGTGGGGGCGTGACGGCGTCCTGGCGAAGGAGCTGCAGTATCCCCCTCAGAGACAAGGACGAAGCCTGAGGCAGCAAAATGCAGCAAGTTTACGCGAGGTCATTACACCTCACGAAAACTAAAGAAAGAACTCGCATTGACAAAAGTGCTTTTGATCAAATGCAACACTGAAATGTCCTTAAAAATTTTTTTTAAATCAATTATTGCAAAAATGTCTGTCGTTTTGGTCTTGGTCAGTTAATTACATCGATGAGCTTTCAGAGTTGATTTGAAACGTCGTTTCAGCCTTACTGTGCAATCGTACACGAAGGTCAAAGAAAGGTCAAGGAAGGTCAAAGAGTCAAATGTAGCTTACTGTAGTACTCATTTGTGAGTTTTGTTTAAAAAAATATGGAAAAAATGAACCAAATCCAACAAAGCTGCTCAAAAACTAATGGAATGTTTTTGGACGGATAATAATCAAGAGGAAATAGAAAACAACGCCAATGACAAATCCCAAACTAGGATCGACCCGCATGCGAGTGACCCAGCAAATCAGTTTTGACTTGACCTCGCCCAAAAGTGTCTCTCACCTCATTGGGGTTTTCGGTGGGGAAGTCCTCCACTGGGGGGATCACGCCTTGAGCGATCAGCTGACCGTAAGACGGCGGGGCCTGCTGCTGAATCAGCTGCGCCTCGTGTCGGCTGATCGGCGCAAACATACTGCGGGAAGAGCGCACGTACGGACACTGTCTTTCGAGCCCCCCCACCATTTTTTTCCCACATCAAAATCCTTTTGTGTTTTGCCAACAGCATTTACCTGTACTCCCTGGTCCGGAGCGAGTACAGCTTACAGGTGCAGCCCATGGCGATGACCAGCAGCAGCCCGCACACCAGGCTGCCCACCGTGGCCGCCGTGATGACCTTCCGGGGCAGGATGATGGTGCAGTTGAGCTCGTCCGTGCCGTCCTTGCAGTCCGCTTGGCCGTCGCAGCGCCAGCTCTCAAACACGCACCTGAGACGAGCCGGCAGAGGAATGCGGTCAGTCACCGCCGGCGCCGTCCGTACGCCTGACCGGTCGTCGGACATTTTATTCACGTGGCTATAAAGTCCTACGCGTTGGCAACGAGTGCAGTTTTGCCTCGCGTGTGCTTCGAGTGAAGTTTTACCCGGTAGAATTTTCTAATGGCAAACAGCCTTCAACCAGTGCACTGATGACATGCTTTGTTATCCGCCTTTTTATCAAATACCACCAGTCGAGTATAAGATCTTAACGCATCGCATTTAATGTCACTTTCAGAACTGGTTAGACACATTCATTCATTCATTCATCTTCCGAACCGCTTGATCCTCACTAGGGTCGCGGGGGGTGCTGGAGCCTATCCCAGCTGTCTTCGGGCAGTAGGCGGGGGACACCCTGAATCAATTGCCAGCCAATCACAGGGCACACAGAGACGAACAACCATTCGCACTCACACTCACACCTAGGGACAATTTAGAGTGTTCAATCAGCCTGCCACGCATGTTTTTGGAATGTGGGAGGAAACCGGAGCACCCGGAGAAAACCCACGCAGGCCCGGGGAGAACATGCAAACTCCACACAGGGAGGCCGGAGCTGGAATCGAACCCGGTACCTCTGCACTGTGAAGCCCACGTGATAACCACTGTAAGACAAAGTTATTAACTAATGGACTGCTTCGCCTCACGAGGAACACCCCCCCCCTTTCTTTCTTGTACATATATTCGAAAACAAAGCCATTTTGTGGCATTCTCATGATGGGAGCGTTGTCTGCACGTCATTGCTTTTGGACAGCTGTGAATACGTTTGGGATTCTCCCCAGTAAATGCCGACGGCCTCTTTGACAGGACGAGGGGCCGACCTGTCACTGTCGCAGTGGAAGGTTCCGGGCTGACACACGGCGCAGTCCCTCTCGTCGCTGCCGTCGCCACAGTACAGCTGGTAGTTGCAGCGCTCGCTGACGGCATAGCACACGGGGCGGCCGGCGAAGCGCCCGGCCGCCAACGCGGCGGCGGCCCCCCTCTGGCCGGGGACCCCGCAGGCAAACTGGTCGCGGCCGCAGCCCCGGCAGCCCTCCTCGTCCTTGCCGCTCTCGGGGCAATCCCAGTTGCCGTCGCAGCGCTGCTCCTGCGTGAAGCAGCCCCCCGAGGCGCCGCCGCAGCGGCCCTCCCAGGGCGGACAGTAGGTGCCCACGCGGAAGGTGGCGTTGAAGCCGCTGCCCTCCGAGCCGGCGAGCGTCCGATACGTCAGCGATAGCAGGCCGGTGCGGGACTCCACTTGGACCGATTTGTAATTGGAGGCGCTGGTGATCTGTTGATGCGTCAGAGCGGACAGCGGGTTACACTGGGGCCACGCCCGTCGTTAAGCCGTGGACTATTTCTTGCATTTATGGTTTTCGTCAAATTCATTCATGAACATGCCTTGATTCATGGGATGAACCGAGTTGTTTTTTTTAAGAAAAGTCGCAAAGTAGATGCGGGAATTTATCATCAAGCAAAAAATAAATAAATTAAAAAACCAGCAATTCAATTCAAATAATTAAACCGATTTCACATACCAAGTATTAAAAAAATATATTTACTAATTAGGAAATAATTATCAACAAGCTTAGGGAGTAACGGAATACATGTGCCGGCGTTACGTATTCAGGATCCCCTTCACACCTACCCAAAAAATGTTTTTATGCATATTATTAAATACCAGTAGTGATAGGTTGGAAAAGTCCAAATAAATAACGATATGTTTATTTTTAGATTCCATTAACACATTTTTGGTCAAGATGATATCATTAAAACGATCTATGACGTTCACATACACGGTTTAGAATTCATTCATTGTAAATAAAATTGAAATCTTAGTCAAATAAACAATTCTCCATTGTGGGTTTAACTCATTTTTAAAAGTTACATAAAATATCGTTTAAATATAAAAATATAAACATCACTTCTTTGTATGACTAAACACATATGACCACGATTCGTCCCTTTCTTACATAATTTGGGGTCAGCTATTAAAGGTAATCAATTATGTCTCCGACATACACATTTTGATTGACCGTAAAGAGAAAAAAATGTTGTAGGATGGAACCTTTCTGTTTTTAAAGTGATCGTTTTAGAGAATTGGCCAATTATAATTTCGTGATTGCTTCAATAGAATTTTAGTAATCATCTTATTACAAAAAGACGATAGTTCACAACTAATTCATCTCTCTAGCTAGAGACATGTAGAACAACACCAATGTGTCAAGTAATTACAAACCCTTCCAATTTTTTTTTTTACACTCCCCCCCCCCCCCCCCCCATCTACAAATGACTACCCGTTGCCCAAATGAGAACCGGCCCCCGAAGCTTGGTGCTGCCGCTCTTCCCAAATAGCGTGACGAGCACTCACAATTTTAATGACGTCTCCTTTGCCTTGCGCTCTGTTGTGGACCGTCAGCGTGTCGCCGGGCCCCAGCACCAGCTGCTGCAGGTCCAGCCTCAAGGGTCGGGAGTCATCCGGGTCCAGAGTCCAAACGCAAAGTAACGGGGAGCCCATAGGAGACGGAGGAGAGAAGGTCCCGTAGAAGGTGCGGAGAAGTCCTCCGCAGGGCCAGCGGATGGGAGCGGGCGTCCCCGCGCTCTCCCTGGGGTGCTCCTCGGTCTCCTGCCTCTCCTTCAACAGGGCCAACAGCTCATCTGTCCTGTCGTCCTTGTGGCTTTGCACCGCAGGACTTGGATTCTCCGAATCCCCGGCGTCGTTCCTCTCGGTCGCTTCGCTGTCCCGCGGCGAGGTCTCCTCGGCGCCGCAGCCCTCCTCGTCGGCGCCGTCGCCTTGCCCGAGACATTCCACCTGCCCGTTGCAACGCCACGAGAGGGGCAGGCAGCGGCCTCCCGGGCATTCAAACGACGTCACGGGGCATTGGCCTGAGAACGGATCTGTCGGGACCACCCAAAAATGTTTTGTAGCGGCAGGTGCAAGTTGACTGAAAATTGGAAATATCTCATTGTCACCCTGTTAAGGTGTAATATTTTCCATCAATGTCTTGTCATGACAACAAAAAACAAAACGTATTTATGCTTGAAGATGGCACCTGTCATTTCAATTCATTGAAAATGTCAAATTTGGAATGTGCTCTAAAATAATTCCCCAAATGAACGTTGCATTGAAATGTCACCATTTTTTTTTCAGAAATTCAGCAATTGAAAAAAAAATTGAACAAACGCACCTCTGGCGTAATTCAAGAGAAATGATGACACGGGATAGATATGTGGCAGGAAATGGTGCACCAATGTGATGTTTCCGCCCGGGAATTCGACAGGCGGCGGTAATTTGGAACCGCACAAAACTAGTGGCGTGCCGCCGGCGGATGATTTGATGGCCAGCCATTCCTTCCGGCACCGAGCTGAAAACTGCGTGAAGCTAAAAGAAGCAAGAGGTATGAAATATAACAATTTTAAAAAAACACATCAACCAGACAATTTAAACACGATGTACAAAAATATGGGGGATGACCATCTTTTTTTTTTATAATGATCCCTTTTTTGTGAGCAGCGTATTTCACCTGAGGATGACCGGTTCTCCCATCGAACCCTTAATGGTCCAGCAGTCATATGTGGAGCCGAAACGGTAAGAATAAGTGTGGTAAGCAGAACTCCTGATCTCTCCCACATCGCTGTCCAACACTTGAGGGGAATGTCCACAGTGGTCTGGCGAGAGGGGAAAAAAAATGAGACTTCACTACAAAAACCGGGATGACAAAAATAGAACCGGGAAATTTCTCATGGCAAACGTTCACGTAAACAGACACCAATAGAATTGTGATTTTAACCTCTATTAAAAGAGCTGGCAATACCTTATTATGATTTTTCAGGACCAAAATGTGTGGGAAAAAAAGCAATATTTTCTTTATTTTTTTTCACAATTTTGGGGGGGGCAAGGGGCATGAGATATCCCACCTTGGCCACAACTGATTTTCACATTGTTTTAAAGAACAACACCAGCAATCGACATTGAGCGACAGTCCTTACCAAAACAAAGTGCCAGACGTGTCCAGCTGCTGCATGCTGTGTGTGGACAGGCAGAAAATGAGGTTGACACTCTCAATTTAAACACTGTCAAATGGCTTTCATTGATTTCCATCTACCCACCAGCGAAGGAAAAAAGCAGGAGGCTGCGGATGTTCACCATTGTGGTGATAATGTACAAAGATTAAATATTTAAAAGTCAGAAAAGTGGCATTTTTGGAAGTTTGGCTGTGGAAGACGTCACCTGTAGCGTAAAAAACAAAAAACAAAATTTTGTCAAATGACATGCTGTAAAACAGAGTACTGATTCCCAACACATTATCCAACTTCACCTCACTATTCCATAAAGTATTACTAAGAATAAATCCTCCTTCATCTATCTATGCCAGCGACATATATTTGAAGTATGTGACAACACTCTTATCCACCATTTTTCGTAGGACATTTTTGTGTGGTCACGTTTATTTTGCGTTCCTCTCAGAAAAAAAATAGCTCTGGCTTGTTAAAAATAATAAAATAACATTTAAAATAATAAGAAAACATCTGATGTACACTGGAATCTCCTCTGTCGCCCGATTTTCGGTTCTAAATGTTCTTTAAGCGCTTTGTTCTCCTGCAACTCTTGTGGAAGCGCTGTAAAACAAAACTGTACTGTCTTTTTCATTTTCATCCAGCAATTCACACCGCTTCGCAGACACTCGATCACAGGCCATTTCATGTCAACAATGGAGAATGTTGCCGACATTTTTGCTCGCTTTCTGAAGCCTTTCGGAACTTCCTAAATTCTTAACACGTTGACAACTTCGAAACCGCGTTTCATTCCGTTATTCCGGATCTTTCTTTAAAATGGCATTGGTCTTGCTGGGGGGAAAGAATAATAATGAATGTTGTTGTCACGTCTCTCTACGATGTCAGGCAGAAAAAAGGTGGAGCAGTTTGTTTCAATACTGGTACTTTTGAAACATTGTTTCATGTACATTTTTTGAGACGGAAATGTCCCCTCGGGTTGTGCTATTGAGGAGGGCACAAGGTTTTAAAACAAGCAAAATCTCGCAGACGACTCGTCAACAAATTTCCACACTGCCCGACACGTGTACCAGAATTAGTGTGAACCGGGTTCGTTTCTGTCTAAAGATAAGACGAGCTTTACTAGCCTTTAGCATCCGGTCCAGCTACATGCTAACATCGCGTTTCCTTCCTGGGCGGCTTTTGACCGACAAGTAACGTCGAACACTTTCAGACATGAATGTGAACTGTTGAAAGAGTTGTCGAAATTGAATTAAATAACCAAAAGTGGGTAGAACGTTACCTTCTCTTTCGGTTCTTGTTGATTAAGTTCAAAGCAACTTCCGTGTTTTTTTTAGCACGATGACGCACAAGGGGAGGGATTACAGTGTCACATGGTTGTTGAATTAAAACTCCATAAACAGGTTCCCTTTTATATAGATAGATGTCGCTGTTGCTCAATATAAATTGTTGGCGTTGAAGAAAAATGTGCGCGCGGTCAGAAATTCCAACCACGAGACCCTTCTGCCGTTGCACTGCGGCGCCGTCGGCAGCAGGAGAGAAGAAAAATATCAATTACCTTGGTTAAAATTGTCATAATAATATAAACAAGCCTATCATCAAAGCTCCCCTGCCAGTCTGACATCCACTTACCTTCATACGGACACAAAAGGGCCTGCAACAGTTTGGAATACTGAGGTCACAAGTTGCGGTTTACAACTGTAAAATGGGATGTCATCAATGGAAAGTAATTAACCTATAACTAAAATTAAAATGAAGCGGCCCGGTAGTCCAGTGGTTAGCACGTCGGCTTCACAGTGCAGAGTTACCGGGTTCGATTCCAGCTCCGGCCTCCCTGTGTGGAGTTTGCATGTTCTCCCCGGGCCTGCGTGGGTTTTCTCCGGGTGCTCCGGTTTCCTCCCACATTCCAAAAATATGCATGGCAGGCTGATTGAACACTCTAAATCAGTGGTCACCAACATGGTGCCCGCGGGCACCAGGTACCCCGTGAAGACCACTTGAGTAGCCCGCCAGTGGCTGGACATTGTGATTTGCTCGTAGAAATTATGATTTAAAAATGCAAACATTGGCAGTACTGTGAGACATTTCGAAACACGATCAAAGTCTGACAATTTAAATCATCAAGTATTAAAAATAACACATCCTCATATTATTGAAGGTATTTTGGACAAATATGTTATTTCAGACGTGTATCAATTTGGTAGCCCTTCACACAATCGGTACACATGAAGTTGCTCTCACCCTCAAAAATGTTGGTGACACCTGCTCTAAATTGTCCCTAGGTGTGAGTGTGAGTGCGAATGGTTGTTCGTCTCTGTGTGCTCTGCGATTGGCTGGCAACCGATTCAGAGTGTCCCCCGCCTACTGCCCGGAGACAGCTGGGATAGGCTCCAGCAACCCCCGCGACCCTAGTGAGGATCAAGCGGTTAGGAAGATGAATGAATGAATGAATGAATAAAATTAAAATGTAGTCAACCAAGACGTATCGCTGGTATGACACACCTCTGCATGCCACACAGCACCCCTGCTACATGAAAATAAAAGCATAGACCACAATGGTTTTGTTGCTGGGGCTCTGCCAAGAGGTGGTGATAGCTGGTGACCAGCTGGAGTATTGTTGGTGCCATCATCTACCAGCTGGGCAACATGTGGGTCTTACTGGGTGGCTGTGGCTTAGTAAAGCAGGTTGCCCAGTGACAAAAGCTTTTTTTGGTTTTGTTTTACTGACAGGATTTCCAGTGCAGTCACACTGGATCTGAAAGGAACATGTAGTGGTTCCAAGTGAAGGTTCTCATCGAAAGAAATTCGTCTAGTCGCAGAGAACGTTTGGTCCAGTTTAGGGTTGCACTTTAGAGATAAGGTTCTCATTCCAAAGAAAGTTCTAGTTTTGGGAGGAAATTCTAGCCCCAAGAGCATGTTCCAAACCAGAGAAAAGGTTTTAGTCCAAAGCAAAGGTTTTCGTCCTAAGAGAAGTTTGGGAAGGTTTTGGTCCCACAAGAAGGTAGTAGTCCTAAATTCAATTTCTGAGAGTTCTTATCCGAAATGAACTATTTGATCTCAAGAGAATGCTCTGCCTTGAGAGAAGATTCTAGTTCCAAGAGAGGTTTGTTGTCCAGTTAGCCAATCCTCCATGAAGTGTCTCCAGTTGGTCCAGAATGCCGCCTCTTGCCTCTTGATTGGTACTCATAAGGGGGAACAGCGTCACGCCTACTATGGCATCCCTTCACCGGCTCCAAATACATTTTGGGGTTCTTTTGAAGATCCTGTGACCCGTTTTCAAATCTTGAAATGGCCTGACCCCACCTTATCTCTCTGAGCCCCTCTGTACTTGCCCCTCAGGTCCGCGGGCCAGACACTAGTCAAGGTACAGAGAACTAAGCGGAGCCTCAGAGAGGATGAAGTCTTTTCCGTTTTCGGTCCCTCTCTTGGGAATGACGTTCCCTCTCGGCAAGCCCCCTCACTGCCCGTCTTTAAAACTCATTCTTGGGCTTTTGACTCGGCACGAGACTTGATTTTTAGTTTGACTGTTTTTGTGTTTTCTATTTTATTTGTCATTCGTTGTTTGCTGTTGTATGGAAAATCTTTGCTCCATGTACAGCACTGTGTATACAGGCGTTGTTGTTTTCAACTGCTCTGGAAATACACTTGAGATGAGTCCAGAGAGACAATTCTGGTCTGAAGACTCTAGTCAGAGATAAAGTACTTATACCAAATCGGGGTTCTTGTAACAGTCTAGAATCAAGTGACAGAATAATCATCACAACATTTAGTTAACCACCAAATAAAAACACATTCATTTAAGATTTGTAAGAAGATTCCTATGTATTTTATATTTGTAGATTTGGGGAGCAACCAGTGTGTGTGTGAGAGAGAGAGAGATCGTGAAACTTTGCCACATCCATTATGGCGTTGACGTACGAGTCAGCCTTCGAGGCGGCCCCTATGTGTCTCTGCCTATGTTCGTCCCGGAGCAGGCAGGGAGAGAGAGAGTTAAAAAACAAATACTGTACCCCCGCACATCTGGAGGAGGACCCAAAGGCTTAGCCATCGCTCCGACCACGTCGTCACACGCTGTAAAACAATCCAAGGAAAGTGGCGAGGGGGGTGGGGGGGGGAGGCGGGGGATAAGTTTCGATACAACAGATGGGATGAGTTCATCGCTTTGTCTTGAGTTCTTGAGACTTTAGATTCGACTGCGCCGCTCGCTCGCTCCAAGAATCGCGAGGGTAACTTTTTTTCTTGGATCATCCAAGGAAGATTTGTGCAAGTTGTTCATCCAACGGCAGGGGTGGGGGGAGAAGAAAATGTTGCCGCTCACGCTTGTCGCCCTGGCCTGCGCCATCCGCTGCTTTTCGGTCACCGCAGATGTGTTGAGAGCGGAGGTAAGTCACGGCCGCATTAGTATCAATTGCACTTTTCGACACCATTGCCGAGATTTAAAAAAACGTAATCAACCCCCCCCCTCACCCCCAACTCCCAACCAACTGGGATTTTCCATCCACAAGAGCCATGCCGTTCTGCAACTGATGCTCCAGTGGATGGAAAAAACTGCTCCCCACGGAATGTCTTGTCATAAACTCGCGGCTTCTTGGCATTCCGCGTACACTGACCTGCGATGTGACTCGGGGTGATCTATTCTACTCTTCAGACGTCTTTATCTGGGGTGGGTTTGCTTTGTTCAGAGAGAGACAAAAAGGGGCACGTTGTTGTTCTATTGATTGATTTTTCTCTCCAGGGGAGTAAAATGAATGGCTCTCGTCCGTCTGTGTAGACCGTAGACGGCGAGTCTCCTGAGATGACTCTTTGACCTGCCAAGGAAAACGATCTGAAACAAGATGGCTCATTTGACTCGCCTCACTTTTATTCGGTTCAACGTGCTGGTCGGAGACCGATGCGGTCAAAAGACAACCACGCTTAAATGTTCAATAAACGTCCGAAAGTGCATCGGCGACTGCAGCTCTTCACTCGAACCACTCGTCAAGTCCGAGCTACAGTCGGGTCTAATTATGGGTACATCATTCTGGGTGACTCTTTCTACCGTATTTTGAGAATCTTTTCCCAATTTTTAGTGACCCACGGCACCACCCGGCAAGATTCACACATTGCTCACCACCAAAAAGCATCAATTTGATGAGAGTTTGATGCGCTTGATATGTGCCAGCAGTTGAAAAAGCAACCAAAACGGGAAGTGAATCACACTTTTTTTGACTTGGCCGCGCAGGATGCGGGAGGGAAGGATCCTCCTTAGTCACTGACCACAGACGGGCAAAGACGTGGCGACTAAACCCGTGGCCGTCCGGAGTCCCGCGCAGAAAACAGCTCGGCGACAATGTTGCATCACCTGCATGTGAGAGCAATGTGATTTCGAAGAAACGTGACGTCAGGGGCGCGGACAAGGATACATGGCGAAACCGCAGCAGTGTGATGAACTGAAAACAATCCTGTTGTTGCGAAACATTCGGAGGAACTCGGAGACGCACTTCCATATTTGAGGCCCTTTTTTGTGTTTTTGTAACCGTTTTGTGTAAATCGTTTTGAAACGTACCCCCCCCCCTTCTCCCCCCCCCCCCCCTTCAGATCAGTTTTCGGCGCGTGTATGGAGATACATTCGGGGTGTAACGAAAACCAAGTGAAATCGGTAAATCAATTTCGATCGGAAAGATGTCAATGGATCGTTTTGAAACGTACCGCGCGCCACGCACCGAGAATTTGATTGGCGGGGCCGTCGGCGCCATTGCGACCATTCGGCTAATTGTCCCCGCTTCCCGTTCGACTAAAACACGAAGAAGAAACGCACCCCTTTGAATTTTTTTTTTTTCTGTGAGTTGTTTCGGAGGATGGAAAAAAACCTCATGAGTCTGATTGGACTAAGTAAGGAGCGGAGAAAAAAAAAGAGGAGTTAAAAAAAATAATCATATTGCGGTAAGAGTATTTGTACTTGGTGACGTCTCACCAGCGCTGTTTGTCTACTAAAAGTGCTTCGCTGGAGCCTGTGAGTGAAAGAAGTGGGTAGCAGTGAAAACAAAAAGGGGGTCCGAAAAGTGATGATGCCAGCGCTTTAGAGCCATCTGGCTTCAATTGTCCTTCATCTTGACCCAACGTGAGCATCAAAGACGCCGACTGGCCCAAACCGTCAAAGACAAACCAGGAACTCAAACAACCGAACCCCAAGCAACCGCCGAGGTTTGTTTTAAGACGTCGTTTGAGTCGGGACACATTCGGCAGCTCTGGCGAGAAACTGGGTCGCGGCAGAGGCAAAGAAATTCAAGTAATGTGAGATTCCGGGGACACGTGATTGGATTTTTTTTTTTTCCGCTGGCACAGACAAAGGAACAACTGACTTGGTCTCAAAGTGAAATTCAGCGATACTTGCAAAGTCCCTCTCTCCAGTCCCGTATACTTTCCTACCGCCGCCGAGTCGAATATCTTGACCTTGCCTCATGTAAGCGGACACCGCGGTTTTCTCCTTAACCCCTCGTTGGCCGAAGGACTTTGGAGAATTCCAGTGATCTGATTCCAATGCAAGGAGTCACATGGCAAGGTCAGAGCGAGTTAATGGAAAGCCACAAGTACGTGCTTCACCAGCAAAATTATTTTGCGCACTCCTTGAATGACTGGCTTCCGATAATAATGTACAGTCGTTCATTCCCATGACTGTCTTCCATTACTCTGTGACAATTCGGCACACGAGTAGAACGATACAACAACAACAGCATCGTTGGGAAAAACTTAAGAGAGTCAGGGCACCCTTGTTGTTCTCCAAGTGGCCACTAGTGGCCACTACTCTGAAAGCAGTTACCGAATTTAAAAAACCATTCCAAACATACGAGTGGAAGACAGCACTGGAAGAAATGTCACCGCTGATGCGTTGTTGTTCTATTGGGGTGCCAAATTGTCCTCCTAAGTGCGGGCAGAGAGCATCCTGGTATGCGGACAATTCAGCGTTAGAAGGCCGTACCGAAAGAGATGCTCAAGCGGCTTGCCGTCGCAGTTCCTCCAAAAGATTCTCCCACCGCTTGCCATGACACGACTCATGTTTTAGTGCGAATTTGCGTCGGCAGACACACTGCACACTCTCAGGTGTGTGTTTACCCAAAGCGGCAGTGGCCAGCCCACCGGCCACATGCGGCCAACAATAGCAGCCATGTTCAAGTCTCGATAAATAGAAGCTTTGATGGCGCTTGCTCCATTGGCCTCGTTTTTTTTTTCCTTGAAAGAAGGAAACAGTGGCAGCAGTCAGGAAGCGATGAGGATGACTCCAATAATATGTTTAAGTCATCCGAAGCAGCACTCCACCCCCCCCCCCCCCGCCCCCCATTCTGCACCATGGACCAGTTTCACGTGAAGTAATATTTTGATGGACCAGGAAGAGGCAAATACAGTGACCCCCACAACCGAATCATTTTCCAAATAAAACCAATTTCAGACTTTGATGATCAATCAAATATGTTTGGAGCTCTGATCCGGGGGGGGGGGGGGCACGATGGCGCCGATTATGATGAGAATGTGCAGGCAAGGAGAGGGAGTTGCCACCGTGTGTGGACATAAGTGACCCTTGTTCCCTAACCACTGCGCTGCCACATCACCAACAGGTAGCCACGTGTGTCCCAGTTCACTCCATTCCTCCCCCTCTTCCAAGTCACATGCTGTTGCAGAATCGAGAAAACCGGCGTGAGAGGAGAGAGGGTTGGAGATCTTGCTCGACTCCCCTTTGGGCTTGGCAGAGACCAGAGGTGGAGAAAGTAGACTGACTGGCTACTTAAGTGGAAGGACAGATACTTGTGCCCCCCCCCCAAAAATTTTTTTTTAACCCTGACTGTGGTTAAAGTAGAGGTTCTGATTCAACTCCTGTGCTGAAGTGAAATTGAACCCTTTCAGGGACAGCGGCTACTACAGTGGACAGCTTGTCAGGTTACAGGGTGCATGAAAGGGTTAAAAAAAATAGTCTGAAATGGACATTAAAAAAAACTAAAAAAAATTTCGAGCAGCTAAGGTGAATGACTCAAGACTGAGCATCATATTCCCTTAAAGATGTTATGGCAAAATGTCCCCGAGATACTCCTCTAAAAAGAGCCCCGGTAGTGGAAAAAGGGTGCGCCTCTCATGCGTAGGATTAAACAGCGGATCCGTTTGACCCACTAACAGTGAGACGATGGCCTCCATTACTTTTCAGACATTGTGAGTTGTCTTTGGCTGCGGGAGTCCAGACAGACTTCGCGGTGACCAAAGTTTTTCTCAGAGGTTGATGTTTGGACTTGGGCACCGAGTTACACTCTTAACGTTCGGCACCCGGGAGGCATAAAATGAGAGTGTTGCGTTGCTCGCGCGATCCGTCAGGCCCGTCCGAGTGTGCCGCGCAGGTCCGAACAAGCATCGGAAGCTAACTGTAAGCAGACGCACAATACGCACGCATACCCAGCCACCCCCTGCAGATCCGCACAAAAGAAACCTTGTCCAAATTCCTCTTTAATCGTGCGGGGAAATCTAAGCGGGTGTTTAACCCTCGTAGTGCACCGCTTGCGATAAATGTAAAATGATGTCTTTGAATCAAAGGCAAAGGCATTCGGAAAAACACGAGAGAGCTGAAACTTATGGAGGGGTTCTAAAATGGCCTAAATTTCACGACGTCACCGGCTGATAATTCTCAGGCATTGCAGCAATAATAAAAAAACGTTTTGATACCTTAATCTTCACAATTTACATATTTTGCACCATAGAGACCCATTATAATTCATATTTTTGAATGCATCGTAAACCTAAATGTGTATACATGCATTTCACGCGAATTTTACATCAATCGCTTTGTTTTCGCTTGGACAGACGTAAGCATGACACATTGTTGGGTTGAGGTCATTCCAATTTTGAAACTTTAGGTGGCGTCAGAGGATCGCAAATGAGTTTGCCTTTTTGCAGGAGGCTTCAAACCAATGCATTTGACATGAACACGTCCGGTCGGGATTGTTAGTAGGGCTTGGTTGGGACCTCCAGACACAATTTCTTTTCCCTATTGCAAAAAATAAAGAATACAAAATCCCAAAGAACTAATATAAACTATATATGTATGGATAGCACAGATGCCTCTGAACATTTTGAGTGTTTGAAAAAGAATGTTTTTATAACACAAAATACATCATTACAAAAATTGTAAAATGCGTAACTTAAGGCCTTTTTAATTTGGAGCACACAAGGGTTAAAAAGGACTCTGTCTCAGCTAACGAAAAATAGAGGCACCATGTACAAGTTTAATTCATACTGTCATCTCACCGCGTAACAACTTAGAAAACCAGTTCACTTCTTGATGTTATCTTTGATTGTGGTGTTGCTTGTTCATATGCGCCCCGTGATTGGTCGGCAATCCAATCCAAGGGGTGGGATGGGCTTTAGCTGAATACTTTGCTAACTTCGATAAAAGCCCCTAAATAGGTTTCATGGTTTGCCCTCCGCTTCTGATTTTATTTGAAGGCGTGGCTTCAGCAATATGGCTACCTGCCGCCCGGTGACGTCAGAGCGCAGGCCATGCGTTCGCCGCAGTCTATCGAGACGGCCATCGCGGCCATGCAGAGGTTCTACGGCTTGACGGTCACCGGCTCGATGGACGCCAACACGTTAGCGTGAGTCTTGAGGAAAAATAAAAATCCAGAAGAATGTCCTCGCAATTCAAAGACATGAGAGGTTTGCTTTGACCATCGACAGGGCGATGAACCGGCCACGATGCGGAGTTCCGGACAAATTCGGGCCGGAGCTCAAAAGCAACCTGCGGAGGAAGCGATACGCCGTGCAGGGACTGAAGTGGGACAAGTCCGAGGTGACTTTCAGGTCAGGATGACACGCCGCGATTCTCCGTTGTATGTGTGCGCATCGAGTCTAAATGACTCGCTCTCGCCTTAGCATAGAGAATTACACCCCCAAAGTGGGCGAGCGCGCTACCTACGAGGCCATTCGGAAGGCCTTCAAAGTGTGGGAGAGCGCCATCCCGCTCACTTTCAGGGAGATCCCCTACCACCACATCCGGGGCAAGGTGGAAAAGTACGCCGACATCATGCTCTCCTTCTCGGAGGGCTTCCACGGCGACAGCACGCCATTTGATGGCGAGGGCGGATTCCTGGCTCACGCCTACTTCCCCGGTCAGGGGATTGGCGGAGACACGCACTTTGACCTCGCCGAGCCCTGGACAACCGGCAACGTGGACCAGGGTGGTAAGCTGAAGACACTTGCGACTCTAAAGTTCTCCTCTTCGAATCGAAATGAAACCACACACTGCGTTACTTTCCACCAAGGGAATGATGTTTTCCTGGTCGCCGTCCACGAACTGGGTCACGCTCTGGGTCTGGAGCACTCCAACAACCCCTCAGCCATCATGGCTCCCTTCTATCAGTGGATGGACACGGACAACTTCTATCTTCCGGATGACGACCGCAGAGGCATCCAAGCCATCTACGGTACAGACTCGTCCAAAGATACGGGGCGTGAAAAGGTTAGCGTAGCAAATGGCTAGGACTTACGCCGATTGGGCACAATGCCTCATCCCCCACCAGGCACCAAGACAGGCGGTCCTCCGCCTCCGCCGAGACCCACTAAGTCCTCGAGTCCCAAGAGACCGGAACACGGCCCAGATATCTGTGAGGGACACTTTGACACAATCGCCATTCTCAGAGGAGAAAAGTTTGTCTTCAAGGTATTGTCGCGATTCAAACGTCACTTTCAAGCTGATCTAAGTGACCGCGTTCAATGACTAATCGACGAACCTTCCAGGACAACTGGTTCTGGCGCGTGCGCAACAACAAGGTGCTTCCGGGCTACCCCATGCCCATCGGTCATTTCTGGAAGGGCCTGCCTTCCAACATCAACGCCGCGTACGAGCGGGACGATGGGAAATTCATCTTCTTCAAGGGTAAGCTCCACGCGACATTGATCTGGGAATTGCAATTTAGGCTGACGCCGAGCTCAAGACTTTCTAAAAAGCCCGCTATCGCGAGGAAGCGTTATGTCTCAAAAGCATTTAAAAAGCTTTCTGAGCGGCAGGTACGACCCCTTGAAACATAGACCATGGGATGAATTATGCATCTACCGTCATTTCTAGCAAAGGCCACGGGTCAGTATTTGGTGGTCCGAAATGAGTATTTTGTGTCTCTGCTATCCAGTATTACCTTGCCTTCGAAGTGAAACGGCCCACAATGTTTCGTGGCTGTTCACTTGTTTGTCAATCTACGTACGGGAGCTCTTCCTTCCTGATTGGGGGCAGTTGGGGCTTGTGAACGCGAACTCCATTTTTTGGTAACCATGTTGGACCCTAACAACAAGCCAAACGAATCAACAGGTGACAGGTACTGGGTCTTCAGCGAGTCCACAATGGAGAAGGATTCCCCCAAGAGCCTGAAAGACATCGGGACCGGTCTCCCCAAAGACAAAATGGACGCAGCTCTCTTCTACACCCCCACGGGACAGACGTACTTCTTCAGAGGCACAAAGTGAGTTTGCCCATTGTCCATCTCCGCCACCCTACACATAAATCTCTTGAGACCTATTCTGACTTTCCGTTCACCTTACTCACACGGCTGCGGCCCGCGTAGGTACTATCGCTTCAACGAGAGGACTCGCACGGTGGACAGCGGCTACCCGAAGCCAATCACCATGTGGAGCGGCGCGCCGGACAACATCAAGGCCGCCATTATGAGCGAGGACGGCTGTAAGTACGGCAACGGTACAAGTCGAACCGGAGTGCTTCTCCCGAGCAAGCGAATGACCGAGCCGCCTTTCCCCCGCAGCGTATACGTACTTCTACAAAGCCAACAAGTACTGGAAGTTCAACAATCAGTACATGAAGGTGGAGTCGGGCTACCCCAAGTCTGTGCTGAGCGACTGGATGGGCTGCGAGGGCGAGGAACCCAAGAAGGGCCGCGAAGAGGAGGTGATCATTCTGGAAGTGGACGAGGCGCAGGGCGGCGTGGGGGCGGTCACCGTGGTGATCCCGCTCCTCCTCTTGGTTCTGGTGGTTGCCACGCTCGGGGCGCTGTTGTTCTTCCGGAAATACGGCACGCCCCGCCGCCTCCTCTACTGCCAGAGATCACTTCTGGACAAGGTCTAGGCACCGGTTGACTAATGGACAGCCCACAAAAGGGAGCCAAACATCAGCGAGGGAGGGCCAGATGAAGACGAAAACTGGGAGACAGAACGGCAAAAGCACTGAGAAGATGGTCGGGATGTCCAAATATTTGGGTGGTTTCCACAGCATGTGCTCCATCGAAACCCAAACCTGTTGTATTTGTATGGTAACCATTTACATGTACTGTGTCACAGATTAAGATGATGACTACAACCTTGACTCCAGAAGGGATATGCCCCCCACCCCAAAAAAAAGACAGTGACTTCCCAGTTTCCTTGCTCATATTGCAGGTTTTTCCTCTTTTAAAGACACTTCTCTCCAAAAGTTCGGCATTTTGAGTTTGCGGCTGCTGTTCCTGGATGAACCTAAAATGCTCCAGATCCTTTACAAGTGAACTCTGGGAACGCAAAGGTGAGGCTTCAAGCGGGACGTTCTAGGAGGGAAGTGGCCGCTGAGCTTGAAGTGTAATCAGCAGGTTAGAACAGAATGGGAAATTGGGAGGAATCACAGAAAGGCAAAAAAACCCGAATGTCCTCGGTTTAGTTTGGATTCATTCCGGAATCAGACGCCCGAAGGGAACTTTGCCATTCGGCTGCTTGATAAAGAACGGGCAAATTGGAGAAAAAGGACTGAAATAGTTGGGAGAGGTTTCAGGAAGGTCAAACTGAATTAACCTGGAAAGGTTCTGGCGTGTTTTCAGTTCATCCGAAGAATTGATCGGAAAGCCCAAAATCGCAAACTTTTTTGGGGAGCCATGTACGCTTAACTGGACGACTCCGGCTGAACTGCTGTTTGATTGCGAGGCATGAAATCCATTTCCTGTCGCCAAACGTACAAAAAAGACGTTGCATTTAGGATCCAAATGCCCAAAATGACAGGGATGCAATTTTTCTACATACATGTTTTTGTTGTTGTATATCCATATTGTGTCCACAGATGTAAATGTGGCACAAGCAGAGATTGCATAGATAGTCCATGTGGTACAGAATTTTCTCGTGTTTGTATCTGCACAGCTACGGGCAGAAAAAGGGGATCGGCAGAGATCCCAACAATATGGTGCAATTCTTTAAAAAAAAAAGTTTTTTAATTATTGTTGAATTTGTGTTCTTTTTTTTGTATAAGTACGGTTATAGTTATTGGTGTTGGCTAGTTTTGTTTTTTTCCTTTTGCTTCTGTACATTGTCAAGAGTTCTGCTGGACAGAGGCACAGCACGACAATGATCAAGCGAGTAATCCCAGTTTACAGGGCGTGGAGTGGATTCCAATCAAATCAGGTGATTATTTCTTGAACCATTTACCGGACATTAGCTCGATTATCGATGCTACTCATGAACACATGGTGCAGAGTTTCTTAAAACAAAAACAAAAAAAAATGTTCTCATGACGATAATTATATTTATAATGATGAGCGTATCAATAAAACTGAATGAGATTGTTTTGTGCCTTTTTATTACCAAGCAACTTCTCTCCCTGCTCAGGGAAATACTGATGAGGTGGGGTTTTGTTTTTTTTTTTGTTTTTTGTGCTGACACAGTGTCTCAGTCTGGCCCCTCCGTGCATTGGCAGGAAGTGGCTGCTTGCAGTTTAACCTGGATTCTTTTTTGTCCGGGTGACCTACATAGTGGCACCTCATCAACTACATTTTCCAACTCAGGAAACCATCTGCGAAAAAGTAATAATGACGCAGCACCTTCTTTTTGGTTCACTGCTTAAATAACAACACACAGTGCATCTGGAAAGTATTCACAGTGCTCTCGTCTTATTCCAAAAAATGATTCATTTTTACCCCCTAATGACAACAAAGGAAAGCAGAAAGGTGCTCCAAACTTGTGACACTTGAAGGGCTGAGTCCTTTGTACATGTATATTTCATTAAAAAAAAAAAAAAAAGAACTTCATGTCTTCATTATGGGGAATTGTATCCCGATCTTTGGGAGGAAATTCTTTTTGAAAAGTCACAACTTCATACGGACGCACCGTCATCGACTTCCCGTCTTGTCAGCTGATCTCCCCTCAACCCAAACAGACCACGGCCCCTCCCCCTTCCTCACAATGACCAACATCTGCTTCTCATTTCCTCAAAAGCAAAACAAGGCAAGGGGGGAAAAATGAGTTGGGGGTGGGGTGTGGGTGGGGGTAGGAGCAATTGAGGCCTCACACGGACCACATGGGACATTCTGGCAAGAGCTCGTCCTCTAGGTCAGCAAAAGTATCATTTATGGCGGGTTTACCTCTTTAGGTAAACATTGTTTGCAAGTCACATCCTACACTGCTGACTCCACTTTGAAGCACTAGCTGAAAAAACAGCATCGACACCTTAAGTACGGTGCGGCGCGAACCGCAAAATTGAACAAAATCGGATCAAAGAAACACTTACCTCACACCGGGGTGTTTCGGGAACCAAGACATATTATTTACGATGTAATAAGTCACTAGGGTAGTCAAATTGGTTGATGAAAAAAATATGTAAAGCTCTTTATTCTCCTATTTTTAATCACTTGCATTTTTATTTGACTATTTTAAAAATGATTTACAATAAACCACTCTGGTTATTTAAAAATCACCATACTGTGTATTTTAAATTCCCCAATTAAGTAACGTTCAATGAGCGTATTTTCAAAATGTTATTTCCAATAAATACAGCAATTATGAAAGAAAAACATCTTTAACATCCATGTGGTAACTTTTTAAAAGCTATTTACAGTCACCATCTCAATGAATTCTTTCATTACAAAATACATTTATTTTGTTGACAGTAAATAATTTAACAAGGTACACTGACACTAAAAATATATACATTAATTAAATTGTAGTTAGTTTTAAAAAATGAATACAATTACTGACTGAATTAATAGAAACGCTTGGTGGGCCAGATTAAAGAAGAGAGTGGGCCGCATATGGCCCCCGGACCATACTGTGTCCACCCCTGCCCAGAGGCTCCCTTTGCAGAGTGGACAAAATGGCGCTTGAGCCAACCAATTGCCGCCCCCTTTGGTGGAGAAATGCTGCCCTCCAGTGGAAGCTGGATAAACTTCACCAGCAGAAAATACCCAAATATAGCCCCAAATCAGTTGATATCATTTATTGTACGAAAATGCCACACGGAACTTGACGTTTCACAATGACAAAATAGGGAAGTGGATTTATTTACCAGGCTGTTTCTAATTGCCAGGCTCCTTCTTTTTCCTGAGTAGCTTTCCTTTTGGTTTGAGCAGCAGAGACTTTTGGTGCTCCTCGATTCTTCGAGCTTCTTCCTGCCTTTGTTGCCACGACTCAATGCCTCTGTCGATCTCTGAGTTGAGCATAACGATGCGCCTCTGCGGAAGAGACATTACAAATAGTCCAAAGTAAGAAAGAAATGAATTCATGGAAACAGGTTTTTTTAATGGAGGGGGGGGGGGGTAGCTGTTGATGCTACCATAAATACTATTCTTGGCACTCTCATTCACTTCCACCCATGTCACTCACCTGATCAAATACTCAAAAGATATGACAGTGTGAAATGTCCGGTTTGTGGAATACCCGCGCATCTTACATGCACATTGTTGTTGAATGCAAAATATGTCTTTTAATCAGGAGAATAATAATACTCACTGCCAATTCTTCCCTCTCCTGTCTTCTTCTCAAAAAGCCCTTCATTGGTGGTGCTGGCCTGCCATCTGCAAAACAGTGCAAGCAGAATTGGAACCCAGTGGTATTAAATACACGGAGCCTGAAGGGGATATATTATCTTAGTGTCGGTGAACGTTTACCTGCGAAAGACCAATCGGGGAGATCTGTTAGAGGCCCATATTCGCTGCCACTGCGTGCGAGTCCATGCCTAAACAACAAACATAAAAGAGTATCGTCAGGTGGCCGGTGATTAACGTGAAACTACACACATGTGTACAAATTATATCAGTACTGTATCTCTACTTTTCTGCTCAGGTAGAAATATCGCTATTCCATGAGTTCGCCAATAGGCGGGGGTTTACTGTGTTAGCCTTGAGTTTGACACCTGAGTAACTACTTACTCTTTCCTCCACTTTTCACCCCCTTGAGCTACCCGCGTCGTGCTCAATCGCCGGCAGGAGTGTCTGAACGCTGCAACACAAAAGCAACAAAAAAAAACAGTGAGCAACACATGATAAAAGTCCGGAGAGTTTACGCTTGACACTGTTGGCCTTAGCTGTTAGCTAAGACGACGTCAGCGTTCTGTTTACGGAGGATTAAAAAGATAAGCAAAAACACTACCCCAACATTAAAACGAAAAGCGACTCAAACAGCGAGGCCATTTCAACATGAGTGAAAAATATCGTGTCTCACCGGAGAAAAGGAGCATCCTTACGGGGGCCGCCATGTTGCCCGCACTTACACTAAATGACGGCAAGAGGGGGCCAAAAACGTCAATGTACCTGCAAGTATACCGAATGGCCGCTAGAGGATGCCAACATCGCCCATTTTGGTTTTCTCTGCGTGGTTTCTAACCGACGAAACCTTTTGATTTATCTACATTTCTCCACCAATTTAAGCAATGTCGTTCAACGTGTATCCGCTATTTCAGCATACCTGGGCAATTATATTTTTACACCCAACCCGTTCCATATTTTCAGTCATCCAAAACCCATCATGCAATACATTTTCCATCTGATTTAAACCATTCATACGTCAAACTGTTCAGATCATTCTGAACATGTCGAGAACTATTTTTTTCCACACATTCCATTTTTTCAGTCCTCCACGTTTTCATGACAACATTCCTAAATCACTACAGAATTTTGTGGGGGTTTTTTTATATTCTACCTATATATTACTTAATCGATTCATATCACTCCAAATTGTAACCGTTCAGCTCATTCAGAACAACAGAGAGAGAGAGACAGACAGAGAGAGAAAGAGAGAGAGAGAGAGGGGGGGTAGATGAATGCCATATGGAGTTTATTCGTTTATTTACCGTTTTGACTGTTTGTTAATGTGCTTTTGAGTTTTTGCATCGTACAGTATTGATGTTTCTTTTGTGCGATGCAATCGTGGCATTTCGAACCAGTCGAGAGAAGCACTACGAAATTAAGAAACGGCACTGTTACAAACCATTTTCATGGGACAAAGAGAATGTTGGTTGAAAATGAGTTTTTTTTAAAAGTCTAATGCAGTGGTTCTTAACCTGGGTTCGGTGAATCGGTCTCAGGGGTTCGACGGCGCCTCTGCCATGGAGGTTAAAACACACTCAACATGTCAATTAGTTATGACATGCCTGCGTGGCCATCACTGGCTGGTTCATTTTGTGCACAAAAACAAAACGAAAAATATGTTTTAATTATTTTTTTCTGTTTAAAAAAATGCGTTTTTATAATAATAATAATAATAATATATTTTATTTGTAAGAGCCTTTCAAGACACTTTTGAATTTATAAAAAAAAAATAGATTTTTCACTCATGAAGGTTTCGGTGAATGTGCATATGAACTGGTTGGGTTCGGTCCCTCTAACAAGGTTAAGAACCACTGGTCTAATGTCTATGTGAAGCCAATAAGTAGGTTAGAACAGCTTTAACGTGGTAAACACGCGCTACCCGGTGTTCCGTTTCTGTATTTGCTACGCTCCAAACTATTGTTTGGAATGGCTGCGGCACTAAAGCCCAAAAGAATTCCTCTGTTAGCTTTTCAGACAAGTTGCCACTCGCAGGCCCAGGCGAGGCGAACGGGGCGAGTGTGATCTGGAAGGCCGACGGCGGCGGGGGGGACTCCGGGGTGAAGGGCTCCATCTCTCCCCGGAGGCCGCCTCACTCCGATTGTGCACTTACGCGCATTCCACAGGCTGCTGGTACAATCAAAAAGTGCCACCCAAAGAAAGCACCACCTTATTCTTATGATCATTTCTTCGCGTTAAGTAAAGTCGGAAAGCGGTGTGTGATACAACAATACAAAATTAGAACTCGTATGAAATCGCATGAGGTGTTCCGGTTAGCAACGGGGGGGCGAAGAAGGGGGTAACAAGCCGCCGCAGTTGACTGATAAAAGGAAACCAAGGAAGAGTCAAACGAAACAGTGACGGAACGACCGGGTCGGTGTCTGGCTGTCAAAATAAAACAAAAAGCTCCACTACCTGTTTGTATTTAATACAACGAAAGCGGCTGTAATTTAGTTTGAAAATCACTAACCGGAATGAGCTATCCCTTTCATAGCTTACTTGACTGCTATAAAAAAGAGGGGGAGGTAAATCATTATTTAAGGGAAGAAAGAAAGAAAGAAAGAAAGAAACTTGTCCACCGTGCAGTGCACTCTGGGAGGGATCTCATTTATACCGAGTAGGTCTTTTGAGACGGAAACGAGTCGGTAGAACAGGCTTGCCCTTGTGTTTCTGAACTTCTCCACTACCGGACGGGGTCGAGCACCGCATACGTTTTCTTGTGGACTATGAGCGAGTTTTTGTTGTTGTTTTTATTTCCCGAGATGAATGGCAGGAGACGGGTGAGTCGTGCACGGCGGGATCTGTTGTCTTGAGTATCATTTTTTTGGCAGCCAATGAAAGAAGTTAAACTTCCCCATCACATTGAGCCAAAAATAGAACTGAGCAAAACTTGGGGACGATGCAGATGTGGAACCACGCGAGGGGCCACAAAGGAGGCACTCCACCGCTAGAAGTGTCCTGGATGTGTGCTTGCACCGACTAGTCCAATGGGGCTTCCCGTACGTTGTCCGCCTGATGGTAAAATAGTCAGGATCAAGTCATGTCTTGAGTCCTCCCACTGACCCCTTTGGTCTTATTTATCTAGCTATTTATTTTCGGCAGTGAATCAATCCGGGGTAGTCATTTTTGAGCTGCATCTGAGGGTATAGGAACAGTCGGGAAAGCGTTTTACGTCATGGATCGGCCAATAAGTAAGTTGCTGGAGAAGCTGAAGCTCACAGATTCAGGCAGCGTCAAGTTCAACAGCTCCAAGAAAAAAACGGACGCGGTCGGGAACGCCAACAACAGCAACGGGAACTGCAGCGGCGGCGGCGGCGGTCCCGGTTCGGCGATGCCCCCCTCGCAGCTTCCGCAGCCGTCGTCTGTGCAGCCGGAGGGAGACCAAGCGCCTCACGCTTCCACCTTGGCCCCGCTGAGGCGTCGCTCCCCCCAGCAAAGGGCCTCGTGTTACCTGGGCGAAGGCCTGGATTCCCACCTGCGGCGAGAGTCCGGCCCGGGCCCCGAATGCGAGGCTCCGGGTCACGAGGCGTCCCTGAACCAGCGCCGCTACTCCCTGGAGCTCCAGCAGCTGGTCCGAAGGCAGCAGCTCCTCTCCCAGCCGCCGCTGCCTCCGTACCCCGCCGCCGTCGGTTACGGGTCGGCTCCCAGAGGCACGGCCGAGACGGGCTACCTTTCGGAACCCGAGAGACACAAGCGGCTCTCCCTCCAGGAGGCTTTGTTCTACAAACGCCTGAGCGCGGGGAGCGAACTGTGGGAGAGCCCGAGACCCGCATCCTTGTCTCACCCGCCGCACCGTTTGGCCGACGGTTTCTTCTACCCGCCGGGGCCCGCCCTGAGCCCGTGTTCGTCCTTCAGCCTCCAGGAGTCGGTGCTGGTTAGCCCTCGGTCCAGTTTCGCCTCCAGCACGGCCAGCGGGGGCGGCGGCGGAGGAGGAGGAGGCGGCGGAGGGGGCGGCAGCCCCATGGGGAGCCGCTGCAGCAGCAACCGAACCAGCGGAATCAGCCTGGGCTACGACTCGCGCTATTCCATCCCGCCGCAACAGCAGTCCCCGTCTTTGCAGACGGGACCCATGTACGGGAGGACCCCCGCGGAGGCCTGGACTCAATACCTCAGCGGCGGGATGCGCCAAGGCGCCTACGACAGCCGGCACTCGTACCCGCCGGCGGTGGGAAGTCCCGCCGCGGCGTGCTACCAAGCCGGCCCCGAGTGGTGGGACGAGCAAAAGTCGAGGGGCAAAGAAGGGGGCGTGGCGCCGGGCGAGAAGAGCCGCCACTCCGACTTGCCCGGGACGCGCTACCAAGAAGAGCTGACCCGGCTTCTCCTGAGAGACGCGGCGCTTGAAGGCGGCGGTCTCTTGGAGGGCCTCATGCTCAAAGAACAGACCTTGGCGCTGACGGCTATGACCAAACCCGGCGCGGCGTCGCCGTCGGCGGCCACCAAGGCTCAGGAGGATCTCGGGGCTCCCGCCGGACGAGACGCCGCCGAGAACCGTCAGGAATTCTTTGGTAAGACAACTTGACTTTTCGCATGGCTCGGATTGTCCCAACACCTTTTGGCCAGATTCAGTTTTGCGTCCAATCGCAGTATCGGCCATCCACTCCTGGAGTACTCGGTGATACCGGGTGCTGATACCGCGCTGACTTGTGATTATATGAAAGTTCATCAGCGGACGACGATTCGCCCATGTGTCAAACCGCCGCGGTCTATACGGTGGCACCGACTGCCGAGGAGGACTTCCTTGATGTCAGATTTTTTTTTTACATCAAATTTTATTTTTTTGCCTTTAGCGTTGGTGGCTGGTGCCAGCAGCCGATACGTTAAAATAAATCGATACCGATTCTTCATGTCGGTCGGTCCTTGCCCGTCCGTCCCCACGGAGTCGAAAGATAAAGAAAAACCGGATGAAGGCGTATTAGACCACAGAACCATGACAACTGCTCTTGCAAAAACATTAATGGTCCCGCGATGCCCACGATGACGAACGCACTTGTTTTGATCGCGACACCGTCGTGACGTCCCGGCGCGAAGGGCAGAGGCGCTCGAGGTCACGCGATGCCCGGATTTCGGGCAAAGTTCATTATCCCCCCCCCCCGCCGTCACATTTCTCTCTCGACCGCATCGAACCTGCCAAGACATGCGGACGTGTTTTTTTAAAACCGACCCGGACAAGTTGGAGACGGGCCCTTTGATCGTCAGTATCGACGGACTCCTCGTTGAAGCGATATCGTAAAACCGTTTTTAGGTTTTGCTTGCTTGCTACCTGACGCCGGGCATCGAACTGTAGAAAATAACACTCGCGGAGAAAATTGCATGCTTGGGATGTATGAGCGCCGGCCGCTAGTGTGAGTCACAAAAGGCGGCGTAGGGCCCCAGTGTGTGTTGTGTTGGTGTGCGTTACGGTGGCTGGATGAATGTGTGTGTGTGTGTGTGTGTGTGTGTGTGTGTGTGCGCCGTTTTTTTGTGGCAGGGTGTGTTTTCCCCTGGTGACTTCAGGCCACAGTAATGCTTCACTGTGTGTGTGTGTGTGAGTGTGTGTGTGTTGGGGCGGTGTGCCGCTGCCTGTTTTTCTGCTCAGGTATGCGTTCCCTCAGGGGACGCACACCGGCAAAGCGCTTTGCCTATTGGGAAAGAAATATGAGCTTTGCATTTCGTCATCTCGCCAGGAAGTGTATGCATCCTTCTCTCTTTTTTTTTTTTAAACACTCCCTGTGCAATAGAGTACAGCGGGCCGCAGCACACACTTGCTGGCAAGATCAAGCCCCACCTGTGCCACACTCGCCGGTGAGATTCAGACCGTTTAAAAAAAAAATTTTTTTTTTTTTTTTTTTGAAACATACGCTTGCCAGAGAGAGTCACCCTGCTGGGCGGCGTGGAAAAGACGGGCCAAAGACCCGCCGCATTGTCCACCTTCACCAGTGAGATCTAGGCCGCACTGGCGCGTGTGCTGGCTGGATTTCACGGATGCATAACGTGCGAGAGATTTTGCTCGTGTTGAAAGCGAAGACTGAATTTCACTGGGGAGGGTGCGTTAGAGATGCCGTTTGGCCGTCTGTCGTCAGCTCGCCGGTAAGGGTATGCGGAACGGCTTTTCTGGAGCTTGCATACGTACTCGCGCGCATCATGTTCGCGGTCTGTTTCCTCTGAAAATATTTTCAAGTGTTTACCAGGGGATGCGCTTTTGTCCCTTTTCTCATGTCAAGAGTTTTGCGGCCTTTTTTTTTTTTTTTTTTTCCTCCAGACGGGTTATTTCAAGGACCCGTGCGTTCCCGTGGTGCCGATATTGAGGAGCGCGCAAGAATGCTCTGTTTGCGTGGCACTCCCTCAGCCACATAAGGAAAAAAAAAAAAATGTGGGCAGATCCCGGAATAGATCACAGTGAGTGGGGTGGAGCAGACTGGCGAGGTGGGGGGGGGGGTCGATCGCACCGCTCGGACTGCCTGGCTGCTGTTTATTCAATTTGAAAATGAAGTCGTCATTGCTGACTGACCCATTTAGCTAAAAACGAGCCATGGCCCCCGGTTGATTCTTGGCTGCGGCTCCGCTAGGGGCTTCCTCCTAATGAACTGCCTCCATTTTGCGCCTCAGGTAACGGGCAGAGTGCAAGTTTCCTGCTTAAAGAACGCCTGAGATGGTTGGGGAGGGGCTTTACAGGAAGTGTTGGAATTTCCCTTTAATGTCAGCAGCATTTTTTTCAGCAAACGGGCCTGGCTCCTGGGTGTGAACACCCCCCCCCCCCCAGGCGTTGGGAAGAAGTGACACAAATCTCACCCCAGGTTTAACCGCCCCCCCCCCCTTTTCCCCTAGGGCCCTGCATCAAGTGCGGAAAAGGCGTGTATGGAGCGGACAATGCCTGCCAGGCTCTGGACAGCCTTTATCACACGCGCTGTTTCACCTGCGTGTCCTGTGGTGAGTTTAAAAAAAATAAAAAAAAAGACAAGAAAAGGTAAACCTGTGCAAAACGGATTTGAAAGGGGTTTGTTTTTGTAGGACGTGCCTTGAGAAATAAGGACTTCTACAACGTGAACGGCTCTGTGTACTGCAAAGAAGATTACATGGTGAGCCTCTTTTGCTTGTTTTTTTTTTTGCCAACTCCTCATTGCTTTTCTTGTACTCGGCAGTTTTCGGGATTCCAGGCCGCTGCCGAGAAGTGCAGCGTGTGCGGCCACCTCATTCTGGAACAGGTGAGCTGCCCCTCCCCCGACCCCCAAAGAGGACACAGACGACACTTCTTCGAACTTGTCGTTCCTCGTCCCAGCCAATCCCAACATCGATCGCGTCGTCTATTCTCACCATTCCACATTTTTTACCGTGAGAAAAATTGCCAATCACATTATTTTTTTGGAAACAAATGAAATGTACTGTATCTTTCCCAGAATGACCAGAAATGCGTTTTTTTACTTAAAAAAACATTTGAACTGGTATTGGGGTGGAATCTGCATGACCTTCGGGAGGAAACAATGTTCCCTCTTGATACTTGATTACAAATTCAAACTTCCATGAGACAATTCCCCAATGGAAATGTTTGAACACTTTTGAGCTCATTTCAACAATTCAGATCAAAGATGATCTTCATCCGCTTGAGGAAATTCCCAACTTGACAGAAATTTATCATTCTTACTTGAAAAAAAGTCAACATTCCCACTTGAAGTCCACGTTTCTTTCGAGAACGTGGAAACGAGGCATTTTGCGACCGATTCAAACGCTTTTAATGTCAAAATTGTTAACAGCATGACTGGCTTTCTCGTGTGAAAGCCCCCCCCCCACCCCCCCCCCTTCAAAAAAAAGCGACTATTTCAGTGGCTGTCTCCCAACCCAAGCTCTGAATACATGAGAAAATCCAGAAGATTCCCCCGCGGAGTATGTTGCGGTCCTCTGAATGAACAAATCCCAAATTCCAACTCCAGAAAATTCCGTCTTGGTGGGAACCGATCGCGAAACCTCCGGCGGCCAGACACTGCCTTCTATTTGACCTCCCAAAGCGACGCAAGAAAACGGGAGAGGCTCCGAACGGTGTCTCCAATGTTGTCATTGTGGCCTCAGATCCTGCAGGCGCTGGGAAACTCGTACCACCCCGGCTGCTTCCGCTGCGTGGTGTGCGCCAAGGCCTTGGACGGGGTGCCGTTCACCGTGGACCAGCACAGCAACATCTACTGCGTGGCCGACTACAACAAGTGAAGGCGCATCCCGTACGCCCCCCCACCCCCTTCGACGTCACTCGTCTCTCAACTTTTGTCTTTTCCGCCCCCGCAGGACTTTTGCCCCAAAGTGCGCTGCCTGTTTGCAGCCCATCTTGCCTACTGAGGTGAGTGCTGTAACGGCCTCCGAAGTCGGTCATTTTTTACAAGCTCGTCGGCTTCCACGGCCCCGCCTCCGCGATGATTTTTCATCCAAAACATAAATGGGCCGAATTTTTCGTCCCTGCTCACATCTCGCTCAATTCATCCAGAAACTGGTTCATTCCGGATTGATTTTTACAGGGCAGCGAGGAGATCCTCAGGGTCGTGTCCATGAACAAGGACTACCATTTTGAGTGTTACCACTGTGAGGTGAGTGACGCACGCCAAACGCCTCTTCTGTTTGCGCTAGCTGACATCACTTCCCGTACGCATTCCTTGCCCCCCCCCCCGCCCCCTGCAGGAGTGTGGCAAACAGCTCTCCGATAAGCCCGGCTCGCAGTGCTTCCCGCTGGACTCTCATCTGCTCTGCCACCCGTGTCACATGAGCCGAGTGTGCAGCGCCGCCACGCCAAACTGAGGACGCCCTCCCCCCCTTTTGCGCGCTTCGGTTTTATTGACTCTCGACATGTAACTGCTGATTTTAAGACATTCCCGCAGCTCCTTTTTGACTTGTGCCCGCCGCCCTCCCCTTGACTCCACTGTACCTGCTGTTGTTCTACTTTTACTGTATGGTCAGGAAAAAAAAAAAAAAGGGAACAGGAAAGAGACTACTGCTCATTTGCTGTAGAAGAACAAAGGATCCTGCTTAAGTGTACATATTTTGTTGGCAAACATTTTGCACTTAAATCTCACTTTGAGATTTTGTTAAGGTGAACCAGTCAAATTTGAGGACAAATACTGTTATTTCTGTATGCTGTAACAACACCTTTTGTGTTCTATAGATTGAATAAGACTGCTTTGTGGTTGTACATTTCAGAGTTCATATAAAAGAAATTGATGCTTCCGGGCTGGTCCGTGTCTGAAAACCCCCCCCCCCGAACAGATAGCGTGCATGACGCCAAGGTTTTACCAACTGAAGTCGGTCAGCACTTCAATTTATTAACTTATATGTCATGACTTGCAATACATTCAACAGCAACAAAAATCAACTTTTCAACTAAAACAAGATAAAATGGTAAAAATGGAGCCATTGGTCAGAGCTATTGATTAGAAGGCTAAATCATTTGGATCTCCTCTGCACTACTTGCCGAGACATCGGGATATGTGACTTTCAGTTGACATGTCAGGGTGAACCCAGACTGCGCCGGGTCTTGAACAAGTTAACTTTTTATGCCCCGATTTTCAGCGCCGAGTGTGCGCGACTTGGCTGTTCTACAAGGAGCTGAAGTATAAAATTCACAAAAGACGCTTGATGCATTAAAAATTGAAAGGACGTCCACTTCTATGCCTTTCTGTGACTCTTCCAGTCTCTCACCGATTCCCCCACAGATCAAAACCATGTTGCCGTTCAAGTTAAAGTGGAAGTTATACATAAACGAGCGGAACACAGTGTTGGATGTTTTCCAATCGGGAAGTCAAAGGAAGTTTACTTATAAAAGAGCCCCTCGAGCGTATTTTCGCGCTACCCAGAAATTTTGCCACAAGGCTCGACACACCAATTACTTTTTTGTAATTAGTGTAGAGAGATTCCTCTGATGTCTTAAAATAAAACAAGCATTACGATCGCATCTTCCATCCCCGTTTCAACGTGACCGACAAATGTAAAAAGAAAAAGCAAAAAAGAAAGAATGATCACAGGTCTGTAAAGTTCAGTGCTGAAGCGAGTCAAAACACTAAAACTGCTCAGAGACGAGTGTGGATGGAGAGGGGATCTATTTTGGACTTTATTATAGGGCTTGGGGAGGAATAAACTGTGGAACCACAGAAGTTGAAGGAGAAAAAAAAAGGGGCCTCCCAAACCTCAGGAGGACCGGACCGCCCGCCCCCTCCGAATGGACGCCACATCACGACGGGAGCCCTCTTCCGCGTGCTTTAGTGGCGCCTGTCTCGGGTGTCGCTACAACTACGAGAGCGCCGCCCAAGTGGCGGTCGCCCGGGCCGGCGCTCGCCTTCCCGCCTCCGCTCGCCATCTTTGTTCCGGCTTCGCTCCTTTTCCCGGTCGGCGTCGGCTACCTTGCTGGACGCAGACGCGCCGTCCCGATCTTCTTTTTCCCGGGCCTTCAGCCGCTCCTTCTTCCGCTCCTCGCGAACTTTTTCCTGCTCGTCTTGCAGCTCCTTGAGCCGCCGCTCTCGCTCCTTTTGCCGCTCGCTGCGTTCCAGCACCTTCTGCACCACCTGGTGGTGAAATGTTTAAAACAGATAAGTATATACACACACACACACAGGGTACTTGAAAAAAAATAATTAGTTACAAATTACTTCTCCCCAAAAGTAATTAATTTAGTTACCAACTATTATTTTACATTTACAATTTTGTAATCGCTAAACGAGCAAGTATATACATTCCAACATCTGCCAATTATTTGAAGTCAACAGACTGCAGCTTGCCAGATGAATAGAAAGATTAAATCCTGAATCAATATCAAATCTTGAAAATGTTATTGTGCGTTGAAATTCTGGATGGATGCCGCCAGAGGGTGAGGATCCCAGAGCATCCGCACCATCCGTCCAACATGTACACAGTCACGAAGCCATGTTCCATAGATGGCTTTTGTTCCATTGGGCAGTTCAATTCCTCCCCCCAAAACAAAGCAGCTTCGCATGAGCTCAGTGACTGCTTCGGCTTCGACTCACATCAGCACAAACAATGACAGAGACTCGCGCTTTCTGCAAACGGGTCATTTGAACTCACCTTTTGGAATTCACACCCAAAACATGTCTGAAAATAAAAAGGCAGGAGGACACCCACCTGTTCTTCAGTGAGGGGAAGCCAGTATATACAAGGAGCTGCTTTGGTCTTGAGGAACAAGTCGTCGAGAAGCTTTGCGGGAGGCTCATCTGCCTTCTCTGATGGCGAAGAAAAAAAAAAAAGCACGACATTGGCAAAGGCTTGCGTTAGGGCTCGGCGATCAATCCGTTTCATCTCATTGCGTTTCCCCTGTTGCGCATCAGCAGCTCGTCATAATCTTTTTTTTTTGGGGGGGGGGGGGGGGGGGGAGTACACAGTATGAATCGCAGTAATGGGTCAATATTCATGGAAAATAACGAAGATTTCAACAGCCAGGTGTAAGTTTCATCCTCTCGGCTGCTTGAAAGTTGACGCATTCTCGGATGGACCACTTTTAGTTTGGTTCTTTAGTCCTTTGATGGCTTCTGAAGGCAAGAGAAACGTATTTGGGTTCCATTCCCCCAATCCTTCGGTATTCACTACACAGGGCACTTTGCATTTTAGACTCGATTTGGAATGAACTTGAGAAAGTGTGTTTTAAGAGGTTGAAATGTGTTTTGCGAGGGGTAAAACTCCAACGTCGAATAACAAGACCCGTTGCGGGTCAGAGTCTGCGGAATGTATGGGTCGAATTTCAATCCATTTGATCCGGACAATTTTTTGTTTTGACGTGCACTCCTTCCACGAACGGCATGACTGCGAACACGGAGGAGACAATGAACCAAAACCTTGTCGACGGACAGCGAGCGGAATGAGTTTTTGGTTTGCGAAAGACAAGCAAGGGCACTAAGTGATTTATTGACACGTTGGAAACTTTTGACCCGAGGAATCTGCTTCCCAGCTGCAATTATTTTGCAGAGGTCGGCTTGCCTCACCCGGGCAGTGCGACACGAGAAAAGGGCGTGAGAGAGGCGGAGGGCCGTCCGTGGAGTTTGCCGGCTGGCTCCTTTTTACTCTGCAATGTTGAACATTTTCAACATTCATTTATCACGGGCTGTGTTCATTTCCATGTTTCGGCCAGAGGCATTTATGTCCCCAAGAGGAAGCATTTATTTTGGCATTATCCGTGAGAAAAAATATTTCTGTGGAAGTTGGTGCAAGTTAAAGCTCGGGAAAAACACAGATAGAGAGAGACCCCCCCCACCCCAAAAAAACAACTTGTTGTCAAACCTACCCTTCTTCTCGGTCTTCCTCTCCTTGCTCTTTGGCCGTTCCCGTCGCCGCCGCTCCCGTTCCCGTTCTCTGTCTCGGTCGCGGGACCTGGAGCGCCGCTCGCCCTTGTCGGCGCCCGGTCTGGCGAATTCCCGGATCTTGTCGCGATCCCACTCGCGCTCGCCGCGGGCCCGCTCGCGGCGCTCCATTTGCCGCTGCCGCTCAGCCCACAGGTCCCGCACGGCGGGCGCGCCGCGCTCGTGCTCCCTGTCTCGCTCCCGGTCCCGTTCCCGGTCTCGCTCGGGCATGAGCGGGGGCGGTCGGCTGGGCGGCGGGGCCGGCTGCGGGACTTGCGGCTCCGCGATGTTTGGCTTCAACAAACCTTTGTGAAAGTCAAGCTGCGTGCGGGGAAGAGCAACAAAAAAATGGCGAGGGATCCAAATTGGAGCATTTTGCTGATTTAACGGTCAACAATTATTTGGATTGTTATATATATATTTTTTCTTTTCAGACGCCACAGATTTTATCCCAGCTCCTCGTTTTAAATTGACTGAAAAGGGTCTGAAAATGGCTGGCGTCTGAAAAGACAGCTAAAAACATATTTGGGAGTGAATAACTTAAAAACAGTCACGGAATATCTCAAAAACTGGAGCCAATTCGGAAAAAAAAAAGAATGTTACTACACCCTACACGTCAGTCTCGGTACTACGACAGCATGCTGACAAAGCAGCAGGCGCGTAAGCATTACCTCATCCTGCTCACAGAAGTCCACACTGAGCACTTTGGGATTGCTCTGGGGCCATTTGACTCCGTGAAGACTTTCCCTGGTGGCTGCCGCCTCCTCTGTCGTCGTGTACTGGGAAGGGCAGAGAGTGGACCATGAGCCCACAAAGGTCACCTCGACCGATTCAAATCAGCGGCGGCGGCTCACCGTGACGTAGCAGTGTGACTTGATCTTGTCAATCCAGAAGCCGTCTTCCACCATGCTCCCGGTCTGCTTCAGGAGCTCTTTGAGCTGGCCCACGGTGAACGGCCGCACCTTTGAGCAGACAAAATATGCATTTAGTGTGGGGGTGTGGCGTAATAAGACAAAACTCCATCAGTTATGTCTCATTAAAATACATGTTTTCAGTGAGCGCAATTTCCTCCAAAAACCCCGTTTGAGTTTCTTTTCGTCCTTTTACTTTATTTCTTCTTCCCATTTTGTTTTCACTTAATTGAACGGTGTTTGTTGTTTTTCTTCTTTTTTCTTTCTACCTACATTCTTGCTGCTGGAGGCTGTAAATTTCACCAGTGTGGGAGAAATAAAGGATATCTTATCTTAAATACATTTCAGTTCAAACTTATTTCTGACTGGGTTGTCTGGTAGTCTGAACTGAAATTGATTTTTAAAAAATGGGAAAAAGAAAAAGATATTTACGTAAAATTGAGAACAACAGCAATGTGAAACTTCTTATTTTGAGCCTTGAGATGAGATGATTACTTTCATGAATGACAGAGGCAAGTTTGGCCGGCCGGCCGGGTGACGGCGAGATACCGTGCACGAGCTTTCGCTCCAAACCCACCAGGTTGGTCACGTGGACGATATTGGAAAGTTTGCCGCGGGGCGGCGAGGGCTTCCGCGTGAATCGGATGGGGTCGTCGATTGTGATGGACACGCCGGACCGCTGCTGACTGATGGAGCGACGCACCAAACCGTCGTCGGTGGAAGCTAAGGACGAGAGGCGCGTGATTGGAAAGCTCGGAGATCGGAAGGCAGAAATTCCGAGGCCTCACCTTTCTTCGGTTCTCCGTCGGGCTTCTCTGCCGTCTTCTCGGGGGGAATTGGCTTGGGTTGCTCTACGGGGGGCGGTAGCGGGATTTCGCTCTCCGCCGTCTCGGCGTCTTCCTCTTCGTCACCACGCCCGTTCTCCTGGCTGTCCCCGGGGACCACCTGGACGCGGGCAAACATTGACGGACAGGCGGACAAAAGAGCGACGGTGCCGTTCAGACGGCGCGCTTGCCTGTGTCACCGTGCGCCGGATCTTAAGACCGTCGTCCTCGTCTCCCTGGCCGTTGTCCTTGTTGTCCTCGTCCCCGGACAGCTGCAGCTCCTCTGGGTGCAGGTCCACCACGGCCTCCTGGGCCATTTTGATATCTGGAATTAAAGACTGCGGGGAAAGACACAGGGAAAGGATCGGGTCATTATGAGAAAACAAAATGAAACGGATGAAAATGACCATGGCCAAGAATGAGTTTGCCCGTTTCATCCCTCAAGGAGACGTTTGTTCATCCCCCAGCCCCCACCTTGAGAGAGTCAGTTGTGATGCTGATGGACGGCTTCTTGGCAGTGACCGCCGTGCTGGAGCCCCAACGCCTCTTCCTCCCCGCCGCGGCTCCAGCGTCGACGTCTCCCACCCCTCCGTCGGCATCGACAGGCGGCGTCTTGCTGCCTGCGCAGGAAGAGGGATAGGGGGTGTCAAGGTCAAATCGGAGAAAAAGAGGAGGGCAGAATTTCGAACCCAACGGGTCCACCTACTGGTTAGTGAGATCTTGCGAGCGGCAAAAGCCTTTGGAGTGGTGCTCTGGAATGAGAGGGAGAGAGAGAAAAAGAACATACAGAAACCCCAAAGGGTGCAGCGGGTGAGATGGGAACTCCAAATGGGCAAACAAGAGGTCAAACAGGAAAATGTGGTGAGGGTTTTTTTTTTTATGGTGGGTCAAAAAGTGTTTGAGGAGAGTCCTGAGACATCCGTGTTCTACCTCTGCTCAAGGATGCAAACATAATCCACTGACATACTACATTTATGTCTTTTGTGTGTTTGTGTATATGTGTGTGTGCGTGTACGTGAGACTCAGGGTAAAGATGCGACTAACTAGTTGAGTGTGTCCACATCGCATTTTCCTCAAATTTCATTTTAAGTGTAAAAGCTTTAACGGTGCGTGAAGTAATTAGGGGGAAAAAGGTGGGCTCATTAAAAGCCATTCCATGTGAAAAATTCCCTTCATTTTGCATGTGTTCTTTGAAGCAGAGGCGGAAAACTGAGCCCTGGAGACTTTTTTTTTTTTTGCAAGGACTTGCACATTAAACAATAGACTGCAGAATTTTTTTAGCACTACCACTTGAGTAAGACTATCAAAATAAAACTGCAGTATAAAAAAATTTCTGTCAATTATAATGAGGAATGTTAACTCCTCAAGCAATTAAGACATTAAATGGTGAAAAGTGATTGCCTGGTACCATTTGACACCTGATTCCTTACTGGCTCGACTAGGGCCCAACCGCACGACCCTGTGCACTGTATCTAGGCAACAAGGATCCAATCAGGGAAGGCTGAGGAGTGAGGCCATGCCTCGATTTGAGTGTGCAGGAACTGATCACTGGGGTGGACTTTTAGTCTTTGAAGGGGGGGGTTGCTGCATTTGTTCATCAAGCGGCAGCTCAGAGTCACAATTGTGTCCGTGGGAGGGTGCCCGGGCGAAAGGTTCGCTTTCATGTCCTTGATTCCACAGGTAAAGCACAAGTCCATTGTGAGTCTTTGGAAAGTCCTTGTGGCGCTCTCAAAAATATAATTAAATCAACAAATGTAAGTATGAAAAATGTATAAAGTCAGATGCATTTGTGGCATTCAGATTTGTAATCCAGGAAGCCGCGCATGTTGGAGAACTCGGAGAAGTGCCAAGTTGTGGGCGGAAAGACGTCACGGAGGCCAAAAAAGCAATTTCACAGCATCGGAGCCCAATGTGGAACATCTCGTCTCCAGTCAGCAAGTCCAGCCACAAATGGCATTTCCATGGCTTAATGTCCACTGACGGTTTGTCAAAGGAGTCCTTGGAGAAGCGCTTCTTTTAAGGTGTGTCCGACGGTGTCGTGCCAGCCTTCTTTCCATTGTGAAAGCGGCAGATATGTCCATATTGGAGTCGTGGTGGAAATTCAGTCCAGTGTCACAAAAAGAGCGTGCGCCCGGTTGTCGGGAGGCTGGATGGTACACCTTGCCCATGCTCACTGCCGCGAATCAGCGCCACAAAAGTACAGTCCAGTTTAGTTCAGTGAGCAGCTCGGCTTCCAACTCTCGAGGCAAGGTGACCGTGACAACCGGGGTCTGCCGTTACCATCGCTGCTGCGGCTCTGACGTGTGCTCCAGCAGTTCCTGCTGGCGCCTCAGACTTTACTCAGGGCCACAAGGGCTCGCAGACTCTGGGCCTAACTGGGCCAGCAGCGACGCACTCAGACATATCGGGACAGGAGTTGAAGGAGGAGTAGGAGGAGTGGAGGAGGTGTTGTTGGTGGAGGTGGTGGTGGTGGTAGTAGTAGTACGCAGCTTGTACCATTAGGGGCAATGGAAGAGACATGGGCACCTTCATAACAAAGCAATCAATGTGGTTTTAAGACAACAATCACACCATAAATATATTTCAGAGAGAATCGTTTATGAGGGGATACAAAAGGCTAGAGAGAGGAAGAAAAGAGGCAAGAAAGAAGCCATGATGCATCACTACACACCCCAGCACTCACTAGACGGTTGGGGGGGAAAAAAAATCCCTGAGACTAAAAACTCGACCAAATTACCTCCTCATATGCACGCTTCAAGTGCAACATTGAGCAAATAGTGAGAGTAAAATGCTACGGGACAAACGCGCCCTTCAATGTGGGACATGCAGTTTGGACAGTGTGATTTGGACGTTCAACCACCCGGCGCCTGCACTCAAGGGCCGATGAGGTGCGTTCTGGGTAATTAGTTGGGTTAAAATGCAACGAATTGCCACAGCTAAACACTGGTTAAGAATGACCCAATTAATACAGTGGTGCCTTGAGTTGAGTTTCATTTGTTCCACTCACACAGCCCACCCCCCCAAAAAAATAAAAAACATCCGAGCACAGTACACATTTTTCATAAATTTAAAAATAAAAAAAACATTACAATAACAGAACAACAATTGAAAACAACATAAAGAGTGTGCGCATCATGAATCATTTATTGTGCAGCTCCTTGACATGCATGCCTTAGCGACCAGGGGAAGTGCAATAAAACACATCCCTCCATTATCCAAACCGCTTGTCCTCACTCGGGTCGCTGGCGTGCTGGAGCCGATCCCGGCTGTGTCCGGGCGGCAAGGCCAGCCAATCACAGGCAACATTCTAGACCAGCAAGCAGTCACACTCACATTCACACCTACGACAAATTCTGAGGACCCAATTCTCAATTAACCTACCGTACACGTTAGGAATGTAATAATAATCCAAACGTCACATTACGATAATTAGCATCATATGAACCTCACAATACGATAGTTATCACAATATTATAGGGAAGTTGGCGGGGGGTAAAGTCCACCATACTGAATAAAAATGCATGATAAAAAATAGATTAATATTCATTGAAGCACAATATTGTGTTTTTGTATGTAACGGCAGTGACAAGGAAACAGGATTGGCCAGTCATTTCATTGTCACATGCTCCTTTTGGATCATCAGCGCAAAGTGCCACAATGCTGTGTTGGGCTGGTAACAATTTTGAGGCACTGACTTGCTTATGCATACACATGGCGAAGCCAGTCAATTTGCCCTTCATCTGGCGATAAACATGTTTTTTGAACGGAAGGTGGCCAAAACATCCATCCATTTTCTGAACGGTTTTGTCACGGGTATGCTGAGGCCTATCCAAGATGATTTTGGGCAGTAGGCACCGTACACCATGAACTGGTTGCCAGCCAACCGCAGGGCACACATAGACAAACGCCAATTCACACTCACAATCACACCTAGGGACAATTTTGAGTGCTCCAGGAACCTGCCATGCATGTTTTAGGAATGTGGGAGGAAACCAGAGTCCCCAGAGAAAACCACCAAAGGCACGGGGAGAACATGCAAACTCCACACAGGAAGGCTGGAGCCCGGAATTAAACCCATGAATCCTGCAACATGAGGCGGAGGTGCTAACCAGTTGCTCACCCTGCCGCCGTGATCAAAAGCAGCCTTATTCAAATTAAACTGCACTCATAAATTAACCACCAGAAAATACTGGAACTTTACAAATGGGAAATAACCTGGCCTATTTCACAGATTTGCTACTTTTATTAACGTGAAATGACGATGATGATGTTTTGGGATTTTTCATATCGCAATATTGCCATTACCGTTTTATCCCTAGTACAGAGAGACTGTCACATGAGCTGCAGTAGCGTGCTTTATTTTTTAACCAATGGATAACGATTATGCTAGTGAGAATTGTTCCATTGTCTAGTGTTCTACCTATGTTGTTACACTGTTTGTCTTGAAATATCAGTTCCCCAAAGAGTTATAACATTATAACCGCAATGCTAGTTTTGTTAGCCTGTTTAAGGGCTTATGCATCGTGTTACACCAGCGAAGTTGTACTTTTTTTTTAATCAAAAGATGCACATCGCCAAGTCCCTCGTAAATCAAGGTACCACTGTATTTGGGTTTTTCTCCAGGTTGTGTTGGTTTCAAGTGAGCCTCGTATCAGCTAGCCATGCTTGATCATGAATGAGGATGCGAGGTTTTAGCAGGAGACGGCCAAACGCTCAGCCTTCTCGGCCAGACTTACCTCCTCCAGGTGACCCTCGCCATCGATGGGCTCCCCATTCGGCGCTGGCTGCCGGGCCTCGCTGCTCTCTGAGCGGGGCTCCCCCTCCGACACGGCTGCCTCGCTGGTCTCTGACATCTCTCTGCCAGAAGAAATAGGTCATATGGGTCTATTGGGGGTCTCTTCAGTAGGGACATTTACAGTCAGTAGTGGCTGACCTCACCGGGGCCAAGGGTTAGCTAAACAACAATTGTACTAAAATGTCACATAATCACCAAGAACAAATGAATGGTTTTACAATACTACACTGTACTAAGCAAGTAACATCTAGGATGTGTGTGTGGTGGGCCACATTCAACCTCATCTTCTAATGATATCCCCTTGACGGTGAGCTAATTCAGTCGAATGATTTGAAATTGCAAGTAAAAAGTGGCCACTTCCTCACGCCACAAGACACCCATCGCCATTCCCACATCTTCCCAATGCAGCACCAGCGTCGCCCTGTCTCCCTCCCATTCGTACCCGTTTTTGTTTGCCTCGGATACCATTCTCGTCGGTCTCGAGGAAGGGACGTGACACAAACGAACCAGACTCGCGCGAAGCGATCGTTCAGGTGCGCGGAGGGTTTTAAAAATTGACTCCCGTCGGACGTGCTTTGGTCAAAGCACCTGAAATTACTGCGACGCGTTCAAAGATGCAATGTGGACATCCCAGCCATGTTGGCTAGCGAAAGCGGCGCCAAGTAAAAAGAAAAAAAAGGAAAAAAACACTAAATGCCTATTCTATTCTTATCTCAGCCGCAAAAATAAAGAGTTAGATTAACGACTCTCAACCCGTGATAGAAACATACGACGATATTACTAAAACGCCTTGTAATCAATTAAAGGCCGGGTGGCGCCGTTAGCTACGAGTGGAAATCACACAGAGATGAAACAGGAGAAGGACGAGGACCCATTAGGGAAAAAAGGCTGCAGCCAATACATTGATAGGGCGACCTGAGACATGCCTGACCGAAAATACAACAAGTGATCAAATTCAGCGACGTCATGACGTTGGATTACTTCAGCTTTCGGTTGAAGGCTTTTGTTTCACAAATGGTCCTGAATGTGTGTAATGGACAGTAAAAAAGTAATTAATCGAATACTTTTATTCAGGCACCCAAAACAACATCCGTCCGTCCATTTTCTAATCTATTCGCCTATACTAGTTTGCTAGAACTCTCGTGGCAAGGATGCAAACTCCGCACAGGAATGAATTCTGGAGACGACACTCAGAACCTCCGGATTGTGATGCAGACGTACCCGCCAGAGTAACCACGTGTACCCCGTTGTCCCGTGTGCCCGCCCCCCCCCCAAAAAAAAACACATTTACAACACCACATTTTTAAGCCCCTATGGCAACATGAAAAATATACACCCCACTGCAGTTAATCAAAAAATAATAATTATTTTGTTGCGCTCAATATGCTGCCGTCAACATTACAGTCAACTAAAGATTTTCCTGTTAGGAATAAAAATCACAGGCAGCAAACATGACTCGTTCTTACCATGCTTTTTGTTTCAGTTGACCACTGGGTCATGTTCTTTACATGGTAAATTGGCATTCACTTGTATAGCACTTTTCTACTTTAGGTACACAAAGTGCTTCAAACTAAAATATTTTCTGTAATTATAAAGTGCTACTCTGTTTCCTCATTCATGTACTGATGACGCAGCATCAGAAGCAACCACGGGTTCGATAGCTTGCTCAAGGACACTTCGACGTGGCGTCAACACCCACGGGATCGAATCGCTAGCTTCAGTTGAGAGACAACCACTCGACTACTGAGCCATGTCGTTCCGCACATACCGGTGTGGGCAAAGAAGGACTCTGTTCTGTAATCTGACCTATTGAGCATTTACATTATCAAATGTCCTATAACACTTAACGCATGTACTTATTTCATTCTATTGTTTTTCTTAATTAATTGATCTAATAAAAAATGTATTGTTCTAATGTATTGCTCATCCCAGAATTCAAAATACAAATATAAGCAAAAAGATTTTATGATCAAAATCAACCTAAAGTAAGTCACGTTAAAGTGTTGACATTTTGATCTTATGAAAAAAATTGGTTAATTAGAAATATCAAAAGTATATATACATCCCTCTCTCCCTCTATATATATATACACTGTATATATATAATTTACACAAACACTTTTGATATTTTTTATATATATATCTCTATAGAGAGAGATGCATCTATCTATCGACACACACACACACACACACACATTTAAATGCATATACATTCACACACACGAACAGACACACGCATCTCTCACTATCTATATAAGTGCCTGTGTGCCCTTGAGCACAAGCGTTTACTGTTGACTGATCAATACCTGGCTACTCCAAGTAGCCAGGTATTTTGAAAACTACAGGTGTTTTTCTGCGGTTTGCTCCGTCATCCACATAGCCCCAATTATTTTTTTTTCCATTAAAAATTAATGTTTCCGAAAACACTGGCCAAAGTGGATATTTCCGGATCTGCGGAAAAAAAGCCTGGTTACCTGTAGACTAAGGGTGTGGAAAATAATCGATATAAAATCGATACATCGATGCGCACGTGCGCGATGCGAGTGCATCGGCTCATTCACTGGGTACGACGCGATTGACGGGTGAAATCGCGATTCATCACGATGCATTGATGGGTATCGGTAAAATCCGATTCAAGCGCCGTTTTATTCATGTTAAACGTCACATATCTGCCCTTTCCTAGGCGCAATGAATGCACCATCATTGTTTTACGTTTTGTGTTGAATACGGACGGTAGCTGTGCGTCACATACAGTCCAGTACACAACTAGCGAAACACTATGGAAGTTCGCGCACGCAGCAGCGAGGAAACTACTGTATTTAATGCTTCCGCAACATTCAGATCTTATGTTTGGAAATACTACGGCTTCAAAAAGAAAGACGGAAAGATTGATGAAAGCTCCGTAATTTGCAAAGAATGTCGCACTACGAAGCCATACAACGGCAGCACCACAAATATGCAGACCAAAACGATGGCACCACATCACCGACAAGTTTCCCGCCCCCTCCCCGTCCAGTTCCTCGTTGGACACCGGAGAAACTCTTGGCAAACCAGGTCAGGATCAGAAAAAAATCGCCTCTTATTTTGGGGGTCCCCTTGCAGCTCACTGTGACCGCGCAAGGAAAAACTATATATAGATGACTCTTTTGGACATTTCATTTTGACACTCAGTGAGAGTGGTCTGTGTACGCTACAATACACACAGCAGCTTTGAGGCTGTGACTGCCACATTGTTTCAATTGTATTTTTTTTTTCTGTCCTATGGAGATGGATATTTCATACAAGACACTCAGTGAGTAGTCTGTTTGTGTTTACACTACAGCAACAGCTGTGAGTCTCAGGTGCCAAATTGTTTACATTTTCTTTGCACAAAACCCAATTGTGAAAGGGCTTAAATAAGTTGTTTTACACGTTCTACTGTTTATAAGGAATAAAGTGGTCTACTTTTTGCAATACCATACTGAACTTTTTTCTTTGCGTATTTGCATCATGTTTAATGGCGCAATATCACAACAAATTGCACTGTATCGTATCGGATCGCATTGATTTGAACTAAATGTGTATCGTGTCGTATCACATTGTGAAGACGGTGAAACGTATCGCATCGTGTCGCCAGAAAATTCCATGTATCGTTTAAGTATCGCATCGCTGGTAGTGCATCGAGATGTGTATCGAATCGTCCTCAGTGCTGAGATTCACATCCCTACTGTAGACAAGGCCAAAGATGGCAGCAGATGGATGCAATTAATTAGCGGCAATTCTAGTGGTGTCGGCTAATTCTACTTGAGTGTCACTGCAAACCTTTTCAGGGGGTGTCCTTTCTCTGTCCCCGTCTCCTTTGTCTCATTATCTGCGTCTTGGCCTAGCGCAGCTCCCTGTGAGATGATGGGGGACACACACACGCACAAACACACACATTGAAATGGAAATAAGGGTGCTTTCGCGTTCAAATACAACGCGGTTAAAGTTCTCAGATCTTCATTAGTGCTCTATCACAGTGATACCAGACCACTATAATGTGATCCAATTGGTCCACAAACGACTATTTTCTTGCCTACAAATAATGTATCTTTGTTCATTTTGCTTACGTTGGTGAAACACAACTCTTTTAGCTTGATCACTGACCTTCGGCTTCCTCACACGGCGCGACTGAACCCTGACAGACGATGAGGATGACGATTTTGACGAGGAGTCGGACTGCGAGTCCGCATCTGACGAGGAGCCCGAGTCCCGATCCCCTGCCGTGCTCTTCTTACCAGCTGTCTGTTTTTTCTCCCGGAGCTCTTCTTCAGCTCGCGCTTTCGTGTCTTCCGCTTTTCGGTCTTCCGCTTTTCGGTCGCTCATCTCATTTTCCTTCTTCTCGCTCCCCTCGGAAGACTTGCTGGTGCCCGCGCCGGTCTGTGCCTCCTCCGACTCCATCTTGTGCACCAGCAGAGAGAGCGGGCCAGGTCTGCGCTTCACAGGGGGCTCGGGACTGCTGGAGCGGGATCTCGAGTCTGAATCTCGCCCCTGCGAGGTGTGAGGCGGGATGCCGGGTGGCGCTCCGGAGCATTCGCCCTCCTTATCGTCAGTGTCTGGTGGACTCTGCTTGGGAGTGTCCGGTAGGGGAAACAGGTCAGGCGGCGGTGAGGGAGGTGGCGTCGGGTGGCGCAGTTGCATCAGATTCTGGTGCGGCTGCGGTGGTGGGATGTGCTGTGGAGGCTGAAGCTTACGTTTGGACCTCACAGAACTGGCGGGCATCTGCGGAGGCCGCGGGGGGGCCTGGTTGCCTTTTCGCGCTCCGACGGCCCCCGGCCCCCAATCCTCGTCATCCCCGCTATTGTCGTCGTCGTCATCGTCCTCGTCACTGTCCTGCTGGACCGTGGCAGATACGCCGGCCGATCGGCTGAGGTGGAGGACGGAGTGGGCCGATACGCTTTCGCTCGGCGCGACGCCCTCTTTCTCTTGGCCTCTGGACAAGGCCGGGGGCAGTCCCTGGCGGTCCGGCTGGCCCAGAACGCGCACGGACAGGGAGGCTACGGCGCGGGGAGGAGAGGGGGCCGGTGGCTCCTTGTGTCCTTGAGGAAAGGTGGCCCTCTGCATCCTGGCTCCGGGAGCTTCCGGAGCCTCCTGGTGACCGGGGGTGCCATCTGGCCTATGTGACACCCCTTCACCCCTCAGACATCCCGCCCTCTCTGCCAAACCGGGATTCGGCTGTGCAAAAAAGTCACATGTCAAACTGACATTCAGACTGTAAGACTTAACTGGCTGAGTGATTCTCAAAAGGGTGGTGGAAAAATATGAGGTTATTACATCATCAAGTCATCATTCTCAGTAAAAGAAAAACAATTAAAATACAGTCACGCAACTTTGTGAAAAATGGTTTCACACCATACACACAAACAACATTGATTTTTGATTAATTGAAGACTTAATAGGTTTGCAATTGCGATGAAGTGAAAAATCTGTCACATGCGCACGCCTGAAAAATTTGCACTAGTGAGACCGCAAAAAGAAACGGTGTTCATTTTCAAAGTTAAGTTCAGTTGTATTTATCTCTAAGTGCAATACGATTGCATCCATTACATTTATTTAGACATATTTTTGACGTACACCGGCAATATATTTTTACTCAATCATTACTTAAGTACTGTTTTTACGTTCCTATATTCAAAGACAGTGTGGATGTTCAAACTGTACATTAGACTTCAATGAATTGCAATATTTTCATTTCTGGGAATAAATAAAATGCTCTGTCTCATACTGGGAAAGCAAACTATCTATTCTTTTTAAGTGGTACTTGGTTTAAAGAGTTTGCAAACCACTGTACCAGTCAACACGTGGGACAGTGACTGACCTTCTCAGAGACACAGGATGAGGTGTCATTGTCCGACTGGTCTTCATCCTCTTCTGGCATTGCTGGGCTTTCTGTCAAGCGGAGAGGAGAGGAAAGGAAAGAAAGAGTTATTGCTCATAGCAGCGGCGGTTTCCGCTTTGTGAATAACCATCCGCCAATGTCCAAAATTATCCGTAGAATACAACTGAAATGATTTGCTTTTAAAAAAAAAGTCAATTTGTATTTTATTGTATTGTATTTGTATTTCAGGACTGTTCCTGTTATGTCTTGAGTCTCTTTTACAGCTTCCGATTGAAAATAATGGCACAAGTTGCATATATACTCGATGATTGGGAGAGTTTTTAATAACTTGTTATACCGTCAGCCTCCTCATGAAGCTGGGCTTCTCTCTCCAGTCTATGACGGAGGAGTTCCTGCTGCTTGGCCAGATACTGTTGGATGAAGCTATTCTGGCTCATCTCCTCACTGATCTGCAACAAAAATAAAGAATATTTCTGCCGTGTGCAATTCCAACACCAAAGAGTTGTCAATAGGATGCTTTTAAAAAGGAGCCGAGAGAGTTAAATGGGCACTACCTGAGAGTTTGGCTGCAGTCCGCTGTGAGAGGTGGATGACTTTTGCAAGTTCTCCAGCATCAGTGCCTGCGCGGAACAGCAAAATGCATTCAGACAAATATGGAATAATTTTTTCATTTAACTTTTACTGGCTTAGATGAGTTGTAATATTTGTGGTAATTATGACTTTACCACAGTGTTTACATAGGTTAGTAATTGCGGCACAGCTACCAAAAAAAGGAAGCAGGCGTGCCGAGTACTTATTGTTTTTAATGTGATTGCTTTGTAATGAAGTTATACTTGAGGTTTTTTTTCAACAAATATTTTATGTAATTATAATTTAGCATTCGTTAGTGGAAAACAGTTTTGTATTTGCTTGCTTACTGCCGTTTGAACTCTTTTAGAATTTCCTTGTGTTAGAATTACGACTTAGAAGCGTTTTCCATAAAAATATGTTAGTGATAAAAAAAACAAGTCGTCATGGAGCACAAGAAGGCGCACTCGATTACTGCTTTACTTGCTGTTTTTTTAATTTGTTGACTAATATCCATGGCATAGCATGGCAAGTGTTTCATTCCAAGTTTTAATGCAAGTGTGGTTTTACTCCGGAGCTAGCATAGGTTAGCCATTCAATAACAGTAACCTTATAATGTTGCGCTCAGCTACTGTCGTACTTAAAGCTGGGTTTTTTTGGATGGCCTCGGAATGTTTTTTCAAACCAGTGTTTACTGTAATCGTGACTTTCATGATCAGTTATCGTAAACTCGTGACAGACAGCGAAGTCCGATTATTGTCCAAATTCGGGTAAATCGTCACCGCAGGAACGGAGCTGCATCGTAAACCGAGGAGCCCACGTCATGAGCTGTGTACCGAAGAAAGTGTCCGTCGTGCGCGGTAAGGTGGCGGTAATTCGAGTCCACATGTCAACCGAGCTCGACGGCCTTGATACGGCCGCGGGCTTTTGTGGCAGAGATGACAACAAACATGACAACGCGGGCCCACACGACACGAGTGGTTATTGATTTCGTTTCTTTCTTTTTGTATTTTCTTTATGGCGGGAGTCCAGGGAGAGCGGTTGTTGGGTTGCTTCCTCCCGGTCAGGCCTCCAATTGACAGGTGCACACTCCAACTGTGCAACACGGTGCCCCACAACTCGTTGCCAATTCAGTCGCGAAGCGAGGCTCGCTGTTAGCTTAGCCGCCCGGGCGACGTCCACCATTACAGTTGACCGTTGCAAATGTTAACGTGTACTGTTTGGTACCGCCGCGACTTGCTAGCCTCTTCCCGCTTCCGAGCCGACATTCACCGTCAAGACCCTACGGCCCCCCTTTGCCTCCTCCGCCTGTCTCTTCCTCCTGCTAGAAAACTTGTCTACACTCAACACTAGGCGCCCCCCCCCAAAAAAAACAAAAACAGTCACTAAACTCACCCCCTTCAGTCGCTGGATGAGTTTGTTCTTCGCCCCGCTCTTGGACAGGTTTCTCTTCTCCAGCGCGGCTTTCAAATCCGCGACTCGGAGGGATTGTAAAGGCTGTCCATCAAGCGTAATATCCTCGTCCGCCATCTTGTCCAAAGTACTCCCGACAAGCTTCGTTTCGGCTGACGTTCGGCCTCATAGTTCGGCACTTTTCGGAAAACTTCGGTGCGGCCCGATTGACAGTTCAAGGGCGAACAGTTACCGACGAGCGTCGTCACGGATTCCACTCGGCATCGTAGTTCGGTAATTTCCGGAGAACCAGGCACGCCCGAGTGATTTTACGATTTTGTCCACAGTTGAGTCCAATTGATGAGCGCTCAGCGTCGTGATTCGGCAGTTTCCGGAAAACTTCAGCACGTCCTATTGACACTTCAAGTACAGTACAGTCCAATAATACCATAATTTAAGTTAAATTCGTTCCGTGACCAACTGAATTTTTACATCAAATGAATTCTCTCCGTAAAAATGAATTTAAATACCAATAAATCCATTCCAGCACCCCAAAATATTTTTGGGGTGTTTTAACAATGGAAAAATAGCACCGTGTTGTAAAATGATACAATGAAATATATATAATAATTAATAACATAATACTGTGCTGTATTATTGCAAAAAAAAACTATTTGTTTATTCTGGACTGGAATACAAGGCAAGACATTACATAGTGTTCAAAAGTGAAGCTGTGTAGTTCTGTATTGCTAGAATTCAGCAATCAGGGATGAGTTCACATGAGTGTAAAAAACTTGCATTGAACAACATAAACAAGAATTGGTATATTTTTTCCAAGAAAAGTTAAGGGGTGGGGGGGGGGAGACACTTTCTTGAAAATAGTTCAAAAACCTTTTAGGTCCATGGGTGCCCCTCATAATCGTCACGCCAATCAAACATAACCGCCACGTGTATGATATAAATTATTTTAGTAACATTACATCCTAAATATCCATAACCTTTGTTTGTTTTTTTAAGGAACTGAACCAAATACCACTGAATTCAACAGTCCGTCATTGTCGCAAGCTGACGTGCACTACTGACAACATGGGTGCGACCAGAGGATGAGCTGCTTTACAAATGCACCCCGTTGAGCGACCGCTTTTAGAATCGCTGCGATACAGCACCAAACCAAATCACATAAAAACGTGCATGACAAAGTCAAACATAGTAAAGCTGTGAATAGGGGGAAAAAAAACAACAACATAGAAATGATCATAATAAATATAAAGGTTACTCGCTTCTCTTCAAACTCGTTATAGGTGTAGTTTCCATTAATACTTCAAACATCCACAAGGTGACACTACAGCAGAGAAAATGGGACAGGAAGGTTCCTCAAAGCATGCTTGGAAGGATGATGTACATAATGATGGTGTGTCAATATGTTCCCAATTTGGACAAAGTAACACATGATTAGTAGCCACGGCAAACGGCTTGATGATGGTCCGGCTTTGTAGAACATTAGATGAAACATGGGCACAGTCCACTGTTGAGTGCCACGCTTTCCAAAAAACAAACAATAAAAAACAAAAAACAAGAATCGGCGACATGCATGTAACGTGTGGTGACAGGTAAACTTGTTCGACGGGTTTCGCATGCACGCTGTTGTGAGACTGAGGCAAAAGAGAAGCGGATGGGGCGATTTTACAAAAAGTAGGGATGGAAGGCGGGAAACGGATATAAGCAGGACTGAAAGAAAGACCAAGGAAGGAAAAAAAAACAATCATCTGAATGGAAAGATGGTTGGAAGTACGTAGAAAGAGGAAGACGCAAGGATTGTGGGACGAATAAAGGATATATAGGGAGGCTAGGAAGTATGCAAGGAAATCAGGGCGGCTTAAAGAATGGAAGGAGGGATGAAGAATGCAGGGTAAGACATGAGGATGGAGAAAAGCACTGAAGGAAGAATGCCAGGAATGAGACAAGGATGTGCGAAAGGAAGAATGGAGGGATGCTTCAATAATTGAAAGATGAAAGCAACGTCGGACAGAAGGGGGTGAGGAAGAGAGGCTGGGAGGAAGGAATGTTGCAAGGTAGAATGGAAAGAAGGCAGGCAGGCAGAATTGAAGCCAGGATGGATAAAGGAATGCCGGCAAGATGATTATGAAAGACTGGAAAAAAAGGAAGAGATGCAGGAACCAAGGATTGGACAAACCATAAGGAGAAGAAAGAATGACAGGCAGGAATGAAGGAAGAGCAAAAGGACAGCAGCAAGAAAGGGAGCAAAAAGACGACGTGTCCATGTGACCAACTGTCAAAAAGCAGGTTGCGACACGTACAGACGGCGACGCTCGGTTCACGGGCTTCCCCGGCCTCGCTGTTCTGTGATCGTGAGAAAGAGCGATTCGTCCCCCCTGACTTGTTCACGCGACGGCAATTCTTGTCGGGCAGGAATTGTCACGCGAAGTAGACCAAAGCCAGAATGTAACTATTTCCTTCTGTGCTATATTTAGCAGAGGTGGGATCTCCTAAAAGTGAGTCTTTTCGTGTGAGGCGACGATATTTTCACTTCGGTGTGAGCAATTTCGACATGGGCAGGAATCAACAGCATATTTACCAAGCTCCCCATTGCCCGCTTTATATCGTCGCTTCAGACTCGTCCCGCGAAAAGAAAATGTCAAGGGGGTTGTGCTCACTTTTGTGAGATACCGTAAGCACAAGTCAAGTAAGTCTCCAATGTTCACGCGTGTCAATCCGAGTGGCTGCGAAATTCCCAGCCGGTTGAGTCACGCCAAAAGCATATCCCAGAATTCTAGATGGAGCGAGTATAAATCCACCAGCTTCGAGACAACCTTCCTTTGTATTGGCAGATCGTTCTGCTTGAATTGAGGATTGTACTAATTTCATGACTGTTTTAGTTGTTGGGGAGGGGGTGGGGGGGGGTTCAGACCAGACTTGAGCGTGCGCTTCACTTCACGGCTAACGGCTAGCTTGTGCTACGTAGCATCGCTTTTCTTCACGCAAAACAAATGTGAGTCGACCTGAAAACTGCAGATTCCTGAATGTAAACAGACTCGTCGGGTCGAGTCGCCGTTCAAGCCTAACGGAGTCGTTCATAAACTTCAGTCTCCCCCCACCCCTGATACTTAAAATCGGGAGGGGACGACAGATTCAAAAGCCCCAGAGAGCAGCTTCCGGTCCTCTATAAGTTAAGACGCACAACGGGGGGAAAGGGCAGAGTCGAGCCACGCAACTGAAGAAAACAGCCCCCCACGCCCCCCCCCCCCCCCCCAAAGTGTCATCACAAAATAAGGCATTTTCCAAGAGAGAGAGTGAAAGACGGCGTGTGGCGTCAACATCACGAGGAGATCTCAGTCAGGCGCTGGAGCAGAGCGGAGAAGCCGGCGGCCTGCTGAGAGAGCTCGGCCACCCGGTCCACCATCTCCTGAGACGCCGACACCGACGGGTAGTTTTGCGCCGCGCCTTTTGTCGCCACGACCACCGCCTTCAAGGCCTGGCAAAGGCGACCCCCGGAGGTTGTGATCTGGAAAGGGAGAAGGAGAGGGCCGTCCGCTGAACAACGTGGCGACGTTTTTCTTCCGGAATAAGGGAAACTGCATTGTGGAAAGTTGATGGAGGGAAGGAAGATGCAAAAAGGGGTGAGGAAAGAAACAAGAATCTAGGAAGGATGGAGGGAAAGAAGGAAGGAACAAAAGAGACAAGGAGGCGAGGAATCCGGGAAGACATGAATAGGAACGAAGAAAACGTGCAAAGCTGGAAGAAGGACAGAAGGAAGTCCGAAGGAACCGAGAAAGGCGTCAAGCGGCGACAGCTGGAAATGAAAGGAGGAAGGAATGGAAAGACGGCCGGCGGGAACGAGACGACGCACCTTGGCGCGCAGGTCGCCGGAGGTGAGGAGGCGGGAGAGCGTGTCGCCGATGAACACCAGCTTGTGCGCCGTCACAATGAGGCTCTTGCCGCGCGCCACGAAGACGCGCGGCGGCTGGTTGCCCCGCACGCTGGCAAAGAGCACGTCGATGGCGTCGGCCAGGCAGGACAGGTGAGCGAGGCTCTGTGACGAGTAGAAGCGCAGCAGCTCCGAATCCTCCAGGGACAGCGACACCGGCAGCGGAGGCGACGGCGTCAGCTGAAAGGACACGTTTGGACACAACGTGAGATTCTCCATTCGCAGCGACGGCAAAATCTGCCGGAAGCGAAACAAATTCAAATGGCACCCGGGCCGGGAGTCGCGGACGAGCGCAATTAGATGCAGTACGTCAGTCGATGTCTGTTGAAGGACTCCTTGTCCTTGGCTTGTTGTCGCGCGCGCTGCCGTCCGATGTGAGGCCGGATTGTTAGCGAAAACAAGTGAGCTCTTGTTGGCTCGCCGGGTCGCAACCAAGGACTTGAGCGAGCGGGCCCAAAACGCAGACATGGGCCTTCCAGAGGAGACTGGATAACAAAACCACACTTGCGAACTGTGTCTCAAACTCCCGTGACATCTTTATATTGACAGACCCTACCTGGTGATTTTCCCCGAAAAAAAAAGCCCCAAAACATTTTCACAGGATGGATCGGTAAGATCACCAATGCGCTGGACTCCAGCGCAAGATTATTTACTCCTCCATATATATATTTAAAAAAAAAAAAACTAACTAAACAAAACTGAAATGAAGTATTTTCAAAACATTAAAAAACGTGTAACTTACAAACCTGCTCTAAAAATGGATTAAAACTAACAGAAGAAAAAAACAAAAAAGCCAAAACTGGAATGAAGAATCCTAAACGGTGACCCTGTTCCTGATTGCACACGTCATCGGTAAACAGATGTGACTCAGCCACTTGGCCGTGAGAGCTCATCAAGGTGGAAAACGAAGCCATCTCGCTCACCGGCTCAGATTTCATTCATCTTCCGAGCCGCTTGATCCTCACTAGGGTCGCGGGGGGTGCTGGAGCCTATCCCAGCTGTCTCCGGGCAGTAGGCGGGGGACACCCTGAATCGGTTGCCAGCCAATCGCAGGGCACACAGAAACGAACAATCACTCACACTCACACTCACACCTAGGGACAATTTAGAGTGTTCAATCAGCCCGCCACGCATGTTTTTGGAATGTGGGAGGAAACCGGAGCACCCGGAGAAAACCCACGCAGGCCCGGGGAGAACATGCAAACTCCACACAGGGAGGCCGGAGCTGGAATCGAACCAGTGAAGCACTGTGGAGCCGACGTGCTAACCACTGGTCTACCGGGTTGCCCGGCTCAGATTTGTGATTACAAAATGTGCCAGCAACAACATAGAAATGCTTGTGCGCAACATGGTCTCGTCCACATTAGCGCCCAGGAAAACATTGTTTTTGGACAGCGGGGGCCAACTTACTCTCGGCTCTGAGGTGATCGTTTGTCCGTTCTGAGCCAGGGGGAGCTCCGGTTTGCCCTACATGGAGAGAGAAAACAAACAGCGGCATGAATTACAAAGGGGAAAAAAACTAAAAATCGCTCTGTATGTGTATCAAGGTTAAGAAAAAAAATAACAGAAACACTGCAACTAACGTTGAAAAAAGGTTGTGTTGGAAAAAAAAAAACAACTACCGGTACACAAATTGAAACCACATTTAATGTTCAGGGCAGCCGGTTAGTCCAGTGGTTAGCACGTGGGCTTCACAGTGCAGAGGTACCGGGTTCGATTCCAGCTCCGGCCTCCCTGTGTGGAGTTTGCATGTTCTCCCAGGGCCTGCGTGGGTTTTCTCCGGGTGCTCCGGTTTCCTCCCACATTCCAAAAACATCCATGGCAGGGCTGATTGAACACTCTAAATTGTCCCGAGGTGTGAGTGTGAGCGTTGGATGGTTGTTCGTCTCTGTGTGCCCTGCGATTGGCTGGCAACCAGTTCAGGGTGTCCCCCGCCTACTGCCCGAAGACAGCTGGGACAGGCTCCAGCACCCCCCGCGACCCTAGTGAGGATCGAGCGGCTCGGAAGATGAATGAATGAATGAATTTAACGTTCATGAAGCTAACTATAACGGTTTTCAATTTTGTCAATTAATTTCACAGATTAGCTTTTGGAGTTTATTTTACATGTCTGTAGTCGTTTGGGAATGCTATTACAAAAACTGGTTTTGCACTCAATCTACACACACGCACGCACGCGCGCACCGGAAGTAACCTCAGTCAAAACAAAATAAAAGTAAAGTATCGCGAGGACTGTTCTCACCCCGGCGCGTAGGGGAAAAAAAAAAATACTGACCTGCAGCTTGACATATCCAACACTGTCACCATTAGGGACCAGGGCCGGGACGGGTGTCAAGCCAATCCCGGCGTATTCGTTGCTCGGGTCTTCGTCTCCATCGCCGTGGCCGACTGCGAGCGTCACCGCGGCCGAGGCGGGAGGCACGGGGAAGGCCGGCAGAGGAGTCGGGGGCAGAGGCCTTTCTTGAATCCAGCTGCTCTTCCGGGAGCCCATTCCGCCTCCGGGTGACTTGCCGTCCAATACCGGGAGAGCGGGCAGCGGCCTGCGGGACAAAGACTCCTGGGAAGGCAGTCGGGGGCGACCCTGCGACTGCAAGAGGAGGGCGCTTTCCTCCAGGGAGCGCTGGACCAGGGAAAGGAGACCTTCCGACGGAGGCGCGCCGCCCATGGCCGATAACGCGGGCAGCAGGTCCGAGAGGCGGGCCCAAGCCTGCTGAAGGGGCGGCGGAGGGTCCCCGGAGTGGCTGGCTTTCCACGCGGACAGGATTTCGGCCAGCGACGCGGCCAGGTCCCGAGACAACAGGGCGGCGGGCGAGCAGGAAGCGGCGCTCAGCGCGGCGTGGACGAGGCTGGAGAGCGAGGCCCTCCACTGGACGTCCCCGGAGCCGTTGCTGGACACGGAGAGACGGCGAGTGGAGGCGGAGGAAGACGACGACGAGTGCGGAAAGACGTCCGCGTTCGGGGCGGGCATGTCGTAGATGCCGCAGTCGGGGGAGTCCCGCTGCTGGTCGCCTGCGCTCGCTCGCTTTTCCGAGCTTGCGACGCAGTAAGTTTGACCGTTCTGGCTGGCCTCCTCCCCGGAAAGGCTGCCGGCGGACTCGGCGGGACCCGCGGGCAGGCCCGGAAGAGTAGGCACGCTGTAGACGTCGTCCGCGTCGGCGGTGCCCGGTTGGGCTTCCGACGTGGAGCCGTTCAGCGTTACGGTGGGGACGTCGTACACCTGCGAGTGGAAACGACGGATTGGTCAGCGTCCATTTTCTCAGGCGGCTTCTCCTCGCCGCAGTAGATGAGGGAGTCAACCGAGCAGGACTTTTAAATTTATACGCCTTCGATGAAGTAAGAACCTCTGGGAACCCCCCCCCGCACAGACGCATCAAAGTGTCCTCAACCACCAAATGAAGGGCAGGATATACTTAGGCGCTCGAACATCCTTGTGTCAGCGCATATGCCGCAAGTTGAGCAAAAACAATCCCGACAGCTGGCACGCACGTTCAAGGAGCATGAAAGCCAGACCACTGTTGCTGTGGCCTTGGCGTGATGGGCGTGGCCGGGAGAAAATAGCAGCGGCACTTGGGACCGGAAAGACGGGCTACCGCAGCGGGTACGAGACAGGTGTGGCCTCGCCTCGGGGGGGGGGCCGAACCAAAAAGGGGACTCTGGGTGGGGGTGGGGGTGGTGGGGAAGTGGCTTGACAGCATTTTGAAATTCAGTCCGGGAAGATGCAATTGTACCCAATTGATACACCCCACCCCCCACCCACTAATAAAATAAAATAAAATAAGTGTTCCTCGTTAGTATAGTGGACAGTATCTCCGCTTGTCACGCGGAAGACCAGGGTTCGATTCCCTGACGGGGAGTAGCTCCAACTTACAGGCGGCCCGGTAGTCCAGTGGTTAGCACGTGGGCTTCACAGTGCAGAGGTACCGGGTTCGATTCCAGCTCCGGCCTCCCTGTGTGGAGTTTGCATGTTCTCCCAGGGCCTGTGTGGGTTTTCTCCGGGTGCTCCGGTTTCCTCCCACATTCCAAAAAATATGCGTGGCAGGCTGATTGAACACTCTAAATTGTCCCTAGGTGTGAGTGTGAGCGTGGATGGTTGTTCGTCTCTGTGTGCCCTGTGATTGGCTGGCAATTGATTCAGGGTGTCCCCCGCCTACTGCCCGGAGACAGCTGGGATAGGCTCCAGCACCCCCCGCGACCCTAGTGAGGATCAAGCGGCTCGGAAGATGAATGAATGAATGAAAATAAAATAAAATTCCCTCGCCACAAGCACTTCTTTTGTCCAAATTTAAATCCTCAATATAATTCCTTGACAGAAGATGCCATAACATGGCATCAAATATTCCTTTGGCCCAAGTACAATTAGTGGTTTCAGACTTTTTTTTTTTAAATGCTGTGAGCTTTTTTGTTCGGTGCCCTGGTGAAAACAACTGCTCGAGACAGTTCCTCAAGCAGGTCAAGCGACCTCCTTCGACAAAGAATGCCAAACAAAAAAAAAAGATGTTATCACCTCCGTCTCCGAGTCAACATGCGGGGGGACGGTGCGAGGAGTGTCATAGATGCCGTCGACGCCGTTGCTGAGGACCGTTGGCGCGGCGCGCTGCCACCGGCTGCTGGGTGGCGTGTCGTATACCTATTGACCACACACACGCGCCCACACAAAAGAAAAAAAAAAACGGAATGAGGATAGAGTGAATGTATGTAATATGTAACCTTTTAACTGTTAAAACACATTTTTCAAACCCAATTCCAATTAAGTTGGGACTTGGTGTCACGCATACATCAAAACAGAAGACAATGATTTGCAAATTGTATTCAACTTCTATTTCATTGAATTCAATTCTGATTTTTTTTTTTTAAAGGGGCTTGCATAGGTGGCCAAAAAGACAAAATTGACAAAAAAAAAACAATTGAGGAATGCTCATCAAACAGCTGTTTGGAACATCTCACAGGTGAAGAGGCTAACTGGGACCAAGCAAAGATGAGGCGAGGTTCACCTAATTTGTCAACAAGTGCAGGAGAAAATAGTCATTGTATTCCGTTTGTAATTTACGTTCAATGCCACGTCCCAACTTCCATCGGAATTGGCATTGGAAATATACTTCAAGAAAGAAAAAAAAAATGTCATCTTAAAATGTATGTAAAAATAGTTTGGTTCGGTGATGTGTCCTGTGATGGCAGTTACGCCTCAGGTACAGAGTTCAGCGGCAAGGTCGCCGTGATGAGAGGGAACGGAAATAAGCATGAAACACTCGACACAAACCTGGTCGTTCGCGGGATCCGCATAATCTTGGTTTTCCGCTTTGCTGTTGAGTGCGCCGCTGCCTTTCTCCGGGTCCTGACTCGTCTGCCTGTTCGCCTCGTGTGCTTGAGATCCGGGGCTGGGGGCCACGCCGCAATCACCCAACATGGGCGTCGACGGCTGGCCGTCTTTCCGCGTGACTCCTCGCACGGGAGGAGCCGGCGGCGGGGGCTTGCGGGCGAAATTCGGCGACCCGGGAACTCGAGGGTGGGCGGCTCGAACCAGTAAAGGGGACTCCCGGGGGCAGGCGAGCCCCGGTTTGCCTCTGGCCACGGCAGGGTTGGGTGACGGGCCCTTTAGGAGGGGCCTAGGAGGCGCTTGGGCGGGGGACGATAAAGTTCTTTGTAGGCTGACCGCCACAGGAGAGGGGGTTTGGTACATCCCGGGAATGTCCTGACCCACTTTAGACTGATGAGTTCCGCTGACTGACGAGGGGCCATGAGGGCAGGCGGCCAGAACTCCTCCCGTTGGGGTTTGGTAAACATCCTCACCGGCAAGCGGTGTTCCTTTTGGCACCAAGTAACAGTCATCGGAGGGTCCTGTGGTTTCCCGAGGGACCAGATATGTGGTGTCCTCATCATTCACTCTTGCGACTCCGCTTGGGGAGAGGTAGACAGACTCTGGAGCCATTTGCGCTCCTGGCTGCCGGGCATGCTGAGCGGAGGAGGGCAGGGGGCTCACCGGAGTCTGATAGAGAGCTCCGCTCACATCCGTGCCCCGTCCTCTTAACGAAGGGGAACGCGGGCGACTTGCGACTCCAATTTCCCAGTCGGGCCTGGGTCGGGATCCGGAACTGGAGTGTGAGCGCGGACGACCGACGTCCGCCTTGCGAAGCTCACCGGGTCTCGATGCCGTTCCGTCTCCTCGGCCTTCGCCCGCGGCCGGCGGGGAGCGATACACGGCCTCCGCGTCGTCCGCGCTACCGCGCAACAGCGGTGGACCGGGGGACAAGTACACGGAGTCGCAGCTGGTGGCCGGAGCGGTCTGGAGGAGGCGCAGACGATTGGCCGGGGCGATGCCCTGACGGCCGTGCAGGGAGCAGAGCCACCAGCCGGGCCCACCGCTCTGCTCCTGCTCCAAAACCATCAGGATGTCCCCCTTCCTGAAAGCCAGTTCCTCTGGGCTCTCTGCCGTGTTGTCAAAGAGCGCCTTCGCCAACACCGTCTGAGGGAGAGGGGGAAACGTATTAAAACGCGATCCAAAAAAAAACAACAGGTTTTTAAGTCTCATTTCAGACGGGCAAGACAAACTGACATTTGTGCATCCCGAACAACAAGTACATTGATGGCAATGCTAAACAGCTCGGTTGTTTCGGGGCTTGAATACAAGAGAAGAGGGACGTTGTCATCCGTGACTTGAGAGGAATAATAGACTCGAAATCCACCCATCCATTTTCTATCGTCCCAACTCTCAGTGGTTTTAGTAGGAGAGGTGAGGTACACCCTGTACTGGTCGCCAGCCAATCTCAGTTTTGAGTCATTCTTACACCCAACAAGTAAGAATCAGGAATCTCGAGAAACTCGTGCGAGCACATCAACAAGACCCGAGAAGGCCAGAATGTATTCCAAGTCCAATCATCTGAACGGTACGGCGGCCACTGGCCCACCATTGCGCCTGAACTCAAGTGAAAGTATTAAACCATGCAGTGAACATGAAGTGCCAAATAAGGGTCAGTGGTTAAATGGACAGAGCGACTTAATGGGCATGTGCGGGATGAGAACAGGAGGGGGGAATGAGGGAATGGGGGATGAGAGTCACATCTGTCTCTTGCCGTTTGGAGCTTAATTGCCAACCCACTAGCCCCCGCCTTTCATTTTAAAGCCAAACCCCCCTGGGGACCAATGCCATGTGGGACCTCAGAGCCAAAATAGAAGGTCCACAAAAAACAGCCCGGCACCTACTCAATGTAAAGACGTTTGGATACTTACAGAAACAGACATGGCTGTTAAGTTGCGAGGGTTATTGGGTTTCGGTGAACGTCGAACTCGAGTGTTCCGGTTGGTCAACGGGGTCCATTCAGCTCACATCGTCTCTGCCTTGTGAATCAGAAACGCCGGGCCTGTGCGTCGTTCGGAACCGTTACTCGCAGCAACACATTTGTCGAAATCATACCGACACGAAGGCGACTGGGCACCACCTGTCCCGTCATTCCACGCCCCAGTAACGTTAGAAGCTAATCCTAGTTTAGCATCCGGTCCAGCGTTCAAATGATATCCGAATTCGTCGTTTGCGCCACTACATAAATGTTAAATGCCGTCCCCTTTGGGATATGATTCATTTTCCGCGGCCTAGGTCGCGAACATTAGCGACTCTAAAACGCTGGTTCTCTTCAGCATTTTCCACACAAAGGAGGTAAAAACCATTCGAGGTTTGTTAGCTGTGGCGTAAAAATAAAACAACAGAAAACAAGCACGTACATTACCTTCCTTGATCGAATTCGCCGGTAAACTTCACATCGGCTTCCAGACCGAGATGAGGTAAAAGCGTTCTTCTCAAGCGTAAAAAAACAGTGCCCATTGGCGTTCCATCATTTTCTGCCGATGACAACATAATGATCTCCGCCTTCTCCTAAATTCACGTATTTTGGTCGCTCTACAAAAGACATGGAAGGATTGTGGCCCAGCTCCCAAATGCAATGAATGCAATCCAGTTACTTGTGAGATTGCATCGCTCGGCAACTCGCTCGCTCTCTGATTGGCTCCTTGCCGTGAGTTGCGTTTAATGGCTCGATACAAATAGCTGGAAATCAGACGATGGCAAATTAAATTGAAATCGACCACTTTAGCACAGAATAGAATGAGTGACAGCGTGAATTTATAGCAAGTCTAAATACCCAAAAGAACTAAACAGATAGCCACTGTAAGCTTTTACTGTGGAAGTTCGTTTTTTTAACCCGGAAGAACAACAGTAGTTCCAGTTCACGGATGCAGTGAGTCTAAAGGTCTTGACTTTTTTTATTATTATTTCACCGAATGCATAATTTGTATTCAAATTGCTGCTTTAGTTTCTGTTGAATTGTGACAACATAACGCAACTGCTAACTAGTGTGCTAAAATGTCTTAAAAAGCTTAAAGCATAATGTTTTTGCTACACAACTGGCCATTAAACGCCACACTGGAAGCAGTGGCGGCCAAAACTTGTTTGGGCCCCAAGGCGAAGTTGAATTGGGGCCGGGGAGACCCCTTTACTACTGCAGGACTACAAACAGTTCAAGTGTTACGCTCAGTGGTGCACAGTCAGGACTAAGCCTCATCAAAAGATCTGACCTACAACCTAAGTTATGCATTATATGAGCAATGATATTGCATTAATATATGTGCTTTATTTTGTAGCGTTTATATTAGTTGTACTGCTTTTGTGTATATTTCAGTGTTTTTCCCCCAATCAGATTTCAGCTTCTGTGTGTTGCCACGTCAATTTAATGTGATGTTTTAACATTTTAACAGCAGCGGTGTTTATAACCCAAACGTGATTTTAAATTTGCAAAGCAACTGGCCCACGGTGACGTCAGATTTTTACATCCTCTGATCAGTTAGTTGGGCAGAGCAAAACTTGGTTTCTATTATCAAGTTTCAGTTCAACAAAAACTGTGTTGTCACTATCCAGTTGTCATGGAACTATGTTAAAGTGAGTTGAGTTTGAGTGTTGACAAAAACGGTGCTTTGATGCCATTCTTAGCATGCGTATTATTTCTAAATCTTTTTATATCAGAATTACTCTTGGATTCTCGCATCGCTGATTTCATCTCCTTGTCCCGTTTGTGACCCCACAGGTGATGTTGAGGGTTGCCTTCAGACGCCTTTCGACCACTCTTGTCACAGGGCAAAGAAGCATGTCTCAGAGTAGTCTTGCTGGGAAAGTGGCCATCGTCACGGCCTCGACGGCTGGGTAAGAATCTTGTTTTGCCCTTCAAAGGAAGGAAGAGACCTCTCACAATGCGTTTCCTTCAGCATCGGCTTGGCCATTGCCCACGCCTTGGGCAAGAAGGGGGCCCACGTGGTGGTGAGCAGCAGGCGACAGGCCGGCGTGGACAAAGCTGTGGCCCTGCTCAAGAGCCAGGACATCCAGGTCACCGGCACAACGTGTAATGTCGGCAACCAAGGCGACCGAGAAAGGCTGCTTCAGACGGTGGGGGAAAAAAAGCGCAGGGCTGTGAATACTTTCAAGATGAAATGGAAACCTTATTGTGCTTTTCATGCAGACTCTGGATCAGTGCGGCGGCGTTGACATCCTGGTGTCAAACGCGGCGGTGAACCCTTTCTTTGGAAACCTCATGGACACCACGGAGGAAGTGTGGGACAAGGTTTGTTCCACAATGGACATTTATTTTTTTAAACCCCCGCCCCCAATTTCCCCATTGCGGGACAAATAAAGGATATCTTAATCTTAATTAACTGCTGTCTCATCATTTTCAGGTGATGTCCATCAATGTAAAAGCGGCCTTCCTCATGACCAAGTTGGTGGTACCACATATAGCAAAGAGGGGGTGAGTTACAAGCCAAAATAATTAGAATGATTTCAAGAAAGCATCGACATGATCAAGAATCATACTCTCGGTTCGTTGCATTGATTTTTTTTTTTTTTACATCTATTTAAATTTGTACACATTTGTGAACCTGCTAATTGATTTTTTTGTAGATAAACAAATAATTATAATAATAAATCATTAATTATAATATTTTTGGGGGGAAACCTTTCCATAAAATATTTTTTAAATGTGATTTAAACAATTTCACATTTTTTCTCTTTTCTTTCCTTTCATCATTAACAACAACAAGCATGAATTCTTCAGGTAAATGGTTGGTTAGCCGAATACATTAATGCGGAATAAACAAGCTCAATTCATCATTAAAATAAACTATTTCACAAAATACAGAATTGAGTTGATTGCACATTTTAATACATTTTTATGAAATTCAATTCCATAAAATTACCCAACAAATCAATAAAAAAATGCATCTTACATAAAATACAGACTTATACGCAATAAAAAGATGTTATGTTGTAGCCGCAGCAGTTGACGTTTTACTTTATTTTGATTTGTCTAACTTTACAACAGCGAGAAAGATTGACCAATTTTTTTTTCTTATGGGCGGGGATTTTATTTTTTATGTCATTATCTTTGTCTTATGTTGAAATGTATAAAAATTAAAAAAAGATCCTCCAAAATGTTGTGCTTCATTTAGAGGGGGAAATGTCGTGTTTGTGTCATCCGTGGCTGCCTACCAACCAATGCAGGTCCGACCATCAACACAAATGACCAGAAGCCTCTTTTTGCAAGATTGCATTCTGACTTTTTTGTGTGCGTTTTTTTTTTTTTTTTTGGTGGGGCTCGGGGGTTGGCATTTCTGCAGGGCTTGGGCGCGTACAGCGTGAGTAAGACTGCCTTGGTGAGTCTGACCCGCGCGCTGGCCCCCGAGCTGGCACAGAGCAACATCAGGGTGAACTGTGTGGCCCCCGGGATCATCAAAACCCATTTCAGCACCCCGGTGAGACGTCTTCTAGAGTGTTTTTTTTCTTTGTGCATTTGTCTTTTGGACTTAAATTGTTGACATAATTAGACAAATTATATCATTGTATCTTGACTTGCGAGTAGCGTTTGGACGTCTCGGCCCATTTCCCCCAAAATATTTCTACCTCCTCCCGCATGGCTCCTCTGTAGATAGGAGATGATAAAAAGCCGTTCCATAAACACGATATTTTGCGTGACTTTGTCTCGTCTTCTGCGCATTCGGGACACATTTGGTTCGCACAAGCCAGACAGACTGAGGTTGCATTCGATATGTAAATGTGAACAATTACACCCCCCCCCCCAAAAAAAATATATATATATATAAATTGAGGATGGGGACCTGCAGCCTGAACATAGCCTTTTGGCGGGGCTGAACTGTTTAATGAAGGAGAAGCTGCTCAAAGTGAGGAAGGCAAGACAATAACAAGTGAAGATTAAGCTCTAAAAAAAAAAGTAATTGTTTACATTCTATTTATTACTGTGAATTATTTTTCTTACTAGTTATGGCAAAATGACGACATCATGGATCACTTCAAAAAGCAGATGTGCATCAAAAGGTATGGTTCACCTCCCGTTCACGTGTTAAAACCCGTATCTCGACACGTGAACGTTCAGGGTATTTATTTATTTTTGCCCCCCATCTCCAGAGTTGGCAAAGCGGATGAGATTGGGGGAGTGGTGGCCTTCCTGTGCACAGAGGAGGCTTCGTATATCACGGGTGAAACGATCGCAGCGACTGGGGGGATGGGTGGTCGACTGTAATTCCTTGAGGAGCAAGACCATTGTTAAGATACACCTTCCAGAAATTGTTTCCTTGTTTTATTTGGAATAGCCACTGTAGGACTGCAGATATCCTTTTTTTTTTGGTGGGGGAGGTGGGTGGGGTTAATCGAGTATTCTCCTAATTAATGAGATTCAAATAGATGTTTCACTATTAAACACAATATTATGTTTATATGAGATAAAAGTACATTTGTGCTTTTGTGATCAGCATCCTCAAGTAACCGGTTTTAGAATGTGGGGCCATGCCCGGTGAGTGACTTGGGTGCCAGAAGAGGTGGCTGCCCGTGTTGGGTTGCAAAATCTTGTGTATGAATGTGCTTATTTATGATTTTTTTTTTACCATTTGAGCAATAAAGCGATTAATTGTGCACCAGCGATTGTGTTGATTGTAGCCACTTGTGGGGACATTACAAAACGATTCCGCTGAAGCATCGAGGCAAAAATTTTGCCTGCCTTTTTCATTCTGTCATCAAATTATTTGAATTATCTGATTAATCATTACAGCCCAAACACAGTTAAAGTGCGTTTGGAAAGTATTCACAGTGCTTCAATGGTGCCCTACAGCCTCATTTTGAAAAAAAATGTTGGGCCCCACCCCCAACACTCATTACAAAAAAGTAACTGAAGAATTATTTGTTTTTGTTTTAAATTTGCGATTAATAAGCAAAAGTTCAGTCCGAAACCACCTCCGCATAGTCATTCTGGAGGGCTTTACGTGGAATTATGAGGGGGGAAATAAATTAATTTTTGGAATAATCAAATGTGCTCTGTAAATGAGAAATGGTTGTCAACTGACCTATCCCGTTAAACACAGGTTTGAAAAAAAGAAAAAAAAATCCCAGGAAACCAAGGACATAAAGCACCAAACATGCAAATGAACAAACTCAGTATTTATTCAGAAACAACAGTCACAGTTTAGTTATTAGTCATGTGATACTTAAAAAGTCAAGTCAAGTCAGAAAATGTATTTCTAATATGTTCTATGCAGCTCCCCTTGTGTAAAAACGGCATTCTGATGACTATTGCATTTGTGGAATATGAATGATTTTTTTCGTGTCCAGTCCAGACGTTGTCTGACTTGACTTCTATTTTACATGGTCAAATGTCATTTTTATCATTGGCCATCACATGGCACGGCGCGGCTCCCAGCTTCAAGAATTCCCGCAAGGTGGGGAAATACGTGCCGTGCTTGGTTTTGGAGTAACGCTTCATAAACAGCTGAGAGAGAGAGAGGGAGGAGAACGGGCTTTTGGAGGAAGGTAAATGTGGACAGGGCGAAGCAGAGCGGTGGAAAAAGTCTTCACTTACCCGCTCAGTGGCCTCGTCCTCGGAATCAGCTACGTAGTCATCGCCGGAGGGGGCCAGCGCTTCTACACATGCACGCAGACGAAACTCAATCAGAAAATTAGGAATGCAAAGCAAAAATGCTGACTAATAATGTAAGGATTGAAGTCTAAAATTCACTTCTGGGTTCGTCACTTTGTGTATCACAAGCATAGCGCTGATATTAAACACTATGTTGAGTGCTGATGTTGCTTATTGGAAGTTCAAAAACAACAACAAAAAAAACACACAGGACCAAGAATACTTCCCTGCGGAACACCACAATCCACATCAAATGTTATGAAACACAGTTTTAAGCCTTTAAAACGTGACAGCGACTACTCAGAAAGTCCCAAAAAGAGCAAAGTCCACTGAGAAAATGACCTGCTCCGGTTTCAAAAATCGAATGTGGCAATTTCTACCTGCGCTGCTCCACTGGCGCGGGAACGACAGGGCACCTCCGCTTACTTCTTTGAGACGATTCCTGTTAAGTAGACACAACAAAAATATAAATACCAGTTAAAACTGGAGATGTCCTCTATTGGTATTATATATACAGCTGCCGCTGTTGTGAAAGCGCTATATAAATCAGCATGTATTGTATTGTAAAGACCAAGTTATAGGACACAAAGACCATGGATAGCCTGTTTTTAAATACAATTGCCCCCCCCCACCATGTAGAGAGCCCAATAATAAAAACCCAATAATGCTGCACCCTCCCCCCTAAAAGGTCTATATATACTGTCTAAAAATGTTTTTGTCTGTAAGAATCGCTTAAACCAGTGATTCTCAAAACAAAGTGTGGTATTTGGGTGCATTCTCGTGGCCTTCAAAGTATCAATTCTCAAATACAGTTCAGTTGTATTTAACATTTTTATATTAAAAAAATCCTATAGTGAGGCTCAGAGTTCATGTTCAAATAGTGTATGTTACAGTGCTTGCAATATTATTTTCATAAGCACTTAGACCGACTACACAACTGTATTTAATGTTGGTCATTATGTTGGTGCTTGAAGTGGCCAATTTTTATTTTTTTTCCGGTGGAGTTTGAGAACAACTGGTTTAAACCATTAATACGCCACAAACGACGCTCCAAAATTCTTGAATATTATTTTAACCTGTTTTACATGACCCACAAAAAATAAATAAATTAATACATGAAAAGACATTCCTACCAGGTGTTTTTTTTTTTGGGGGGGGTGGCAAAATGAAAATATTTCTCACTTGAGTTGCATCATATCAATTGGATCAAAAGTACGGCCAATATGAGCAAATAACTCATTCAGTACCAGCCAATTCTGGACCAAGTCTGAAAAGACGTTTAAAAACGTCTTTGGGAGTGAATGAGATAATGTACTGCTTGCTTACTCTTTATTGTCATTCCTCCTCAGCCTGTCGGAAGACGCTCCTCTTCGACGTAGCTCGGAGCGCTGCAGTTTCCGAATCACCACTCTGGGTTGGCGGCGCAGACAGGCCGCCATGCTGGGGCAATACTTTTGGGACGTGAGCGTTCCATCGTCGCTGCCCTCCTGGTTACGGCTACCGTTCCATGGCTTCAAGTTGGTTAGCACACCGCCATCTTGCTTGGACGTCTTCATTGCTGGCACGTCGTCATTGTCGGGTATCAGACGGCAGACCGCGGGGGCGACGGAGAGCAGTTCGTCTTTTCTCTGTGCGGCCTGATCGACGGAAGAGGACGACCCGGGGCCTTGTTGCCGATTTGAGTCCACTTTTCCGGAGAGCGGTAAAGAGAGGGGTGTCAAGGTGGAGTCACCCGAGCTTGGGGCGAGGGATGCTGTTGGGGTTAAAAAAAACAACAACAAAAAACACTGATTCATCATGAAAACCTTCAGCAGCAATTTCAGCTTCACTTCTGAGAACTAAAGTTTGTTTCTAAATTATTTAAAACAACTACGGCTTCATCCATTGAGCTTAATGCTAACAAACACATAAAATGCCAACAACAGGCTAACAAATAGAATCAGTGTTGCTGTATTGTTTCCCTTTAAGCAATGGACATTTGACCCTACAATACTCACAGGCATAAATGATAAACATTTGTATTAAACTCTTGCCCGGTGGCAAAGGCCTCCACACCAGATGGAGTCCCACAATGTGCATTGAATTGAAGCAAAAAAATGGGGCGAAATCATCACATTCTTGATCATTCTAATACATGGTATGCCTCTAATCATGTACAAAATTAGACAGCCATTTTCAAGGCCAAGGTTCCCCCCCCCCCCACCTCCCCCCGAGTACTTTGTAACCCTTGGGGGGCCACCAAGCTTTTTTTTGCCAGCGGAACCTGCGTGGATCGTCGTCAGGTCTGGCAGGAGCGTCGGCCGCCGAGGCAACGTAAACAAAAGAGGGGATGCTGACCTCAACCATGGCTAGCTTGAGGAAAATGCTAACGACTCAAACTCCGCTGCAAAGCTGATGTTCCCAAACAGAATTTTCTTAAACAGGAAAATTAAGATAAATTGTTCAGGATGGAAAGAGGAAAGGAAATAAAAGACATCATTTTACTCTGCCACTACACATACTGTATGTGGTGTCTATTTTGTGCTAATACTGATTGAATGGTGTTGAAAAATATATTAAAAACAACTAAAAAAAAGTAACAGAGCCTCAGTATTTTTTTTTTGTTAATTTATTTATAAATATATATTATTGTTCTAAATTTCAATGAAAATGTTCCAAAATCTTGAGACTTAAAATTTTGATAATGGCAATTAAAAAGGATTTACTTTCAATTATTATTGCTCGAACAGCAGTCTGATCGGGGGCATAAAAAAAACAACAACAACACTGCCGTTTATCACAATAGTGTGTGTATGTGTATATATCTATATACATTTATATAAGAGAGAGAGAGCTAGAAAGCTAGAGAGCTAGCTAGATAGCTAGCTAGCTAGATAGAGAGCTAGCTAGATAGAGAGCTAGATAGATAGAGAGCTAGATAGCTAGCTAGATAGCTAGATAGCTAGCTAGATAGCTAGATAGCTAGATAGCTAGATATAAAATTGTCACGGGCCGACCAATAAACAATGTAAATACTGGACACGGACAAAAATGAAATCTATTATGAAGCTTTTGAAAGTTTGACGGAAGTTTTTTGGGGGAAACCCTGAACACTTTTTGCTGTGAGGCCTTTACTTCGGTTAAAGTGAGCACCTTAGTGAGTGCAGCGCACCCAGAAAATGCTCACAAAGCCTCACCTTTTCTGCAAGAAGACACTCCTCGACATAGCTCGGAGGGCTGCAGTTTCCGAATCACGACTCTTGGTTGGCGGCGCAGACAGGCCGCCATGCTGGGGCAATGCTTTTGGGACGTGAGCGTTCCCTCGTCGCTGCCCTCCTGGTTACGGTTACCGTTCCATGGCTTCAAGTTGGTTAGCACACCGCCATCTTGCTTGGGCCTCTTCATTGCTGGCACGTCGTCATTGGCGGGTATCAGACGGCAGACCGCGGGGGCGACGGAGGGCGTTTCGTCTTTTCTCTGAGCAGCCTGATTGCTGGAAGAGGACGACCCGGGGCCTCGTTGCCGATTTGAGGGCACTTTTCCGGAGAGCGGTAATGAGAGGGATGTCAAGATGGAGTCACCCATGTTTGGTGGGAGGGGTGCTGTCGGGGTGGGGGGTGGTGGGGGTGGAATACAATACAACAATTCACTTTTTCTCCATATTTTGTTAAGTTACAGCCTGGTTTCAAGATGAGAAATGTGAATATGACTCCTCACAATTCTATACACCACACCCCATCATGAATATTTAACACATTTATTCAATATTCTGGGCGGCCCGGTAGTCCAGTGGTTAGCACGTCGGTTTCACAGTGCGGAGGTACCGGGTTCGATTCCAGCTCCGGCCTCCCTGTGTGGAGTTTGCATGTTCTCCCCGGGCCTGCGTGGGTTTTCTCCGGGTGCTCCGGTTTCCTCCCACATTCCAAAAATATGCTTGGCAGGCTGATTGAACACTCAAAATGGTCCCTAGGTGTGAGTGTGAATGCAAATGGTTGTTCATTTCTGTGTGCCCTGCGATTGGCTGGCAAACGATTCAGGGTGTCCCCCGCCTACTGCCCGAAGGCAGCTGGTATAGGCTCCAGCACCCCCCGCGACCCGAAGTGAGGATCAAGCGGCTCGGAAGATGAATGAATGAATATTCAGTATTCTTAATCTTTGTTATTTCACATTTGGGAGCAAATCCAGCTTCAACTCTAATGCCTCAACCTTGTTCCGAATTTATTTAAAACAAGCACAGTTTAGTCCATTTAGCTAAATGCTAACAAACAATGTAAAATGCCAATGACAGGCTAACGAATAGCATCGGCGTGGCTGTGCTGCATCACTTGAAGCTTATATTTCAGTACGCACAGACACAAATTATTAATTCTACTGTTAGCTTTGGATCAAGTACAATATTAAAGTGCCATCTTCCTAAAAAATAAAATGTGTGTGAGCCCCCCCCCCCCCCTATCAAAATGAGACCCATGTGGGCACATGAAAAATATTCAAAATGGGGCCGTGGGGGTCATACTCAAAACAGAACAACATTGCACGATTACCTGCGGCGTGGAGATGCCCAAGACCGGCTTCATGGTCAAGCAAAATTTTCAGGAGCTGCTGCTGGCTGGCGGCATGGGCGCACTCTTCCAAGACGGCGGGAGTCTCACTGAGCCAGGACACCGTCTGCACACCGGAACGCAAACTCTCTTCAATCCGGGTGACTGTGACGGACAGTTACCGGTACTCTCCCTTACCTGAGAAAGGCTGGGCACCGGGAGAAGTTGATCCAACCGAACCAGAAACTCCCACAGTAGCTTCTCCATCGACTGGTCGAATAAAGGACCATAGCCCTCGAAAAACTCCTCCTGTCAGTGAGAGATACAGTCGAAACTCGTTTAAATTGATACATTCCAAGCCCGCCCACCAGGGATGAAAAGCTGTCAGAGAGATGTCATTCAAGTCATTTTTAAATACTGTCTAGCTTTTGTCATTTTTAATTCACAAGGTAGCTACATGTATGCCGCTGCTTGAGTGAAATGGAAAAAAAAACATTCACCGATTTCAGCAGACTGTTTAACTTGGCGGGGCTGCAGCTAGGTTAGTTATGTGCAATTCATCCATCCATCCATTTTCCGAACCGCTTAATCCTCACAAGGGTCGCGGGGGGTGCTGGAGCCTATCCCAGCCGTCTTCGGGCAGTAGGCGGGGGACACCCTGAACTGGTTGCCAGCCAATCGCAGGGCACACAGAGACGAACAACCATTCGCACTCACACTCACACCTAGGGACAATTTAGAGTGTTCAATCAGCCTGCCACGCATGTTTTTGGAATGTGGGAGGAAACCGGAGCACCCGGAGAAAACCCACGCAGGCCCGGGGAGCACATGCAAACGCCACACAGGGAGGCCGGAGCTGGAATCGAACCCGGTACCTCTGCACTGTGAAGCCAACGCGCAAAGTTACTTAGTAGTAATAGTAGTTTGTTGTTTTTTTCTCTTTCTTCTTTCTACATACATTCTTGCTGCTGGAGGCTGTAAATTTCCCCAGTGTGGGACGAATAAAGGATATCTTATCTTATCTTATCTTAACCACTGGACTACCGGGCCGCCGTTATGTGCAATTGTTGCCGGGAAGTACTCGCCTGGAAAAACTCCTCTTTTGCAACCTGGTTAGTGAGCAGTTCATGGACCAACGTGTGAAAACTCTCGACCGATGTTTTCACCTTGACGTCCGTCTTCTGCGGGGGCAAAAGCTGGATGAGCTCAGAACAGAGAGGAGAAATCAAAAGTGCGCGCCTACCGCGGTAGGAGCCGAAGAGGTGGACGGTCGAGAAGGAGCGCGGATCTTTTTCAATTGGGTCCCGATGACGCCGCTATCGGGTTGGGCGACACGCAGGAGCTCCAAGATTAGCTGGAAAAGAAGCGGAGCGAGAGATTTGCGGTCAGGCGTAAAATGTAAGACAAACTGTTTATGTGGCACTTTGCAATACGGAAGACAAGCAACTGATGGCGGACTTTCAAACTTGTGACATGGAACGTTCGGAAACAAACACCCACCCGCGCTCTCAGCCCCAAGGCGAGCTTGGCCTGGTGCCTCAGAGTGAGCAAGCCTGGCACCGTGTCGCAAGTGGACTCCACAAACTCCGCCAGGACCCCATACTGCGCGACATCCCGCTGTTTCATGACCTTCCAGAGGGCGGCGGACATCAGGCGCACGGGCGGAGCCAGCTGCTGCAAAGCGGTGAGTGGGAGATTGACACCTTGGCAGGAGGAACAACACAAGTCAAGTCAAGTACAATTTTATTGTCAAATGTGCTGTACAAAACAGATGAAATGTCGTCCCTCTTAAGGCAAGGGCAATGAAACACCTCAAGACGTGTTCTCAAGACCTACAGGCAAAGTAGTAACACATTTTAAGGGCAAAATGTGTCTAAATATCTCGGCTTGTTTTTATTGATGACAAAGCAGTTATTTTTGAATAGTATGATCTAGTTTTATAAGGTGCATCAAATGACATTTGTATACATACATACATGTACACAAACTATCTATCTATAGTTTGTTTGTTTATTGAACATCTAAAATATACAATACAGTAATAAATTGGCAAAAAGTGAAGTTAGGAAAATTGTAAGTAGGAAGGAAGAAAATAGTCATCATCACAATATGTTCAAAGCAGTAGGAAGAAGTAAAAAAAAACGGGGCATGTATTGCTCAGTCAAAGACAATTCGTGACGTGGGGTATGAAAGGATTCAAGGACTGTTCGTGATGAAAATTGAAAAAAAATTGTTCGACTCAGTAAAACTACGCTTTGATACGGCCCATGGTACGATGCAATTACTTTTTGTCGTGATTTTACATGCAGTACATTTGAAGTAAAATATGGTTCCATACGTATTTTGATGCTCCTTCAGTGTGGTTAACAATGTAAACAGTCGCTGATGCAATCTGTTCACTTTTTAATAAAACAATTGGAAGAAATTGACTCGTTTCTTCCACGTTGTGTTTGGGGAGCGCATTCCGCGCGTGTGCACACTTGCATATATCGTAGATAACTTGGATTGTAGTCATTCAAAGTGAGCGATATGAGAAACGCACAATTTAATTAAAGCTAGGTTAAGGTTACTCACCCCCAGACATGTCGTTCGGCTTCCTTGATGCCATTCTTCGGATCAGACAAATTATTAACAGCGAGTTTAGCAACTGTCCAGTTCGCTCCTTGACTTGACGAAAAACGAACTAAAGGGAGATTCTTTTGCAAAAATTGAGTTGACTTTTTTTCCGACAAATAGTGCCTGCCGTTGTTTGATTGCGGGTTGTGCCGCGCACTAAGCGCGCGTCTACTCGAAAGTTCCGCTGAGGTTTCTTCAACTGCCGCCTCGAGTAAAGTGCCTAATTTCTCTCGAACATACTGCGCGGGCGGTGCTTAAATCCGACTGTCTGGAAATACCTTTGTCTGACGTGCCCCGCTCACTCAAGCAATGCAATTTGTTTAAACAAGCACACCGACAGCTTTTCCGGATATGACGCATTTTTGCGCACCCTGAGTGTTTTGTGAGCTGTTAAAACGTTATTAATAATTTAAGAACATTTGGAGAACCCCTAAAAATGTTATGTATTTTTTATACATACGGTATGTGTTTTAAGTAATCCTTTTTAAAATTAAACTCATGATACGCATTCATACTGAAAAAGAGTACCGATATTTGTGTAAAAAGTACGGATTCCTTATCTTTTTAAGTAAAGGTTCAACAAGTAGAATCAGAAAAAATACGTTCGTACAAAAAAAAGCATCCAAGCTAAATTTGTTAGTGATTAAAATGTGAAGAAAATGCCTCCATACTCGATGTGGGGTTTTTTCAGATTACAATTTTTGAATGCCAGAATCTGGTGTTTTTTTTCGGGAAGCAAAGCAAGAGCTCTCCTTTTTACAGTATACTGTATCTGCAGATATTTTTGAATCTGGGTGGGGAAAAAACACATTTTTACAACTTGGGAGTAAAAAGCTCAATTGTAAATTAGTCCGAAAAATAAATATTCATGTTCCGATATCTGAAACCGTGAAAAAGTATTTACGCTCATGCTGTAAAATAATTACCGTGAGCGTCTGTTGATAGCTTTAAGCTTGAGTACACAATCCTGGACGAACTTTGCCTACATGCTGCGGTATCTGAACGGTCATCACTTGTGGAGCAAAGTCCAGGGTGTTCCTACTGAAAGGAAAGCTGACATTGTTTTTGTTCGTCACACCAGTGAGAACAAGAGAATCTACCAGAATGGACACGACGTCCTCATTGCTTAAGTAAGTAAGAGTTTGTTGAGGTTAGTTTGCAACTTTCAGAGAAATTTCACATTTCCAATTTGGAATGCGGTGTTTCCAAAACTCTCCAGTTTAACTTCCCATGGAAGTAAAAGCATGTACTGGAAACGTCTAAATTTTGTACAAATACTTCCAGCTCTTTGCGGTACATGTGATAGATCTCAATCTTTTTTTTCTTCCCCTGTTGCCTCCAGGTCGGTCACCAAGCGAGTGTGGGCCGCGCCCCAGCGACCATTCAGGGTGCGCAGTCACAACCGGGAGGCCAAGAAGGGCATCACGGCCGGGACTTTGGAGGAACTGAAAGAGAGGGTGATTTCTCCGATGGTTTCCGAGTTTCATTATGGATTCTTGCAATTGTGTGTTTGGTTCCAGGTCTGTCGGGCGTTGTCGCTTGTGTCTCTGGCGTCCCTGGTCTGCGAGGAGGACGGGACGGAGGTGGACTCGGACGACTTCTTGGCAACTCTGCCGGACAACGCCGCCATCGTGGCCTTGGAGCCCGGACAGATATGGCGACCGCCATCGGTACTGGTATTTTGTTAATTCACTCCAATTTCTCTGCTCTTGTTTTGGGTGCACCTTCGACAGTATGAATGAATAAATAAAATAGAAACAAATATGTAAAAATAAAGCAGAGTGAGCGACCAAGATTAATCATCCCCCCAGTCCCCCCTCCCCCCCAAAGTGGGCCCATAGCGATTTGACATTTCCATTGTACGACATTGCGATATGACTCGATGATATGACAACTGTGCGCCTTTTCACCGCTTCTTACTGTTCCCAATCACCCCAGGGTGCGGCTGTCTCCCGAAGTCAAGACAAGCTCAAGTCCAAGACGGGAAAAGACATCGCCAGTGTCACCTTGGACCTTTACAAAATGAGCCCCAAGGATTTGTTTGGCTCTCTGAGCGTGAAGGCCACTTTTCAAGGCTTGTACTCGGTCAGCGCCGACTTCCAGTGTCTGGGGCCCAAGAAAGTCCTCAAGTGAGTAGAAGCCCACGAGCCAAAAGTCCCGAGACCTTTGGCGCACTCTTTTGGCTGTTGTTTTTCCACAAAATGGCTCAATTCAAATCGATTTGATTGATCTCTCTCACAAAATAGAGAAGCCCTGCGCGTGGCCTCGGGCCTCCTCAACGCCGCCGGACACCTGCTCATCACCTGCGCTTCCGTGATCCGCCGCGTCATTGAGGGCGTGGAGCTTTGGCAGCCGCCGCAGACCGCTTATCGGAACTGATCGAACGGGCTCGGTATTGGATGAAAAAAGGACAGCGCTTGGACCTGCCAAGTCAAAGCAAAAGTTTCAAGTTGATTTTGTACATACGGCTGAAGCCAAACTCTTGTTGCGGGTCGGTGGGGGGCTTTTGTGCTTTCTTTTTGTTTTAATATATATATATATATCATCACCAATCATTCATAAATATTCTGGTGCATTTAACGTCGTCTTCAATGAATGTAACACAAGCGTTCAAGAGCTCTCAAGTCAAGACGGGAGCACGTGCAGAGGTGCAAGAGCTTTATTGAATTGTACGCGGATGACAGAGACAGTCGCATGACCTGACTTCAACCCGCAAAAAGGGACACTGAATGTCAAGGCAACAAAATATAATAAACACGAGCTGAAAGTGAACATCACTAAAACATTAAAACTTTGGCATTGGTCACGGTTAAAAACAACAAATAAAATTCATCTCATTCTAAACGTTGCATTGCGGAAGAGAACGGTTAGGGTTGCATATAATGTTAAGCATTTATATAAATGTATTAAATACACTGATTCCCAATCACTTCATTACTCCAAAAACTTCACTTTAACTTACCATAAATAATGTCACTTTCTTCATCTATTTATGACTATGACATCATACCGCAGCGACAGGGAGAACCATTACTATTCTTCCACTAGATGGCAGCAAGTCCACTTCTTGCTTTGTAGTCCCCTTCACGACTCAAGATTTCACATTGAGTAAATAAATTTGTGGAGAAGAAAAAAGGAGGGCGGGGGGGGTCGTCTTTCTTTAGAAAGCGGTGGATAAAAGTAATACTTTGGCGCCAACTTGGAGTCAAAAATGATGTTGAATTGCATTAGTTGGATTCAGATGAAAATAGTGCTTTGCTGTTATCTTCGTGTCAATAAACTATGTTGAAGTGCGCTGCGGACTTTCATTCAGACAAAAATTGTGCTTTGCCGGCATCAATGAACTATGTTCAATTACGCTTTGATATTGCTTTGTTGCCATCTTATGGCGTTTTAATGTCAACGAACGATGTTGATGTGAGTGGAGGAGTTTCATTTAGTCCCAAATAGTTATTTGCTCCCAAATTGTGGCGTAGTGTGTCAATAAACTATTTTCAAGTGAGTTAAGGGGTTTCATGTGTTCATACAAAGTGCTTTGCCACCATCTTGTGGCATTTAGAGGAAATTATAAACCATTTTTGGGGGGGAGTGCCAATCAGGTTCACTCTAGTGACATTTTTTGAGGTATGTTGTGCCAGATTTTTTCCCCCAGTGTATAAAATATGTGAAACTCCATTCTAACAAAAAATATATTAAAACGTTACCTGAAGGTTAAAGGTCGGAACGATAGAAGCGAATGGACCGTTATTGCTTGGCATCGGAGAGTCCAACGGGAATAAATATCGTAGGAACGGCAGTGTAACTGTTTGCGTACATGTAAGCGGCGCTGAAGACTCCCTGGGGCGTTCAGCCGTCGTTGCCGAAAACGGTATTGAGCTGCTGGGTGACCCTGATGAAGGTGGTCCTGCGGCTCAGCTCCTTCAGCTTGGCCGCCCCCACGTAGGTGCACGTGGAGCGCACCCCGCCCAGGATGTCTCGCATCGTTGCCTCCACGGGACCTTTGAACGGCACTTCCACAGTTTTGCCCTCAGATGCTCTGCGGGTGGGGGTTGGGGGGGCAAAGGGGCATTTGTTTTTTAAACATCTTTCACTCTCTTGCCTGCGACCACGTAAATGGCGTATGTGAAACACTCATCAGATATGAGGCCAACACCTTCGACGAGTCGTTAATCTCTTAACAGCGCGCCGCTTTTTAATTGCTTCCTTGATTGGGACTTACCGGTACTCGGCCAGGACGCCGGCGTGCTTTTTCATCGCCACTTCAGAGCTCATGCCGTAGAACAGCTTGTATTTCTTGCCCAGCTTCTCGATGGTTTCGCCGCCGCTCTCGCAGTGGCCCGCCAGCATACCGCCCAGCATCACAAAGTCGGCTCCGGCGCCTGACAGATGTCATGTAGGTGAGAGGAAGGAAAAAAAAAGAAAAAAAGAGCTCTTTGTTGCTTCTCATCCACGGGACTCACCAAAAGCTTTGGAGACATCGCCCGGGCAAGTGCATCCCCCGTCCTGTGGGAGAGACGCCACGGAGGCTATAAAGCAGTGGTTCTCAAATAGGGCTGAATGATTTGGAGAAACAAATATATAGATGGGCGGCCCGGTAGTCCAGTGGTTAGCACGTCGGCTTCACAGTGCAGAGGTACCAGGTTCGATTCCAGCTCCGGCCTCCCTGTGTGGAGTTTGCATGTTCTCCCAGGGCCTGCGTGGGTTTTCTCCGGGTGCTCAGGTTTCCTCCCACATTCCAAAAACATGCGTGGCAGGCTGATTGGACGCTCTAAATTGTCCCCAAGTGTGAGTGTGAGTGCGAATGGTTGTTCGTTTCTGTGTGCCCTGCGATTGGCTGGCAACCGATTCAGGGTGTCCCCCGCCTGCTGCCCGAAGACAGCTGAGATAGGCTCCAGCACCCCCGCGACCCTTGTGAGGATCAAGCGGCTCGGAAGATGAATGAATGAATGAAATATATAGATCATAATCTATTGGTTTTCCACCACTCAATATTGCAATTGTGATGACATGATTATTTTTTTCTTCCCATATCAAATCACAATCGTAATAGTGAAGGAAAAAAAAAACCTATCCCCCCGCCCCCCCCAATCGTTCAACCCTTGGTGCTCATCACTTGTGGTAAAATCTTTGCTGGAAAAATTGGAAAGTTGTTAAGATGCCAACATTGACTTTTGGATAAAACCCTTTTTTTCCCCCAAAGAAAATCAGCATTTCCGGGGGGATTATAACTGTCGTTCCATTTTGATGGAATAATAGGTGTGCCATTACAAGAGCAAAAGTGTACTTTTAAAAATCACGTGTTAAAATGTGAATTCCTTTCCTCAATCATCACTGACTTTAAAATCGTATCGCAATGAGAAATTTGAACAAGAATTCTTGGAAAAATAGATTTGAGGCTGATGATGATTCATCACAACAACTGTCTCTGCTCTGCTAAAGATTACAATTCATTTTTCATCCAAAAAAATAAATAATCGTTTTAGAGCATTCCAATTTTTTTTTCTTCCAAAAACTATGCCTGTTAGCATCACAATCCTTTCCCAAACTCAACACAAGAAAGGTTTTAATTTCTGCAGCCTCTGCGCCAATGCGTGACTGGTGTGAAGCTAACGAAGGGATCGCCGTGGACCCAAAACGTTGGCGTCTCGCCGTGGACCCAAAACGTTGGCGTCTCAACAATCCCAACGTTCCTTCACAATGGAGGCTCACCGAGATGATGTGGCCATTCAGTCCGTGGGCCGCGTCTGCGCACTCGATCACCGCGCTGAGCTGAGGGTACCCCACGCCGGTCTTCTTGCGCGTGGTGCACACGGAGCCTGCGGAAGACGGCAAAAGTTGGGCCGCGCTCCATTTCGCCAACTCTGCAGATACAGTCGACCGTCTCCAATTCCCCCCTGGTGAACTTCACTCAAGCTATTGTTCTGTTTTCCCGCGGAAAGGCTTGACCAAGGTGTCAGTCACTCGGGAGCTGATTTAAAATCTACCCTGACCACAACATACACGTAACCAAAAACAAATCGCACGTTATGCGCACGTTAATTCGGCACTTTAATTTCAAACAATCGCAAAGAAGTTTAGGATATTAATTTAGCAAAGTAGCATTAGCGATAAACCGCAACATTATCGAGTACAAGCGTTGCAAAGGTAACAAAGTCGACAACATCAACCCCATAAAACAAGGAAAATTAGAAAAAGCGCTTTACCTGTAGACTCTACAGCGAGTCTTGATGTTGCGACTTTGTTTCGATGTTACACGACAGTCGGCTTATGATCAATTTCATCGTCAGCTTAAAAGTTTCCCACGTAACTCTTGATGCAAAATGGGCTAACTTAAGGCGCAAGTTGTTTTGGGTGAGCTAACGTCAATTCATTAGCTTCTTGTGGGTATCATCAAATATTAAAAGTAAAAATCGAAAAATAAATCTAAAATGGCTGCCAAAAAAACAACAATGCTGTTCGCTAAGAAGTAGTATACCTTCGTTATATCCGTTAACGACATCTCAGAATTTGTGTGGCCTTTCTCCCGAAGAGTGCGTAGTAATTGGTACCTTTACAAGTTGTAAAATACATTCTTCCTGCTTTCTCGCACTTCTCTGCATTTCTTTTGGGGGTGAGTTTTGTTTAATTCTGTATAGACTAATCGCAGCAAGCCTTGGTTCCTACCCCGGGCACATAGTGGGGGGTTCAGTGTAAAAAGCCGCCTGAGAAGATGACAATTGCTGCTTTCACCTGGTCCGATGCCCACTTTGATGATGTCCGCACCGGCCAGGATCAGCTCTTCCACCATCTCTCCCGTCACCACATTTCCTGCCTGAAAATATGGGGGAATACAGTGACTACATGCGAGGTTAAATTCAGCTTAAAAATCCATGAATTACGTTTGGGAAATGCCGCGGAAACAGAAATTTAAAAAAAAGAACATGCCCACTGACCATTATCGTGTGCGAGGGGAACTTCTGCCGCACATCCTTGACAAAGTGCACAAAATGCTCCGAGTAGCCGTTTGCCACGTCCACGCAGATGTACCGTAGCTGCGGCACGGCGGCCAAGATGGCGGACATCTTCTGGAAGTCGGCCTCGCCGGTGCCCGTGCTGACCGCAACATTCTGGGAAGGCGGAAAAAAAAATTAATTGTATTCTCCAAGTCAGCACTACTTTAGACCATCTGTTGCTAAAATATTTCACACCAGATAAAGTTCTCCTGATGAACAAACTGTTGAAATATGATGGTTTCTAATTGTCTCCTTTTTTTCCCTTTGTGTCGGCTTCTAGAAAAAAAATACGTAACAAGTACCTCGAGGCATTCTGGTTGCTTGGCCGCAAACTCCTGCCAGTCTTCCACGGAGTAATGCTTGTGGACTGCAGTGAAGACGGTGAACTAGCGGAAGAGAACAGATGAACCGATTGCTCGTCATGCAAGGTGCTTCTGGTTCCCATCAGAACACGTTGCCTACGTTGTTTAAAGCCCTCGCCATCTCAAAGGTGCCCACTGTGTCCATGTTTGCCGCAATGATGGGGATTCCCGTGTAGCTGCCCTTGGAGTTCCGGAACGTGAAGCTCCTCAGCAAGTCCACCTAAACAGATACACAATGGGTGACCAATGGTTGTGGTGTAATCGTAATGACCACCATCACGTGGTATGGATAGATATGAAATTGTATCGACCTCACTCCTTGATTTGAGGGTGCTGCGCTTGGGCCGGAGGAGCACATCTTTAAAATCCAGCTTGATGTCATTCTCAATACGAGGCATGATGGAAACTGAAGACACACCGCAATTATGTTAGTATTATTACCTGCACACAATACACATAGATAGATAGATATGTGATGTTAAGACATCCAGATGAATGATTACAGCCTGGCTAGCACGATAATGACACATTTGGAGGACGAAAAAAAACAAAGCAAGTTAGTTCTACTAAACTAGTTGCGACTTCCAACTGGTCCCAGAGTTGCAAAAATGTGCATGCTAGCAGATTGTAACGACACCTGAACCCGGTAATAGACACTTCAATTTTATTTCGGCATGAATCGTAGACACTAGAGAGGTTTACCTGCCTAATTGTTAACTTACCGGTTTTCTGTTTATATTAAAAACGTGAATTCGGTAACCTTCAATGAGTGAGTCGCATTAACTTCCTGTTGCAAAGCGTTTGAGCATATTGAGCGGGAAAGGAGAAAGCCGCCTTGTAGTTTTTTTGTCTTGCACCAAGCGTATGGCTAGTAGGCCATTAGAACTACATAGTTGAAAATTGCTTTACGGCACATAAAAATGAAATGTCGTAAAAACATCCAGAGGAAGAGGAAACGTTTGGAAGATAAAACTTTATTTATAACAACTGCATGGCAATAAACGACTCCGGTCCTGTCGAATTTATAAATAGAAATAAAAATAAAATTAATTTACGGGGAACTTTTTCACAGAACGTTTTCATGCAATCATCACTTACCCATTGTATATCTGCAGTTTTTGTCCTCTACATTTTTTTTCCCGTCCAAATGACATTGGAACACGCTAATGGACGGAGAAACGACAAGTACGTTCTAAATTTAAACTGCGAGTTCATAAACAGGACCTCATCTCTGCAAAAAATATCTGCCTATGAACTCAACTCTTGATATTTAAATGCCACAATATACAATACGGCGACCAGTGGTCGACGGGTAAGCACTTCCTGTGTGGAGTTTGTATGTTCTACCATGCCTGCATGGGTTTTCTCCGGGTACTCCCGTTCCCTCCCACATTCTTAAAAACATGCATGACAGGTTATTGGAACACTCTAAATCACGGACGGGCACTTGCAGTTCTGGAAGGCTGCTATCCTGCTTGTTTTCCATCTCTCCCTGTTACAACACACCTGATTTAAATGATCACATCATTGGCAGGCTCTGCGGAAGCCTGATATAGAAGCTGTTCAATTCAATTATGTATGATGCAACAGAGAGAGATGGGAAACATGCAGGACAGCGGCCCTCCAGGACTGGAATTGCCCACCCCAGGTGTGAGTGTGACCACGGGTGGTTGGCAACCAGTTCAGGGTGTACTTCACCTACTGCCCGAAGACAGCTGGTGCTCCCACCTGAACAAACAAATGGTGAGTGAATGCATTGACCTGTACATGCCCTTTGACTCTGGACATCAACATTCAGGGGGGGGGATAAAAATGGCACAAACACCAAGTACGTCTGTCAGTGTTTTATTTGCTAGGAGACAATCGACCGTGTACACAATATCACTAGGCACATAATCCCAGCATTGTCACTGTAAAGACCCCATTCAAACAAGAGAAACTGACACAAAAATGGCCCGGCCTTGGTTATAATTTCACGTCATCATGTTTTGGGGGGTACGGGCACTCCTGAGACATATACAAATTAAAGTAGCACCTGGTCAGATGGTTAGCGTTTTTGTTTTTGGCAGCGTAGATAAGGAGGCTGGGTTGCCCTGAGAAACCGAGGTGATTATTGCTGATATGAAAACATTGTCGACAGGCGGAGGATGAACATTGTTGGGCATAATGTATTATCAAACACCTGGTTCAATTCAAAAGTGCGTGTTCATTTCAATATATAGAGTATGTCGCGCAGCCTGTTATACGTGTGTGTGTGTGTGTCTGTGTATGGGCGTGCAGAGGTCGTGGGTTTGATTCTGGGCTCGAGCCTTCCTGTGTAGAGTTTGCATGTTCTCCTCCCATGCCTGCGTGGGTTTTCGTCAGGTACTCCGGTTTCCTCCCACACTCCAAAAACACGCACGATAAGTCAATTGATCACTCTAAATTGTCCTCAGGTGTGATTGCAAGCCCAAATGGTTGTTTGTCTATGTGTGTCCCACGATTGGCCGGCAAACAGTTTTGGGTGTAGCCCGCCTGGTGCCCGAAGTCGGCTGGGATAGGGTCCAGCTCGCCCGCCACCCTCGTTAGGATAAGCGGTTCAAATAATGGATGGCTATACATTTATAACTCTTAATTCTATGAATAATTACCTCATAATAATTCTACACTTTAAACAACCAAATCATTGGTTAAAAAAATATTTTTGACCAGACAATCAATGCCTTATCTTCTCCGTTCAATGCTATTCATAGAGCATTCAGGGGTCGGCATTTGGGTTAATTGCATAAACAATTCAAATGTAGTGGTGAAAAATAAACAAACAAAAAAACGTTCCTGGCTATTATCTGCATGGTTTGAATAACAATAAAATCGCCTACGATAGACGAATGAATGTTTCTGTCACATCAGTCGTCGGTAGACTTGAAATGCCACAACATGCCAACGAATTAAGGCATTCACGCATCGTCTGCATGGTATACAGAGAAACACGTTAAAAAAAAAACGTCATTGCCACCCTCCTCAAACGGTTTGGAATAGCCGATAGATGTGACAAGATGGTGGCAAAGGATTACTTTTGTCAACATGAAACCCCTCAACTCACTTCAGGATAGTTCCTTCACACCCAATTGCCACATGATGGCATCCAAGCAATCTGAACAACAATTATGCACTGGAAGCCTCTGGAGGACCAAGTAGTAAAAATAAAATGCAAATGAAAATTAAGCATATCTAAAAAAATCGGTCAAAAAAAAATTCAATCAAAATAAAAACAATCATAAGACAACAAATGCATTCTGGAATTTGCGCTTCACATACTTCACAAGAAAGGTTTAGAGACTCAAATTTGGTGTTTTGAAGATGTGTAAAAAGCAGAAATTTACGAGATTGAAAAGAAAAGTAGAAAAACAATAAGACATCATCACAGTGAAACCATTTAACAAAAATAATAATAATAACCAGACATCCTCAGATGTTTCTCTTACAGGAGTGTGAAGATGATGAGCACGCTTGTCTATTTATTGCACACTTGAAAAAAAAAACCCAGCTGAAGGCTTGCTGGGTTGATATTGCTCTTACAAATATCACAGCATATTAGGCACAGAGATTAAAAAAAAAAAAGATGCATCTAAACATATCCAGTAAGAGAGGGTGTACACGTATTGATCAATAAATCCACATCAAACTGTGGTACAAACTTTGTCGCTTCAGCAGTCCGCCGGTTTTTGGTTTTCGCCGTCCCCTTTGGACAGAGGGGACCTGGCCTCCTTCATTTCCTCACCCTCGTCTCCGTTGTCCGGCGTCTGAGCGGGATAAACCACCACGCAAAACTTCTGACCCAAATATGTCATCTTATCTGAAGGAGGAGACGCACCGCGGCATTAGTTTTGGATTGACCGCTGAGTGAAAGAAATGAACGCCTGAGGACGGAGATCAGGAGGGTTGGCACGGGGGCCATATGGGCGCCTGCCAATCTGCGGGAGCCAGAATTCTGGCCCACTGGTAAGGGATACTTTTTTCCGCCGGCGTCGGACAAACCTACCGACAAATGCGTCGAAGCACTTGGGCTTGTTGTCCCAGTAAACACCCAGGAAATAGACGGGCACGCCGGTGAGCATGATGGCCAGGCCGATGCCGCACACCACAGGTTCCGAGTAAAGCGAGAAGATGAGCAAGAAGGCCCAGAAGACCAGATAAATGACCGGCCATATCAGGTTGATCTGAAAGCAAAAAGAAGAACTTCAGCCCCACTCTCGAAAACCGACCCCCCTAGCTGTCGGACGCACCTTAATGGGCCTGTGCATGTTCGGCTGTTTGATTCGCAGCACAATCTGCCCGGCGACAGTGACGCCGTAAAAGAGGTAGTTGATGAAACCGACGTAGTTGATCAGGGTGTACATGTCGCTGGTGCACAGCATGAGCAAGGTGGACAGGCACTGCGGAACGAGAGGCTCGGAGAATCAAAACTCGCATTGCAACGAGATTTCCTCAAGGGCTGAGCGGAAGAACTCACGGTGAAGAGCAGAGCCGGGATAGGCGTGCAGCGTTTGACATGAATCATGGCCAGAAGACTGGGGAGGTGTCCCTCCCTGGCCCCGGCAAAGAACAACCTGTGTAGGATGACAACATGAATTAAACGTCGCGATCGGGCTCCCCCGCAGGGAAGAATTTGGAAAGAGGACTGACTTGCCTTGACGACGTGAAGAGGGAACCGTTGACTCCCCCGAAGGTAGACAGGGCGACGGAGATGGGCATGATCCACGACATCACACCCAGAAGCTTCTCTCCAAATGTCTTGGGGACGGGAGGCGGGGGAGAGAGAGAATTGTTTAACGGCATTCTGTCGAGTGGACCGTAACCAAATACTTGATCTTGCTTTGTTATTGCTCCCTGGATCGCGTTCCACCACGTCGCTGCCGTCCCCAGTTTTTTGCCGCCTCATCCCCAAGATTTCAGTCAATCAAGATCCTCAACCACGCTTTGACTTGACCTTTCTCCATACACCCGTTTTTCACGTTGGATCGGACTTATGTATGTGATGTAGTGGACCGTGGTGGCGACTGTCCTGAGAGACGCGAATATATGAGGCTTACGAGTGTGCCAAGACTGTGGATAGGGCATCCGGGGGGGAGGGCAAAACTCAAAGGTTCTGTGGCGATTTTTCCAGCGAGAGTGAATGTTGGCATTTACAAGACTAGAGCTACGGGACGGAAGTCATGCGGGTGCATTCTTAGCTAGTTCGGGCTACCGGCAGTAAAGATAGTAACTGGATGTATCACAAGTTCCAATGATAGGACGGTCGGTGGATCGGACTCGGAAAATTGGAGCGCTCGACTGGACGCTGCCCAGTTCAGAGGTGCTGGTTCCCGAACTGGTTTCCTCTCGAGGGATTTTGTTATGGAAAGCTACAGTGCTACAAAGGCTGGCCCCTGGAGGAGGGTCTTACCCAACTGGCCAGTTAATTATGGTAGCCCGGAGTTCAGGACTTGGTTACTAACCCGCCACCGACGGTTACGGAACTGTCACGCGGAAGCCGCTTGTTCGGCGCCACTCACCACAGCCACGGCGTTGGAGGCCAGCAGCTCCTGTGGACTCATGGCCGTGACGTAGGCGATGTTGGCGAAGACGTAGACAAAAGTCACCAGTGGGATGGAGATGAAGATGGCGCGGGGGAGGTTCCTGCGTGGATGTTTTTCGAGGGTTTAAAATCGGACATTTATAGGAAGACTCTCAATAACGCTTCAGAGATCCGATCCTGGGTTCAGGTCTTTCAATGGCCGTTCGCGACCGTGTTAAAGCGATACAAGTCTTACACGTAAGGATCCACCAGCTCCTCTGTGACATAGTTGAGGAAGTTCCATCCCCCGTAGGCGAAGGAGCCTTGGAGGAAGGACAAGGCTATCAATCCCACGTCATAGTCCTGGAAGGGCTCGAAGGCGTTGGCCGGCTCCAACCAGTAGTACTCTCCTACATGTACGAGACGAAGGATTTATACTTCATTTGCCACAGATTAGGTTTCCCAGCCCAATGCATTTTCAAATAAGTTCCCAACCCCCTATCGGCTCATCTGACTTATTTTCCCGTCTCTCAACATTTGGCCTTTTCCCCCTTTCTCAAAAAGCTCTCCAAAGATGTCTTTGCTGATGTCTGCTCTCTTTGCTACCGTTCCCGCGGGAGCGAGACTGGTGGTTTGACGAGTCGGAGGTACAGCCTTTCAGACTCGGACCGTCAAGAAAATATTTTCTGTTCGGTCTCTTGATGTGCCGACCCCCCCGGTACCACACGTGCCACGCTCTGGTGGTTGGGGACCACGGACATAAGCCACCTCATTCTTTGTCTTCAAAAACTCCTGCTTTGTTGTCTCAGCGGCCTCATCTTCCGCGGGCCCCCTGTAATAACTGGCGCTCTGCCGCGGGGGATCGGGGCTACTAAAGCTGCAAATGCGCGCTAATACTAATCCCCGCGCTTGTTGCTGGTGGGAGGGGGGCGGTACGTCCCCGTTGACCCTGAGGAGATACTCACCTTTGCAAATCTGTACGATGCCCATGATGATGATGAGGGCCAAGGCCAGCAGCTTCCCCGCCGTGAAGATGTCCTGCACCCTGGTTGCCCATCGCACGCTGGAGCAGTTCACCCACGTCAACAGCACTGGACACACAAACACAAAAATACATTAGATCGTCCATGTGTGACTTTTAACAGCTGGGAAACCGAGTGGGGTGGGGGTTGGGGGGACTTTGCGTCGTCATGTGACCCCATATGGTAACAGGTCAGAGGATGTACATAGACCTTTGACCTGTGTCATGCGCATTGAACTTCTCCATCAGCTTGCACAATCGAGCCATCTTAACAAAACAGGCCAATAAGTTCAGGCCAATGGGGTGCCATTAAAAATGGCCTCTTTGACACACCATTTGACAGGAGTATGGATTTTGTTTTTCTTTGATTAGAGCTTTCAGCAGTGATAGGAAGTAACGGACTTTGTCACTGTACATAATCACCCAGTCAAGTGAATTCACATTTGTTTTGAAATACATGACACATGTCTCAAGATTAATCGCTGAAAACACGCAAAGGCCGAGAACTTGGCAGTAACGATCGAACCAGGTGACGACGTACCTCGAGGGACAGAGCGAAGCCGTACGTTCTAACGGTAGTTTGTTGTCACCATTTCCAATAAAATGGCCGCCAACATTGACAGTATGAACATTTATAGATTTAAGTTCATGTCAATTACAAATACTGTAATACTGTGTATATGAATGAGGGAAAAAAATGATTATCTCAACTCAACTGTATTTACGGAGCACTTTCAAACAGCCATCGCTGCACACAAATTGCTGGAAGTGGAGCAACTAACATATCTGTAAGTTGAGGGGTTCGTTGATTTCAATGGAAAAATCTTTACGAATGACAAAAGTAGGGATGGAATCCTTTAATGAAGTTTACTAAAAGGAGAAAAAAAACTGTCTGCACCTCCAAACGGATGAACACAACCCCCTTTGAGTCACGAAAACACTTCCTGTTTCTCTTTAGCCAATCAGACGCAAGCAACATAAGAATGTTTCAGAAAGTATTAACCAGAATATAATTTAAGTAACTAACATCAAAGAATATAATGCTTAAATATACAATGATAATAATTCACAATTAAACCAAAGCTTACATATACAACAGTAATGTAACAAAACGGTAGAAAGCACCGAACAGTAAAACCAAGAACAAATCTGAGTCATGCTGAGTCAAATGCCAAAGAATACAGGTGAGTTTTGAGGCGGGTTTTAAAGATGGGCAGCAAGGTTTTATGAGACACTAGCTGGTTCGCCGCCCTCCGGGCGGCTCATCAGCTAGTTCCTGCGTAAGGCTGGTAAGGTGGGCCGTTGGCCCACAAAAGTGTTGTTGCTTGGTTCAACTTTTTGTTCATCTTCATTGCTTATCGCGAAAATAAAGAGATGTTTAGCTCTACTAAATAACTAACAATTTTATTGCAATGCTTATGGGTAGACAACATTTTTTCGCTAAGATGCCCGCGCGATCGTAGTGAGCCACTGCCTGAGCGGCGCAATGGCGGCGCGCAGCGGCGCGGTGAAGTAGGTACGTTTTGAAAAGGGACAGACGGAAGGACAGACCGCGTGCGGGACGACGCGCAATATATATATATATATAGATGAAACAAGTACCTGTAGCACCCCTTTTTCGTCTCTGAAAACATAAAGGCGCCAAATGAAAAGTCCCCCTTCTTTTGAAAAGAACCACTCCAACATTTGTTTTGCTAGCTAGCGATGACTACCCCCCTAAAATGCGTCTTCGCAGGATGCCACAATTTACAGAGCAGCTCGGTGCCTTGGGAGCCCGTTAGCTGGTTAGCTAGCTGGCGGCTGGCACCTCTCCCTTGGGTGACTTTTCATGATTTTGAAGCCTCATTTTTACAAACTTGCTGAATTTTCTTTTTTTTCATCATTCAAATTTAGCATGGTTAACCACACTCGTCTTTGTGGTGTATCATATTCATCGGATATTTATTTTAACTTGACAGGGAGTGCATTTGAGAGTCTCAATACGTCAATCGATACTTCAGGTCAAAACATGCGAGTGCTTTTGCCACCTTGGACTTTCACTGAATTCAGCCTAAACGTCAACAACGGATATCCAACTCCAGCACTCCTTAGCGGGCCGCTCAGCTGTCGGTAAGATGAGTCCACAAAATTAAAGGTTACGCATGTGCAAGTGCAAACACGACTGGGTCGCCGCCTCATAGGGAGGTTCCTCCAACTCTGTTTTTGACCCAGCGTTATTTGGCCGGCAACTCTGGATACTTACCTAAATTTAAGCTAGGCTACATTCATTCAGACTGTCTCGGAGGTAATTTTAGGTGTTCCCACATGAATTTGCTGGAGCGCAACAGCACCCCCTGCTCACCTTTCACCCGCACCACCCCCTCCCGGTGCTACTTTTTTTTTGGGGGGGGGGCACCTCTTTTGAGGAGTAGGACGCCGTTCTCCTTTTAGAGAACCTTCACACAAAACGTACATTTCCCAGTAAGGTTTGCTGAGCCAGCAGCTACAAAGCCAGCAGTCATGCCGCCGCGTCTCAGTGGCTGTCTGACGTATGCGTGCAGTATTTGCCCGGAGCATGTCAGGTTTTGAGAGGGATGCGGATCAACTGTTGTTGTAGGCGTGCAAACACTCGCTATTAGAAAACAAGTAGAGGAGGGGCGGCGTGCACGAGTCCTGCTAGATAAATTTTCACGGCGGTCTAGGAGGGGTTCAAATGTAGAGTAGAAAATGGAAGGATGAAAGGCCCAATTTAAAATTCGTCAACTTTTTGAAATTATTGTCCAGTTCATTTCATCAGCTTTCTCTTGAAGGTGTTAAGGCAAATAGTTGACAATTTCTTTCCAAGTTTTGGGGGAGGACAGCAGCCCTATTTCTCATGTCAAATGTCATTTTTCATCCATCCATTTTCTGAACCGCTTGATCTTCACTAGGGTCGCGGGGGGTGCTGGAGCCTATCTCAGCCGTCTTCGGGCAGTAGGCGGGGGACACCCTGAATCGGTTGCCAGCCAATCGCAGGGCACACAGAAACGAACAACCATTTGCACTCACACTCACACCTAGGGACAATTTAGAGCGTCCAATCAGCCTGCCATGCATGTTTTTGGAATGTGGGAGGAAACCGGAGCACCCGGAGAAAACCCACGCAGGCCCGGGGAGAACATGCAAACTCCACACAGGGAGGCCGGAGCTGGAATCGAACCCGGTACCTCTGCACTGTGGAGCCCACGTGCTAACCACTGGACTAGCGGGCCGCCCCCTCATTTTTCATACGATCTATATTTTTTGGGCCATGTCACGGGCCACTGAAAATTTGATGGTGGGCCGCAAATGGTCCCCGGGCCATAGTTTGGATACCTTGGGCGAATGACCTGTCAGTGAGGTTTTTTTTCTAGTTCAAATGAGTTTCAAGACGTGTGGGAGGGGTTAAACTATACTTTTTTTGTGGTCTCTCTCAGATTTTGCCCTGTGTCGCGGTTGGTTCTGGAACGTATGAACTGGAGAGCACAAACGATGATGCCAACACATTTGAACACAATTGACACTTATTTTGGGGTATTACAGAGGGACCCCCAAAATACGTTAAATGTGTATTGGACATTGCGTTTAGTTTTTTTAGGGGGCAACTTACGGAGGCAAACTGCAGCGAGCAGGCGCAGCCCGTTGTCCGGCGGTAAGCAGGTGGGGAAGAGGGGCTGCAGGACGTAGTTGGAGAAGGTCAGCGCGATCACGGCCTGGTTGGTCGGGTAGATGACCAGCACGGCAATCCACAGACGCAGGAACCTGGACCAAAAGACGAGGAGGTGGCGTTTGGGGATTAGAAACAAAGATGACTTCTTGGAATGTTTTCGCTCGTTCAAAATAACAAGCTTTATTCGGACAAGGGTTTAATGGAGGCTTATGACGGCTCATTCCACAGGAATGTGTGTGGTTGACGTGAAAAAAAAAATGTTGGGGGTGGGCGGGGTGGTGACAGGGTACACTAACTATAGCAACTTGACAAGTACAGCGATGGTGGAACAAGCAACCTTTGGTGTTTTTCTATTGAAGTCGTGTTTAGGCGGACGTTAGGTACAAAAGGAGCGGGGGGGCTGACACAAAACAAACGTGGCATATTTATCCAAGATGGAGGCCAGACGCGTCAACCCAAGCTGAAGTTCTGTCAGGACGTAAAGGTCATTGATGTGTATTGATAGAAACTGGAGTGACAAAAAAACAAACAAACAAATCTCGACTGCTTTGTCTGATTGAATTCCTATCCCAGGATAACATCGTGATTGCGAGTACCCTGGTGACAATTGAAGTGGCTGGGGGCCCTGGGGGGGACCATATAATGCTCTCATCTGTGTTTATTGTCTGGACCAAAGCACAGTGTCTGCCCATTTATAATCCAGGTCCATACGTCAGATCTCCAGGCTCATCATGTCCTAAGTCCAAATGTTATTAATTTTAATATGAACTCTTCATGGTTCGGCCCCCCCCTCGACAGTAAATGTAATCAACCTCAGATGTTGAACAGAGAACACTGGACTTTGCTCCATTCAACTTAAGAGCTCCCCGAAGCAGGAGCGTCCAACGTTTTCCCTTTGAAACCCTGAACAGAAAAAACAAGGGCTGCAAGAGGCTCCTCGAAATTCTTTCCCTTCGATTGCGCTGAGCACCAGCAGACTGGCATCTCAAAACGAGAACGATCTGTACTCAGCTGAACTTAACACGCAGCAGAACGTGGAGCAAAGAATAATGCACTACTGCAACGCAATTACCTTTTTGCTCACCAAAAGATGAGAAATCCAATTTGGGAATAGTTTGGGGGGTTTTTTTGGGCATTTTTGCCAAAGGCGACGTTTCCCTCACTTGCGGACACACGAGCCCTGCCCGGGTTTCGAAACGCCCACAGGTACCGCAAGTGAAGATATTCATTCATTTTCACCAAATTTTAGGGATTTGTTTCGTTTTCAAGATGAAAAGACAAAATTAAGAGTGAAAAACACTACTTTTGTTCAAGTAAAGCCCCTCCGCTCACTTCAACATAGTTCTTTGGTACAAGATGCCAGACGTTGGTGGCAAAGCGCTTCTTTGTCAGGTAGAAGTTCCTCAGCTCACTTCAACATCGATTATTGGCACCAAGGTGATGATGACAAAGCACTACTTTTGTCTAAATGAAACTCTTCAACCTACTTCAATAAAATTCCTCGACATGATGGCAAAAGTTGGCAGCAAATCGCTACCTTTGTCAAAACAAGGCTCTCAACTCACTTTGACATCAGTCTTTGGACCCAAGATGCCACAAGATGGTGGCAAAGTACTATTTTGGCCAAATGAAACATTTCGTTTCACTACAACAAAGCCCCTTGGTGCCAAGATGCCACAAGAAGATTGCATAGCACTTTTTCACTCAATGAAACTCCTCAACCTCTAGCAACAAAGTTCTTCCACTCCAAGATGCTCCAAGAAGTCGGAAGCAAGGCTCTGTTTTTGTCTGACTGAAGCTTCTGAACTAACTTTCACATCGTTTCTTGGTACCAAGATGCCACCGATTGGGGGAACCCTTGCGGGAGTAGCAACGGGAGGGATTGCCTCTTCCGATCGCCGAGCCCGGGGGAATTCCCTGAAAAGCTTTCGCTGGATTCCTCCCCGAGAAAGGCATGGAGGGAGAGCCAACGACTGTTAGCAATCACGAGGCGACGGGGTCGAGGGCACACCACGCCGGAGCGATCGAAGTGTGTCTCAGATCCCGTTTTAGCTTCACGAGCTGACCGCTACGTTTGCCGCGGCTGCGGCGGCGGCGGTTGGTTTAGGACCGAGACGCTGTTAGGGAGGTAACAAGCATTGCGAAAAGTAAAAAAAAAAACGAAATGGCAGGAGCGTCGCCGAACACAATGGCGCACAAGCGGCCATCTTGGGCTTTTCTAAGTGAAGCTCCTCAACTCAGTTCAACATGGAGTCTTGGCACCAAGATGATGGCACATCATTCCTATTGCCGGAATGAAGCTCCACAATTGACCTTCACATAGTTCCTCTGTACCAAGGTTCCACAGAATGGCGCCAAAGTAAGACTTTATTGCTTTGGCCTGAGCATAATAAACAGGGAAATTTTCAGCAAATAACTGAGTAGAGGTAATTTTTTTTTTTAATTTGCAAATTTGTGAAAAAAATTAATCTTAGTATCATGAGTAGTATTCAGCGCCACTTGAGCCTCGAGGGTTCGCTCACCCAGCCAATCCTCCGAAAATGTCCTTCACATAGGAGTAGTCGCCCCCCGACTTGGGGATAGTGACGCCGAGCTCGGCGTAGCACAGTGCCCCGATGGCCGTGATGATGCCCGTGATGATCCACACGACGAGGGCTACGCCCACAGAGCTGGCGTTCTCCATCACGCCCTTCGGACTGACAAAAATTCCAGATCCAATAATGTTACCTAAAAGGAGAAGAAAAACGTGGATTAGGCAGAGTTTTTCGAAATGTCTCATGTGAACATTTCAACACAGACATCAGTTACACATGTATCGCCAGTCCGAAAGCATCGCGATACACTGGTCTCGAGGAACTATGTTGAAGTGATTATTATACTCACTAGGAGAAACGTGTTGGAGGAAATTGGGCAGGAGCCAAATTTAGCCTGGGTTTTTCGGCAGGATGTAACGATATCCAAACGTCACGACATGATATTATCACGATATATAAACCTCGCGATACGATAACTATCACGATATTGTGCGAAGGGTGGCGATATAAAAATAGTGGAGGAACTCAAATGTCATTTAGTGATTAGCGTGGGCCTTGAACGTCAGTGGCCAAAAAGTGCTTGATTCAAATTAAACCGCACTAAATACACTAACCGCTGGAAGCACTCAAATGGAAAATAACTTGGCTTGTTTCACGGAGGTGCCGCTTTTAATCTCGTGTCGAGGCAACTTTCGTATCGTGATATCACAATATTGCCGTTGTCGTTACATCCCGAGTTGTTCGTGGAAATTCCGGAGAGTCTTCAGCACATGTTTTTTTTAACTGAAATAGGCAACGTTTAGAATTTGTTTTGATGTGTGTGATGTTTTTACAAGTATGTTAAAGGTAGATAATAAGGTATATAATTACAGCACCCTTTACGCTAATTTCTGTTAGCCACTCTCCAGTCATTATATGTTAGCATCAAGCTAGCAGACTTTTGCTAATATATGGTTTGTTTGAACATTCTGGGGTGTAAATATACAATTCCGGCTATTTTTTTGTTTGTTTTTTTGTGTCACACAGTTTGCAGAATGGGAGTTACCAGGATGTTGATATTAATCCTGAGGAATAATTTAAAACTGGTGTTGTAAGATGAGAAATGGTATAAGAGTGGTAAAATGATTTCAAATTGTTTGGATGTCTTGCTATACTGAGATTTTTCGATTGCAGGTGGATTGCAGATGTATTTTGTGATAAAACGGGATTTTCCCAATGTAAAATAAGAGCCATGGCGTGATAAAGATAGCGACAAACACTTAGTTCATAGATCAATGATCACGAATTGGGGAGGGGGGAGGCGTGCCATGCCAGCAAGTGGAACTGCTAACCTGACCTGTTTCAGTAGCTTCTCGACATGTGATGCTACTTCATTTCAAGATGAGATCACTTTTTTTTCTCTCTTTTTTGTCATGTGGCTTTGCGGGCAAACAGCGCAGGAAAAATAACACGCTGGCACAAAAATGCGAGCGACAGATGTGCACGAGGTGTGGGGGAGGGTTGGTTGCTGTCACTGCGATACGGCGGCCCAGTCATCAGGCCAAATGGGAAGTGGTAATCTGCTGATGTAGCAAGATGTATAAGGAGCGGGCGGCCGGCTTCAGGATACCGGAGTAGAGGTGGGCCCACACGAGGGTAGACGGCTCATAAAAGGGCGGTGATTTCAAAGGGCGCCTTGAAACATTACAGCCCCCCATGCATGATAGTCCGTACACTAAAGTCCAAGTCCAAAAGTCCAAGGTAGTCACAATCGCTCGACACAATGAACAATGATCCAGATTTTATAGCCGGTGCGTTTTGCGTTTGTGACACGCTGTCAAATGCGGAAAGGTGGAATCGCTGCGATGACGACTCGAGCCGGGTCGCCGTTTCATAAAGGAAGAAGAGCTTTGCTGTCAGACATGCTGAACGTGCAGGTTTCTGTTCCTGTTCTTTGTACAGAAACCCAAACTCCACTTCAATTCCTTACACAAATGAAGCAAAGAAAATGTTAAGGAGCCACAACATTAGTGGAATCCACTGTAGACTTAAAAAGTAAAGATTGCGCGATCGTAAAATTTCAGTCGTCGCTAAGTAAAAACTCACTTTTCTACAAAGGAGTGATAGAGTTGAAACATAACCAATGAAAACAAGAAGAGTTAAAAAGCATCTCAATTTTTATGAATTGAGGAAAATGATTTCTGGTTCCACAGTAACGCTCGTAATTTCTGTTTCTGGTACGCTAATGTAAATGAAGCAAAATAAGAGGATAATTTGGTCAAATTCAAACTTCACATGCAATCGATCAATCGACAACTAATCGATTAAGACAATTCAACAACTTTTTTTGTTTTGTTACAGCTTTTAAAAAAAAAAATCTGAAATGTAAGCAGAATTCCAAAATCTAAAAATTCTCTCAAAGATGTTTTTTTCTGATTCCGAATTTGCCCTCGTCTGTTTCTCTAGCACATCAGGTGTGTATAATAATAATAATAATAATAATGATATAATCAATTTATGTTTTTGCATTTTCTTCATTAATAGAGCAGCGTCAAGAGAGTTCAACGTTAACAAGTCAATGTTATAACTCGCTGTTGGTGAAGTGAACTGTGTCGCTGCTTTCTTAAGTTTTACTGACATCTGATCGTTCCGTTGGTGTTTCCTTCAGTGTAGCTCCATCTATTGGATGCATTGTGGATTGCGTCTTATAATGCATCCAATGTTTGAAAAAAAATTACAAAGTAGGCCATTCATTGAAGGTGCGCCTGATAATCTAGTGTGCTTTTTAGTGTGGAAAAATAGTCGCCTCGCGCACGCACACACAGAATCCTATCATTTTCATTTTCTGTGATTGGCTAGTTAGGCCAAAACTACTCAGCTAGCATAACAGGTTTGTCACAGAAGTTGCACATGAGTACATTTAAAACTCAGTCAGTCATGTATTTTATTTCTGGAATGTCAGTGAGGGGGGAAAAAAAATCCACTAAATAAAGCGTGCTTTGCCAGCTCAAGTGGTTTAGCCGAGCATGCTAATGCAACTGAGTTATCAGGGTGGGGACCTTGTTGCAAGTGGCCAAGGGTTGATTTGTAATCCTTCTTACAAATTGTTGTGTCTGTGCATGTGTGCGTGCGCGTGTGTGTGTGTGTGTGAGACTGTTTGATGTCCTTGGAAACAAGGATCGCTCGCGGCTGAGACGAATCACGCCGGACCCACGTGACGTGAAAGTCCAGACTCTGGAAGGGCCGTAAAACCCACTGACCGCACTCAAACAATTCAAAAGGGACAGGATGCAATATATGCATAAATAAATGTAATCATTTTGATATCAGTGAAATCTGAGGTTGCACACAATGCACACCCCCGCTTAACACCGGAGATGCGACCTTTAGCCGCGTGTAAAGTTCAGATGTTCTAGTCGGCTTTTCCTGACATTTTCCTTGCCACGCCCGACAGCACAAGCCCTGGGCTGCGAAAGCTGCCACCGCATTCGCGGTATCTCTTTGTTCAAAGATGTGTGTCAGGTGAACGGTACAAAAGAATTTTCCGGAATCAAATATCCAATGGGACAGCGCAAAGATGGTCATCCCATCCCCTAGTGGGGAATATATTTGCCCCGCAGTCACATGAAGAGTTCCAAACAGCTGCTAGGCCTCTCTGCTCGCAAGCAAAAACACTTATGTAACCAAATTTGGTCATTTGTTGATTTTGGGTTTGTTTTCTTGGAGGTGTGCAGGTCACATTAAAGCTTGAAAATGATTTTTGTCTCTTTTTTGATATCACAAAAACCTGGTCCTTTGAACAGGGTGTGTAGACTTTTTATATCCACTGCCGATGCAGTGTGACACGGAGAAGCGTGTGATATTTCTGCTTTTCTTTTGTCGTATGTGGCGCTGCTTCGTATGTTAAGGAAGTCATTGTTGGAAGGTTTCAAATAACTGTGCCAAGTTGTGCAATGCTAATTTCCATTAGCCCGTTTATGGCTTTTGGCATTATATGTTAGCATTAAGCTAGGGCAGTTTTGCTAATACATGTTCCAATGCAACATTTTGGTGTTTAATTATAGACTTTTTTTCCACATATGTTTAGAATGTGAAAAAAAATGTTGTTTTAAGAAGTTTCAATGTGTTTAAAATCCAAAAGGGGGAGAAAAAAATCAGATAGTTTCTACATTGCAGATTTGAGACTTGCGTCTTATCTAATGTTTTTCCGTCTGTTCTCCCTCCACTCTCGGGACTCGTGTGCACTCTCACTCATCTTTTCTCTGGTTACCGTGGAAACACATGGCTGGATGAGTCAGCCCTCCCTCCCTTCCCTCGCCCCCCCCCCCCCCTTCCACCTGTCAAGGTCAATGGAAGGACCGCACATTTACAAGCGGGCTGCGAGCAAAAAGTGACCCAATGGGTTAAACCATGTTTCAAGATGGGGGGGAATTGTCGTCATCAACTCCACCCTCCCGATAGTTTGACTTGATTAAGGACAAGCGCGATAGGCAATGAACGGATGGCCTAAATAATCGTGCCCCGTGGGATGACCCATGTATCAAAAGCGGAAGAAGAGTTTGTTGTTCAACACTCAAGAGGACAAGTTTCTAGAACATGGATGACAGATGGAATGTTGAGCCACGGGCGAAACCGTGTGTCAAGAGGGCCGAATAGTCGGGCTTCTTTTTCAACACCGGTGGTGGAAATTTACCCTCATGCGGTCGAGTGGGATAAAAGATGGTTCGGTGAATGGTTGAAAGAAAAGTGACACCTGCGGGTTAGACGAGGGGTCAAGATAGTGGAACAAAGGAGTTTTAGTGGTTAGCACGTCGGCTTCACAGTGCAGAGGTACCAGGTTCGATTCCAGTTTGGGCCTCCCTGTGTGGAGTTTGCATGTTCTCCCCGGGCCTGCGTGGGTTTTCTCCGGGTGCTCCGGTTTCCTCCCACATTCCAAAAACATCCCTGGCAGGGCTGATTGAACACACTAAAATTGTCCCTAGGTGTGAGTGTGAGTGCGAATGGTTGTTCGTCTCTGTGTGCCCTGCGATTGGCTGGCAACCGATTCAGGGTGTCTCCCGCCTACTGCCGAGGACAGCTGGGATAGGCTCCAGCACCCCCCGCAACCCTAGTGAGGATCAAGCGGCTCGGAAGATGAATGAATGAATGAATATAGACGTCAGACCTGTTTATCATTTGAGGTGGAAATGGGCGCTGTATGAAAAATTGACATTGACAGATGGCTGAAACCATGTGTCGTGAGGGGGGGGGGTGTTTTTCCACCACTGCTTTGCAGGTGGTTGTTTGCCATTTGTGGTGGAAATTTAACAATCGAGGCATGGGACCGCAAACAGCGGTTGTTTCAGTACAAGCGTGCTTATCATTTGAGGTGGAACTCTGACGCCAAGTTGTGACGACAACTCACCAACTATGATACCGCAGGCGCTGACAAGGCCGATTTCTTTCTTGAGTGCGACTCCTCCTCCTCCTCCGTCGCCGGACTCCTCACCGGCAGCATCCTTGGAAGAAGCGCCCCGCTGTCTGGGACCGTCCGACATGTCGGCAGAGATTGCGCGTCTTCCCACTTGGGCTCCCTCCGGGGCTTCCCACGTTTGCCCCGAGCAGGTCTTCCGCCAAATAAGCAACGCGAGTCGACGCGCTTTTTGGGCGCTGTCGACAACCTGTAAGGCGCGCAGACGCACACGCGGAAGGACGGACAGGAAAAGCCTCCACCCTCCCGCGCCACAAATAATTAAAAAAAAAGAAAATAAAATCCGTCAAATGCGCCTGTCGTGCCGAACGCGCATATTCTATTCCAAATGGCAAAAAGTCTCCGTCGCCGAGGAGCAAACTGAGCGTTTGTCCCCGCGGGGGCTCTGGAGCACGTTGAGTCAGCCGCGCGTCGTAAACATCCGCGGTGGCTTATGTAGTGCAAGGCTGAAATATGCACGCGCGTTAGCCCCGCCCGCCTAAGACGGCTTTACTTTGCCTCCTTTTGGGACACTCTTCGTTTCGGTCGCCCCCCCCCCCCCCCCCCCCCCGGGGCGGCCGGCCGGCCCGTGTGATTTCCAATATCTTGTCATATTTATTGTACGAAGAAGAATCGCCCCAATCCCGTGACCCGAACCGCTTCATTCAAACGGAAATAGTTTCATGTCATTTGTCTCATCAAGATTTTTGATGCCTGTCGTGTATTGTCCATCATAACAAAAAAAAGATTGCAAAAGCACTTAACACTTCAAAGTTTAAATTCGATCATAGGTTCCATTGTTATCCAATTATTCCCAAATGACAAAAGAATCAAAAGAAATTATTTTTTAAATTTATTTAGCTCATGAAATCATGAGTGAATTGATTTAATGAATCATTACGCATTTCGTATCATCAAATTTACCAACATTATGAACATTTCAACTGCTTTTTTTTAATGAATTGGGGAGCTAGAATATATTTTTTGCATTTCAAAAAAAATGATTGTGACACGACTTTAGCTTGTTTTTGTAATTTAAACATAATTAAATTATTATTTAATTATGTTTAATTTAAACATAATTAAATTATTATTTAATTATGTTTAAATTAATTCATTAATTATGTTTAATTTGAACATAATTAAATTATTATTTAATTATGTTTAAATTAAACATAATTAATTAAATAATATGCTGATTCTCAGAATGAGAAAAATTTTAATACAAAAAAAAAATTGTTCAGCACTTCAGGTGGATATTTTCCCCAATGAGAAAAAACATTCAAGAAGAGGGTGAATAGTCGAGGTCGCCCACTCACCTAGTTTTTCATTATTTGGGGGGGTGGGGCGGGGGCGGTAATTAGCTTATGCACGCACACACTTACTAGTCTCCTTTCGGGCACCTCATTCACCTGAGAGGCACCACTGCTTCCTTTTCACTCTGACAGCCGGCAAACAAAAGACTTCCATAAACGCCGTGCTGCGAAACGAAGCATTTTTGTTGCCGACTCATCAAATCCACATGTGCAGTAAATGGAACTAAACTGGAAAAGGAGCAGAGAGTCACTTGATTTCACTGTTTCCTTATCAGTGTTTGTTTGACGAGATCTGCCACAACGGCCCTCCGTGACCTTCCCGGCCATCGACGCGCGGCGCTCCTGATTTGGCATTGTTGCCTTGACGGGATTAGCCGACCTCTTTTGCAGATGACATCAGCTACGTGCAAATCAAAGATCTCGTTGAGTGCATGATGTCGTGTGACCTGCGCCGCCACACATCCTCAGGGAGCACTTTGTATTTGCCGAGCTGCCTGATGGTCTTGCGTGCGTCAGCGCCTGCGTGTGTTTGATCAGGGTGGACCGTTTGAGAAATGCAATCGCACTCAGGAGACATGAGAAAAATGGATAGAAAGTAAGCAAGAGAGTGTCCTTTTGAAAGACAAAAGAGGCCCAGAGTGCTTTTCCAAGTCTGTCTCGCCGTTCCAGAGGTGGTCGGTTTGAATCCCCATTCACCAAATCTGCATGAGTTGGAGATGAGTGAGGAAAAGGGGAATCACAATGGAACGAAGTTTTTTTTTTCCACTCGAGGTGGAAACTTACCTTCATTTGAAAAAGCAGCAATGAATACAGATGGGGGGCGGCCCGATAGTCCAGTGGTTAGCACGTGGGCTTCACAGTGCAGAGGTACCGGGTTCGATTCCAGCTCCGGCCTCCCTGTGTGGAGTTTGCATGTTCTCCCCGGGCCTGCGTGGGTTTTCTCCGGGTGCTCCGGTTTCCTCCCACATTCCAAAAACGTGCGTGACAGGCTGATTGAACACTCTAAATTGTCCCTAGGTGTGTTTGTGAGCGTGGATGGTTGTTCGTCTCTGTGTGCCCTGCGATTGGCTGGCAACCGATTCAGGGTGTCCCCCGCCTACTGCCCGAAGACGGCTGGGATAGGCTCCAGCACCCCCCGCGACCCTAGTGAGGATCAAGCGGTTAGGAAGATGAATGAATGAATGAATGAATGAATACAGATGGAGGGGCGTCCGTCCGGCCCAAAATTGACCCTTAGGGGTCAAGAAGGGGGTGACGCAAGTCCTTTTTCCAACACATTTTGCTCATGTTTTGTAAGGGTGATGTAAGGGTGTATTAAAGGCACTATCCATCTAGTGGTGAACTATAAGAATGCACTGACCCGTGTTCTTGGCCAGAGTGCAATTGGTGTCCAATTGCACACTAATTTGCAAGCCAATTAGTCAGATGTTTGTTTTTTTTTTGTTTGTTTTTTGTAATCAGCAGAGATGCAAGCAAAATGACATCACGAACGACGTCCACAATTGCCTCAATTGACAAAGTAGATGCATGGCATTCGTTCCACATGCTGTACCCATCATGTTGGGGAACTACGTTGGCTCCGTTTGTCTCCTTCGAATGTCCGTAGCAGAAAGATGGCGGTGAAACGTCACGTCCTCCTGTTGCGACTACTTCACCAATGATGACCTAAAACAGGGGTGCCCATCTAAGACAGGTCCCAAGTAGATCCGAGGAGTGTCGAGAAGAAAAAAAAACAAACAACCATTTGTGTGTCTTTGTACATGTTATTAATATATTTTTTGTGTTAATATACACTGCACACTAATCATTCATTCATTCATTCATTCATTCATCTTCCGAGCCGCTTGATCCTCACTAGGGTCGCGGGGGGTGCTGGAGCCTATCCCAGCTGTCCCCGGGCAGTAGGCGGGGGACACCCTGAATCGGTTGCCAGGCAATCGCAGGGCACACAGAAACGAACAACCATTCGCACTCACACTCACACCTAGGGACAATTTAGAGTGTTCAATCAGCCTGCCATGCATGTTTTTGGAATGTGGGAGGAAACCGGAGCACCCGGAGAAAACCCACGCAGGCCCGGGGAGAACATGCAAACTCCACACAGGGAGGCCGGAGCTGGAATCGAACCCGGTACCTCTGCACTGTGAAGCCGACGTGCTAACCACTGGGCTACCGGGCCGCCCCACACTAATCATATTTTCACTAAAAAATATTTTAAAAATAAAATAAAGCAGGTAAATCTTAAATTTACGGTGGGGCGTGATTACGTCACGGGGGTGGGGTTTGGGGTTAAGGGTAGATCCCGGGAGGTTAGTTGATGGAAAAGATGAAGTTTGGGCACCCCTGACCTAAAAAATACCTCGGTCTGATAAAACACATCAGAGAGAGAGAGTGAGATTAATTAATCTACCGATTGATCGCGATCGACGTACAGGGCACCCCTTAGACCACGTGTCCACACTTTTTATGTAAACCTTTTGAATGACAAAGCAACAAAGAGTGTGAGCAAAAGAAAATAAACGGACTGTATGTCTGCAAGTGTTTTCTACCCGTTTGGGAATGTAGGCGAAGGAAACTCGCGGGGGATTCAAAGGGATTATCCGAGTTGCGCAAGAGGAAAGGCGGCAGTGATTTGAACTTGGCCGCTCTGTCCTGACTCAGCGGTGCGCCGCTGATCATCAAAGCTGAACCCGTGACTTTTTTTCCCTGTGCACTTTTTGCAAGTTCTGCGCAACACACGCCGCAAGGAATACCTTTCCGTCACGCGGATGCAGCTGACGTATTTATCTGCAACGCGCACACACACAACACTCACGCACGCACGCTGGTCGGCGACAGATTGATCTGTGGAAGGCTTGGAGATTGTCCAGATAAGGCTGGGAATGAGTAACCCCCCCCCCAACCCCCTCCTGTGGAAAAGTGGACCAATGACAAACAAACATGAGCAATCTGGAGATGTCGGCCTTTGCCGTCACAAGTGGACCGTGTCATAGACGACCCATATCAGTTGAAATAAAACGTCAGGAATGAAATAGGCCCGTGCCGAAAGGTATCCTCGTGAGGACAAGCAGTAGAAAATTTTCACATAATTGTCCCATCCCATCCCAACCCCCGCCGCCTCCGCCCCACGCAGCAAGTTTCCCCGCCCGCGATCTGGAAACCCGGCTGGGTGAAGATCCACCACTTTTCAAGCCACCCCATACCGCATAGAAAGCGCTTTTACGTCAGTGGCAAAGAGGTAAGCGGAGCTGCAGTGAGGGACGCCTCCAAATTGGCGGCGTGGTGACGACGCGCCGCCCACCGTCTGACAAACGATGCCGCGTGTAACATGACTATCCCGAGGTGGCCCGGGAACAAAAGGCTTTGTTGCCCGAGCCCGTGCGAGGATCACGAGGCCTTTTGATACCAAAGTGTTCTTCGAAACAGACAAAAGTAATGGGAGCTGCCATGGGAACATCAAGTTCCATCAGCTTCCACTGCGACGTGGAGCAGCGGAAAACATGATTAGAAGTTTCAGCTCGTCAAATCGACTCAAATTCGAGGATTCAAATGTCGTTTTTACGAGGCGCCGAGTTTGCATATTTTTAAGGAAGCATACTGGGTATGCAAAAGCAGGGACGCACTTTTTAAATGAACCGACCGCACAATGTGGAAAGAAGGGAGCAAGGAGCGCTGAATAGGAAGGAGGAGAAAAAAAAGTAGGAGAGGTGGGAAGGAAACACGGGAATCGAGAATGCTACCAAAGGAAAAAGGAAGGAAGGATAGCTAGAGGGAGGAATGAAGGAAGAAAGGAAGTTCGGCTCTAGGAAAGGAAGAAGAATGGCCAAAAGGAATAATGGCTGTCGGAAGGAACATGGACGGAAGGGAACAAAGGGGAAAAGGAAGGAAGGGAGGAATGAATCGGGAAAACGATAAAGGAGGGGAGAAGGAATAAAGGATAAATAAAGGATATCTTATCTTATCTTATCTTATCTTAAAAGAAAGGATTGGCGACAGGCAAGAACAAGAAGGCCGAAGGTGGGCGGGAAGCATGGCTGGAAGGAAGAACGGACGCCCGGGTGGGTAGGAAAGGAAGGATGAGAAAAGAGTAGTGAAGGAAAATGTAAAAAAATGAAAGAAGGACAGAAAGATGAAATTCGAGGCACAATGGAAGTAGAAAGAAAAGCACGGATGGAAAGAAATAAGGATGGATTGAAGGACGGAAGGAACCAAGTGAGGAATGAAAGAGGAAAGAAGGAATGAAGGTTGCATAGGATGGGAGATCAGAAGCAAGGTTGAAAGGGACCAAGGAAGGAAGGAAGGAAGGAAGGAAGGAAGGGTCCTAACACAAACCCCAACCCACAGCTGGCCTTGACACCCTCATTTAAAACCTTACCTCCAAACGCAAACCCAGGTTGAAAACCGTATTTTGAAATGGAACTCTTATCGAGGGCGTAATCAGTGGAACTGAAATGCAACGACAAAAGATTCAAGCGCACACCTGCTTTCAGTCGCTTTGTTTTGCTCCAAACCCGCGGGACTCCCAGGCATGAGCGAAGCATCTGGGATTGTTTGTAAACACTACGTTAGCAGGAGGGCGGGGGGGGGGGGGCGAAAAGTGTTTGAACATTACGAAGGACGCCGAAAAGCAATGTGAGAATTTAGAGTGAAGCCACGAGAAAGAGGTGGGGAGCACAAGAGCTCGGAGGAGGAGAAGTCAAGTGGGCGTGTGCGGTAGTAATCGGAGCTGCGTGTTTACCACGCACCCCGAAGCATCTCAGGCCCTGCCCCGGCCCCGGGGACAATGTGTTCCAAAACACGTGCCGAGTTCCAAAACGTGCATCGCGTCATAGCTTCGGGAGCCGTTTCTAATATTTGTCTCAGTCATGCCGCTAAATATGGCCGTCAAAGCTTGACGAGTGCCTCCGGGGCTCGATGCCCCGCAACCCGACATGGCTCTTCTAGCATGCACTCTAATAAATCAAAGATTTGATTTTTTTTTCTTCCTGAAACTGCAACCCAGAACAGCCAAATCGTACGGCAATACCCCGACTTGGAAATTCTCTTCCTAACTCCATTTACTCATGTACCAAATACACTTTCCCCATTGGAATGAATTGAAATGCCAGTAATCTGTTCCAGCCCCTAGACCAAAAAAAAAAACAACAACAAAAACTATTGTTTTTGTTGTTTTTCATTTTTCAAAAGTATCACAAAAACATACAAATCATACAAAATGCAAATAAATGAACTCGCTTTATAACGTTTAACTTAGCCGACTGTATTCAACATGTACTGTAGTATTCGTGTGACCATTTTGATCATTTTTCTTCAACGTTTCATGAACGTGATGTCGCAAACACGGACACCCCATTGGAGTCGGAGTGGGGTGGCGAACCCACACACAAAAATGGACAGACATGTTTTTCGCATGGTTCAATGACACCATAAAAAGCATCAGAATCACAATCGGAATCATCTTTATTGGCCAAGTATGTCGAACACACAAGGAATTTGTCTCCGGCATAACACGCTGCATTAGCATCCTCGTAAACGAGGACGTGACAAATAGCTATGCAAGGACATTTCGTCATGTAAGTGAACCGTAGTGCGGTGGTACCCCCCAGTGACAACCGTGAGACAAATGTGCAAAGTATCAAGTAGAGATAAAGAATACAATACGATGACAGTTTTCAGAGTGGCCGGTAGCAGTATTTGGAGTACAAGAAGAGTGACGACTTGGTTCATAACCTCTGGAACTAAGCCCGTAGCATATCAAATGCAATCGCAAAGCCACTCCACTTTCACGTGGAACGTATTGGGCCCCGCGTATCGAGACACATGCCAAGCGGCCTTTCATTGGAGGGACGCGCACCCCTCGAGGACATTGGATCTGATTTTGGGCATGATGTCGGCGCTTGCCGGTGTTTCGTTCCTCTCTTCCACTTTGTTTGTTCAGAGCAGACGCAGACACGCAGGCTGTTTTGGACAATGTCGAACAGCACCGTAGCCAGAAAAAACACCCCCCCCAGCCCCCCACTTGTGGCTCTCAGATTATCCCCCCCCCCCTCCTTGAGCGTTCAACGCTGAGTTTGTTTTCAAGGAAATCTGGTTGAATCCGGTTCTCACTGCCCCAAGATTGCCCCCCCCCCACTCCACTTTTTTAAAATCGCCTCATTGATTTCTCAGAAAATCCTTTCCTTGCTTTGCCCTTGAGTATTTATGCGGAAGCTTTCATTAGACATTCTCGTGACAGGAAGTCTCGCCCCTTTTGCCCCCCACAAGCAGGAACATGGAACCAAAGGGGAAAACATGACAGCTGGCATTTCTCTCGAACCTCCTGCAAGTGCAGCCTCCTCACAAGCGTAGCCGAATTTCGGTCCATCTTAGTGACTCAGGCTCGAATAACCTTCGGATCAAAGGTCATTGCTGCGCACGTTGATGCTGCTCCCTAAATCGTTCCCATTTTTGCGCTTTAAATGTCTAAAATAGATACCGTTCTTCCCTAACAACGAGCAACGTATACTCTCAAAAAGTGGTCCTGTCCTCAAAAAATGTCACGTCCCGTGGTTGCCAGCAGAGGGCGGGCTTTCTGCCCGCCGTTTACACACCTGTCACCCATTAGGGAGTAATTGCACAGCCTTTATTTGGACGCTCTGGCAGTCTACTCACTGCCGGAGAATTCCACGCCGTGACAAAATTTCTCTCGCCCAATTCCTACTTGCATTTATTCATTGCCTCTTAGCCTTGTGCTGTATTTACGCGTCGTTGTTTCCTCTTGCGAGTGAAACTTATATTCATTATTCTAATCTGACCCTCCTTGCCATCTTTTGCCGCAAGCGTTTTCTGTTGTCCTTTTATTTTATCCCTGGTCCCTATTTTGACCAGCGCTTTTTGTTATTCTCCCTGTCGGGTTATTTTGTGTTCGTTATTAAAGACTCCTTTTGTTATCTGACAAGATCTCTTTTTGTGTCTGCTATTTCGGGGATCCACTTCCTTATTTTGTTGTGCACGGAGCGATCATTCTATCACTTCGGGCACAACATGACAAAAAAAAAAAGAAGAAAAGCCAATCTTATTCATGCAGTGATGTCAGATTTAATTGATGACACCAATCCCGTCAGACCTGTTAAGTAGCCCGACGTCAAGGTCATCGTACAATTGTAGCGTGTTTACACTTCTTAGGTAGGAGACAGAGACGAAGGCCAAAGAGGAGATTCATGGATGCAGAGAACAGAGAAAGATGGAAATGAATGACTCGCTGTGGCAACCCCTGAAAAGGGACAAGCCTGAAAGAAGAATAAGATTGCGTAATGATATTATAGCGCTTTTTTTTTCATTTTGTGCATTTTTGATCGATATTCGGTCTGTTCCTGAAAAGACTGTAGCGCAGTGCAAAGAGCGGGTGTTGAATGTCGCGCGGGTGTGGACTTTTCCCACGAGGGCGCTCCCCGACATGCCAATGTGCGTGTCAGTCATCCAGCAGCATTTGCTGTCATTTTGCCATCCTTAAATACCAGGATGCATTCTGCAAATGCCGACCGGTGCTTTTTTTTTTTTTTTGGTCACGTTGTCACGTGTCGATGGAGGGATGGCAGCTCATGTGTTGGCTCATCAAACGCACCCAGTTGAGGATGCTTGTGTGATGGATGTACAAGTATGCGATCTTCGCTCTCTTAAAGGCTTCTTGGACTCATGAAATATTTACAAGAGTGAGCCTCGAGGGCTATTTTTAGCATCGGAACATGAAAGCAGGAGTTTGCGTGGCCACGCGATTGCTTGCTGCATTCTAATCGCGCTGATGTTGATATTCTGGCCGACAACTTGCATGCATTGCAAACCCAAGTGCATTTTTCTTGAACATGCAAATGAAACAGTTTTCCCCACAATAGTGCGATTGCGATTTAACCTGCAATTATTAATATACTGTATACATGTATATATATTTTTGAAAGAAGCTTTGCATGTTTTTTACATACGCAATCAATGAAGCCAGATTCCAAGGATCATGCAAACATGTTTGGGGCTTTGTCATTTCAACTTTTCATATTTCATGAAACGGATGTATAAACATGTGGACTGGACTTATTAAGGATTGGACTTTTGTGGACATGATATAAATAAATAAAATACAAATGTGCATAAATATGCATTTGAAGTGGGAAGTCAACACCACCTCCATCCTGAAAAGGGCCCAGCAGAGGATGTACTTCCCGAGGCTGCTGAGGAAGCATGGCCTGCTACAGGAAGTGCTACACGGCAGTCATCGAATCAGTCCCGTGTTCTTCCATCACGGTTTGGTTTGGGACCGCCAAAAAAAAAGACAAAATCCGACTTCAACGGACAGTTAGGACGGCGGAAAAAATCATTGGCATCGCCTTACCCACTCTTAAGGACTTGCACACTGCAAGAATCAAGACAAGTGCACGGAAAATGAAATTATTCATGCAGTGGTTTGCTCCCATCTTGTGGCATTTACATGGAATTCTAGTCTAAATCTTTAAAGGGGGCTGTCAATTTTTCGCTATTGGGAACAACGTTTAGTCCTATCCACTGCAGCGGAACACGAAGGACATTGCAAATTGCAATTTCTGGGGACATTTGCCATGCTCTGCGTCCATATGTGAAATGGAACTGACTAGCATAAACTAACTAACTAAATAAATAAATATGCTAATAAATGTAAAAACTTCACAAGCAATGATGAATGAGCTCATGTCCTTGCTTCTCCTTTTGGAGAACACACACTTTTCGGCCCACCGAGCATTTACAACATCAGGAGGCCAAGGTTACAGTATATGCTGCAATATTGAGCCTCAGTTTTGGTTTGTCTAACGGAACTACTAATTGGTGAATTGATGTGTTACTATAAATCTCTCTCTCTCTCTCTCTCGATTTATATATACAGGATACATATCACATTTACACTTTTTTTTTGCCTTCACAGTTGAGGATCCAAATTTAGTTGATAAATTCAGTCCCGCACTGCCATCCCGGCGACAAAACAATTACTACACTATACAATTGTATTGACAATGAGCCATCGATAGAGGGCAGTGTAACGTAAGTCTTCGATGACAAACGGTTCATGTGGGAGATAACGAACAAAAAAAAAGAGGACCACCAGTCTCGAAGAACACAAGCGAGTTACATTTCTCCTTTTTAGAATACATTCATTGATAATGAGAATGGATCAAATACTAACCATGTTAACACATAGTAAGCTACCAGCCCGAGTAGAAAAAGTACTCGGCCACTCACGAGTGCTTTTACATCCCTCCGACCCACAGGTACTTTTTCTTATGAGACGTGATAAAATGCTATCATGCTAGGAGTGGCTAAATGTTAACACAAAGTAGGAGAGCAAATTGAATAGCGAAAAGTGCGGAGGTTTACTTGACTGAGGTTTTATCACCCTGTACTCGGGTACTCGTTATACCACTGACGATGCTACCACCTATAAAATAACATTTATTAAAAAGAACATCTGGGGAGTTTTTACCATGAAAAATGTGGAATAGTGGCTCATTGTGACTTTTGGCGAACGCGTACGAACACGCGCATGCACTCCCACAGCTGTGACTTCCTGCTTTTCGGGTACTGCAGACCTCATCAGACTCGGTGATGGTCCCAAGGGAGACAGAGGGGCTTGTGCAATGAAGACGGGTCGTCTGTGTTCTGTATGATGTAGCCACAGAAACCGAGTTCCCAACTTCCTTTTTGGGTTCAAACCCAAAGACACTTGACTCAGTCGAAGACACCTAAGAATGTGAGACAATGGGACCGATCAAATAAAAACGTTCAACGTCAGAGACCAAAGAATGGATGTCCTGCGAACCACATGTCCCAAATGAACTGAAAATTTGGAGAGGGAATGATTTAAAATGGTTGCGAGATGTCAAAGTTGGAAGTTCGTCTGCCTTTATGAATGCAAGGACTTGTGGAAATAGCGAAAATGTGGGAATTTGGGGAATGTGAAAACTCGTTCCGCACATGCCTTGAAACTCTGTTGAACAGCTGAAATGGTTTGACTTACTCAAGAAATGTGGAAGGTTTTGCTGAATACAATTTCAGCATTAGCGTGGGAATGTTGAGTTGGGAAATCTGGAACACCGAAAAATGGGGGTATTTGGGCGATTCGGATGTCCTGAATAAGTTTAACAATTTGAAATTGGAATGCTTTTTTTTTTTTAATGTGGAGGACTAAAAAATGTATACAAATACTACCCAACATGTCATGAATGACCAACGTAGTTTTACATTACTGAATCAGCTGAAAAATGTGTCAAGATAAGGTCAAAATCAAAAGATCTACGTAGGAATTTTGTCTGTGAAAATGTGGTAATTGCTCCCCGGTATGTTACAAATGAGCTGAACACTTGGAACAGTTTGAATAAAAATTGCATCGGTCAACAGAAATATGGAAGGATCAGTTACTTTTGAAAAAGGTCTTCGTTCATTTCATTGGAATGGGATTTCTTTTCAGATCAGAACAGATCACAAACATCGTTATTGTCCGAAAATGTACAACCGCATGAGGAATTTATCTCAATATGTTTTGTGGTAAGAAGCAACCATGACAAACAAAACACTTGAGACGCTGAGGATGTGGAGAGTCATCAGCAAAGCCAAATGAAGCGGGAGTGCGCTACTTTGAATGCACCATGACGGGGAAAGTCCTTCAGCGTTTTCACGTGTCTCCTGCTCTGGAATATTGATCAAGGACCGTTTGATGGAAAATGTGCAGTGGTGGGAATTCGTGGAGACGAACCTCCCTCTTCTGACGCTGGAGTGGTTTGAAGTGGAATGTGGAACAATTATCGGTCAAGAATAAAACGTGATGTGTTCAATTGCCCCCGCCCCCAATAATTAATTCTCGTCTTTGTTTTGCTTGCAGATAAAATTTTCTGGGGAAGAGGAAAAAAAAAAAAGAGGGATGAGAGACTCCCATCTTTTGGGTAGGTATGACTTTCTCCTTGGCCTCATCCTTACCTTTCTTGCGGTTGGCGGCGCCGGCCCCACTGTTCTCTTCGGGAATGTTGACAGTCCACACATGTAGGGAGTGAGGTTGAAGACGATGGAAGGGGGGAGGTGAGAGAAAAAAAAATGACTTCACCGCCATGGCTGGACTGCCCCCTTTTTTTTCCCCCCTCAGCCTCTCTCTGTCTCCCAACTTTTTATTCCTGCCTCCTCCCTCCTCCTAAATGATTCTGTAAGAGAGTGAAGGGGCATTCAGAGCGCGCAGCGTCACATAGGAGAGGGTCGGAACGCTGGGACTGAGGGGAAGCGTCTCCAAAAAGGATGGCCTTCGTGGACAGGTTGCTTTAGAGTTTCGGGAGAAAAGAAAGGGGGCATGAGGTTTTTCTCTGCGGGGGACACGCCAAGGAAGCACTGGATTGAGGAAGAAGCGATGCTTTTCAGGAACGTCGCACTGACCTTCGAGGACGCAAATTCCGCCGCTTTGAAATTCCGGCCAAGAAATGTGGAAGGATTAGGTAAAAAAATTCTATCGTGTGGGATTTTTGGGGGGGGGAATATGCAAAACTAGTCCTGAGATAACTCTGAATGAACGGAACGGTTCTAATGGTTTGAATATGATTTGAAATGTGCATAGCCGTAAAATGTGAATTGCCAATTTTGTCACCCCAAAAATGTGGACTACAGAAAGATCACTGAAATTGGGGATTGCAAAAAATTTTGGGCAATAAAGTTTGATGTAGGAATGATTTCAATTGGTGAGATGTGGAATACCCCAAAATTTGGAAATTTGGGCAATGTGAAAAATGTTTTCCAATAATTTAGGAGCTATTCTGAAGCAGCAAAACCGTTTGACGTTGGGAGTCCAAACATGAATTTGTGATTTTTGTCATGTGCGTAGGACGCATTGATCTTCCGTAAGTCCTCCTTGACCTGCGCAGAAACCTTCCTCGGTGCTCCTCACTATGTGGTGGCAAAGGTCCACGCTGTCATGGTGGACCGGTTGCTTCCTCGTCCTTTGCGTCCTGGCTGTATGGACGGCGGGCCAAGTGCAGCCGCGCTCCTCGCGCCAAATGGCGTCTTCGTCGTGGGCCGGCAACCTTTCGGAGAGCGCCGAGAGGAAAGTGGCGCGCCTCGGCGTGGCGTTCAAGCGCAACGTCCGCCAGCTCCGTGACAAGAGCGCCTGCTTGGACCTTGTCTTCCTGGTGGACGAGTCGTCCAGCGTGGGTGCCGGAAACTTTGGCAGCGAGCTGCGCTTCGTGCGCAAGATGCTCTCCGACTTCCCGGTGACGGCGGAGAACACGCGGGTGGCCCTCGTCACCTTCTCGTCTAAGACCCACGTGGTGACGCGGGTGGACCACATCACGGCCCCCAAGCCGCACCAGAACAAGTGCTCCCTTTTCAACAAGGAGATCCCAGCTATCAATTATCGAGGAGGGGGAACTTACACCAAAGGAGCCTTCCAGCGGGCTGCGGTGAGTTGAAAAATGACACGGGCGTCGCAAGATGATGTGGTTTGATAGCTGAGGTTGCAGCTTACTACATTAGCAGATTGACGATTAGCGGTTGAACGGTTCTCATTTGAAAGACAATGTTCCCCAACTGCGGGGAACTTCCACCGACAGCGCCCGCCGCTCAAATGGTTTACGACTGCCTGCCAGTGCCACAAGATGGTGGCAAAATCCCCGCTTCTCTCTAAATGAAGCGGTTCAGTTCACATCGACGTAGTTTCTTCGTACCAACATGCCAAAGTCATACTTTTATTGCCAAACCACAAATTGGCGGCAGTTCACCAAACTGCCAGAAAACTGGGTGAGATGTCAAACCCAAGTCAGTTGGATAGAAGTGATGCTCTACTCTGGAGACATTTTCACCAGACTTTCTAAAGGTGACTCAAACACATTCCCCAAGACGGCTTTTTTTTCTCTGACAAAACACTCCATCCCCCACGTAATCCCTCATGCGATTTTCTGAATTCTTGGTGCATTGTTCTCAGGCTCAATTGGCCATTCACACCACACTTGGCATTTCTTTTTAACGGTTTAAAGTGGTTACTATATGTTAGCATACCAACAGCGAGCGTGTTGCTATCTTTCTATGAGCTGGAATAGCAACTGTCAGCGGTTACCAGGACACAAGGAATGATGCGAAACTCTAAATTGGCCTAAACGCTGTCATACTATATGTTAGCATACCAACAGCGAGCGTGTTGCTATCTTTCTATGTGCTGGAATAGCAACTGTTAGCGGTTACCAGGATACAAGGAATGATGCGAAACTGTAAATTGGCCTAAACGCTGTCATACTATATGTTAGCATACCAACAGCAAGCGTGTCGCTATCTTTCTATGTGCTGGAATAGCAACTGTTAGCGGTTACCAGGATACAAGGAATGATGCGAAACTGTAAATTGGCCTAAACGCTGTCATACTATATGTTAGCATACCAACAGCAAGCGTGTTGCTATCTTTCTATGTGCTGGAATAGCAACTGTTAGCGGTTACCAGGATACAAGGAATGATGCGAAACTGTAAATTGGCCTAAACGCTGTCATACTATATGTTAGCATACCAACAGCGAGCGTGTTGCTATCTTTCTATGTGCTGGAATAGCAACTGTTAGCGGTTACCAGGATACAAGGAATGATGCGAAACTGTAAATTGGCCTAAACGCTGTCATACTATATGTTAGCATACCAACTGTGAGCAGGTTGCTGCCTTGCTGTGTGTTAGTATCACAACTGGCAAGGTAGCCTTTCGTCAATTCTTATTAAAATTACGAGCAGAGTATCAGGAGGAGACGTGCTTTGAAACAATTGGGAAGTTGCTATATTACCATATGTGAGCATGCAAACCGTGCGCTAGGTTGCTACGTGTTAGCATAGCAGCCGTTAGTGTGCTAGCATGTGTTCAAGTCTCATGAGAAAGAGTTGCCAAATACAGGGAGGCCTGTCAAACCGTTATCAGTCCGTCTCGGCGCTTTTGAGTGGACTCATGTTGCCATCTCGTGAGGTTGCTATCTAAACCACAGCTCAAAGGTTAGCTTGTTTATGGTTTGTTGATGCGATGCTGCTGAACACACACTTGCTCACTTGGCGTGGAGGAGGACATATGGCCTGGTTCATCTGTCAAGTCTGCGCTGCCCAGTTGTGTTAGTAAGCCTCGTTGCTGGTACGAAGGCCGGTGCTGGATCAACACCTCGTGCCTCGATCTGCCTTCAGCCATTTGTGTCTGCGGACATACATCAATACCCAAAGTTGTTGAAAAACACCCCAGACATTTTACACGTCGTCGTTTTTGCTCATTTGAGCGGTTTGTACTGGACCACCCCCTCCCCCAGCTCCCGTCTTTCCAGCGATCAGCCTTGGACCGTATCTGTTGGCTAACAGCTTGGCCCTCAGGACAGTTTTTCAACTCAACCTCCTTAAGTTAAATGCTGATAAGGAGACTTCTGGCCTGGTGCCAGCTTCTAAAAACCACAACACCACCAAGAAAAAAAAAATCACTCTGGGGGAGGGCGTGGGTGCTGAAGCACTTAACAGTACTCTCAAACTCTCCCTCGGTGAGTTATCTAGTGAGGTACATAGACTTCAAAAGGTACCCCATGGAACAGGTTTGACTGGGGCTCACAGGTTCAATAATCATGTACTCAAATGTCATTTTGTTGAGCAAGGCTCTCTTTTTTTGTGTTCGGTGTTCTTTGGGAAAAATTCAGCGATGACGCTAATTGATAATTGCGTAACAATAATAACAGGGCCGTGTTGGATTCCCTCGCCGTCTCTCGGAGGCTGGGATGCATTAAAGGAGGGAGACATTTTTCCACCGGGCTTGCATGTGGAGACACGACTCTTTGGTCTCTGTCTCACGTCTCTGTCTCGGCGTAGGCTTCGAGCGTCGCGGTGATGTCTCATTTTTGCCCTTTTTTCCTTTTTTTTGCATTGCTTGTGGAAAGAATGCAGACAGAAAATTGGGGGACAATACAGAGAACTATTTCTTTTTTCCCCCCACTTGAGGAAAGTTTGACATTTTTCCTCATTTAATATGCTTTGTGTCAATAAAGTGCAACATCAGTACCGTAGGTTGTCTTCTCTTTGGAGAAGTGCTACGTCAGTCGTTTGTCTTTTTAGGAAAGTCTCACATTAGTCGCAAGTTATTTTTTAGGAAGGTTTGTCAGTCAAGGTTTGCCTAAAGCAGTGTTTTTCAAATAGTGGGGGGGGGGCGCAAGGTTCTGTCAGGGGGGGCGCGTTTGACCTCGGGGAACATGCTTTTTGATTTTTTTACTGTCCTAAAATAACTTGCAATTGCACCTCCACTACGTTAGGGGGCAGTGTCGCTCTCATTGGCAGAGTTTGCGCAGGGAGCATTCTGAGGGAGAAAATACGACGAGGCGTATGTAGAGCTTGGCTTCAATGTGCCTGCGGTGGCAGACGCTAATTTGTCGTATTTAAAAAAAAAAATTTTTAAGAAAAGTCCAACATCAGTATTTTGTCATCTTTCTGCCTTTCCTTTTTGGAATGTATGACACCAAGGGTTGTCTTCTTTCTGAAAGTGGAACGTTTAGGAAAGGTCATTGTCAAAAATATGGCTTCTTTTTAGCAAAACCCAACATCAATCATTTGTCTTCTCTCTGGCGAATGTAGCATGATTAGCTTTTCTTTTTAGGAAAGTACAAAATGTGTAGTTTGTCTTCTTATGTAAGTTGAACGTCACTGTTTTGGGGAAATTACAATCTTCACAGTATGTTTTCTTTTTAGGAAAGTGCAACATCAATAATTTTTTTTTTTTACAAAATTGTCCCAGCAGTAGTTTGTCTTTTCTTGAAGACAGCCCAACATCTGTCGTTTGTCTGCTTTTTCTGAAAGTTCAACCTCAATCGTTGGTTTTCTTTTTGGGAAAGCATTTCATGGTCATCATGCCTGGGTCGCCTTCTTGCTGCAGGTTTGGATTTCTCAAAAGCGGACTTGATGGCCTCACTTTGGGCAGGACGCGAGGAAAGTCTAAGGGAGGAGGGTTGGGGGGGGGGACTGAGTGGGAGCAAGAGGATGGAAGAATGTGAGGAAAAAGGCTGGAGGCAGAGAGAGAGACAGAGAGAGAATGTGACATTTTTTTTCCCTTTTAAAGTAACTGATGTTAAGGTGGCTCGTGAGTCGATTTAAAAAAAGACGCCTTACTGGAGTTCTTTCTTGCCGTGATCCAGTCTTGCTTGGCTAGCCAGAGTTTCAACTCGCAGGTGGACAATTTCAGCCGCTTCCAAACTCACCCGGAAAGCATTTAGGCTCATTAATCACAGCCCAAAGTTTTCGGGGCCGGCTGCATGTCTTTCCATGTTTGTCATCCCATGTAATTAAGAGTACATTAGAGCGGCGTGAGCGCCAACGCGTCAACACGGCTGACATGCGTCAAACAGACACGGGCCCGTCTGTGTCATGTCATCGTTTCGATAACTGCTAACCGGCGCTAAAGATATTCATGGCCGTGGTGGGCCTTGCCAAGCCGCGGCGGGCCAAACAAATAACGTGACTCTCATTCCAGTGAGTCAGCGCAAAGGCTCCCGTTCCTCTCAGTTGTGTGTTTTCCGTCCCGACCGAAAACCGCAAGGTGAAACGAGACCCCGCGCTTATATTATTTGTGAGGTGGCAAAAGTACACCGGCTCAGTGCTTCGTTGAAGGACACGCGCTATTTGTGGGGCTCAAGCAAAGTTTTGGGCTAAAGGCTCACTTTTGATTTTTCAAATGGAAACATAGAACACATCATTGGTCAGTGACATAAAAAGAGAAAAAAAAGCTGATCTTAATTTACTTAATTTGGCTTCTATCTCAGCCTTGATGCGCTCACTATCAGCCGATCGGAGTCCTGAATTTTCGGCCTCTTAATTGTCCTCGATTCTAAATTCGGCCGCACATGGCTGGGTTAGATTCTGGCTCCGGCCTCCCCGTGTGGAGTTTAGATGTTCACCCCCCGTGCCTGCGTGAGTTTTCTCCGGGTACTCCGCTTTCCTCCCACATTCTAAAAACATGCATGGCAGGTCAATGGAACACTCGTCCCTCGGTGTGACTGTGAGCACAGACAGTTGTTCTTCTATGTGTGCTCTGTGACTGGCTGGCAAACAATTGAGGGTGTCCCCCGCCTGCTGCCCGAAGACTGCTGGGCTGGGCTCCGGCACGCCTGCGACCCTTGTGAGCATAAGACGATTGGATAATGGATGGATGGATTTGTTCCAGGTTTCATTATGAGCTCCATGAGTGCGATTTATTTCCTGAAACCCCGATTGTGGTTTGTGTTATCTTGGGCACTGACTTGCATTGCATTGCATCAAAACCTGGATGACACAAAATTTCTTGAAATTCAACGAAAAGAAGACATAGGTGAGACAGTCCTTCATGCCTTTGTCACATCCCGGCTCGATTACTGCAATGCCCTTTACTTTGGAGTCAGCCAGTCCTCCATTAAGCGCCTTCAGTTGGTCCAGAAAGCCGCTGCTCGCCTCTTGACTGCTACTCGTAAGAGGGAGCACATAACTCCTACTCTGGCATCCCTTCTTTTCAAGATCCTCTTATTTGTTTTCAAATCTCTGAATAATCTCACGCCACCTTACCTCTCTGAGCTCATCCGCCCTGACACACCTGCCCGGCGCCTCAGGTCTGCGGACCAGACATCATTAGAAGTACCAAGTACGTAGCCCATAGCGCGATGGAACTCGCCTTCTCTCTGATTAGCGCTCCAGTTAGCGCAAATTGTTTTCAAATCTCTAAATGACCTTTTCAAATCTCTAAATTACCTCGCGCCACCTTACCTCGCTGAGCTCATCTGGTCTGCGGACCAGACATTATTAGATGGAGCCTTTTCTGTTGCTTTTCCTTGACCATCCTCAAAACCCTCCTCAAAACTCACTTGTATTCTTTGGCATTCGACTCAGCATGACTTGGATTTGTTCTTGGTTTTACTGTTTGGTGCTTTCTACCGCCTTTATTACCGATTAGTTTTACTGTTTATTGTATATGTTAAATCGCTCCAAGTACAGCACTTTGAGGCAGGGGTGCCCAGAGAGCGGCAACTGTTGACCACGTAGCTCTGCCCCTGCTCTGGGGGGGAAGAAAAAAAAAAGCAGAAGCAGCAGCCTTTCCCCAAAATGGAGTCAAGAGGTGCTAGTGTTTGATCCGGGTGCCAGTGGTGAAGCCAGACGGTGATAAAATGATAAGAGCGGGCTCCGCTTCCTGTCTCGGCAACCTCCACTTCCCGCCATCTCCATCCCAACAGGGATCATTTCCTCCCACCCGCGGGGCGTCTGCCGCCGGCCTCCACGCGGCCTCTCCGTCTGGTCCTGGCTATCGCGGGATGCTTCACCTCGCCGCGATAAGACGGCGGAGAGTTCAATAGCTCCGGAGGGAAAATGATCTCAGTGGCCACAGCCAGCCCACTCCATCTAACTGCTTGACAAGCGGTCGTTACTTCACAGGACTCGGCGCTCCCACCCTCTTTTTGTGAGATGGATGCGGAATATTTTCCAGAAATTTGGGCGTATTTTCCAGTCTGTGAGCGTCTCGAGCGAAAGGACCCCGAGGCCTCCTCATTCATGACTGCGCAGATAGTTTCCATCATTTCAGACAGTACGTTGCCATGTGTTTTTTTTTTTTCACCCCTGGAAACCTTACCTTCACCTCGCCAGTCACCCGTGACTACGTATAGAGGCGAGACAAAATGCAGGGTGGCTACTATGAATGGTGGGAAGTAACAACAGTACATTGTTACTGTACTTAAGTCTATTTTTCAGGTATGCTATTGCGCTGTCCGAAGGTTCATAATTGCCCGAACATGTCAAAAGATGGCGGCAAATGAAACTCTTCAACTCACTTCATGACATCTCAGTGGCACAAGATGGTGGCTAAGCACTCGTTCTGTCCAAATGAAACCACTCAACTCACTTCAACGGAGTTCCTTGACATGTAGATCCCACAATATGGCCACTTAGCATGACTTTTGTTGAAAAGAAAACGCCTCAACTCACTTAAACATAGTTCCTTGGCACCGGACTAGTGATGAAGCACTACTTTGGACCTGTAGTGCTTACCCCTCACGCACGGTAACGTGGTTCCTTGGCAATAAGATGCCACAAGAGGGTGACAAAGCACTACTTTTTGTCCTAATGAAAAGTCTCAACTCACTCCAACAGACAATTCCTTGGAGCTTTTATTGTATGGCCTGGTGTGGGCTCCAATGTATCTTTCCTTGACTTGTCAGTTTGCATTTTAATCGAAGAGCGGAAACAATTTTTGTATAGGTCGACTCAGTATTTGTACATCACCGGGGTATCTGTACTTTGAGCAACCTCGGCCCCGTCTGGACACACGACCCGTCTCTGCTGCCCGTTGTCACTGCGAAGCTCTTTGAACTCGGCAAACGCGCCTCTGCGGCGGCGTGCTGACAGACGAGGCGGTAAGGCGCAGAAATCCGCGCCGTGAGGTCGGCCGAGTTCAACAGACGTGATGGCCTTCGACCCGAGGAAATGGAAGCCCATTTGTCTACGTCAAAGACTGCCGCCGTTCTGTAGCGCAGGGGGACAACAACTCGGCGGTGATTCGTGGAGCACCTCGAAAGTAGAACACAATGCCGGTCACTCCAAATATGTCATTGAAATACCCCTGAAAATGACCGCACAGTCGGATCAACCCTTTCCCAAAGCGTTCCACCGAGTCCACTTCAGCACCCAAACGCCTGCAATCACCACCCACCCGAGGCTTAAAATAGCGCTCCCAATCGCTGTGCCAGCCTTGCTCAGCGCTTGACGCGTACGCGGTGCGCTGATAAACCAACGGCAGCCAAGGTGTGGAGATGTGAATGGTGCTGAGGCTTTAAAGGCAAATAGTTTGTTGGCAGGGTCAGGGGGGGGCTCCAAAGGAAATGTCCGCCAGTGACTTTGACGCTACGGGCTGTCACCTTTCAATGATGCGCGGCAGTCATGATCTCTGCCACTCAAGGAAATGCAGTAAAAGCCCACTTGAATGTGCTGTAGTTTAGCTGCGACGTTTTGGCAAGACCTGCTAGCAGGCTCATAGAAGCCAGTTGCACACAGCTTGCAACTGGCGTTATTGTGACCCAAGCAAAATATTAGCGTAGCATAGCAACTCGGTCAGACTGCATGGAATGTTGAAATGAGATTGTGCGCATGCAATGTTGCTCAGAACCATCGCCAGTGGAGTGTTGCGCATGTTGATGTTTGCCTTACCGAAAGCGTAGAGCAGAGCAGATAGCTTGTCAAAATAAGCACTCTCACTTCCGAAGTGAATGGGGCAGGGTGAGGGGAGGAGGTGCGAGTGTGCCTTGGGGGTTCTTCTCTGAACGGATGTGGTCGGTTTGCTGCTGTTGTTTTGGAAGGGTGGATGCAAAAAAAAAAAAAAATCAATAACAACCCAAAAATGACCGTATCTCCGGTCACGCTGGATGCAAGTCACGGGAGTCTGTTGACGTTTTTACTGCAAATCTCTGCAGGCATGTTGGTTGTTATCAGCGCTCCTCCAACACGCACTCTGTCATTCTCGTCTCCAAATCACACACACTGATATGCGCTCGTTGTCGACAGCTTCTTATCGCTCCCTTGGACCTGGGCCAACATGGCCGACAGGACAAAGCGGCATGGCTTCTTATGTGCATCATCATGTACTGTTTACTTATTTACTGTCAGGATTTTTAAAATCGTTATTGCTTAAATTCTTATTTTCTTCCATGTTTTTCATTTTGGGAGAAAAAAACTATTTTTGAGTCTACACTTTTACGCAGGATTAGAATTTCATTGTTTTTTTAATGTAAATTTAGTTTTTCAATTACAATTATTTGAAGAGATTACATTTCATTAATTTCATAAATTCCCAAGAATATTTTTTTGTTCTTTAGAATTCACTTTTTAGATTTATTTTTGTTAGTTTTGTATTTTTTTAGGTAAGAAAAAATATTATAAAGTAGTAAAAAGTATTATTTTTGATAATAAAAAGTGTTTTTGTTCAAGAGTAAAATTTAGGGGTAATTACCTTTTCGTTAAAATAATTTTGCTGACTCTTAAAAATATTTTTCTTTTAATTCATATTTTTTAAATATTAGAGGAAAAAAGTCAAACTTATTTTTGGGGGGGTTACACATTTGAGGGAAAATTATTTAGGGAATTTTTAAGACATGTTTTTGGGGAAGAATTTATTATTAGGTTTTTTTTTGTACATTTCCTCTCCGCCCAAGAACCTTTACAACATATTTTATTATAAATGTTATAAATGATCTAATTCTCAATAAAAATAAACAATTTCAAGAAACATATTTTTGTTTTTTGTTTTTTTGTTTTTGCTTATACTTCCCAATTTCAAGGTTTATTATGTTATCCTTCATCGAATGTGGTTTACACAAGGGCGCACATGAGCTTTTCAGCCTCATCTCCGCATGTTCTTCTAAGACGCAGGGATTCCGTGCTTTATGGCTCCTCTTCTATTTGGCGCATCAAATAGCAATTCAACTCCAGCTGGCGTCACCGTAACAAATGGCTTTCACTTACAATGTGCGCATTTTCTTCCCAGTTCTTCTGTGGGTGAAAAAAAAGAAAGAGCACAAGCTGTGTTTCCAACTTTTCTTTGTTGCAATTTTTTTTGTATTTACTGTATACCAGCATGAAGTTTTTATGTAGTAGAGCAGCGAGGAGCTTTTACATTTGACCGGCGACGATATTAAGCGAGCGGTGCCACGGAAAGTTCTCCTGAATGCAGTCGCGCTGACGGTTGAAGGCAGCCGTCCGTTTCCTCCCTCGCTGCCTCGCTGCCGCGTTGCCTCGCTTCGTGGCCTCTGTAATTAGGCTCCTGCTGCTCAAGGCCGCATAACCTTTGGCCAATTAGACAGCCACCGCCAGAGCTTTCTCTCCTTCGCCTCGTCACACCCGTCACGCCCTTTCTTTCCTAGGATTGGACCCAAAAATCAGCCCTTGTTTTCACAGGTGGTGAAGGTACTCTGAACAGAACAAAGTTGGAAGTGACGATGTGTTCCCCTGATCTCTTTGAACACGGAAAAGCTGCGCGATTGACACCCGTGCCAAAATAGATTGTACTTGCTTATAGATGTCACAAGATGGTGCCAAATCACTCATTTTGTCGAAGTGAAACTCCTCATCTCACTTCAAAACAGGCCCTTGCCACCAAGATGGTGGTTAAGCACCACTTTTGTCCACGTGCAACGCCTCAATTCACTCCGACATACAAGATGCCACAAAACTGTCAGAGTGAATCTCCTCAATTCACTTCACCGTAGTTCTTTGGCAACAAGGTGTTACAAGATGGTGGCAAAGCACTCCTTTTGTCTACATATAACTTCTCAACTCTTTTTAAAGTACTGTACCCCCTTGACGCCAAGATTTCACGAGATGGCGACAAAGTCCTATTTTTGTCTATGTGAAACACCTCATCTCACTTCAACACAGTTCCTTAACACTCAGACGCCACAGGATGGAGGCAAATAACGTATTTGGTTAAAATTAAACTCCTCAACTCACTTAAATGTAGCTCCTTGTGACCAAGATGCCTCAAGATGATACAAGCATGACTTTTTGCCTAAATGAAGCTACTCAGCTCAGTTCACCATTGTTCCTTGACACTAAGATCTCACAAAATGATGGCAAAGCACAACTTTTATCAAAACGCCTCAACTAACCTTCGACCCAGTTCCTAGACACAAAGAAACTGGTTTGGTTAAAATGAAACTCTTCAGCTAACCTCAACATAGCTCCTTGGCACCACACTGCCACAAGATTGTAGCAAAGCTCCGTTTTTGTCCCAATATCATTTCCTCAACTCACTACAACATAGTTCCTTGGCTCTAAGACCAGTAGTAGTCACTTTTCCGGCTTTTGATAAGAGCCTAACTGAGCAGCCGTCATCCCGAGCGTCGAGACACCACCTGATTCCACGGGTCACAAACCAGCGAGGGACTTTGAGCTTGTCGGACCCCTGAAAAGAAGTGCCTCACCGTCTAATTGTATGTGCCGGATTATAAATGCGCAGCTCAAGTTAATTTGGGAACCGTATCGGGCGTCTGCCCAGTGTTTTGAGCGGTTTTGGACCATTGGCGAGCAGCTGGCTTGTCTGTCGGGGAAATCATGACAGTTTGAGGCCATTCTGGCATTTTCTCTCACTCCTCGCTCCTGCTGAGGTCGGCATTTGAAGCAGCCTACAATTGAGGGCTGCTTTTAGCGGTCGCGTGTGACGTCGGTCGATATTCGCGCGAGTCCTGCCCGTTTGGCTCGAGCCTGGGTGATTATCTAACTTGCACTTTATGTGCACCCCGGCCATCATTTTCTTGTCCCGCTTGTCCCCATTTCACTCAATTAGTTCAAGTCCCTCGATGGGGTTTGGTGTTTGGGTTTCCTTTGGACTTTTGAAATTCACTTAGTTATAATCAGGTTTTATTTTTGGAAAAGGGTTTATTTTAGTTTAGTTTTTACAATTTTTATTTTTTTCCCCATCTGGAGTGTTTGTTGAGTGCAAGAAAAAAAAAAGAATTGTCCAATAAATTAAAATAAACTATTCTGCAATTCACAAAATCGCTCGATTTAAAATGATTGCTAAAAGCTCGTGCGCTATTGAAAAGGGGAAAAGGAAGGACATTTTTGCTATCATCACAGTTGGTTTGAGTGAGTTTGATAAACACTATGTGTGGTGTCGCTTACTTCTCATATTTTTTTGAAACCATTTTCATTTTGATTATGTGTATGAAAATATTTTTCCGTTGTAATTATTTTCCCAGCCAACGAATGAATTTTGATTGTCTCCCCTTATAGCAAATCCTGCGCCATTCCCGTACAAACGCTAGCAAGGTCATCTTCCTGATCACCGACGGCTACTCCAATGGCGGCGATCCTCGCCCCGTGGCGGCGGCTCTGAGGGAGCGCGGCGTGGAAATTTTCACCCTGGGCATCTGGCAGGGCAACATCCGAGAACTGCACGACATGGCCTCTCACCCCAAGGACCAGCACTGCTATCTGCTGCACAACTTTGCCGAATTCGAAGCGCTGGCTCGCCGGGCGCTGCATGAAGGTAAGAGGTCGGGCAAATTAAGCATATGGCAATTTTTTTTCTTTTTTGGTAGAATGGAGCAGAACCATTTCCATCTTTTTTATGACAAATGTTAGGTTGAGCCGAGCAACAAAGAAAAAAAAAAAAATTTTTTTGCCCGATTCAGTCTGGGCAAAACCCTGCGTCAATTTTAATTAAGCAGAGCTGTAACCACTTGGTTAAACTTGTAGTCTAACCAAAATGTAAAAAATAAAAACTTACGTTACTTTGAACGTCAAGTAAGCAATAAAATAACAAATGTACTTTTTCAAGGTGGTGACTTGACACACGTAGGCCTGATGAAGAATGTCCAAACATTTTCAGATGGAAACGGTTGAGGTGTGTTGCGCTTTCAAGTCATGCCAGCAGTCATGAAGAAGGAGAGGGGATTCCCATGGCAGGACGTTTAGCAGATAACAAGCCGTTCTCCGAAAAGACACTTTGAAATGTGCTCGATTCAAAGTGTGTACAGGAAGACAAAATCAAAATAATTACACACTTTGTATTATAAACAAAAGACATCATTCCTTCTTGCAATTCACTAGCGCTAGCTTAATGCTAACAGATAATGCAAAAGGCCATCGATGGGCTGACAAATGGCATCAATGCCCAAGTATAAACGATTAAATCCGAAAGATTCAAAACCCAAAATACTTTTCACATTTTTGGGGGTAGAATTTTGCAGACAAAATGAATTTAATCCATTTGGGGAAACGGCTGAGAAATAACACAATGTGGAAAAACTGTAAATCCCGAGCAGCGACTTGCAGGCTGTCTGCCTGAAGTGGGGAGACGCAGTCGTAAAAGATCAGAGGCAGACTCGGATGAGGCCGTGGGAACCCAGAAAGCGGCCCCAGTCTCGCCGTGTCTCTTGCACGTTTGTCATGAAGTCGGCAAGGAAGCCTCCAAGTGCACTTGGAGGCTTTCAGTCACATGCTTGATCACTTGTCACATGAGTGGGAACGAGACGTCTTGATGTTGGATGGATTTTTAATGCCTCCGACTCGAATTTCCCAAGATCTCCCTACGGGCAGCTACATTCAGGAGGATCTGTCCCGATGCTCATCCTTGTGCGAGGCCGGTCGCGACTGCTGCGACGTGATGGCCAGCTGCAAGTGCGGAACGCACACCGGCCGCTATGACTGCATCTGCGAGAAGGGATACTACGGCAAGGGTCTGCAGCACGAGTGCACGGGTGAGTTATACCGAAATTGGCCCTATTGTGTGTTTGTGTACACTATATGTATATGTATATGTATATGTATATGTATATGTATATGTATATGTATATGTATATGGGCGGCCCGGTGTTCCAGTGGTTAGCGCGTCGACCTCACAGTGCAGAGGTTCGTGGGTTTAATCCGGCCTTCCTGTGTGCATGTTCTCCCCGGTCCTGCGTGGGTTTTTTCTGGGTACTCCGGTTTCCTCCTACATTTAAAAAAAACGCATGGCAGGCTGATTGAACACTCTAAATTGTCCCTAGGTTGTGGGTGTGACCGCGGATTTTTATTTGTCTCTGTGTGCCCTGCGATTGGCTGGCAACCGATTCAGGGTGTCCCCCGCCTACTGTGCGAGGTCACAAGAGATGACACAAGAGAACCAAGTCTGCCAGAAGGATGTCGGAATTAATGATTAAAATACATTTTCTCTAGATAAAAAGTCGCCATCTTCCGCATGTTAAAATCCAAATTTAATGAGGGATCAAAGTCATATTGTGACAAGTGAATTGAAACGCCACAAAAGGCAGCATTAGGAGAATGTCTGCTGAAGGAGCCTCAACCTCATCCCTGTCACAAGTGATCTAGCTGATGAACTTTGTTCGCGCGTTGGCCTCAATCGCGTCAACGCAGCAAAGGAAGGCCATGATGAAGTGCGCGGCGTCCTGACAGAATCCCTCAACCCGCTTGATTTAACGTCGTCTCTTTAAGCCCCATCTTGTGTTTCCGTGGCGTCGTCGGTCGCACTGCAAGTCCACACTGGCAGGTGGTCTCGTTGTCTTTAAAAGTTCATTGCTTTGGGGAGAAACAAGCTCAGGTGCGCGTGTACGTGCACGCGTGTGTGTGTGTGTGCGTGTGTGTGTGATTGCAAACGCAATGACTAACAGATGCACTGGCTCCAGAGTGAGTGATTGAGTAACTGTGGCCTTTAAGAGCTCGCTTTGATACAGTCAGACTCTAAAAGCCAGTGTTTTTTAACGATTATTGAGTGGAGGTCATATATCTTTCAGGAGAAAAATCCCGCGGCACTCCACCAAATCAAAATGTCACCAAAAAAAAATACACACACGACATTAAACCCCATGTATTGGTGGTTCAACGTTCGCAGATTTCACGTGGGCACACAACCTACCAAAGGAAGAGAGATCTTGAGCAGAAAACAAGCTTCTTGCTTGGAGCTTTTCTGTCCGTTCAGTAATCAGCAGTTGAACGTGGGTTGGTTTCACCAAAAATGCCCGTTTCTGACCAAAAAGCAAAGAAAACAGGACATTTTGCTGTGGAAGAGTGAAAAAGCTGCAAAATAATTATTACTTACAGATAGAGTGTACAACGTATCAAACGCACTGACTCACAGCCTGGCTCCACTTGAAAGTGATTCTTTTTACATGTCCTTCGTCATTCACTTCTTTTCTCACAACACCGCCGCACATTTTGCCATCTTGTACGATCTATCACAGCAAATACTCTTTATGCCATACATATACTGTCATTCAATGAATAATAGGCCCGTGTTCTTGCATTGGATACTGTTTTAGTAATTTTAGTAAGCTATGTTTTTTTTTTTTTTACTTTTAAAACTACTACTTTTACTTTAAAACAACTTTTACATGTTTTTTAGTTCACTTGTTTGCTGTTTGCTCTTAAATTGTGTACTTTTAATTATGCAAAGCACATTGAGTTAGCTTGTGTATGAAATTTGAAATTAAACCTGCCCAGGACTTCGGTCTGCCTCAAAATTTTGCCCCTTAAATTTATAATTACACTTAAAAAAAAAAAAGTTATGCAACCCCTGGTATTTGGGCGCACAAATACACCTGACCGGCTTTTAAGTTTGTGGAGATGGAGCCAACGTTTAGCTCAAGTGAGCCCAGCTGAATGAAGCCGAGATGCTGTGTGAGTTCTGGCCACTCTGTGTGTGTCACTGGTCAGCTTTTTAGACAGTCGCAGCAAAACGCTGCTGCCAGAGTCAAGCAGCCTCCTCCGCAGTGCGCGCTCGCGTGTGTGTTTGTACCGTATGTTAGTGGCTTCGGGTGGGTTAGCTGTCTAGACCAGTGGTTCTTCTAGACCTGGCTTCAGTCTCAGGTGTTCGACGGAGCCTCTGCCATGGAGGTTAAGACACACCCAACTCAACACGTCAATTAGTTACGACATGCCCGCTGCATCACATAACATTTCTTGTCCAATCAGTGCTGGAGGAAATATAGTTTGCTCAGTCGTCAACGAGTGACTGCCGTGATAGTACATTGTGTGATTAAAAAAAAAAAGTTTTAATACATGCTAACTATGCCGAGCAAAAAAAAAAAAAAAAAAGTGATGGGAGTCAGCGTCCTATCTGCATGATTTGTCTTGCCAAGTTGAGCAGCACAAAACCGAAGGAACACTTCGTGAATCACATTTTTATGTTTCACTCATGAAGGGTTCCGTGAATGTGCATATAAACTGGTTGGGTTCGATACCTCCAACAAGTTTAAGAACCACTGGTCTAGACTCTGAGGTTTGCCGGGGTTGGTGTTGGTCCCTTTTTCTAAAGCATCAGTGCTGTCAGTGGGGGCTATTATTTTTATTGTGATTATTGGCTGCACAATTTGGTTGGAAGCCCTATCCAAATCCCCACTGTGTAGAGCAGCATTGTTTATCGACCCATCCAAGCCAAGCGAAAGCCCCCCCCACCCAAAAAAAATACATCAGTGGAATTCCAGCAGAGACAAAAGGCAAGGCCTCATTTCGACACAGTTGGCGGACTGTTACAAACGGGGCATTGTCACCTCTTCAACATCTGTGATGGAGAAGACTGGGGAAGTGGTCCAGACCTACAAGGACCGAGAGTCAAATGGGGTCTGTGGCCTCTTGTGGAGCCTGCGGGGAATGACAGCAGCTCTGGACTGTGTGTTCTTGCGGTGTCCTTAAACTCACTCGGTAGCAACTCCTGGAAAGCTGAGCTTGATTTTCCAGACATGGACAACTCTCGGGGGGGTGGTTTCGGCACCGGTTTCATCCATCGAGACGCATTTGGTGGATATTGTATGGATGTCGTTACAGGACGCAGGAAAAAGTCTGAAAGACGCACACCAGAAAATGAACCAGGTGTCTGCCGTTTCGGTGTGAATCAGTTACTCTGGAGCCAATTTCAGTGGACGTGTTTGTCATAACAAGATGCGCGAAAAAGTCAGAAGGATCCGTACGTGAAACAGAACAGGAGGTCAGCCATTTTAGGTTAATGCAGCCATCTTGATGCCAAACGCTGGGAAAAAGAGGCCTAAAAAGTTTGAAGAAAAAAAAAATCAGCCCCTTACACCAGTTTCTTCGAAGAAGAAAAATGTTGCGGGACATGTCTGTCATACACGGATGCACAAAAAAGTCTCAAGGACCCATCTCTAAAATTGAAAAGGAAGTCAGCCATTTTGTTGTGGAGAAGACAAAAAGGAAAAAGGACCGTAGGAGCCCCCCGGACTCCAGTTTCACAGATCGGCACAAAATTTGGTGACTGTGTCTATCATAACAGCATCCACAAAAAACGTCTCACGGAACCATGGATGAAATTGAACGGGGAAGCACCCACCGAGGGGACAAATTCTGTGAAAAAGGTGCCTGGCAAGATCACAATTAGCCCCCCCCCCCCACCCTCCCCAACACCAGTTTCACCCAAGGACATGCAATTTACTGCCCACGAGGTGATTCAAAGTGAACATTTCCAAAATGTCTTGCTCTGGAAAGGCTACCCCCCAGCCCTTCACCGCCCCCACATCCCCAAATTCACTGCTGCCAGCACAAGGATGAAAGTGGTCTTCTGTTTTCAGTAATTTACAGTTGGATGCTGTAATAAGTCAGCCTTCTGCACCTAAGGAGTGGGTCTGTTTTTATAAACAGTAAGGACTCTCTGTTACCTCTCGCCTGTGTAAACCTTAAATTCCCCCCCCCCCCCCCCCCCCCCCCCCACACACACACACACTGGACGGCGTGCCCGTCTCCTTATAGCGTCTTGTTTCTCTGGTGGGGCGGTGAAAACACACAGCACCTCCATGTTTGGCGACTCAACGACTCGTGCTGCCGTTTCTTCTTGTTTCAGCGTCAGGGCTACAAACAGGCCGGAAAACACCACAAACAAGTATGTTTTTATATCAATTAATGAACGGTACCGGTGGCCTTTGCGGACCGACGTTAGCCTATCCATCATGTAAGCTTTACGTGGGACCCAGAGGTCCGGTCCGGTCACCACTCAGAGCTTTTGCTTTTTCCCAGTGTTTATTTACACCGTGGCCCACGCGCACCGTGGGCCTTTTTGTCACTTGTTTCCCAGCACACTGCTGCCTGTAATCAAGCTCACCAGTCTGGAGAGCTGCCCGTGTTTGTACAGTTGTTTTGCGGTTGGCCTCACTCTCCCCGCCGATGCCCAGCGTTCCCGTAGTCTGTAATAAGCGAGTGGGATGTGCACTTTGTCCTTGGGAGGCTGCGAGAGCCATCGTCGCTCTTGCGATGAGCTCGGGATCGCTTGACTTCCTCCTTGAAATTGCCTCTTTGTGTCTGTGGGGGGGTTTGGGGGGGGCTGGTAGAAAATGGCCATTCTCACTGGATCCCGTTCCTTCGTGCAATGGTAAGAGGTCCAACATGTCAAATCACACTCATTGTTGTGTGCCAAGTTGGAGCAAATGTATATACAGGCTGTGTTAACACCAAATAAAACCACCATTTTAGTCTCCACGCCCCCATTACCTTCCATACCCCCCTGTCAGACTCTGGCGTGAATGTGTTCCGCAGGCCAGACTATACACTTTGATTGTCCATTTCCAGTGTCTATTTATGCACATGTTAAGTCTGACTTATGAGTGGAACGTCTCTCTCGCAAGACTCTGGAATTTAGGAGCCGGCTTCATTGAATGTCTGCCGTGAGAGGGCCTTTGACCACAAGCGAGCCCACTGAGCCATGCCAGGGTAGTCCAGAGAGAGGATGAGATGGATCAAAACTTTGGCAAAGGACGAGCCCTGGAATTTGCCCACAATTACTACTTGGACACCCAAAAGGCTGACTTCCTGTTCAATTTCATTGATGGGTCCTTGAGACCACCAAATGTCCACCAAATTCCGTGACGATCGATGACACTGGTGACACACTGGTGTGGAGGGTTTCTAATTCGACACCCTGCTTTTTCATTGAATTTGGCCACGCCATGGCCGCTTCACCACAAAATGGCCGACTCCTTCTTCACTTTCATTCATAGTTCCGTTCTGCAGCCGGGCGTGATTGACATATCCACTAAATGTTATGGTGACTGATGAAACTGCTGTCAGGGGCTTTTTGTAAACTTTCCAGATCCCTTTTTTCATTGCCCCTAGCCAAAAAAAAATGCATGCTTCAAGCCAAAATGGCTGGCTTTCTGTTCAGTTTTAGGCAAGAGTCTGTCAGACTTTTTTGTGTGTCATGACAGACATGTCCACCAAATTTTGTGTAGATTGGTGAAAGTGGTGCCTGGGGCTCATTGTCAACCCCCCCCCCCCCCCACCCATAACATTGCAGGACCTTCTTTCATGGAATTTTGTCTCCAAAATATCCACTTCAAACCAAAATGGCCGACTTCCCATTCATTTTCATTCATTGTTACTTGAGACTTTTTCATGCGTCCTTTGATGACAGATTTGTCGACTGAATTTCGTGGCGATTTTTTTTTCCTCCCCACTTTGCAGGCTCCTTTTTCAGGCCCCAGAATGTCTGCTTTTCTTAAATTCATTTTTCTCACGTACTGCAGGAGAGTCTGGAACATATCCCCTGCAATGATGTGGGATTCACTGCTTGTATCGCTATGTCCACACACGTTGTTCTCACGACCAATAAACATGTCAGGGCACCGAAACAACCCGCAGAAAACCAAACTCGTGACGTTTGATCCGTTCCGTCCTTTGGCCTACTTTGTGGGGAAGCTCAGATGCAGCGGTGACATGGCAGAATTTCGATTTCCCCCATCTGGAACTGGCCGGCTTCGGTTGCAGAATAAAATAAACCAGATGTCGACTTGGACCAGATGTGCAGACGTCTTTCCGTCGGTAACATCAAATTGTGAGATTTGCTGCCTTGCAATTAGATAATTTGTGTCGAAGATAAGAGGTGGGAAGCCGCGTTTGTAATTGCACCGTGTGGATGGCCGTGCGTTTTCTAGCATGTGTTTGTGGATTTTGTGGCAGCCGGCCTGCGAATGTACACCGGGACCTACGGATATGACCCTCCGAGTTGAAACCGCCCTCTCTATGTTGGTCACTGCGGCGCCTCTGGATAAACCTTTCGTCTTCGGCCCAGTCTTTTTTTAGGCCAGTCTAATCGAATCGTTCTCGTGTGATTGTAACGTTGGCTCCTCGCTTATGAGCTGGCCTGCACTTTGTTTGCGTTTTCCTTTTTTTCTCCTCCACTTCCCAGTTCTGCCTCAGAGAATAATTACCTCGCTCCGGCCGTGAAATCTAGCCTAGGTTAGTTTGGGAAGCTGCGGTTGCGTTTCCCTGAGGGCCTCGTACTACAGCAAGTTTCTTTTTAACGGCTTCAACCCCTATGACTTCGAGATTGAAGATTTGGTTTGTTAGCACTCGCAGTAGTCTGTGTTGCCTTTTTTTTTTTTACAATTTCCGCTTGTTTGTTTGGTAACTTAAGTCTCTTAGCTTCATGCTAACATGCAGTGGGAATCTCCATAGATGGGCTAAGCGAAATTAACTTCCCCGAAGTTTGATACTGTCAAACAACTGACAAAACTCAAGTCACATGCGTATATTCTCTGCTCTACTAGCACGACTGGGGTTTGGCTTTGGTTGACTTTGTTGTTGACTCTATGACTTGAATTTAATAAAGCGCCACTTTTTTGAACGAAAGACTGGGAGCCAATCAAAGGAGAAAGTCTTGCTGCTTTCTGCTCATCTGCCCGTTGACGCCCTACTTTCTCTCTAAATAAAGGCCTCGACGTCTGGCTGCTGTGTAATTCCGAGCGCCGCGACGTCCAAACACAATGGATGCAGATTCATTATGTGGCCTGTGGCGTGCTGATACATTTCAAAAGGAAATTCATTCTTTTGTCCTTCATCACTTCCTGCTCATCCCGCCCATCTTGGCCTGATGCCGGCTTGAACAGGCCAGAGAGTCTGCGCTTGCGGAACTGTGCGTGAATTTGTGTGTCTGTTTATGTGTGTGTGTGCTTGTGTGCCTCCATCTGTTGTGTGCACGGTAAGCCAAAACATGCAACCTTTCGGGATTTTGGCCCCAAATGGGTGCTTCAAACCAAAATAGCAGACATCCTGTTCAATTTCAGGCTCGGTTCCATGCGACTCTTTTGTGCGGCATATTAGGACAGACATGTCGACGGAATTTCCAGACTGCTCATGTCGTGGAATTTGGGCCCCAAAATGCCTGCATCAAACCAAAATGGCTGATTTCTTGTTAAATGTCACGCAAGGGTCCTGAGACTTTTTCATGCGTCGTGTTATGACGGACATATTCAACCAATTTCATGTCATTGTGTGAAACTGGTGACAAGGGTTTTTTTTAGCTTTCCAGTTCTACTCTTCCTGTTTGATTTCAAGCATGGGTCTTTGAGACCTTTCCAAGTGTCATCTTATGACAGACATGTCCACGAAATTTGTTGTTTGGTCAAACCGGCATCAGTTGCTAGTTTTTTCTAGGTCTCTTTTTACATGAGAATATGATCCCCAAGTCACTGCTTCAAACCAAAATGGTGGACTTCCTGTTCAGTTTTCGGCATGACTTTTTTGTGTGTCCTGTTATGACAGACATGACCACCCAATTTTGTGTCAATTGATGAACCTAGTGTCAGAGGTTAATATTTTCCAGGTCCCCTTTGTTATCCCTTTACAACCTGAGCCTTGAAATATGAACGTGTCGGCGGCGACACGTGTCACCGTGAAAATTGTCGCCGCCGAAACGCTCTGAAGGGTTAAAGAGCTCGGGCCAAAAAAACTCTGTTTCAAACCAAAATGGCCGACTTCCTGTTCAATTTCAGCTATGGGTCCTTGAGACTATTTCATGCGTTGTCTTACAACAGACATACCCACCGAAATGTGTGTTTTTTTGCTGAACCTAGTGTCGGGGGCTAATATTTTCGCAACTTTTCAGGTCCCTCTTTCTGGAATTTTCTCCCAAAATGGTTGCCTCAACCAAAATGGCTGTCTTCCTGTTCATTTTCAGACGTGGCTGAAATTGTCCACCGAATCGACACTCGGCCTTGTGACTTGACCGCCACTCCATGAGTTGTCATCAAACGGTCGTGTTGCGTCTTTATTCTTCATGCTTGACATCAGCACTCCTGCGAGTTGTAAACGGCTGGAAAGGAAAACACATAATGTGTCTCATTGCTTAAGGCCTACAAATCCCTTCTAATATCCCCTGTGGAGAGTTTTTTTTTCTTCCCCCTTGCATATTTGTCTATCTCGCGATCATGTGTAAGTATGTGCGTGGGTGTGGACGCGCAAAGGTTATGACTGACGATATTAAATAGTCCCAAGAAAATGGGGCGCCTCAGCATCCTGTTTTTAATCTAGTGTGATCCCCAAAGTGATTTAAGACCTGATGGCGTTGCGGACTAGTCTACTATCCACTAGTCCGCTGTCGCAACGGCTCTAGAAACTGACTGGACGGATGCATTTGAAACCTTTCTGAATGTCATAAGCCGCTTTCTTGTGTCTTGTTTGGTGTCTATCTGGGATCTTTTTGAGATTTTTGTTTGTTTTTTTTTTTTTTTTAAAGCATGCCCACCCGGGACCTACAAACCGGAGGGAACACCCGGCGGTTCCAGCACCTGCCTGCCATGCCCGGACCAACAGCACACCTCCCGGCCCGGCAGCACCTCACTAAGCGACTGCATCTGCAAACCGGGCTACCAGCGAGTGGACTTGAGCTGCCAGGGTGATTGCAAGGATCAGTGACACGTTTGTGTCAATTAAAATGTTGACATGAGTTGCTCCACATGGCTCGTGGAAAAAATAAAATAAAATAAAAAAAGTCATTGACCGATTCAAACACTCAAATGTTTGGCTCATTCAGGACATTGGGCAATTTAGTACCTTCCCCAATTGATAATGGTCCCCAAATTCACACTTTAACCAAAATTCAACATTTTGTGCAAAATAAATAAATAAATTCAATTTGACCTCCTTGCATATTTTCCAAAACCAAATTCCCGATTGATTATTTTTACGTTCTAAAAAAGAAATCATGCAGAAATTGAAAAAAATGTACCTGCTCCTTCCCCATTTTGAGTGATTCAAACCATTCCAAGGCGGCCCGGTAGTCCAGTGGTTAGCACGTCGGCTTCACAGTGCAGAGGTACCGGGTTCGATTCCAGCCCTGGCCTCCCTGTGTGGAGTTTGCATGTTCCCGGGCCTGCGTGGGCTACTCCGGTTTCCTCCCACATTCCAAAAACACGCATGGCACGCTGAATGAACACTCAAAATTGTCCCTAAGTCTGAGTGTGGGCGTGCATGGTTGTTTGTCTCTGTGTGCCTTGCGATTGGCTGGCAACCAATTCGGGGTGACCTCCGCCTGCTGCCAGAAGACAGCTGAGATAGGCTCCAACCCAAGTCTTGCATTCGACAGTTGGACATTTTCGCCTTCAATCACTGCTTTTCTTCTTTTTGGTTTGTTCACCCCAGTGGTCCACTGCCCTTCACTGTCTCCCCCGCAAAACGGCTTCTTCATCCAGAACGTATGCAACAACCACTACGACGCGGCCTGCGGCGTCAAATGCCAGCCGGGATTCGACCTCCATGGTACGGGCATCCGGCTGTGCCAGGCGGACGGCACCTGGTCGGGCTCGCCCGCTACCTGTAGACGTAAGTGTAAACTCAATTTGATTATTCAGCGTGTTGCACGATCCCATAGTGACTGAACTGCTTCAGTAAGAAGTTGAAATACACTCAGGATTAGAGTACCTGTTGACATCCATCCGTCCATGCTTTATCCTCACAAGGGTCGCGGGGCTGTTGACAATTTTTTAAAATTTATTTTTGGCCCTTGTGAACATATGTGCGACCCCACTTCTTGTTTTTGAGCAATAAAACATCCAACAATTAAACATTGCACATGAATAGCATCACTTTTCTTTAAAAATAAAGTTTATGTCCCGTATTTCGGATTTACAATTAATTTACAAATCTGAAATTACTCCATACATCTGATTTTAAAAGCATTAAAAAGTTATAAGGAAGCCTAATAAAAGGTGGGGGCATGTCGGTCGCGTGTTGTGTCACGAGCAGCAGACAGGCACCCTCTTTCTTGGAGACCCCCTAAAAAGCTGTGAGGTCCTCTCAAATGACTGAACGGAAGATCATACACACGTATACTATAAATGATCAACCTGCCCGCCGACGTTCCGTATCTTGTGAGTCACATAATTGAAAATGCCGTTTTCCACACGGAAACACTTCCTTTGCCTTGCCTGGCTGATTTCTTGAACTCCCTGACGCGCATCTGGACAAGCATCCCCACCCCTATAACATTCCTTCCTGTTGCTGTCTGCTTCCTCCTTCCTGAGCCCCCTCTTTAATTGGACCCGGCCTATGCCTTCTTCCCCCGGAACATCTGTGGAACAGAACGCGCAAAAAAGTCGTCTTCATCCCTCAGTCGCAACACGATTCATCCATATTGTCAACCCGCTATGAGGTGGCCAATCACAGGGCCCATACAAACAACCATTCGCATTCACACCCATGGATAATAATGTTACCCTGAAAAAAGTATTGCTCATCTTTACCCATTGAAATTTATAGAAATGCCATTAATCAGTTCAACCCCCTCTAAAAAAAGAGTACTTGTACTTTATAAAAAAATAAGGTAATAAAAACATGCATTGAATGTAAAGAATTAAACAGTTTGTGCATTCTAATTTCATGCTGCAATCAAATTCATTGTGCCTCTCCATCTGGTGTAGCCACTTTAGCCACCAGGGACAGTATAATACTGTGCAGTCATGTAGACACAAAGGAAGAAGGATTAACCTCTTCTTCCTCTATTATTGCAAGTGATCGTTAGCATTAAGCTAAGCAGATTTTACTAAAGCGCAGCTATGCTGTTGCTTTCCTCTTTGTTTCATGTTAAGTGTGACAGTAAACTTCAACGGGGAGTGGCATTAAACAGCGTGCACCCTCTTTTTTTTCCTGGACCGATTGCTGGAGATTTGACACACTACATCTTTTTATGATATCATCAAGTAACGGAGGACCCACAGAATTAGCGCCCACAACATCCGCCTGCTGGGATAAAAAAAAACACCAAAAAGAGTTTTGCAATGTGTGCGCAATTGGGTTATATTTGTGTCGCACGTTAATTGTATTGTCGTTGAAATCTGTGTGCAGCACGCTCCTGCCCGCCCCTCGCCAAGCCCCCGCACGGCACACTCAAGTGTAGCAACGGTGGCGCCTCCCTCAGGGCGGAGTGCCAGGTGGACTGCAACCGAGGTCACCGAGTGGAAGGGGATCCCAGGATCACCTGCCTGGCCAATTCCCAGTGGAGTGGACCCCTACCTCGGTGTGTGGGTAAGCCTTCTCCCTCCGGTCAACAAGTCACCATACATTGTGTTGTTAAAAAAAAAAGATAAGGAAATGGCAATGACATTTCACAAACAGATGTTTGCTAGCTAGCTAGCACGATTCCTTTTTAAAAGTAAACAATTGAAGCAGGATTTTGCCAAAACTACAAACCCATTTTCAGCACCGTTTTCGGGACGCCATTTTAGTTTGCTTTGTTAGCTAGTAGGATTGCTGTTCAAAGGAAACAATTTGAGCTGTGTGACGCAAAAACAGTCAAATGAAATTATGCGACATACCTTACAAACCTTAAGCTAAATGGAGCGCTTCTCTCTCATAAGCGCTCCAGTTAGCGTAAGGTTTTTAGCCTTCGAGAGCTAACTATGGCCATCGAGGACTACGAAGCGTTCCGTGGCTGGCTTAAAAGTTCATTGCATGCCAGGAAGTATTTGTTATTGTTAGATTCAGAAGAGGATGGACGTTGCATTACTAAAATGGCTACAACACGGACCTTTGAATGTCAAGCAGCTAAGAGCTCTGATGCTGGAAGAGAGGGTGATCAAAATGAAAGACGGAGCAAGCAAAATAAAAGACATTATCCAAGAAATTGATGTAAGTGAAAGTGAATGCTGATCGTAAATTTCGCAATTTCTTTCCCTTTTTTTCTTTCTACACTGACAATATGAAGTGTCAAATAAGTGTGTGCTCATACTTATGCACTATTGGAATAAAAATAGAGTACACATACGTTTGTGTGTGTGGGTGTGTGTGTGCTTACATCTGAGATCATATTTGCTACAGTGAAAAAACCCCCTGTTGTGAAAAATTTCTTACTGCAAACATGATTTCGTTGTAGAGGAGTTTCACTGTAGCGAGCAGAATGAAAGTGGATGCTCAGTGGGCTTTTTCATAACAGCCGGCTGGTCCGCTTCCTGACCGCGCTCCCCCATGAACACGTCTGAGTGCCGGCTTGTTTGTTTGTCTGTCTCGGCGATTCCGTCGTAAATCCCCAAGCCGGGCTCCGGGTCGTTTTGTTTGCACGCCGCAATAAGACGATGGCCTCAACCTCCCAGAGAAGCCGCCGTTCATGGCTCATAGTTCGAGGTGTAGGCTTGCATCCCAGAAAGGAAAGAAAAGGCTTCCAGTTCTCTCTTGAAAACCACCTTGTTGAACACAACGCTCGGGTTGCCTTCCTTGAATATTTGAGAAGGAAATCTTTCACTTGGATTTCCCCCAAAACAAGTTGTTGAGTGCCTCTATTACTCGCGTAAAGCCTATATTATGTTATCATGTTTTATAAAATCATTTACTCATTGGGGAGTTTCATTGTGATAAAAATAGTGCTTCGCCCCATATTTTTTGGCAATTTGCTTCAAGGAATTATGGCAAAGTGAGTTGAGGGGTTTCATTTAGACTAAAATAGTACTTTGCCACCAACCTTGCTGGTTTCACATATCACTGAATTATATTAAAGTGAGTTGAGGAGTTTGGGTACCTCTAGGTGATTCTTTCACGGCAGGTCTCGGTTTTTATCCATACTTATGAAAAAAAAAATGCTTACAAATCTGCAAACGGTCTGCAATTTAGCGGAAAATGCTGTACTCTCCTTTTTTTAGTAAAAAGAATTCCCCATTTTTCTGTCAAATGTAAAAAACACGCGTTGAAATAAGTTTCAGTGTGACTTTGGTTGGTGATATTTTCAGGCTGAAAGTTCCTCCAAACCTTTTTGTTCCAACTTGAACGTCAACCCGTGTTTGCGTGTGGGCTGCATCTTACTACCTGGCCCTTTCGCTCCCAGAGGCGCGCTGTCCCCCGATTGGGCCCCTGAACAACATCTTGGTGTCGCCCCCCGCCTGCACGAAAAGGCTGGCATCCCCAGGCTCCGCCTGCATGCTCACCTGTCGGCAAGGATATAATCTCCACGGAAACAGAAAGGCGGTATGTCTCGGCTCAGGCAACTGGACCGCCAATGTCCATCGGGCGGTGTGCAAAGGTATTTATTCCATTGCGCATGCCGCGTCCCTGTGATTGGCCCAGCCGTATTCAAGCCGTGAGACTTTTTTTTTTTGTTTTTGCCGCGGTCGTTCAGATGTCGAGCCGCCGTGGGTCGAGTGTCCGGAGAGTATCATCGCGGCGACGGATGACCGACGCAGCACTGCTCACGTGGTCTGGAACGCTCCGGTCGTCCTCGACAACTCCAAAGAGGAGGTTCGATGCCCTGCAGAAACATTGTGGGATGTGAGAAGGCTTTTTGTGGGGAGTTTTTTTTTCTCTTCAAGTATGCTACTCTTCCTCTAGGTGGCAGTGCAGGTGAAACCGGTGTACACACCGCCGCAACTGCTCCCCATCGGAACGGAGACCATCACCTACATTGCGGCAGATCGCTCCGGCAACCAGGCCAACTGTTCTTTCACAGTCACTGTCATTGGTAACCGTGTTTCGCAACCTTTCTGGAGCCACACATCTAACGTTTGAAAATGTTTGCGCTGGGTTTGTGCTCGAAGTCAAGGGAATGGAACTCTGACATTGCCGCCTCGGGTTCAAGGAACTATGTTGAAGGGCGTTGAGGAGTTCCATTTTGAAAAAGTTGTGCTTTGCCAGCACCGTGCTGCATCTTAACTCAGTGAACTATGTTGACGTAATTTGTGGAGTTTCATTTTGACAAAAGCAGTGCTTTGCCGCCATCTTGTTGCATTTTGGAGTCAAATGATTATGTGGAGTGAGCTAACAATTTTCATTTAGACAAAGAAATAGTCCATTGCTGCCATCTTTGGTGTTTTGGAGTCAAGGAACTAGCTCTTATGCGGAGGTGAGTTGAGGAGTTTCCTTTGGACAAAAATAGTGGATTGCCAAAATCTTGGCGTCGAAGAACGATATTGAACTAAATTGAGGCGCTTGAGTTGGACTAGGCTCGTGCTTACTGCCATCTTGTGTTTTACTTGGGCAACAACAGAGCAATGCCGCAATCTTGACGTCAAGGAACTATCAAAGTGAGTGAAGTAGTTTCGTTTCGACAAATGATTTGCTTTGCGACCAATTTGTGGCATCTTGGTATCAAGCAACAATGTTAAAATTAGTTGAGAATTTTGACGGAGACAAACAAATGTGCTTTTCTGTCACTTTGTGACATCTGTAGGCAGTTAGAAAGCCTTTTTTTTTCTTCAATTACTCAGCGGCGTTTCGATATTTGCGGAGTTCATTCTGGCAGCCCAGTGAGCCTAGGAAGTGTAATTATAGGCTTACATTTACAGGAAACGTCCTCTGATCTTTGTCACTCAAGCAACTCATTCATCTCAGCAGGTGCAAAAAAACCCCAAACAATCAAGTTTGAGTTTTTGTCTGTAATCCCAGTAGGCAGGCGGAAAAAAATCCCCGTGAACATTTCCATATGTTACCACGGGAGGTGGAGCCGAGTGTTTATTAATAGGAAACATATGGCGCAAGCCGCCGTCACCTTTGGATTTGTTTACATTTTTTTCATTTCACGTGCCACCGTCCTGCCTAGATACGGAGCCCCCGGTGATTGACAAGTGCAGGTCCCCGCCCACGGTCCAGGCCACGGACGCGGAGACAGCGGTGGTTTGGGAGGAGCCGCAGTTTTCCGATAACTCAGGTATGTCTGGCGACCGCGCTCCGCTGGTTTCTTCTCCTGAGCACTCCTCATGACCGATAAACAAGACCCTTTTCCACTTTTCCATCCGGCGACTGGAAAAAAAAGGGGGCCCCGGCTTGTGTGTGCGTTTTTTTCGGGAGACTGCACGGAAGATGGATTGTCATTGTCTCGAAGAGAGACAAATAATGTTGAAGTTGAGTTTGTCATTCCAATGCCAAAAACAGATGTGAGAACTTGCGCTCGTTCCCTTGATTTTTCACACATGCACAGTGCGCACGTACATGCGTATAGCGTTGTGAACAGCGCGTCAAAGTGACGATTGTCCCTTCTTTATTTATTTATTTATATTTTGGGGAGGGGGGGGAGATGTTTGAATTACTTTCCTTATTATTTATCTTTTCCTTAAATTGTTCTGCATGTATGTAAAATTAAAAAATAAAAAAGGAAACAATCATCATAAAGAATTGGCCAAAAATTGGGGAAAAAAAATTACTCGCCTATTTTCACAGGTTGTAAAAGAGCTAATATCAGCTCGTTAAATTGGACAATTATTCAGTCGGGCCCGAATTGGGAGTATTTCTTTATCAGTGTTTTTTTTTTTCACTAATCTCAATACATTGTTTTAAGTAAATCACAAAGTCTACAAAGTATTTTTACCGCACCTTGCTCTAAATCAGGGGTGTCCAAACTTTTTGCCAAGGGGGCCAGATTTTATGTGGTAAAATGTCGGGGGGCCGACCTTGGCTGACATTCTTTACATTGAACAACAATATTGTTCAACAAATTTTAGTGAGCCAGTCTGTTTCACATTTCCATTTTTATTTTAATTTCAACAATCTTAAGAATTTCTTTTGGTTCATTTGAAACATGTATAGCACATGCAACTGCTTATTCACTTGACTTTTTCTTAAACAGAAGTCTCCTGAGTGCAAATTGATTGATTTGAAACATAAAATGTATCACCATGACTTTTCAATAGTCACAAAACCTTTGACTCGAACAACAGGGAAATGAACAAGCAATACACATAACCACAACTGCAAGGATCATTTGAAATATGACATATCAGTCAATATAAACACGGAGTGATGTCTTGTTAACTCGTGAGTGATGCCCTCTAGTGTCTAAATGCTATTACTCATTTAGTGAATGCTATTACTCATTTAGCCACTAGAGGGAAGCAGTACTCTATGAAACCTGCGGGCCAGACGGCGCTGATTTTATGACAGGGGCCGAGGGCCGGATGAAATTCGACCGCGGGCCGTATTTGGCCCGCGGGCCGGACTTTGGACATGCCTGCTCTAAATCATACCCCCATTTCTCAAAAAAATGCCCCCCACCCTAATCGGAGGAGGTCATACACACATCTGCGATGTTCATCCGCTGCGGACATTTGCACCGTCGGCTTCCTGTCCGCATCCTGTCCGCATCCTGCTGCTCGACATCTGTCCAGCTGCCGTATGTCGCGGTGAGAGATGACAAATGGCATTTCGGCGCCGTGTCATTTATCATCTCGCTCCCCCGTGTGACAAAAGTGGCAAAATTGCTCCTGATTTCGCCCTTTTTCCCCTGTCCTTGTTTACCGAAATTAATTTAGATGAAGTATCTGTACTCTTATTTTACATAGAGTACAGCGTGAGTCATTTGGCCGCTTCTGCTATTTTCAAATGTGGCAGGAAAAAAGTAAAAAGAAAATTTCAGGTCGACACTTAAAATCGAAGACAGTAATCCAAACGTATTACTTTGTCACTTTCCATCACAGTGCACGACAGACACTTTCACTCGACTTTGTCTCAACAAGGCCCTCGGCGACCACCTGTCTGCCCCCCTTGACCCCCCCTTGTAATAACAGGCTGCACGGGCTTCCCACGGAGGCCGCACGGCGTCAGGCCAGCTCCGTTTTCGACGTCAGAGTTTTGTTTTTCCAGGCCCACACCCTGATGCCAGATCTAAATATAGCTGCCAGTCGCCAGACACGCACACATACGATACGTTTTATATTTATTTCGGCTGGAAAGGGAGACCCCCAGACATGTGTCAGCCCAGCTGCTCCCGAAGTGCTCTAACGGGACGGATTCAATCGCCATTCAGGTTTTTCCACCCCTTATTTTTTTTTTTTTTTTTCTGACATACGTAGCCAAAAAAGTTTCAGCCTTTCCACGAGGAACGGGCGGGAACAATCACGCGCATTTCAGTTGTCTGTAGAGGCAAAGCTAATTTTGGTTGTGTGTGTGAGAGGTTTTCAGTCATGGATAAGCAAAAAAAAAAAAAAAAACAATATTGATGTGAGAGCATTTCATTCATGTGTGAGACTTTCTTGTGGTGTAAGTCTCTCAGCGCTGAATGTTTCAATTATATATGCATAAAAATGTAGTGAATGAGGGTGTTTCTGTAGTTTGTGACAGAGCCTTTGTGTGGGGACAAAAAGAATTTCAGTTGTGAGTGTGAGACCATTTCTGTAGTGTATGAGTACAAAACATCAGTAATCCACGTGAGAGCACAGTAATTTCAGTAGTGTATGTGCAAAAAAAACATCCTGCGTTAATGTGAGAGCACTTCATTTGTATGTGAGAGTGTTTTTGCTGTGTCAGTAGTGAGTATGGAATTGTTAGAGTTTTGTTTCTCAATGAAAAAAAATCTGGAATGATGTGACAGTGTTTGAATTGTGTGTGTGTGCGCGTGTGTGTGTGCGTGTGTGTGTGAGTGTCAGTCAGTGCATGCTAGTCATGAGGAGAGCCTTTCAGTAGTGTGTGAGAGTATTTTAAGTTTATGTATGAGCAAAAATAATTTCAATTGTATGAATGAGAATTTTTTTATAGTGACTTAATAGGGGGAATGAGAGACAGAGTGCAGAATAATCCTATAGTGTGTGAGAGTAAAATTTCCAGAAGCCAGAAGACGTGAGACATACAGCTAGTTGTAGCGGTTGCACAAGTGCACACACCCTCTTGTAATTTGAGAAGCGGCTACGTTCAGAATTAACCAATCACACTCAAACTCGATCAATGCCATTCAACACATACCAAGCAAATAAAGTTCAACTGTTCCCAGTGGGCATGTTATGCTGAAGCACCTGCCCCCAATTGTGTCCGCACATGCCTACCCAAGTGTGAGTGAGAGGCTCACACGTGTTGCCATTCCCAGCTTCCAAACTTTTTGCTTCAGAATGCATCTTTATTCATCCATCGATGCCAGTGATGTATCGTGTATCGCGACAAGTTCTCTTCAATGCTTCTTGAATGCATTTTGCCCCGAAAAGTAACCTCAGACTGCCCCCTGCAGGATAACACCTGACCTGATCGTGTTGAAATGTGATTTTTGACTCTGTGTGTTTGTTTGTTTGTTTGTTTTGAAGGTGGTCGTCTGTCGGTGACCAGCAGCCATTCTCCAGGTTCGCTCTTCCCCGTCGGAGAAACCTTGGTCCAGTACACTGCCACTGACGCGGCGGGAAACAGCCGCACTTGCATCCTCACCATCACAGTGCGAGGTAAACGACGATGACATACGCTGCAATCACAGCGGTCCGTGCCTGTGTGTTGCAATTACCATTTATTGATGGGTTTTTTTTTTTTTTTTGGTGTCCAGGCACGACCTGTGAGCAACCGTATGTCCCGATGAACGGAGAGTTCATCTGCCTGGACGAAGAGACGGGCGTCAACTGTACGCTGCAGTGTAAGCAGGGCTACAGTTTCACTCAGGACGCAGTGCACAGCTACTTCTGCGCCCACAACGGGCTGTGGGAGCCTCCCTACTCCCCGGACAGACCCGACTGCTCGGGTTCGTGCAACACGAGACGCTTCGATTGCCCGAAAGCCAACTCCCTGTCGAAAGTTTTCTTTTTTTTGGTTGTTTCCGCCGCCAGTAAACCGAGTGGCTAACAATGGGCTGAAGCCATTCGAGATGCTGTTTAAAGCCTCGCGCTGCGACGACATGGACTTGGTCAAGTCATTCACAGGGGAGTTGAAATCTCATCTGAGACGCATGGTGAGAAGCAGCTCCGTTTGCTTTGTACCGTGTCTAAAATGGACTTTTTTACACGCTTCCTTGCCTTCGTAGCTCCCACACATTTGTAGCGGTGACGATGTCACCTGCAAACTGGAGGTGATGCCACAAGGCAACTGTCTGGAGTACAACTACGACTATGAGAACGGATTCGCCATCGGTACGTTGCCCAAATACTTATCGGACCGACGTTTGCAGCGAGCTTTTGTGGTGGCCACTGGCTTCATCCTTCTTCATGTCTGCCTCAGTACCAGGCGGTTGGGGGCCTCAGGGAGCGCAGGACTACACCTACTCGGAGTCCGGCTTTGCCACAGGCGCCCGCCCGCTCTCCGGGAAACCGCAAAGTCGCCATCGCAGCAAGAGGCACAGAAAGATCCGGGGCCCCACCCGGGACCAGAAAATCCAGATCTTTTTCAACATCACGGGTAGAAACTTTGAGAGTGCCAATGTTCACTTTTTTATCCACGTGAGAGAGTGTCACCATTCAATTCGGTGTTCACGTGGTGTCCGCGTTTACTTTGCGTTAAGCTGAGGTTTCCTTGACTTATTGTGGTCATCTGACTTTGTTGCGTAGAATTTTTCACAGTTGTCCACATAAATTCTTAAAAGACTGCAAAGTAGAATTCAAGTCTTTCATATTCATTCTTCAGACTGATCTTGTTTCTTGTAAACGTTCTCCCAGCAAGCGTCCCTCTCCCGCTGTCGCGGAACGACTCCATCGAGGCGGCCAATCAGAGGAGGCTCCTGCGAACCCTGGAGCTGCTGACCAACCGGCTGAAACGGACGCTGGCCAGGCAGCCGCTGTCCAGTTTCCACGTGTCCTCGGAGATGATCGTTGCGGACGCCAAGTCGCTGGAGAGCAGGAAGGCTTCGCTCTTCTGCAGACCCGGCTCGGTGCTCAAAGGAAGGATGTGCGGTAGGCGGGTCGGAATAACCTCCTCCGTTATTTGCCGTCCACACCCGCGGTGATTGTGCCCGCTTTTTGCAGTGCAATGTCCGGTGGGAACTTATTTCTCTCTGGAATATCATGAATGCGAAAGCTGCTGGATCGGTTCCTACCAGGACCAGGAGGGTCAGCTGGAGTGTAAATCCTGCCCCGGGGGCACGTCCACTGCCTACCTGCACTCTCGCAATGTGGCCGAGTGCAAAGGTTTGCGACGAAATCTCCCTGCTCCCTGAATTCGGTTAAAATTCCGAACTCTGTGTTCAAAATGTGTTTTCAGGGCAGTGCAAGCCTGGCAGTCACTCTCTGAATGGGCTGGAGATATGTGAATCCTGCCCTCTGGGTCACTTCCAACCCGGTTACGGCGCCAGGGACTGTCTGGTCTGTCCTGACGAGACGTCCACTGTCACCCGGGGAGCAGTGCACGAGATGGAGTGTGGAGGTGATGGCCCGCACTCTGAACCTAAGTGGATGTTCCAATACTTGGGGTGGGGGGCATTTTGGTCAATTTAGAAGTGCTCGTTTTACTCCTGTACTTTCGGCAAAGTAAAAAAAAAAAAAAAAAAGTACAGGCACTGAAATACCCTCCTCGACTGTATTTGTCTATTAATGTGACAGAGACTCTCCACGCTTTCCTTTACATAAAAACACACACACACACTTATATATGTATATACATATAAAAATTCCTCGTCTCTATATATACAGTATATATATATATAGATATATATAGACCTATATATATATATATCTATATATATCTCTATATATATAGATATATATATATATACTTTACATAAATATTTTTTTACGTAGTTGGTACACATTATAGTCTTTTATTTTGGTCGATGAGTTCTAAATTCTGCACTCCATGTCCGCTATGCTTGCGCAGTTCCATGTTCATCAGGTCATTTCTCCCGCACCGGTCTGGTTCCCTGCTACCCTTGCCCCAGAGATTACTACCAGCCGGATCACGGGCGCTCTTATTGCCTGTCCTGCCCCTTCTACGGAACCACCACGGTTACCGGGGCAACCACCATCCAGCATTGCTCCAGTAAGAGTTCCAATTCCGCTGGGATATTTACCTCTTTCCACATTCCCTCATCCAGTTCAAAATATTGTCTCCCATTCTACATTTCAACAATTCAAATAATTTCGCAGCATTTCCCTTCAGAATCATCTCTTTGACAATCACATGTCATATCGACAGACATAATTTGTTCTGTTTCATTCACAGGCTTTGGCTCCAGCTTCTTGCCCAAAGAGGAGAGTGTGACTGCCGCTCCACAGGTGGAGGTCATCGAGGACTACCAAGCCAGCAGCCAGGTTGGCCGCATGTTTTTTTTTCTCTCTCTCTCTATTGAGCCAACTGCGCCGTGAGGTGTGCTTCAGTCCGATCTGTTCCAGCAGGTTTTCCACGAGTGTTTCCTGAATCCCTGTCAGAATAAAGGGACATGTGAAGAGGTCGGCGCTGGCTACGTGTGCACGTGCATGCCTGGATTCACAGGTACAAGCAGAGACCGGACCCGTTTAGGCCTGGCCTTCTTGAACTTCAACTCCCTTGTATACTACTAAATGCCTTCGGAGTTAAGACGTACCCCCCCAACCCCCAACAGGTGCCAAGTGTGAGGTCGACGTCGATGAGTGTGACTCGGCTCCATGCCAGAACGGAGGCCTTTGTAAGGACGGCATGGGAGAATTCCAGTGTCAGTGCAAGGCGGGATTTTTAGGTCAGGCATTTTTTGATTTTGTAATACAAAAATTAAAAAAAAAAATCAATCAATGACATTGTCAAAACAAGTGTTCTACAGGAAACAACATATACATTGTTCCACTCGTGCTCTTTTTCTGAGCAGGAATTAAAATTCTGAAGTTGCTGTTTTTTGTTTGTTTTTAGGGTTTTTTTTTTAATAATATGGTGAGTAGGGTTTGAAAAGTTGGTAAAATGGCAGTGCTGACTCTGTTCAAAATTGATGAATTGCACAGCCTGACATGGCAAATTTTGACGCAATTGAAATTCAACTTGACAAATTAAATTTTGTCTCAGGCTCTTTGTGTGAAGCGGAGGTGAACGAATGTCTCTCATCCCCCTGCCTGAATGAAGGCGTGTGCGTGGATGAAGTCAACAGATTCACGTGCAGTTGTGCCGGGGGCTTCACAGGTTAGAAGCATTTCCCGTTTTGAGCAAAAACAAGAGCTATGTGCTACATTTCCTTTTTTATTTTATTTTTATTTTTTTTGCTTTTCCTCGGCCTTCGCTTCCTCAGGACCTCGCTGTGAACTGGAAATCAACGAGTGTCTGTCGGACCCATGTGAGAACGGCGGCGTGTGTGAGGATTTGACGGGCGGTTACGCTTGCAACTGCGCCGTCGGCTTCTCGGGGGACCGCTGCGAGGTCAACGTTGACGAATGTAGCAGCGCCCCCTGTCTTAACGGCGCCACCTGTCTGGATGGGGTGAATGATTTCAGGTGATCCATTCCATTCAATCCCATTCCATTTCATTTGTTTTCTGAATGTCCCAGAGCGTCGTCAGTAGTTTGCAACAGAGATACTATCATTTTCATTTGCTGTTCATCTCCTTGTTCGACAACGGCAAATGCACTGAAACCTAAAGCGGTTTACAGAAGATTAACGTTGAACCAATCATTTTTGTCTACATTTTGTCTACTGTCCACAAGCTCATTGCTAACATAGAATGTCAAACATCTTAGACAGGTGAACCAAAAATGAGCTTTGTTGTGACCGTAATTATAAACCTTAAAATAACTGCTCCTGAACACACATGGTGCAGCAACACATGCAAACCGAGAACTATACTCGCTGCTCTGTGCGAGTCCTCCTGAAAAGGTTCTTCATGTTTAAATTTTACCCCAAAGCTTAATGCAAGTGCACATGTAGCACGGTGTCACGACCGACTCTCACAGTTGTATTTTGGGAACGTGCCTCATCCATGTTGCCGATTCGCAGGTGCGAGTGTGTGGAGGGTTACAGTGGTCCACTTTGCGAGGTGGATGTGGACGAGTGTGACCCCAACCCCTGTGTGAACGGGGCCAGCTGCCTCGATGGTCTCGGGTCCTACACTTGCCGCTGCCTCCCTGGGTTCAACGGAACCAGGTGTGAGACAGGTACTCTAGGACAGATGATGTACAAGTTTTTGGTCGCCATGAGAACGGAATGCCCATTTGAAACCAATATTTGGGATAAAACCGTTTGGTTTCTCTGCCCCCCACCCCCGCCAGAAATGTCTCCCGCCTTCAACCTAGACTTTGAGATGTCGGGTATCCATGGCTACGTACTGATGGATGGAGTGATGCCGGCACTTTCGGAGATCACGTGCACCTTCTGGATGAAGTCATCAGACACCACCAATTATGGCACGCCCATCTCCTACGCCGTCGAGGACAGCGATAACGCCTTTCTTCTCATAGACTACAACGGGTCAGTCATAATTAATCAGACAGTAGTTCTAATCAAAGTTACGTTTGACCGGTGTTCGCGTTCTAAGTGTATCCTTGGAAACACCCCGTTGCAGGTGGGTGCTGTACGTGAACGGGAAGGAACGAATAACCGACTGCCCGGCAGTTAACACCGGCAGCTGGTACCATATCGGGGTCTCCTGGAGGAGCTGGGATGGCGACTGGAGGATCTACATCAACGGCAAGCCCTCAGATGGAGGCAAAGGCCTGTCAGTTGGCAACAGTATCCCAGGTGTAGTGCTAGTTTCTGCCCGCTCACGTCACATGCACAAAGCTTTACTCTCAATGGAAACATCTCACTTCGCCATAATTCCTTGGACCAACTGACTTGCTATCTATTAAGGCGGGGCTTTGGTGCCATCTCGTGACACGGGAGGGGGTATCAGAAGAAAATGCAAAAAATTGTGACTTCTGGGGAAAATAGCGGAGCATAGGCTCCACACACACACAAATTGTCATGTAGTGTTATTGAATCAAGTGACTAATTCACACGCCCCCGAAAAGGGTGATAATGGCCAATAGATGCTACAAAAGGGCGGCAAATCACTATTTTGGTCAAAATGGAGCTCCATAATCCACTACCAAGCTGTTAAACTGATTAATTCACTTCCACATTGCGCCTCGACATCAAAATGCCCTGCAAGCACTCATTTGACCTAAACTAAACGCCTCAACTTACTTCAACGTAGAGCCTCGGGCCTGAGATTTTCAGCAAAGAATTGAGGATAGCCCCCCCCCCCCAAAAAAAAAAAAAATCCACGAATTGGCAAATGTGTGAATGCCGAACCGTGAATACACACGCGCTGGTGCTTACTGGAGAAAAGAATCCAATAATCCATTCATTTTGTCGGATGGTTGTTAACGGCTGAGATTCGACCCTTGTGCTATAGGTGGAGGGGCACTGGTCTTGGGTCAGGACCAAGACCAGAGAGGTGAAGGCTTCAACCCAGTGGAATCCTTTGTTGGCTCCATCAGCCAGCTCAACATCTGGGATCGCGTCCTGACACCCCAACAGGTATGTATTGAATCTCATCACAGTCACGGTTTGTAAAACAACATCCGGGTTGAGGCTGCTGCATTTTAATACGGAGCGTGACGGTAGCACTCGGAGAGCTAAGTGTGCTCTTGTGTAGATTAAGGTCCTCGCGAGCAGCTGCTCCGCCTCCCACGTCACTCACAGAGGGAACGTCCTCGCCTGGCCAGACTTTCTCAATGGAGGTCTGGGCCGCGTCAAAGTCAACCTCAGCAGCATCTTCTGCGCTGGTGAGTGTGCATGGGGTCGGTCGCCGGTCAATCACACGGCAACGGCGATCGGTGTGGCCCAATCGGTGTCTGTCAACAGACTGCCCACCGTTGGAGAACGCTGCGCCCCACCTACACGCCTCCACGGTGGAGGTGAGTCCCGGCGCCCTGGTTCAGCTCTCGTGTGATCCCGGCTTTTACCTGGTGGGGGAGCCAGTTCTGCAGTGCCAAAATCAAGGAGAGTGGAGCCACCCTCTTCCCAGCTGTGAACGTAAATAACAAAGTCTCCTGCTGTTGCAAAGCCTGTTTCCATTCTTTTTAAATGGTGCCGCATTTCAAAAGGATGACCAGTAGCTTATTTACACGATGCTGCATTTTCAGGGTGTCCTGCAGCAATGTTCTGTTCCCCTTCATTAACAGGAGTCTCCTGCGGGCCCCCTCAACTCCCCGAGAACGGACAGTTTCAGGGGGACGACTTCCACGCCGGCGGCTCGGTTGTCTACCAGTGCAAGCCCGGCTTCTACCTGCTGGGAGACGCCAAGGTGCACTGCTCCAACAGCGGCAAGTGGGGAGGAAATCCGCCGGCTTGTCTCGGTAATTCACGCCACATTCTGGTTAATCCGCAAGGTTGGAAGCGCAGTATGTGTTATGTCATCCTTTGTGTGCATTGGAGATGTGGACGAATGCGCCCTGGGATCGGACTGCGACAGTCACGCGAGCTGTCAGAACACTGACGGCTCTTACACGTGCTCCTGCATCCACCCGTACAGTGGCGATGGCAAGAATTGTACAGGTAAAGGCAGCTCGCCAGTTCACCAGATTTTATTGGGGTGCGGGGGAGGGAACTGATCCGTTTTCACAATTCAAATTTTTTAAGGCAGCGCTTTGCCACGTCCTGTGGCATCTCGGTGCCAAGGAACTATGTGGAAGTGCGTTGAGTAGCTTTATTTCTATCAACATGGTGCTTTGTCAACATCTCCTCATGGCCTGTTGGTGCCAAATACCTATGTTGCACTGAGTGGAGGGGATTAATTTTGGGAAAAGTAGTGCTTTATGGCTCATATGAGCCATTTTAGTGTCAAGGAACAATATTGAAGTAAGCTGAGCAACTTTATTTCGATATTAAAAAAAAGTGCTTTTTTTGCGCATTTTGGGGCCAAGCAACAAATGCAGTGCTTTGCTGCCATCCTCTGGCAGCAAGAGGCAACTATAAACCCTTTTGAGAGAATTAATTACATGTAGATGTTCACTCTTCTCAATAATCATCGCGTGGGAACTCTGAACTTGTGTGTAAAAAAAAAATCGGGTGAATGTAGAGTTAGCCATTCCACTCTAGTACATTTGTAAAAGTGGAGTTTCACAAAATGTAAGAATGACTGTTCACGCTTATTGGGGCAGAACCCATCAAGTGCGAGCCACCGGGAGAGCCTGACTTTGGCCACAGAGACGGCACCAACTTCCTGATGGGCAGTCAAGTGGCCTTCCGCTGTGAGAACGGCTACGAATTAATCGGAGCGGCTCAACTGCAGTGCCTGGAGACGGGAAGATGGGACGGCCCTGTTCCCCACTGCAGAGGTGATTAAGCACAGCTTCGCTCCGTTGACTTCCACGTGTTTACAGGCAGATCTGCCACATCCAATATGGCGGACGCCCCGCCATCTTACAGCAACGGGCGCTCAATGAGGCCCGCTCTCTTTGGTTTTGATATCGAGGGTATCGACACTTTTCTAAGAAATGTCCTCTCATGTTTGCACAACAGCCCAATCTTGCCCCCCGCCATCTGTTCCAGAGAATTCTCTCATGACAGGAAGCAACTTCACCTATGGAAGCAAGGTGACTTTCAGGTACCCTTTAGCACCATATCATTTTCCCACCCCAAACAGTGGACCCTTGTGCTCCCATCTTCCATGTGATTCTTCATTCGTCAACTGTATGACAGGAAGCTCATTATTCATGTTAACGACTAGCCTTGGCATGATTTACCGATGTTGACGCGCATGTCTCAACTGTGCTTGCAGCTGTATGAAAGGTTTCCTTCCTCAAATCCCCTACGAGTTCCAGTGTATTTCTAGTCTGAGGTGGAGCGGGACACCACTTGTATGCCATCCGGTGTCCTGCGGGGGACCGCCGATTGTCGGGAACGCCTACTACACCCTTACCACAAACACGTACAAGTCGACTGTCTCGTACTCCTGCGCGGAAGGGTTCAGGTAGGATGAAAATACATGTAGGGTTCAATCCAACAATGCCTCAAGTATTTCAGATTGTACACGGTGTTGACAACTTTGCGTCCACATCCACCCTCGCAAAGTAGACCACTTTTTTTTTTTTAAATAATTTTTGCTGTCGCACCTTGAGTGATGTCATTGCCAGGATTTTCTTTGTGCAAAGACCACAGGGCCCCATAGAAGTGGTTTGTGAAGAGACGGGGGAGTGGAGCCGGCCCTATCCTCGCTGTGTCAGCGTCCTGTGTGGCGACCCCCCAACCATGAGAGACGCCGTGACTCGAGGAGAGAACTATGAGCTGGGGAATAAGGTGCACTATGTCTGCAAAGAAGGGTAAATTAGACCGTTTTTTGCTCAACAAAAACAAATTTAAAAAATATGTGAACACGCCAACATCTTAATTCCCAAGGCTGAAGCCAGCGGAAGCGCCTACTTAAGGCTCCGCAACCACGAGGGGCCTCCGAAAGCAATTAACAGTCAACAGAGTCTGCAATAGTGTTGAGGAAGAGCATAGTCGCGGAAACGTTCAATGTTCACAAATTAAATGTTTGTCTTCAGGGAGCTGAGTTTGATCTTACATCGTTTTAAGAGCTAATTACGCAACTTTCGATTCAGTTTTGTCCCTTTGTTTCAAGTCCCTCTGATCAGTCACGTACGACTGAATTTTCGGACGAAAATTGTGCTTTGCCACCATCTTGTGGCATCTTGGTGTCAAGGAACTATGTTGAAGTAGGTTGAGGAGTCTCATTTTAAACTAAATAGTGCTTTGACACCATCTTGTCGTATCTTGCTACCAAGGAACGCTGATGAAATGAGTTGAGAAGTTTAATTCGGATAAAAGTAGTGCATTGCTCACATCCCTTTTCAATCTTGGTGTCGTGAACTATGTTGAAGTGACTGGAGAAGCTGCATTAAGATAGATGTAATGCTTTGTCCCCATCTTGTGGCGTTTGTATGCAATTATAAACCTTTTTTGGGGGGGCGGGGGGGCAATGACGCTGTCGTCTTTGTAATAGAGAACCCCAAACTGACTTTTAATTGAAAGGCTTGGGCTGTGTCAGATTTCAAATGATCCTCCCCTTGACTGTCTCGGTCTCCTTGACAGCTACACTATGATTGGCTCGGAGACCAGGGAGTGCCTGTCAAGCGGCCAGTGGAGCGACAGCTCGGCCCAGTGCGTGCCACGCTCTTGCGGACCGCCGCCCGCCATCGACCACGCCGAGCCCTACGAGAGCCACCAGCTTTTCGGCGACACCGCCAATTACTACTGCACCGATGGCTACACCGCGGGAAACAACTCCAAGATGGTGTGCAACGCTGAGGGCGCGTGGGCGCCCCCCGATGGAGAGGAGCCCCCTCGCTGCATCGCCAACTTCTGCTTACGTCCGCCGGAACTCCCCCACGCTATTTTGGACTCCCTCGGCAAAGCCAAATACACGAGCGACTCTGAAGTCAGCTACAAGTGCGAGGAGGGCTTTGTGCTAAACACCACGGCGACACTGCGGTGCCTCCTGGGAGGGGAGTGGGACCCTCGACCGTTCGATATCAGCTGCGTGCCCGTGAGGTGCTCCAAACCGGACGGCATCGATCGGGGCTACGTGAGCGGAAGCGATTACAATTTCGGAGCCGTCGTGGCGTACAGCTGCGATAAGGGCTTCCTGATCCGAGGGGAGAAGAGGCGCACCTGCAAAGCCAACGGAGAGTGGGGCGGAGTTTTGCCCACCTGCGTTCCTGTGTCCTGTTCCTCACCACCGCTACTCAAAAATGGCTACATCCAGGTTAGCCACACCAGATTTCATTCAAATATTGTTTCCCGCCCTTCGGTGAGCTCAGGCGCGTACGGTTTCAAAGCTCCTAAAAAAAGATGTTGAATGCTTCATTAACTGTGGTCCGTCACAACACAGAACGATCAACATCACGCATCTAGCATGCGCACAATCATCAACCCGTACTCCATCAATGATGGTCCTCAGTAGTGAAGTGCTTCAACACAAACATGCCGCCTTCCCATGAGCCTTAGCAGCAAGCCTGGTGTTTTAGAGCAGGGGTGTCCAAACTTTTTGCCAAGGGGGCCAGATTTTATGTGGTAAAATGTCGGGGGGCCGACCTTGGCTGACATTCTTTACATTGAACAACAATATTGTTCAACAAATTTTAGTAAGCCAGTCTGTTTCACATTTCCATTTTTATTTTAATTTCAACAATCTTAAGAATTTCTTTTGGTTCATTTGAAACAGGTATATCACATGCAACTGCTTATTCACTTGACTTTTTCTTAAACAGAAGTCTCCTGAGTGCAAATTGATTGATTTGAAACATAAAATGTATCACCATGACTTTTCAATAGTCACAAAACCTTTGACTTGAACAACAGGGAAATGAACAAGCAATACACATATCCACAACTGCAAGGATCATTTGAAATATGACATATCGGTCAATATAAACACGGAGTGATGTCCTGTTAACTCGTGAGTGATGCCCTCTAGTGTCTAAATGCTATTACTCATTTAGTGAATGCTATTACTCATTTAGCCGCTAGAGGGAAGCAGTACTCTATGAAACATCACTCCCCAGTCTACGAGACCTCAGTCAATGCAACACGTGTTCCATTGCGCCCAACCTGCGGGCCAGACGGCACTGATTTTATGACGGGGGCCGAGGGCCGGATGAAACTTGACCGCGGGCCGGACTTTGGACATGCCTGTTTTAGAGTGTTAGCCTAAATAACACATGAGCTCAAAGTGACGTCATACACGGACGGACGGGCAAAGCTGACGACGCACTTCTTTTGCTCCTCCAAAGGTCCGAGGCCGATTCACCTTCAACAGCAAAGTCATCTACGCCTGCAACGCCGGCTACAGACTGCTGGGCCGTCCGGAACGAGTTTGCCAGGCCAACCGCCAGTGGTCCGACAACGATCCGCCCGCCTGCGTACTTTTGACCTGCGACCCCCCTCCCAAAGTTGCGCACGGACAATACAGGGGCTCGGACTACCAGGTGGGTCGGAAAGTGGAGTACTTCTGCGACGAGGGCTACGAGCTCGTGGGCGACGCCATCTGGACCTGCCTCAAGTACGGCCGCTGGGACAAGACGAGGCGTCCGCGCTGCTCGCCCGTGCAGTGTCCGGAGCCGCAGCTGGAGGAGAACCACCTGGTTCTGAAAGGCCTGGACTTTGAAACGGGTACTGTGGAATTATCCTGCGAGGCCGGCTACGTCCTCGAGGGGCCGCAGATCCTCCGCTGTTTGGCCTCCCAGGAGTGGAACGGCACCTTTCCGGTGTGCAAGCGGGTGCTTTGCGGGCCTCCGCCCGACGTGTCGTTCGGCGGTCCTTCCTCAGCTTCCGCCCCTTTTCCCTTCAATTCTGCGGTGACCTACAAATGCGTGGACGGCTTCACGCTGCGAAAAGAAGACTCGGTGTCCTGTCTGTCCAGCGGGAAGTGGAGTCATCCGTACCCAGAATGCATTCCTGTCGAATGTCCTCAGCCCGTGGAGATTTCCAACGGCATCGTTGACGTTCAGGGTCTGATGTACCTCAGCAAGGCGCTCTACAGCTGCAAGACCGGATACCAGTTGGTGGGGAACGCCACCGTTCTGTGCGGGGAGAAGGGACTTTGGATCGGAGGGGTGCCTTCTTGCCGGCCAGTGGAATGCTCGCCGCCCAAAGAGATCGCCAACGGAAAAGCGGCTTTCACCAAACTCCAGTTCGGTCACGGCGTCACCTACTCTTGCCGCCGCGGTTACCGCCTTCAAGGCCCCGAGACTCTCAAGTGCCTGGCGAGTGGAGAATGGAGTGCCGAACCATCTGTTTGCGAGCAGATATCCTGCAGCCCTCCCCAGCCCATTGAAAACGGTTTCGTAGAGGGCCAGGATCACGGTTTCGGGGTCACCATATTCTACAGCTGTTTCCCCGGCTTCCAGCTCATTGGCCAGGACCACCTCACATGCGAGGAGTTTGGCTGGTCGAGTGCCGTTCCCATCTGCGTGCCCTCCGACTGCGGCCTGCCTCCTCACATTGACTTTGGGGACTACGTGAGGGCCACGGAGTCGGGCGGAGGCTCCCCGAGAGACCTGAGCTTCCTCCACGGGACGACCATCGAGTACCGCTGTCACAAAGGTTACGACCTCACCGCCCCCACCAGGTTGGCGTGTCAGGACGACGGAAGCTGGAACGGGACGGCGCCCTCCTGCGTCCCGGCCGAGTGCGTGACGCCCCCGAGCCCCGAGCACGGCCGCGTGAACGTCACGGACACGTCCCGGGGCAGCACGGTCACCTACACCTGCGAGGAAGGCTACGAGCTGGAGGGCGAACCGGTGAGGCAGTGCTTGTCGGGGCAACTGTGGACCGACGACCCCCCCGCCTGTCGTCCCGTTTCCTGCGGGGACCCCGGGCCTGTGGCGAATGGCACAGCCGGCGGAGGTGCCTTTGTTTACGCTCAAGTCCTACACTATACGTGCAATCCCGGCTTTGTCCTCAAGGGGGCCGACAGTATTACTTGTCAGGCCGATGGGAAATGGACCGCACCGAAACCTCGCTGTGAGTCGGTGTCTTGCGGCCCTCCCGCCCTCCCCAGTGGTATCACTTTCAAAGGCCGAGACTTTGTCTACAATGAGGAGATTGAACTCACGTGCGAGCCCGGTTTCCTCCTTCAAGGCAAGTCGGTCAGTGTTTGTCAGGCCGATGGCACCTGGAGTCACGAGGCTCCCACCTGCGTCGCCGCCCACTGCGAGAAGCCCTCGCCGATACCTCACGGGCGAATACTGGGCTCGGATTTTGGCTTCGACGGCGAGGTGACGTATGAATGTGAAGAAGGATACGCTATAAGCGGCGACCCCACGCGTCGGTGTCAGTCCGACGGGCGCTGGGACAAACCGGCGCCGCACTGCCAAACGGTCGGCTGCGATCCGCCCGAGGACATCAGCCACGGCTTTCTCAACGGCTCCACTTTCAACCGCGACGACGTCGTGGAGTACGTCTGCTTTGAAGGTTACGTGGTCGTCGGGGACCCCGTCCTGCGCTGCTCGCCCCAAGGCTTCTGGATCGGCACCGTGCCCCGGTGTCAACCCTGCGTCTGCGCCCTCCCGCTTTTGAAATTCGGCGTCGTGCTGGGACAGGAGCGCGCCTGCGGCGACCGAGTTCACTTCCGCTGCGACGACGGCTACAGGCTGCTCGGTCCGGCTCACGCCGTTTGCGAGAAGGGAGGGGTGTGGAGCCCCGGCGTGCCCGTGTGCGGCCGCGGGAGGTGCACCGTCGCCCCGCCTGCAGTTCCAAACACTGTCCTGCAGGGCGGCAGCGCCGCCTTCCCGGACACCGTCGTGTACAGGTGCCGGCCCGGCTACCAGCCGAGGGGGTCGCCGCACCTCTCCTGCGGGAGAGATGGCAGGTGGGGTGAGCCGAGGATCCGCTGCGAGCCCGTCAGCTGCGGAAAACCGCCTGCCGTTGCCCACGCTCAAGTGGAAGGAGAAGCCTATACCTTCCCAAAGCGCGTCACGTACAGGTAAACTATCAAGTGGCTTTTGAGAGGAGCCTCCGCTTACATTCCAGACCCACCTAGAAAAAAACATTTTCTTTAATATGTATTTTTCCGGGCGGCCCGGTAGTCCAGTGGTTAGCACGTCGGCTTCACAGTGCAGAGGTACCGGGTTCGATTCCAGCTCCGGCCTCCCTGTGTGGAGTTTGCATGTTCTCCCCGGGCCTGCGTGGGTTTTCTCCGGGTGCTCCGGTTTCCTCCCACATTCCAAAAACATGCGTGGCCGGCTGATTGAACACTCTAAATTGTCCCTAGGTGTGAGTGTGGGTGCGAATGGTTGTTCGTCTCTGTGTGCCCTGTGATTGGCTGGCAACCGATTCAGGGTGTCCCCCGCCTACTGCCCGAAGACGGCTGAGATAGGCTCCAGCACCCGCCGCTACCCTAGTGAGGATCAAGCGGCTCGGAAAATGAATGAATGTATTTTTCCACCTCCCGCATGCTTTTAAACACTTTTTCCTTTGCAAATATGACCGTGAAATTTGACACCCGGGTCCGGAACATGCCCTCGACCATCTGCGGGGGTTCTCTGTATTCACGGCCTAATGAAACAGTTTCATTCTGGTTTTCCAGATGTGAGGACGGGTACGAGCTGGCGACACAGACAGCGACTCTCTCCTGCCTCAGCGACGGCACGTGGTCCAAGCACAGCGTCCGCTGCCGACCCGCGCCCTGTCGCCTCCCCGCCAATATCTCCGTCGCCCGCCTGCTGATCGCGGGAAGTGAGCTCACTCCCGTCGGAGGCACGGTGGCCCTCTCCTGCCCCGCCGGGTTCTACCTGCAAGGCTCAGCGCTAGCCGAGTGTCAGGTACGCAACGTTGCACGTCAAAGGCAGAAAGCGGCCCCGCCCCCCGAGAGACCAAACCTCTTTGTTTTTTTTCTGTCGCCTTTTGTAATAAGGTGGGTGGACGCTGGGCTCCGGGCCTGGCGACGGTTTCGTGTGAGCCGGCGGTGTGTGCAAAGCCCCCTCCTCTTTTGAACGGCGTCCGTGAGGGCGACAGCTACAACTACGGAGACGTTGTCCTGTACTCCTGCCTACCTGGCTTTGAGATCAAGGTTTGTGCTCACCAAGAGATTCCTTGAGAGATGCGTCGAGCTGCTCCCCTTTTTCTCCGATGTGAGTCAAAAGCACGACCGACATTTGCAGCCCAAGTTCTCTCGGTGTTCCATGAAATTGTCTCACGTTTACTCCCATATGTCCTGTCTTGGGCGGCCCGGTAGTCCAGTGGTTAGCACGTGGGCTTCACAGTGCAGAGGTACCGGGTTCGATTCCAGCTCCGGCCTCCCTGTGTGGAGTTTGCATGTTCTCCCCGGGCCTGCGTGGGTTTTCTCCGGGTGCTCCGGTTTCCTCCCACATTCCAAAAACATGCGTGGCGGGCTGATTGGACGCTCTAAATTGTCCCTAGGTGTGAGTGTGGGCGTGAATGGTTGTTCGTCTATGTGTGCCTTGCGATTGGCTGGCAACCGATTCAGGGTGTCCGCCGCCTACTGCCCGAAGACGGCTGGGATAGGCTCCAGCACCCCCCGCGACCCTCGTGAGGATCAAGCGGCTCGGAAGATGAATGAATGAATGAATGTCCTGTCTCTTCAGTTCGAAGCATTCTTATTGGCTGCACTGTTGGTGGTCCAATCCTATTTTCAGCCTTGATGTGATGTCCGTTTTAAAAAAAAAAATCTGTCAGAATCAGAAGTGCTGGCCCATGTTGCTGAAACCACGTTTGCGTTGGGTCTGTTTCGTCACCAACAACAGCTCAGCCTTTTTCGGATGGGTTGCTTAAGCAAGTTGGACTATCAAAACATTGCGATCCACAGCGCACATGAATTCATTTAATAACCAGCACAGCACCACCACTTATTGATGTATTTTTTTGGTTAACATATTATTATTAAATAATATATTATTTAATTTTATTATTTTTATTATTACATATTATTAATAGTACTATAGTGTAATATGTAATAATATAGTAATAATATAGTAATATTACATATTATTAAATCAATATTGATTGTACGTGCCGCAGCTGCACGGTGTTAGACTGCACCTTTGCTTTGCATTGCCGGTTTCTGGATTTGCATGGAACGAGTGCCTGGTGAATAATTCACCATTTCTTCTTTCCTCATTCTTCATCCACCGTAACAACTGAGCAGTTTCACTCTTGCTCACCACGCTAATGTTCAAGCCCACCCGCCAGCCAAGAATGCACTTACACAAAGTCATGTGACTTCCCTGCAACGCTCAGAGATGATAAGATACTTCCTTGATAGGAACGTGAGTTTATAATGCCGCATTGATCGACTGAGGACACCGGATTTTGCAACAGGAACTTGATCAATTTCCCCAGTGTGGGACAAATAAAGGATATCTTTATTTGCCGTTCCCATCAAATGAACAACGATCCCGAGGTGGTTAGAGTAAATCCTGCATGTGAAAGTCCCAAATCGAGCAAATCTATAGTTCCCGTGGCAAAAAATAAAATAAAAAATACATAATCAAGTACATACTTGTAGCACGCGGGTGTCAGCTCATGCACAGTTTTGCCCGACCAGTTCACCAATGTTGTCCTACGACATCCGTGCAAGTCGTTGGACCTGAAGATGAATTCCAAATCGGTGCACCAACAGCTTATTAATACCTGTCCTGTGAATTGTTTTTTTTTTTTTTTTCCACAGGGGGACTCTGTCCGGACCTGCCAGGCGGACAGAACTTGGAGTGGCACTCAACCAGCCTGTCTCGGTAAGTCTCTTCAGATGGGCGACAAAGCGGCGCCGCCCGAAGCATCGTTCATGCGGGCGTGCGTCGTCTCCCTAGCACAGTCCTGCGGACCTCCCCCGACGGTCAAGAACGCAACGGTGCGGACGACGGGGGATACGTACTCGCACAATGCCAGCTTTGCGTGCGACGCCGGCCTGCGGCTGGTTGGCCCGGCGACGCTGGTCTGTCTGGCCGACGGCACGTGGAGCCTGCCCGTGCCTTCTTGTGAAGGTAACCGCCAAAACCGCCAATTTTGCATTTGATGCTGGTACGTGGGCACTTCCTGTAGCGCTCGAGCAAGTTTTTTTTTTTTTAACTGTGCAAAAAAAAATCAGCCGCACGATGACTCGGGTCCCACGAAGGTCTGGAGGTACCACTGTTTATTGTAAATGATGCGACCAGACTTGTCATTGAATTTCGGAACTCTATACCACCGATGTCAGAGTTTGGTTCGCATTGCCGGCAGTAAGTCGGAATCGTTTCCAGTGGGGGTGGGACTCCGCCAAGGCTGCCCTTTGTCGCCGATTCTGTTCATAACCTTTATGGACAGAATTTCTAGGCGCAGCCGAAGCGTTGAGGGGGTCCGTTTTGGGGGCCTCAGTATTGCATCCCTGCTTTTTGCAGATGATGTGGTGCTGTTGGCTCCTTCAAACGGGGCTCTACAACTCTCACTGGAGCGTTTCAGAGCCGAGTGTGAAGCGGTTGGGATGAAAATCAGCACCTCCAAATCTGAAACCATGGTCCTCAGTCAGAAAAGGGTGGAGTGCCCCCTCCGGGTCGGGGAGGAGATCTTACCCCAAGTGGAGGAGTTCAAGTATCTTGGGGTCTTGTTCACGAGTGGGGGTAGGAGGGAGCGGGAGATCGACAGGCGGATCGGTGCAGCGTCTGCTGTGATGCGGACGTTGTATCGGTCTGTCGTGTTGAAGAAGGAGCTGAGCCAAAAGGCGAAGCTCTCAATTTACCGGTCGATCTACGTCCCAACCCTCATCTATGGTGACGAGCTATGGGTCGTGACCGAAAGAACGAGATCCCGGATACAAGCGGCCGAAATGAGTTTTCTCCGCAGGGTGTCCGGGCTCTCCCTTAGAGATAAGGTGAGAAGCTCGGTCATCCGGGAGGGGCTCCGAGTCGAGCCGCTTCTCCTCCACATCGAGAGGAGCCAGATGAGGTGGCTTGGGCATCTGATTCGGATGCCTCCTGAGCGCCTCCCCGGTGAGGTGTTCCGGTCATGTCCCACCGGGAGGAGACCCCGAGGAAGACCCAGGACACGCTGGAGAGACTTTGTCACCCGGCTTGCCTGGGAACGACTCGGGATCCCCCGGGGAGAGCTGGAAGAAGTAGCTAGGGAGAGGGAAGTCTGGGCTTCCCTGCTAAAGCTGTTGCCCCCGCGACCCGGCCCCGGATAAGCGGTAGATGATGGATGGATGGATGGATATTTTCACGACTGACAAAATAAAAGCCGATTTTGGACATTTTGTAGATGAGCACAGGCTGCTATCAGGGCGATGACGAGGATCCGATTGTGTCGTTTCAGCCACTCGGGGCTGCGAAGGCCCCAGGCAAATGCCGCACGGCAAGGTTCAAGAACACAACCTGATCACTGGCCGCGCCGTGCAGTTCACCTGCGACATAGGCTACAGCCTGGTGGGAGAAGCCTTGGTGATGTGTATGGGGGGCAACTGGACCTCCGCCTTCCCAACTTGCCAACGTGAGAAAGCAGGGCGGCCCGTGCCCGTTCATTTGCACTCATTGCAACAACAAATGGAAATGAGCTTGCATGTCCCCCCCCGTCCCGCCCCCACAGCCAAAATGTGCCCGTCTCCTCCGGGATGGAAGGACGCCAGGACGGAGGCCCGCAAGTTTTATGTGGGTCAGTCGGTACGGGTGAGCTGCCCTAAAGGCCAGCAAGTTCGAGGGGGCGGCAGCATCACATGCAGGCCCGACCAGACCTGGAGCCCCGTCACCTCCGCGTGTGAGAGTACGTACATCCTTTCGACTTACTTTCGCTTCAAGTCCATCAGTGGGATTAGAGTTTGTGCTAAGATGTGAACTAAATTGTCGACAAATTGAAAAACAATTCGAGCCACTCTAACATGATATGCGGCTTCAACATTTAATTCTGTGTTCCTTCACGTCCAAACGAGAGGGCGACGCTACCGATCCAATTTTGTATAGCCTCCGTGTTTGATCAATTTTGATTGTGATGTTTAACGAACCAATCAAGAAAGCAGTTTAACTTAAATACAAATACAGTGAGCCCCCCTCATACTTGTGCTTTTGCCCAAAATGTTTTAGCTTGGCACTGTCTTACTTTGGCTTCTTGGTGCCAAAGAAGTAAATTGCGACGTTTCATTTAGTGAATCCCCAAACCTTTGAGCTGTGCATGTCTGTTTAAAAAAAAAAAAGGTACATTTTCACCCCCCTTCATTCATTATCATGCTCTTTTTCTCTCTCTTTGAACATTTGATCACATTACATCGTTTTGTTTTTTTGTTACAACTGCCCAAAGGAAAAAAAACACATTGCAACCTTTGGATATTGGTTGTTCAAGGGCTCCAAGTGTATTTTTCGACGTTCTCTTATCTCTGTATTGCGGATTTTCACCTTTGCTTTGATCCCAATCAATTGAGTTGTCATCAAACACCTTCGCTGCGTCTGATTATCTGCTTCCATGGTAACCATTGTCACGTCAGCCTTTGGTCTCTGCTCAAGTGCGGTCGAGCTTGCTTGTGCATGTGACGTGTCACCATTTTCAATTTCCATTTAGGTTCCAAGGAGGTTTACCTCCAGATATGATTTGGAAAACAAAGGATATTCACATCCCCGTGGGGACTCCAAATTGGTTCCACAAAAATCCCTTAAAAAAAAAAACAAAAACCTGTGTACAGATGGTCACGAGGCGGTCTTTAGAAAACATTTCTCAGCTGGGTGAGTAACTGGCGGGCCGTTCCATGTGGGCTGTTGTTCAGGGGTCTCCTGTGGCCCCCCCCTCCATGTGGCCCACGGGTTGGTGCGGGGGGCGGTCTTCCAGTTTGGGGACGTGGCCGCATACTCGTGTTTTGCCGGCTACGCCATGGAGGGCGTCGGAAGGAGCCGCTGTTTGGAGAACGGCAGCTGGACGCCGCCTCCCACATGCAGAGGTAGAGAGCTCCACACGGGGCGCTTGGGGGGGGGGGGGGGGGGGGATTGGGCGCCCCGTCCTGCCCGTTTTTTTTTATGGCCACGTCACGTCCATCTCCCTTTGCTCCTGCTCCCCTTCCAACTTGACGCATGTCTCTGTCCTCTGTCATTTTCTTGGAGCTGCATGTACAGTGAACCCCCCCCCGTTCATCACGGGGCCTGTCTTCCAGACCCACCCGCAATAGGTGAAAATCCAAAATAGAGAGACTGAAAAAAACTTTTGTGGGAGGTGCTTTCATCACTTCCTTGTCTAAATATGTTGAAACTTTGGAAACCCCTGTTTGATTGCGTCTTCTCGCTGTTAAGAAATGGGGAAACGATGCTGCAAAGAGTGCTTTGCTCAAAAGATCTTTATTTGGCACCAGTTGAAACGTACTGTGAACTGACATAAGAAAAAAAAAAAGAATCAAACATTATATATTTTAGCACCAAAAGTTTCATTTCGTCAAACAAATGTCCGTTAGCTCAATGCTAACTTATCATGTGAAATTCCATCAATGGGTTACTCAAATTAGCATAGCTGTTAAAAGGTCATCATAAAACCTCATAATGGAGCCACAAAAAAAAAATTAAAAATCAACAAAATAACCAATAATGTATTCCACGCATTGTGATGAATATTGCGTTTGTGGAATACGAGTTAAGCGGTAAAATCTACCTAAATGTGTCCAACTCGGGGGGCGGCCATTTTGCCATGTGTTGCCGACTGAATGTGACACCACAGTTGCTCAGGTAACAAACAATCACGGCGCATCTGTTTTCTGAAGCTGAGCCTTGGGCAAATGTGATGTCATTGTCGACCGCCCCGAGCAAAAATGGCCGCCTCCTGAGATGGACACACACCCCTGGATTTTACTGCTTAACTTACCCCCTATTCCACAAACACAATATTCACCAGAATGCCGTGTTTAGACTAGCGGGGACGCATAGAGGATATTAATGTAGAGAATATTTTGGGGTTGACTTGGCCTTTTATTGGCACCACCACCAATATTGCAATTTAACTTGCAACAAGCCCCCCCCCCCCCCCCCCCCAAGATTATTTTCTCCTGTATTTGTTGACAAACCCAGGCAGTAAATTAACAATAACCTGTATGGTAATCATATCAGATTTATTCTTCCACGGTGCTACACTGAAGGTGTGCGACTCTAAATTTGGCTCTAAGCAAAAACAAAACACCAATTTGCAATATGGTGAGGGTTCACTGTACTGTAATGTAGGAGTAGGCGTCATTCCTGTCAACATGTCTTTGAAATTTACATTTCGCAAGAATGAATCATTTAGTGAAGCTATGAAAGAGGAAAAACAACATTCTCAACATGTTTTTGTGGCAATAGGACAAAGGCAAGTTGCTTTCACACATGCATTACTTCAACACAGTGTGTGTGTGCCTGTGTGTGTGTCTCAGCTGTGTGTTGGCTGCCCTGCCAGAACGGAGGTATGTGTCAACGGCCCAACACCTGCGCTTGTCCTGAGGGATGGATGGGCCGACTCTGCGAGGAGCGTGAGTAGCCGAGTCATTTGTGACAAGGCCAATTTGGCAAAAGTACTTGCACTGCTAAAAAAAAAGGGAAAAAAAGGATAACAACTCACCAACTATATAAAATAGGGCTTCAAATGCACCAAGTATATCTGTTTAATGAGCCAAAACCCCCAAAATAAATAGTTAAGTACACGTACACAAATACAGTAACAAAGTCTTTCTACATGTGTTGCTTCCTACTAAAGCAACACAATTACAGCACAAATTTGCAAACGTAAGGTGGCTGTAGTGCGTAGTAACTAGAAGTTCATCCCACGTGTGACATAAATGAGACAGCGGGGGAGGGAAATGGCTTAATTTGGAATGTTTCACTTGGGTGTGTCCTCACCTTTGTTGCCACCGCTTACAACACGATTGACTGTGTCGAGTTATTTTGCCTTTAAATGCTATAGAAGAAATGGTGCATATTAAATTGCAGTATCGAGGAAAAAATAAAAGATTCTTTTTCGGCCATGTTGTAAAACAAGATTCCCGCGCCTTTCTCGCTCCTGTAACAGCCATCTGCATCCTGCCGTGTTTGAACGGAGGCCGCTGCGTGGCTCCATACCAGTGCGACTGTCCCACCGGTTGGACGGGCACGCGCTGCCACAGCGGTGAGTGATCGTCGCCTGCAGCTCGCCAACGTTTGCTCTTTTGGATTCATCTCTTGTGCCTTTTTTCCAGCTGTGTGTTCGTCACCTTGTCTGAATGGAGGCAGATGCATCAGGCCAAACAGGTGTCGCTGTAGTCCAGGTTGGAGTGGACACGACTGCTCCAGGTAAGCCCTTTTCAACGTGGACGCCACTCACAAGAAGTGATTAAGCCGGGAACTCTGTATTCCTTTTTATGGATCAAAAATGAAAATCACATTTCACCCAAAGGCCCGTCATCTCAAACTCGATTTTATATATACATGTCTTGTTTTTGGTTGCAGCGTGACCCTAAAATATTTCCCTTTGTCGTCACAGGAAAAGGAGGTCAGGATACTATCACTTCTAAACGTTCCACCCGGCCCCCGTTTGGAGGGGACTTCTTCACAAAGCATCTCCAGCAAAGCAAGAAACAATTTGTAAAATAAAGCTGTATTTTTTCATATAAAGAAACAACAGTATGGAACATATGCTGCTATATTCTTGTAAAAATGGATGTGTTTGTCCAGTGTATGTAATGTTTTGTGTTTTTCTTTTTTTTAATTAAAGCAGAAATGTCTGTTCATGACTGACATGCTTTTGACACATTAATTAGGTGGGTTGGACAGTTCAGGACGACAAGTATGAAGGGTCCCAAGATATCATTTATTCAATCCGCCAGGATGGAAACACCACACGCAGTAAAACATTTCTTAGCAAGTGTTTCAGCGAACCTACGCGCTTGTGAGATCCGCTAACTTTTTCTTTAATGTTTTGTCATTGGCCCCAGAGAAGGAATCTACCTGTAAAAATCCAAAGGAAAAGGACAAATTAGAGAATTGAAAAAAAAACAACAACAGCTTTTGACAAGATGACATCAAAATGTTCTCCTTACCCGACTTCCATTCCTGTAAAAGTGGAATGTGGGCATGCATTGGACACCACATTTGGTGCTCACTTCCTGAAACGCACAAGGGGAATAAGTGAGTCAAGGTGCGTCTATCACCACAGTTGAATCTACAACATTGTTTCACAAAAATTAGCATTGCCCTAAAAAAATAATTAAAATCCATATCTGTCAGGCCTTGAGTAAGATTACATAAGAATTGCTTCCATTACCCAAACATTGATAAAAGGTGGTCTTCAATTGGCCAAAGGTGCATACAGCTCAAATTGGAAATGACGAAAACCTTGACCTTTTCCATTAACGGAGCAACAACGGTTCACAGAAAATGTTGTAGCACTTAAAATGGTTGACATTTCTACATCCACACCATTATCTAAGCAATAGTTGGCATACCTCACACTTATCCACGTCGACTTTAAGGAAAATCACATCCGCGTAAGCCGCGTTATTGGACAATTCCTGTAAGAGAATCAAACGCGTGAGCTTTTGTATTTGCCATCTCTACGCCCAACTTTGAACAGAAGATAGTGCAACTTGATCAAGAATCAGGCAGGCGCCATCATCAACTCACTTCAAAAATTGGGGCCATGGTTTTACAAGGCCCACACCACACAGCTGTGAAGTCCACCACAATGAGCTTGTCTCCACTGTTCTTCAGGTAACCATCAAAGGCTTCCTGGAAACCACAAATGGGGTACAGTTGCAGGATTAACATAGCAGAAAACATTTCTGCTGTGCTTCGAAACTCATTTCACAATATTACCCTGAAAAACAAAATAAAATAGCTAAAAGACTTTGCCTCGAAACGAACTTATTTTGGATTAAACCATTTGTCCCGCTGACCCCGAACGCAGCATGACGTCAGTATGAGGTGACCGCCAGGTTCGATCTCCATTTTGAGGTAATTTGTCATCGTTTTGATGACACCGTCGAATAAACCCAAATACCTGTAGATCAGAAACAAGCACTCGAGCGAGACGAACTTTTAAGTTCAGCTTCGGTGAGTTTTAAGGGGGAAAATAAACCAAGAATGACATTTCAATTACATGTTTGCCAGGATATCGTTGACTAATCAAGTTATTTTAGGGGCGGATTAATAGTACTCGGTTTTCCCGCCTCAACAGGTCAACATTTTCTTGAAATAAAATCTTCCTTTTCACGGGTCCGATACACTCCAAACTACCCTTCATTGTCGTCGTTGACTTGATTGGATTGAGACTCGGCGTGTGTCCGGAAATGTTGGTGTGATGACGCCTGTGTGCCGTGGGATTAGCATTAGCATTACCGGTAGCTTTAGCTCGGCCCCACTGTGCTCGAGTTACTCCAATGCCCCCCCCCTCCCCCACCCGACCGAGTTAGCTCCCCAAGTGTTTTTATTTGAATAATTATCGACCTACTCCGAGCCTTTTATGTAGTTCTAGCCATTACGTTGTGTAATTGCGTCAATTCGAGGTCCGAACTATTCCTTCCGTAGTTACGTGACAGCAAAGTCCACACATTACAGGAACTGTTCCAGAGGGCGGCATCGATGGTGGAGACATGCCAAATACCCTATATTAGTTGAGCAAACGAAAGCGTTCCAAACACATTGAAGAAAAGCTAACTTACCGTGCTTTCAATGCTGACTACAACCATGGCGACGGTTGGTGGGGAAAACGCACCGGGGTTGTGCAAAACACTTGACGCCGAAATGGAAAATGAGTCAGTTTCTGCGCAGGCACCGCGGTTTCCTTGCCACACACTCCTCCCTGCGTCAAGTTCAACACGGCCTCAAGAGGAAATCGTCGTACCTTCCACAATAAAAGTCAAGCTTCGGTAAGTAAAAATAGTTAATTCTAACCCTCCGTCATTGCAGTATACGTACAGTGCATTTTAACCAAGTGTACTGGTTGTCTTTTTTAAGTAGGCTGAGACAACATTGGATTACTTTTTTTTCAATCTATTTTAGTTTTTTTCTCCAAAGATTGGCATTTTGTAAATGAGAGAAAACTATTTTTGGAGTGAAATGAATGTATGTGTGTGTGTGTTTACAACAGAAGCAAAATAATGCATCATGTACTTCAAGTTTTTATCTTTTCACGTCATGTCAACCAAATTCACTCAATAGTATTGCTCTTATATTTTCAGTATTTTTATGAATCATTTGAGTTTTGTGAAAGTCTAACATTTTATTGTGTAGTACAGTATTTAAGAACAAATCACATTTGATTTTCCGGTACGTGAGGGGACGGCTTCACACACATCACTGTTGCCCCCACAACCACAAAACCACTAAGTGGTTCACTTAACGATAGTAACGCATCTTTGGTAACCAGAGGGATGAGATTTTCATCCCAGCCCGTTGAGATTCAAAATCAGGCTTAAATGATGGGGCAACACGACAATGGTCAACTTTAGCATGAAGCCTATAATCGTGATGGTTAGAATCTGTGGTCTATTCTTTTGTTTAACGTTTATTTATCCATCCATCCATTTTCTGATCCTCTTTATCCTTAAAAGGATCGCGGGGCGTGCTGGAGCCTAGCCCAGCCGTCTTTGGGCAGTAGGCTCGGGAGACACTCTGAACTGGTTGCCAGTCTTTATTTATCAAGTAAGAAAACTGAGAAAAGACAGTCGCAGTAAAACAATGATTGCGTGTGTGTTTTAGGATACGTATTGTGTTTGGGCCAAAAATACCTTTTGGATGTATGGACAAAAAAGTTATTGGGTCTCGTCAGACCACTATATAGTTTCTCCCGTGTTGACAATATTTCATGTGTTTTTTTGAATTCTTCCAGCTGCTTTAATGTTTGCATCCTGGCAGCCTATCTGACCATTTTTGTTCTCTTTCCATCAATTTCAAATTTGGGGAGATATCCAGGTGTTTGTAATGTCATGGTTGTGCCATTGGTTCCTACTTCCTGTAGACTGTCTTCATTGTTTTGTTTCCTCTATAGATTATTTTTTAGACTCTTCTTTGAACTGATACCTTTGAACAACAGTGTGATCCCTCCCAATGGTGGAAAAACTTATGAAATGATTTGACTAGGTCTAATTTTTTTCATATAGCAAAAACCTGGCATCTGGACAACAATCTTGGTGTGTAGTAGACTTTTTATTTCCGCTTTAGGTGTGCCAAGCTTGTGACATCATGTATAATTACTGCCAATTGCATCATCGTAGTATTGTGCGAAGGTGGTGAAAACGGACATGTGACTTCTATGTTTTAACATTTTGAAAATATGTCCTGCAAAAAAACAAAAAAAAAGTTGCGTTGTCATTTAGGCGTGTTTCGAAAGTGTCGATCAGTAATCTTCCTGGATTTCACATCAGACTGCCACGATAGCTTTGCCAGTGTTTTCTCCTCGCAGCATGCCCATGAAAGCTGCCGGCATGTTTTCAAAGCCTTTGGTGATGTGCTCGCGGCTCTGCAGTTTACCCTGTGAGACGCAAACAAAAGCCAGTCCTTATTTCCAGGCGAGAAACGCCGGCAGGAAATGGAATGACGACGTGTTTGTCAGCGACAAACCTCTTTCAGCCAGCCCATGAGCCTCCTGAGGGACTCCGGGTGCTTTGACTCCCATCTGCTTTGCATGAAGCCCTCCATCTTGAGCTGCTTGATGATCATGGTCATTTGAGGATAAGGGCCTGTGAGAATGACAAATGCAATTCAATGCTGGAAATGGCACCTGTGCCCTGCGATTGGCTGGCAACCGATTCAGGGTGTCCCCTGCCTACTGCCCGAAGACAGCTGGGATAGGCTCCAGCACCCCCCGCGATCCTAGTGAGGATCAAGCGGTTCGGAAAATGAATGAATGAATGAATGGAAATGGCACCTGAGAACAGGGGTTTATCCACTTTTTTTGTAAAGAATTTTAAAAAGGTTTAAAAAAAATCTTGTTTTCCTTTTCAATGCATTCAGAACGGGAGTCAATTATATTCAATTTTTGATTATTCGTGGGCTGGCCCACTTCTTCTCCTCCACCAAACGTCACAAATCCGTAATTGATTGACCCCCATTCCAAATGCATTGAAAAAAAGAAAAAAAAATGTCACTTTTTTTTCAACCCTACGCTCTCTTGAAAAAACTGAAACAAACCTCTGATAAGGAACTAACTTACTTGTATTCAAAATAATTTTACATGCACATTTTAACTTTTGATTCCCAATAATTTTGTCTGGTAATACAGTATTTGCCATTCATTTTTGTTCTAATAAATAAAAGTAGAAATTGCCATATTTAGAGAATCACAAAATACTACACACATTTTTAACTTTAGCTCATCTATCAATGACCTGGGCTCTAATGTACAATTTAAAACCTAAAGTTTGCCTACCCCCGCCTTAGTTTGTCAGAACCACAATGTCGCCCCCTACTGACAAAAAACTGCAAAGGAGTGACGTGCCACATGCAAAATATTCCGTTTTTCCTCGAATTAAAAAATCAAACCCAAGTCCATTGAAGTTGTGGCAGTGTGTTGAACAAATTAAAAACCGAATGCAATGATTTATAAGGTATTTCATGTTCAAACTGATCAACTTGATTATTTTTCGCAAAAACTCATCCATTTAGAATTTTACGGCTGTAACATGTTCCAAAAAAGCTGGGACAGGGTCATGTTTCCCACTGTGTTACATTACCAACATTTAGAAACTGAAGACACCAATTGTCGAATTCTTGCTCGATGTACAACTTCAGCTGTTCAAGAATCTGGGGTCTCCGTTGTCCTATTTTATGCTTCACATGTTCAATGGGAGACAGGTCTAGACTGCAGGCAGGCCAGTTGAGTACCGGTAGTCTTTTACTCCAATGAACCTACGCTGTTGTAACGTGCGGAATTTGCTTTGGCATCGTCTTGCTGAAATAAGCAGGGGCATCCAGGAAAAAGACGTTGCTTGGATAGCAGCATATGCTTCTCCCAAATTTGGATGTACCTTTCTGCCCAAATGGTGCCTTCACAAATGTGCCATTGGCACGAATACAGCCCCATACTATCACAGGTGCTGGCCTTGAACTTTGCGCCTGTAACAGTCCAGATGATTATTTTATTACCTCTTTGGTCTGGCGGACACGACGTCCACAATTTCCAAAAACAAAGTGAGACGTGGACTCATCAGACCACAGACCACTTTTCCACGTTAGATCAGCCCATCTTCGATGAGCTTGGGCGCAGAGAAGCTGTCGGCATTTCCGTCTGTTGTTGAGAAATAGCTTTTGCTTTTCATAGTACAGTTTGAAGTCGCGCTTATGGATTTACCGTCAAACTGTTTTGAGTGACATTGGGTTTCTCAAGTGTTACGGAGCCCATGTGGTGATGTCCTTGACAACACACACAAACACATACGTCCTTGCTTTGAACACGATTTGGAAATGGTATTCGGATTTGATTCACTTTTAATACAAGGTCCCAACTTCCTGTGAAATTGGGTTTGTACTAGCCGGGCAGTACCTACCTGTCTGAACCTCAGTGTCATTGTACGTGGATATACTTCCACACACGGCTATTCTTCCGAAATCTTTCATCTGTGACATGGCAACGCTCGAGAAAGGGCCTCCAACCTGATGAGGAATCAAAAATAAGTCCAGGAAGGATTTGGAGCGTTCTCATCGGGATTCGCTCACGTTTTCAAAAAAGCAGTCGTATCCGTCGGGAGCGGCCTTCTTCAGAGTCTCCTCCAGGGACGCGACCGTTTTGTAGTTGAAGGCCTCGTCGAAGCCCAGCTCTTTGAGGAAGGCCACCTTGGCATCCGACCCCGCCGAGCCCACCACTCTGCAGCCCTTCATTTTGGCCATCTGCCCCACCACCGAGCCCACCGCCCCCGCTGCCGCATTCACTAGCAGAGTCTCGCCCGATTTCAGCTCCAGGACTTCCTCAATTCCATATAGAGCCGTCAGCCTGGTGACATCGGGGACTTGCGATTGGTAAGAATCCGGGTCACGGCACCAGATGTTATACCGGTCCTTGTGGCTTTACTGCTCGTTAATTACAGAGGACCGTATATCCTCAGTTGAACTATTTCGCATATGCCAGAAAGATCAGAGACATGGCCCAGGAGCCCTTTTTTTTTTTGTTGCTAGATTTTTTAGAAAGTTTGCCCTCGCCATAACAATCTGTATTCTGATACTGCTTTAGCCACGCCCACGTCGGAGCGCAACAATGTGTTGGTACCTTTCTGTGTGTGACTCCACAGTCTTAACCAGTTTCAACAGTTAAGTTGTTAAGTGTACGAAGATGCAGAGCCAGGAGAATAGTCAGTATGTTAAGACTAGATTTCAACTTTTTTTTGTGCAATATGTTACCATAGAATGATTATTGAGGTTTTTTTTCCTTTTCATTGTAATTGGTTTAACATGTTTGAGAACAACTTGACGGTAATAACGTCACAGCATCCTTACCCAGGCATGCCGATGATGCCCAGAGCCAAGGACAAGGAAACGTCCAGAGGCCAGTCGGGCATGACGGGAACGAGGTTGGACCCGTCCGACACGGTGTGCGTTCTCCATCCGTCGCGGCTGACCACGTGGGCCCCAACGGGAAATGATGCGTTGTTGGTCTGGATCACCCTACAGAACAACAAAGGCAGCAGAACTTTGAAGTTCTCTGGAAAAATCAAGTGAGTGACTAATCCAAAACAGTCCAATTCCATCCCAGTGAGTCAGCTTGTTTGTTTCTCGGCGTCGGGTGTCAACCATATGTGCAAGATGTGCTCTCCTCCTCCTCCTTACTTGGCCACTTGAGTTCCGATCATCACATCTCCTTCTTTCATGCGAACGCGGCTAAATGGCCTAGAGACAGGAAGCCATGTTAATACAATTGGCAATGCAGAAGTTCGACTCGCATTATAAAACACTTTAAAAATAGAGCGCAACGATTTAAAAAAAAAAAAAACTCCCCGACCTCCCAAGATTGCAACTGCGATTTAGTATGTGATGATAATTGGACGGTCCGCTTCCCAATTATTAAATGAATCTGTATTACAATAAACTATCAGATTTAGAGATTTTAAAATGACAAAAAGACTCAAATTGAAATTTAACCAGTTAAGAAATGAGCTTCAGCATTTTGCACCAACTTAATACTTTTCAGAGAGGACGAGCTGACTTATTTTCACCCACCTCATGTAAGGATCAACACTTAGAAACAACGCCTCCAAAAGCACCTCTGAAACAAAGGACAACGGCATCAATAAGACGTCAACGCGGCAAATGTCCATAAAAAAAAAAGGTCGAACCTCCAGCTTTAGGCTCAGGGAGCTCCTCCTCTTTGAGCTGGAAGTCGCTTTCCTTGGGGAAGCCATTGAAATGTTTGGCCAGAATCCATGTTTGAGCTCGAACCATGGTTTGACGTTTTGGTCGGCACCTTGGAGGAAGACCGGGTGGACCCTTAGTAGTGTTAACGAACATCTTATAACGTCATGCCAAAAATAGGATGGAACGGCACATTTCTTAAACTGCATTGAAACATTAAAATGTTTTATTCAATTCGGTATTTGGTTTATTTGAGGATTATTATTATTATTATTTTTTTGTTCGGCCGGTGCTCACGTAAAATAATTTTACATTTTTATTCAATTAACTGTCTAATTATAATTAAATTAGTTTTATGGAAGTTTTGAAAATATATCATTTTATTAAGATAAACAATTTTCATGAAACAGAAAAATTAGAAAACAGACAATGTTGGTTTTCATTGTATTAAAGAAATAAATTTAACCTTTATTAATCCCACTCTGGGGACATTTGCAACTGATTATACAAAAAAATTGTCATATTGAAGAATTATTTTTATTTTACTATAACAGCGATTTTAGAAACACTTTTAAACTTGTATTGTCCGTTGAAACGTGCCATGTGGCTCAAGGGAACAAAAATCTGCACACCCGTAGGTTAAATTCATGCAATGTACTTCATATCCAATATTTGACCAAATGTTCTACAATCTGGAATGCACTGTTGCTTAATTAGTTTCAGATGGATTCTAAAAATAAGAACCACCATGTGAAGGATGATTAGCGGGTGCCTTTCAAGCTGTAGAAAATGCGATTGAGCAGGTTGCTCATTAAATTACGCCAAAAAGTCATAAAGGAGCGAAACCTTTGAGAGTAGCTTTTTTCCTTACCAGTTATTGTCAGTTGTAACGGGAGGTCAGCGGGAACTCTGAATTTGGGAGTGTGGCAATTTCTATCTGAGGAAGTGGGAGGAAGGGAGCGAAACATGGGAGGAAAATACTTTTTGAGGTCGTAACGCAATTGGTCGAGCAGTATGGTTGCGTCATCCCATTGACGACGTCCCCTGTTGATGACGTATGAGTTTAGGCGCGCGTTTCAAGAGGCTACTTGCTAACCTCCGTCCGTGACCCAAATTGTGAGTAGTGTTTGACTGACATTTAACGCTTGTCACGGGAAAAACGGCGTGCCTTCGACGTTACCGCCGGGAGCATTGACTGTTGCTTGCTGTATTACAGTGTCATCACGTCTTGCTTGTTTTTACTGAACCGGCACCTCTTGTGTCTATTCGAAATCGCTTGCGCGGTGTTTGCCAGTGGTCTGTACACGTTGACACTTTTGGACCAACCAAAATAAGACGGCTTCAGCTAGATGAGAACTGACGTGTCGCATGGAATTAACGAGGCTTGTAACATCCTATTTTCTCAGGAACCTCTCATCCAGCTGTGGAACAACAGCACAAGCGCCATGTTAAACGGTGGGCAGTTTGTGGAGGCCATGGCTCGACTGGGCTATTCCGCCGCATCTTCCCTGGAAGCCTCGGACTTCGACTGGCTTTTTAATAGTTCCCAGGAAAACCTCCGTTTGTTGTGTTTTGTCTGTCGAAGCCTGAACCGGAGCAATGTTTTGACCACAGAGGAAGTCCTGGCTTATCAGGAGCTCCAGAAGTCTGGCACGCCCATCCTGGACGAAGCAGCCTTGGTCAAGGTCCTTAAAACCATCGGACCATCCCAAGAGAGCAGTGCAGCTGAGGATGGTGTGACTGTAGAAAATTTAGAAGCAGAGCTCCAGGCACTGATGAAGGAGAAGGCACGGAAGCGGCAGCACTGCAAGAGGCTGCAGGCTTTGGCTGCTTCTCGCGCAGACGTCCACCCCCGACTCGTCGCCGAATTGGAGAGCGCTGCGTCCCAGCTAACGGAGGCTAACGCTTTTCTCGCAGGCGAGAACGCCAATACTAATGCTGAGCTCCAAGTTCTCGTGGGCAAGGTGGGCGAGCTGGCATCACACCTCTCCGTTCAGCCGGAAGCCGTGCACTCCTCTGCCGGCAGAAAGCACAAGCCTCTTCTTTCTCAGCTCTCTCTGAATCTGTATCTGAGCCAAGAGGAGCTGAACACTAAAACGCTCTCCGCTTTCACTCGGAAGCACTTCTTTACGGACCTTGTTGAGACCTCTTGCTCAGAACGCTTCCAGTTGTTGGACCTCAGCTCTCGGGAAGGCAAAGAGGAAGAAGAGAATGAGGAAAAGAACGAGGTGGACCAACTGGCCAGACTTCGGCTTGCGCACATTATGGCTCAGCACCAGCTGATGCGAGCTGCCGCAGATGAGAAAAGTGTCAAGGCCGGGCTTGACTGGCTTTCTGAGAAGTCCTCCGGTGTCAAGGTAAACGCAGAACACCACGACAAGAAGGTTTTGGACAATTCAGTGCATCGGGATTACCTCTTTTGTTGACCTTTTTACCCCACCAGAGCATTGCTGACTCGGCCTCACTTCACACGCGCGAGGCGGCCTCTAGGAAGGAATTGCAAGCCGTGGAGGCGGAGATCGAAGCTCTTCTCCATGGACCCGTGCCCCTCGACGTTTGGGAAGCCACCAGGCTGCTCTATGGGCCGGTAGTAAAGAGAGTTCTGGCCCTGCAACTGGCCAGGCAGGACTATCTCACGACCAAACTGGATGAGGTTTGTTCACACGATTGACCTCATGTGTTTGAAATATGTATTCTGAAAAAGTACGAGAGGAAATACCAAACATTAACATGAAGGATGCTGGCATATATGTTGCAGTTTCGTGACCCATCAATGGAAGTATTACTCCTTTCCTACAAGCCATTTTCTAATTCTTTTGACTCAGTGATGCATGGGCTCATTTTAAAAAACGCATATCTCCCAACCATTTCTTTATCTTTAGTTACAGAACAATGTACCACTGACAATATCAAGAAGAAATAGAAACAATAAAATTGATATCTACTTTTCCCACCAGGTACGTGATAACCTCCTCCGCCAGAAGGCCTCCTTCGATATCCTCCACTTGGCTCAGCAGATTGAGTTGAGGAAGTGGGGAGTGTGCCTGAACCACCTCACGAACGTCAACACCAGGCTTGTCAAGGAACGCAAAGTCACGTCCCTCAGATTTGAGGCTCTGGCACATCCCGAGTTGGCATTAAACATGAGGCCCAACCCGATCATCACCAACATGGATGCCGCATTCCGCAGGTAAGAGTCCAAATCCATTCACGTGGGATGCAACTCATATCTCCGTTAACTAGCATCGCTTCCACACCATCGATATTGACGCCATTTTAAACGTTCCTGTTAGCCTTTGCGGGCATTCGGCTATTTCAAGCTTTACATGTTGCAGAGGTGTTGCACGGTGGACATGCAACAATCAGCAGGATTATAAAAATCTTGTCCTGTCTGGGTCACAGCTCTATATTATTTATTATTTGTAATTGAATTAGGTTTTAATTTAAGGTTTTAATCATAATCTTTATAATTGTCTATAGTTGCCACAAGATGACAGCAAAGCACCATTTTTGTATAAATAAAACTTTTCAATGCCATCATACCGGAACGCCCAGATTTGTTGGCAAAGCTCCATGTTTCGCCAAATAATATTCCTCGGCTACCTTGGGCTCCACGGTCGTCTGCCTGAAGAACACATTTACAGAAGTGCTTCTGTAATTTTATCAAACTCACCGTGACGCGGCACGACAACACTTGTTTTCTCACTTGTTCCTCCACGCTTTTCCTCCAGACTCCTGCAGATCCTCGACCAGGATTCCTCCCAAGGGAGAGAAGAGCCTTTTCAGACATATGAGGCACTGGACCAGGCTGCTCACGGCCTGGCCAGCAACCTCCAGGCGTCCCGTGCAGCGCTGGCAGCGGCCTACAGGGACCAGTACTTCAGGATGGCTCAACTCCAAGGCCACTGTGAGGTCCTTCACGGGGCCGTGTCCACAGAGTTCCAGGAGCTGGTCTTAAGGCCACAGGTATGTCCTGCAGCCAGTGCTGACCAGGAGCTGCTGTGTCCCAATGCACAGGTGGGTTGGTTTCATTTTATGTCACGTACGATCTCCTCGCTGACAAAAAGCAATACTTTTACGAGGAAATCCCTAACGTGAGTTTGATTGATAACTAACTCTTGGTGTGGGAAGCTGGTGGCACAATACATTTCTTCTTTTAAGCCTCTGTCTGTCACTGTCTGTCCCCAAAAGTATGACCAGTCGAACCACAAGAAGGGTACGAACATACCGATCCCCCACCCCTGCCAAATATCTAAATGTTATAGTGTCAAAAACCCCACACTTGGAAAGGGGGAAAACAAAATCCCCGTGTCTGTGTGCGCTTACTGCTTTTACGGCGTGTAGTGTACTGACCTGTGAGAGTACCACCGGGGATCTGGACTGCTGTTGACCACACGATTTGTAGTCTTAAATCCTGCGTCATGACTAATGAAAGACGATTGTCAGAGAAAGATGTTTTCTGAGCAGATGAGGTGGGGGCGGCGGGCACTCTTCTAACGTTCTATAGTCACTCAGGAGAATGGTTCAGAGCCATCCAACAATCAGACTTGTTCTGACTTGAATCAATTTAGACCTGATTATCAGTATGTGTGTACTCCATTTACCATTGAACTATTTTTCAAGATAAGATAAGATATCCTTTATTTGTCCCACAATGGGGAAATTTACAGCCTCCAGCAGCAAGAATGTATGTAGAAAGAAGAAGAGAAAAAAAAAAAACAACAACAAACATCTTTCAATTAAATACAATATGAACACAAATGGATAAATCGCAGTACTATTTACAATTTACCTTCACATCATTTAATTATTATTATTATTATGATTGTTATTTTTTATTCATCAGCCTGACAGCAGTCGGTAGGGACGAGCGTCGGTATCTCTCCTTCTTGCAGCGCGGGTGTAACAGTCTCTGGCTGAAGGAGCTACCAAGTGCTGTCAGGGCGGGCTGGAGGGGGTGGGAGGGACTGGCCATCATAGCTTTTAGCTTAGTTAGCATCCTTCTGTTGTCCACCTCCTCCAGAGTGTCAAGGGAGCAACCCAGGACAAGCAGATCTGACAAGAAAAATCACTCCTAACACACAACTAACCCGCAGGATAATCACTCAGGAAAATCTTTGAGACATCTGACAATGAGCCTTGGCTGACCTTGATCTCAAGGGAGGCCAAATCGGGCCCAATTGTGTGTATTGCAGCTTTGGGGTTTGGAGCCTTTAAAGCTGACCTATGAACTCTGATTGTGTAACGCATTTCCCATCCTCTGTCCGCAGGAGTTGATGGAAAAACTCAAAGAAGCCGAATTGTTGCTTCAGCGTTTCCAAAAAGCCATCCAAGAAATCACAGGCATAGTCAAGACGAAGCGCTCCCAGCTGGAACACAATTCCCTCCTCAGACGCGAGAGGGAACTCTACGTCTGCTTCCACTTGGATGTCGGTCTTCTGCAGAAAGTGGTTGAGAAACTGGAGCGCCGAGTGAACCTGACGACAGAACGGCCATAGCGTTGTCTCGTGGAATGAACACATGACCACCGTAAAGGCTGAGCTCAACCGTTCTGCTTTTTCTGGGGGAAAATAAGTTCTGTTAAGATGACAACCGACCTTGTTTGAGTGTGACTGCTTCCGTTTTAAAAATGTCTTCTGCACCTGTTCCGTGTTGGGCGAATTGGTAATAAAGCACCTTGTATTTCATTGATAGGCTGAAATCTTTTATTAGTTATTCCATCCACCCATTCTCTGAGCCGTTTATCCTCACTAGCTAAACATGCTCTGTGTGTGTGTGTGTGTGTGTGTATGTGTGTATATGTATATATATATATATATATATATATATATTTTTTTTGCTAAGGAGTAATAGACACCAACTTGAAGTGACAAATTGTTTGTGTTTTCAGCATATAACCAATAAAGATGGCTGTGAATTTTGTTGTAGATTATAAAAAAAAAGACAACAAATTGTGCAGTCAAGATGGAGAAATGCAGCACTGGACTTCTTTCCATTGAAGAGCAGGAGTTCCAGGATACTCTGCCAGAAATCAACCAAAGTCAGAGTAAGATGCGAAGATAAACAAGCTGGTTATGCAATACCACCATCCCCCATTTACAGTAATTGCAGTTTCCCTACCTGTGCTGCATCACGTTTTTTTGTTTATTTATTTTTGCACGGCGATAGACTGGTTAGCACGTCTGCTTCACAATGCAGAGTTCGTGGGTTTGAATCCGGCCCGGCCTTCCTGTATAGAGTTTGCATGTTATCCCGGGCCTGTGTGGGTTTTCTCCAGGTACTCCAATTTCCTCCCACATTCCAAAAACATGCACGGTAGGCTAATTGAACACTCTTAATTGTCCCACAGTGTCAATGGTTGTTTGTCAATGCGTGCCCTGCGATTGGCTTGCGACCAGTACAGGGTGTACTGCCCGAAGACAGCTAGGGTAGACTCCAGTGCGCGCGCCCATGACCCTCGTGCTGGGCAAATACTTTTTCGCACAGGGCAAGGTAGCTTTGAATATTTTTTTTTCCCGAATAAATGAAATCACCATTTAAAAACACATTTTATGTTTACCCGAGTCATCTTTGTCAGCTATTCGCATTTGTTTGATGATCTGAAACGTTAAAGTGGGGATATTGTGCAAAAAAGTCCGAATTTGAGAAGAGCGCAAAATCATTGTCACTCGTACACTGCTGCAATTCTGAAGATAGATCCAAAGTAAAATGACTTCATTTCTGATTTTCGTTTATTGCTCTTTGCGCTTTTCTGTCTTTGGAGAAATACCAGTGGCGATGAATCCCAGCGACCAATTGGAGGCCGGTGTTTCCATCAATTGGAAGAAGACGGTGGGGGAAAGGATGGTTGCACAATGGTAAATGACGAATGACAAACGTCTTTGTGTCAAAAAGACAGTGGTAAAAAAAAATTGTCATTGTCATTGTCTCCCAGCAGTGCAAGTGGGCCACAGTTCCTCAGCAGCCATCCTTCTTCAGAGGATGACGGCTGCCATGTTGAGGTCCATCGGACGCTATCCGATACAGCGATGGATTCAGCGGCTGCGGAGGCTGATTTCGGATTCACGTGGCTGGATGAAACCTCCAAAGAGTACTCTCCGATTGTGACATGGCCAACTGACCAACGGGAAGATGATGACTTCCATGAGGCTCCCCCGAGTACAAACATGCTTATGGGAGAGAACGATCCTATGTGGTGTGGCGCAATCGTCAGGAGTCCTCCTCCTACGGTTGAGGGCTGTGCTACTTTCAGCTTGCCCACCAAGGAGGACATTGCCAGCAAGGCCAGTCACACTATAATGAATTGTGGGAAACCTTCAGCGGGAATGAAGATAGATTGCTTTGCGGATAGCGTCGTCAAAGATCTTTTTGAGGACTTGACCTGGACAAATTATGCCTGGGAAGATGCTGAGAAAACCCCCACCCACTTGCCTCTCAAAACTGACTTGGATCTGAGGATGTATCCAGAGAGTGCATATAAGCCAAAGGAAGAGACCGACTTTGAGCATAGTTTGAAGATGAGAGATGCGCAACCTGATTGCGACAGTTCCAAAACCAACGTCGTATTCCCCAAGAGAAAACCACTGATGGACCACTCCAACTTGTTGGAGACACAATCCCATACCGATACAGGTAAGCGCGAGTAGCCACATATGCAGTAAATCTGCATATCGACAGACATGCTCTCTCTCTTTCAGTGAAGCCACGGAGAAAACGCCGCGCAAGAAGCATATTGCTGAAGAGAATCAAAGTAAGTGCCAACTCGGAACTGAACAGCGTTACGGAAACACGTGGACTCCAAAGATGAGATTCAAAATGGTTGCTTTGAAATGGATTCGGGTTTTTCTTTCCCTAATGCACACAGAAGTCAATGCAATATAAGTAGTGAGTTTTTAAGATAGCAGGCGCTAGGACCAAGCAAATGTACTAAAGTAGCAGTGCAGACACTCGTTTGAAAAGACTCTGGGAACAGTGCGAGTACTCAGTTAACTCCTTCACAAGTCACCAGGTGAGTCCTGTGCTAACAGCATGTTTTTTTTTCTGATTATTCAGGGCCAGAATACCTCCGCCTTGAAGCGACAATCAGAAAAATTTCCACCGATGAAGCTACGCCATTCCTCTCGAAAGAAGCCCAACCATCCATCATCAGCCCCCAAACCAGCTACTCGCACTCAAAGGGCGAAACAAGACCGGATGCTCTGGCAGGACGCCCGGCAAAGGGAGAGCGCCTGCGCCTCCACCAGCGCCTCCAAAATGAACTCGCCGGGAGGAATTCTGACCAGGGACCTTAATACGAAGAGCACTGAGACGCTGAACCAGGAAGAGAAAAAGAAGATGTTGGAGAGCATTGAGCAGGCCAGGGCACTACTGCTAACCTTGATGTTCCAAGATGGTACCACACAGTTGCAGTCGGAGCAAGTAAGCAGGGTCTTAGCGGGGGGCGGGCGATACAGCCTTGAAATGAAATCTCAGATTTACAACGACCGTCTCAAATCATCCGTCTCGTCAGCCAGTCCTAACATGACCTGGCCGAAATTTTACTCTTCTCGAATGTAATCGGTGCCTCTCTTAGAGTCCACCGAATCTCACGCTGTCAGTGTCTGGCCTCCTCCTACTTCTCATAAACGATGTGGACAGCTGCCATCGTGGCCACTCGCTCAGCCAGAACGACCTCCTGCTGTACCATCAACTGGCCTGCAGTTCGGTACAGGTTGAGCAGCAGATTTTCACCAGGTATGCTTTAGTGCCTCATGTCGCGCGCGCGCGGAGCGCCGTCTCTTTTCCTTGGCTTTTCGTTGACATTTGTGTGCCGCAGAGACCTGCTGCAGCAGATGCTGTCGCGAGCTGGCGTCACAGTGTGCTACAGAGCCAAGGATTTGCTCAGCGTAACTCTCCAGTTGTGCAGACCGCACTTCAGCTGGAAACAAGGTAAAGCAAACAAGCATCTAAATGGGGGGGACGGGGGGTGGGGGTTCTCAAACTTATTGGGTCAGCTGGCTGATCCCCAGGAAAGAAGTACTGGTCTAGATAACGTCACACTAATTTGTTCATATCGCGATCGAATCTCATCAGATCAGTCAGGAAGCTGTTGCTTAGCCTTTCTGTCTCTCCGTAGTGTCAGGCTGCCGTTTCCAGGACCCTCATGTGTCGGGGTGGTTCCTGGACCCTGAAGATCCTTGCACCTGCTACCGGGACCTTCATTGGAAACACACACACAAAAACCTGCCCCCTGCGACGCCCGCCACCGTAAGCTTCTTTCAGGGCATCTTGTCATTGTGGACCCCACTGAGCAATTCATGCTTCTGTCCCAGGTCTTGTCAGAGCTCTATTCCCTCTACTACCTGAACAAGAAGCTTTGTGCTGAAATACAAGTAAAAAGATTGGTCGCTGTTTTGGACTCTCAGTCCCATATGCTCAGACGGTATGTTGATGTGTGTTGCCAGTGGCAGGGCCTTTGGAAAACCTACTGTGATATCGAGCTGAAAATGATTCCAGTTCTAGCAGGTGATTGGTTCATGACCTTCGGCGGTTTTAAAACCACAATCCCTCAACAAATCCGCACGAATCATTTTGTTGTACGTGTGCTCTGGAATTATTTCACAGTTGTGAATGTGTCGTGCTTGTTTTGTTTCAGCCATGGAGAGCCAATGCTTCCAGATGGACAAAGATGCTTTGGAAAGTCAGTCAGATCTGCTCAAGGTAAGCAGAGAAACGAGTGTTACATCATCGCTGATTTTCCACGGCCGTGCGATGCAGATTCAATACGGCCGCGATCATTCGCCTCGTCGTGTTTTGTGCGTCCTCACAGGGATGTCAATCTAAATTCAACTCAAGTGTATTTCTAGCGCACTTGAAAACAACCGCTGCTGTCGACAAAGTGCTGTACGTGGAAGCAAGAAGAATTTATACAACAAAGGATAAATGAATAAATGAATGAATGAATAAATGAATAACAAAGAGTGTCCGGGTTCTCCCTTAGAGATAAGGTGAGAAGCTCGGTCATCCGGGAGGGGCTCAGAGTCGAGCCGCTTCTCCTCCACATCGAGAGGAGCCAGATGAGGTGGCTTGGGCATCTGATTCGGATGCCTCCTGAGCGCCTCCCCGGTGAGGTGTTCCGGGCATGTCCCACCGGGAGGAGACCCCGAGGAAGACCCAGGACACGCTGGAGAGACTATGTCACCTAGCTTGCCTGGGAACGACTCGGGATCCCCCGGAGAGAGCTGGAAGAAGTAGCTAGGGAGCGGGAAGTCTGGGCTTCCCTGCTAAAGCTGTTGCCCCCGCGACCCGGCCCCGGATAAGCGGTAGATGATGGATGGATGGATGAATAACAAAGACGGTAGAAAGCACAAAAACAGTCAAACTGAAAATCAAGTCTTACTCTGAGTCAAAAGCCAAAGAATAAAAATGAGTTTTAAGGCCAGTTTTAAGGATGGGCAGCGAGGGGGCTTGCCAAACCTTGAGCGGGAGGTCCAGTCATTCCAAAGAGAGGCACTGGCAACGGAAAAGTCTCAATCAACCTCCGAGCCTCCGCTTAGTTCTCGGTACCTCTAATAGCATCTGGTCTGCAGACCTGAGGCAGCGGGCGGGTGCGTAGGGGGGTGGAGGAGCTCACAGAGGCCATTTCAAGATTTGAAAACAAATAGGAGGATCTTCAAAAGAACTCTAAAATGTATATGGAGCCAGCGAAGCGTAGTAGGAGTTGTGTGCTCCCTCTTATGAGTACCTGTGAAGAGGCGAGCGGCGGCATTCTGGGATAACTGGAGACGCTTGATGGAGGATTGGCTGTTGTGGTTCTATAAAAAGCATGTCAACTTTGTGTGTGTGTGTGTCAAGAAGGAGCATCACTGCCACGGCCAAATTGCTGAGTTGAGTGTGTTTCAACGAGTTGTTTGGAGCTGAGCTGTCAAGGTCATCTCTGCTGCTACTAAGGCTGCCTGCGTGTGTGTGCGCTCACATTGAATGAATCGCCCGAAGGGCTCATATTTAAAATTAACGAGGCAGCCTGGTACTTGCTCCGAGGTGGGAAAAAGAACATATTTTAGATTTTGGGCTCAAATCGGAAATGTCTCCATTGGGGTGGGAAGGCCGCGTGTTTGTGTTTTAGGCTTCCCTCAACACTACACAACAAATCTCATTTTGTAACTCATTGTTGTTTTTGTTTTGCATTGCTGTTTCTGTCAGACTAAGATGAACCAGTTGGAGGAGGACGCCCATCGAGCTGCTGGGGAATATTTCCTGATCACCAGCACTATCCAGATCCGTCAGGTCAGTCACTCAGTGTGTGTGGGACAGCTCAGAGCGCAAATGTTTTTGACTGTTGTTTTGGCTCTGACAGAATAATTGGCCCAGAATTTTTCTCTTCAACATTTATTCTATATGCTGTACATACATTAACACATCCCAACATAACAAATGTAAACATCCCGCGAAGAAAAAAATAAGGGCAGTTTTTTTTGTAAAACAGTCAAATTCTCTGTCTGTAATTCATATTTCATATATTTGTTGTATGCGTTATGGGATGCCCAAAATTGTATTTTATTCTTTCTGTATTTTGAAATTATTCGGCCCATTAATCAGTGATCTGGATTTTTTTTTCCTGCCAAATATCAACATCAGCTTAAAAATATTTTTTAAAAACCTATCGATTGTTCAGGCCGCGGTGTTGTTGTTGTTGTTTTTTTTTATATTCAAAGGTTCTCTTTGAGAAACTGCGCCTGCATGAGCGCCTAAACAAGAAGATGCTTCCTCAGTACATGGCCACGCGGGAGGATACCGCATCATCTCATACAGTACAGCCCAACTCTTACCTTTGTAAACAAGTGAGTGAAATCTTTTTGGAGAAACTAATCCTCTGTATTTGTTGCAGTTGCAAATGTACCAGGATGTGCATCCTCTACCAAAGATCATTTTAGAGTACAGAGAAGTATGTCGTGGTTGGGTGTCACCATCCTACACTTGGATACCTCTGCAAGTCATCATGGTGTGAATTGTATCCGTCAGGTTGAAAAAACCAGGACGAACTTTGTCGACAATACCTACGTATACATGATGATGAAGGTGAGCCGCCTTGGCCCCGGCACATCTCCTTTCTCGTGAGCACTTTGAAACAGTCATTCTTGCCTTCGGCACATCTCGGCCGGATTAGTGTAATGCGCTTTACTTTGGAGTCAGCCAATCCTCCATGCAGCGTCTCCAGTTGGTCCAGAATGCTGCCGCTCGCCTCTTGACCGTATTCGTAAGAAGGAGCACATGACTCCTACTCTGGCATCCTTTCACTGGCTCCCTATACAGTTCTTTTGAATATTGCATTATTTGTTTTCAAATCTTGAAATGGCCTCACCTCACCTTACCTCTCTGAGCTCGTCTGCACCTGCCCGGTGCCTCAGGTCTGACAACCAGGCACTAGTTGAGGTACCGAGATCTAAGCTGAGGCTCATAGGGGACGAGGCCCTTTCCTATAAACCTCAATCCTAAAACCCATTTTTATTCTTTGGCTTTTGACTCCGCATGAGACTTGATTTTTAGTTTGACTGTTTTTGTGCTTTCTACCGTCTTTGTTATTCATTTATTGTTTGTTGTATGAGTTATTTTTGCTACATGTCCATTGCCGACATGGGTGGCTGTTTTAAAATGCTCTAAAAATTCATTTGAGTTGAGTTGAGTGTGTAAACAAAGATGAGCCCTCCCCGTTCACGCTTGAAAACTCCACAGGGCTTCATCTCCCCGAACTGGTCGCAGACCAGCGATGTGATGGGAAGAATCTTCTCGGCAAACCCCGTAAGTGCAAAACGTGTTGCTATCCTCAATTCATAATCGTCCAGCATTGAGCCGATTAAATGTCTGTAAATCTAATCTTACCTAAGCAGTAAATACTAGTATGCTCAGGGAATCAAGGACGTGCATGGCGGTTCGTTGTATTCATCTCATTTACATATTTTCTGCGGAGCATTTAAGTCAGTCGCAAACAAGCAGACTTCTGCTGTTGTAGCCGTGGCCCCAAAAGTCGAGGAGCACACCCAAGTAGTTCTCGGTCTTTGCACGTGTACTCAACGATGATCTTGGAAAAACAAATCCCAAATTCCGTTTTCAAGCATTTCCCTTTTTTATTTTATTTTTTCCCCCTGCTGTGGAAAGATTCCCGACCCTCCACCCTCGCCTGCTTGATCTGTTTTTAGATCTCCTGCAAGTCAAAGTGTAACTGCTCCCGCCCTGAGTCATGGTGCCCACTACCTCCCACCCAACTGCATTTTTTTTTTTAATCGCGAGGTCAGCATCAATTTTACTGCTGATGCGAAGCAAAGCTTTAGCATTTGCAATTGTAACATGAAGCAAATACAAATGTCTATGTGCCTCCAGTACTTTTGCTTCTTCTGTTTAAAAAAGGTCCTCACAGTTGTCAGTCACCTTTGCGTTGATTGAATTTAAAACTTCCCCCGACCGTCTCTTTTATGCCTCCAAGTGTCACCGTTGCACATTTGCATTGTTGTGTGGTGTCCACGCCCCGCCTCTGCAGTCCTTCTTCACCGACCCTCGCCTCTGTCACTCCCTCCCTCTGTTTGCTGAATAATACATAAGTTGTGGAAGCAGAGTATTGCTCCCTCACCTGCCTTCTCCAGACGACATCAACCTAAACTCACTGTGAGGGTCAAAGTCAGCGCGTGTCGATGGATCTGTTTCTTTAGCACAGCATCCGCGTTTGTAACGACGGATGGGGGGGGGGGACATCGTCGCCCCTCGAGTCCCCCTCTTGACATCAGAGGGCGTGCAGTGTGACCGATCCCCTTCCTGTTTAAGCTTGCTTTGCGGGAAAATGGCTGCCCGTGCAATCGTGTGTACGTGCAGCATATTTCTTAAGATTCCTCAAGGCTGGGCTAATGATTAGACCGCCGTTGCTGCTATTTTAAGGTGCGCCGGAAAGTCTCGAAGAAAACGATATCCGGTGTCATGTGTGTCATCTTCCATTGCTGCTTGCAGATTCCATTAGTTAGAATGAACTACACTGGCATTCTGACATCAGTTGAAATATGAAAAAAAAAAACATAGTACATGTTCGAGGCAAATGACATTTAATTGGCCTCATGTCAAAAAAAGTGAAATGTCAACATTGGCACAACCAATTCTCGAGAATTGATTTCACAAAAGTTTACAAATATTCGACATGCTTACTGTCTTTGACAGGCATTAACTGAGTTTTTTTTGTGTGTGCCGATGTTTCCATGCACCACATACACGCAGTGTAGTGCATTTTTTTCTCCCAACCTTTATTAAAATTAGGCACATCTTTGAATTTGGCTTGAATGAACAATATAATGTCACATTTCAATCTTTAGTACCTGGCTTTTTGTAAGTTTATCTATTGAGCGGTCCATCCAATCGGAGGACGCTTACAGAGGAGTCTGTATCTGTTTTTCTTCCACACTTACTGTTTGTTTCCCTCAAACTAGAACTTCGACACCATTCCGCTTAAGATTACCCTGATGCCGCATGCCAAAGGTAAGGAGCACATTTGGCCATATACGGCCCACTTTGTTTTTTTAAATCCAACTAAGGGTAATTGATTTGTTGTAAATGTTTGAATCGTCCAAATATTTTGTGTCTTTTATTACTTGATAGATTTAATGAAGTCTTACAAAATTAATTAGACACGCATTGCGTCCAAACATTATCGCAATCTTGGCTCCCTGACTCAATCGTAAAATCTGCTCATTCGACTGCAGTGTCCTTGAGTGTCTTGAAAGGCGCTTATAAATAACATTCATTCATTCATCTTCCGAGCCGCTTGATCCTCACTAGGGTCGCGGGGGGTGCTGGAGCCTATCCCAGCTGTCGTCGGGCAGTAGGCGGGGGACACCCTGAATCGGTTGCCAGCCAATCGCAGGGCACACAGAAACGAACAACCATTCGCACTCACACTCACACCTAGGGACAATTTAGAGCATCCAATCAGCCTGCCATGAATGTGGGAGGAAACCGGAGCACCCGGAGAAAACCCACGCAGGCCCGGGGAGAACATGCAAACTCCACACAGGGAGGCCGGAGCTGGAATCGAACCCGGTACCTCTGCATTGTGAAGCCGACGTGCTAACCACTGGACTACCGGGCCGCCTATAAATAAAATGTATTATTATTATTATTACTATAAAGATGAGTGATCTTTGTGCATTTCTATTTCGGATCCACGCCACAAACATTTTACTCGATCTGTTTGTGGAGGAATAAAGCATCCAAAATGGTTTCCTCCATCTGTCGGCAAGGCCAGGCCACATCAACACGCATGGCCACACTCAGCTCTTTTTCTGTGTGTGTGTGTGTGTGTGTGTGTGGAGTGATTGATCGGCGCTAACATCAGCACCTCTGCTTGCCGCCCAAAGCCTACTTGTCATCAAATCCCCCGTTGCTCCGCCCATCCCATCTTTCCCTCCGTCAGCACCCTGGCATTCTAACGTCCACCGTCACTACTCCTTGATGTCGTTTTGTGGTTGTTGTTATTGTCATGCTGATGTAGCATCATCAGCACCGAGGCCAGCGTACGACATGGAAGCGGTGTCCGCACGGGACACGATACAGCCCCCCCATACCATCACAGTTGCTGGCTTTTGAACTTTACGTCCATAACAATCCGGGTGGTTCTTATCCTCTTAGATCCGTTGTTCTTGTTGTGGATGAACGGCTTTTGCTTTGCATAGTAGAGTTTGAAGTTGCCCTGCTGGATGTCGCACCCAAGTGAGTGTTCCTGAGACCTTGCGGTGATGTCCACCACACATTGATGTCGTTCCGTTGATCCGTTGACGCCCGAGAGGTCACGAGTGTTCAGTGTTGCTCTTTTTGACCTCACTGCTTCCATGCAGTGATTTCTCCAGATTCTCTGGGGCTTTTGATGATATCCGTAGATGATGAAATGCCTAAATTCCTCGCAAACCTCGTCAATTTTCAATGGTCACGCGCCAGTGTTCACAAAGAGGTGAACCGGGCCCGGGTGTTTGATGAGCATTCCACAATGTTTGCTAGTCTTTTTTTTTTACCACCTGTCCCAGCTTTTTTGGAACACATTGCAGCCATAAAACTTTAAGTGAATGATTATTTGCTAAAAAACAATCGTGTTAATCACTTACATAAAAAAAAACCCTTCTCTGTTGTGAATTAAATTTAATCTAGATTGAACATGATTTGTAATTCTGTTTTGATTTGTGTTTAACACAACGTCCCAACTGTTTTGGTCTTATAGACCTTATTATTTTTATTTTTTTTCCATCTCAGCCAACCATCCTAGAAACAACCGATGACACGTCGGCTAAAAAAAAAAGAACTAGCCCAGAAAATTCTACTTAAGTCTAGTAACTAAGTATTTCCACTCCCACCACAGTTTGAAAGTTATTTCTGACTTTAAACTCCACAGGCGGTGAGCTGGATGTGATGAGTTTCAATCCTCGAGAAGTATACATCTCTGAAGAAGGCTGGACCTTTGTCGCCGCAGGTAAAGTAAGACGCACTCCCAGCCACAGTGTCGGATACGCTCGCGAGAGCATCACATCCTTACACAAGCAGAGAGATAAAGCCGTGGTAGCGTCCACACAGTTTTGCATCCGGAACATTGTGGAGTCAGTCGGGTTGCCATGGAAGCAATACCTTCAGGGAAGCCCTCGCTTGGCCACCCTCTTCGTGTCCTTCACAAACTGATGAGAACGCGCTCTCCACTTGCCAGTGTCCCGAGGAACGGTTCAACTCGGAGGCACGTCAAAACGCATTACAGCACGCGTTTGGGAATGTTATGCCTCCCAACCGTCAAGACACACGACCGGTCCCTCTCGAGTCACATGCACACTGCTTTGTTCAGGGACAATTTTACAACGATGGCATTTTCCCCACGGGCCAGGCGGCTGATGTGCTGTGTCTATTTATGATTTGAATCATTCTTCTGAGAAAGGCAGAAGAAAAGTGCCAAAAATGCAGGAAAGTGCGACACAAAACTCACTCATAGACATTTTCACCACAATGGGCTTGATCGAGAGCCCGCATCACCGCAGATGCAGCGTTTTGTCTGTTGACCTCCCACTCCATCCTCCCCTCACATGCGAGCAAGACCCTGAGATACTTGGGGCAGGTTTTCATCCCCGACCGGCTTTACGGCATCCCTCACCGCTGGTGTCCGCTAGCAGGTTTGTGGGTTGCTGCCACAACCTGCGCCCGACCCCCTTACAGCCACAGCTCCGGTCGGCCGCCTCAACAATGGACACTCTGATTTATGGTCCACTTAGACTTGTGAGTTTTCATCTGCCATGATTAAAAAAAAAAGTGCAGCAAATGGAGTGATGTGCAAGCATTTATTAAAAAAAAAAGCAACACCCGAATAAATCCGGCTAACAGTCCAGTTTCCCTAGATTGTTTGTTTGTTTCTGTAAAAGTAATTAGAACATCGACAGACAAGGGGAAAAAATGTCAGAATTAGATTTTGATGATATTTTCGAAGGACACCCTTCTTCAACGGAAGAGAAGTTGTCCTCCTACACTCCTCACTTAGTTATACTGCAGTAAGCGCTTATGTTTGCTTAGTGTGTTATCTCACTTCTATTTATATTGTGCAGATTTAAAATTAGAAATGAAATATATTTATATATTTTCAATTGTCCAAAGAATTTGGAGGCCGGAACGGATTCATTGCATTCTCCGTTCATTTCAATGTGAAACGTGATCTCCGTTACGCGATTGTTTCTCGTTACAAACGGGGTCACGGAATGAATTCAGTCGGCGACTTGAGGCCCCCGACTGTATCGTGGAGTCAATGAACATGTGCCATTTTCAGGCTTCTGCCAACTGGAGCTGCGACTCCTGGCTCACTTCTCCGGCGACGACAAACTGATCAACCTTTTTACCAACACCGACTCTGACGTCTATGCTGTTTTGGCCTCTGAATGGTGGGTCCCACACAGATTCCAAGGCTTTGTATTGGCATTATTATTATTATTAGCGCAACGTGCAGCATTTCGTGAGAAAGGTTTGGTACAGCCTACTCAGCAATTTTTTTTTCCTTCAATCTCTTATCTGTGGCTGTGATAACTCAACGCTGAATGTGTAAGTGCTAATTGAATCCGTTCTGTTTCTTTGTACTTTACGGGATTTTGCAAAATCTACTTGAAGAGTTTCCGACCGGGATAGGCTCCTGTGCTTTTGCTCATCCGTCTAATCTCATTGAACAGTGAGAGCCTTGATCCTGGGCGCCTCAAGTCAAGGTTTAAAGGTCACATGTTCATTTAGCATTGAACTTTGGGACCCTTTTAAGGCCTTTTTATTGCCCCGAGGTTTTTTTTAGCTCATGCAACAGGTGTCAAATTTATGTTATGTTTGACTAGCCACCGTTCAAAAAAATTCACGGGCAATGATGTCATGCCATGGGACAGCAGTACAAATCCAACGTTTAAAATCCTCCCTCGCATGCTCTTCAGATGAAGTCCATGCAAGAACAAATCCCGTTGTGATGTTGCGCATCCTGAACAAAGAAGATGAACGCTGTTGACGTTTCACATCAAATTTCGGCCAAGCGGTGGCAACCGAGGGAGGTCCCCGGATTTCAAATTCAGTCTCATGGTGAAGGTCCATCAACCATTACTTTGGCGAGGTGTCGTCCCACCCTGTCGGATGCTTCACAGTGCATCTCTGCGTCTGTCTCTTTCCGACCGCTAGAGACGTTCGCTCCCTGCCTTAATGACTTTCCATAATCTAGATCCCCATGGACATGGCTTCACTGTAAAAAATGCGGATCATTTCTGTCCCATTGACATTGGATTTTCAACGTGATGTGATTGCGATTCATTGAAGTTGTCTGCTCCTCAGGCTGCGGAAGCATGCCGTGACGTCAGAGGAGATTGAACAAGCCAAGCGCATCGTGTCTTCCATTTTGTATGGGAAAGGTTAGTACCAACCGCCTCGATTTTCTATTAGACGTGGGCGACTGAAGGCCTCGGCTGCGTTTTGGGTAAAAGGTGAAGTACACCCCGAAATGGTCGAAAGTGGCAGAGAACATGGACCTCCACAAAGGTTGACCTGAGCAGAGGTTCAAAGCCAGAACTCTCAGCCGTGAGGCAGGTTCGCTCACCGTTATTCACCGCGCTGCCATTTGACTCATGGCATATGGGAAAAAAAAAAAAAGCCAAGATGAAAGCAGTTCACATGTTGCACAAATGCGTTACTTTCATGTCATGTTGTAAAAAAGACGAGCCGTGCGCGTCTTTTTTTTTTTTTCCCCTCATGGGTGCACATGGACTCTTGTTCATGACATCTTGACGACCTGCAACATAGACCACGTCAATATTGGCCCGTGTCATCGCTATCAATTTGTCCGCACAAACACAGCCTCTATCATGGGCAATGTTAAAAAGCAGCTTCTGGAAAACAGACAAAGAACTGCGTCAGAAGGAGGAACGAGGGCCAATGTTGGCGAAAGGGGTCATGGGGCCCAGTCTAGGGGGGTTGGTGGCGGGGGTCAAATGAGAAGATAAATATAAGGAACTCCTGATCAACATAGACAGACGGCTCCTGGTGCAGGGATGTGTTGCCATGGAGACGGAATACTAAGATGGAGCATTCTCTGCAGGACACTAATCAGGCCAGGGAGGAGGGGCAGATCTCTGCGACACACATAATGGGTGCGCACACACACATGCACTCAACTACAGTCGTGCCTTGAGATACAAGTGACCTGATTTTGTAGTTTGATTAGATACAAAACGTCGTTTTTTTTTTTTTTGACAGAGCAGAACTTTAGAGTCTGGTGAACGTCATTGCCCTCACTTGGAAAATACCGATCACATCATCAAACAAGTGTCTGCGTTGTTTCATGCCATTCTCAGGAAAGTCCACTTAGCTCAATGCTAACAAACGATGCAAAACGCCTTTGACAGTGCCCATAGTTGCCTTTTTAAAACGAAATGACTGTCTGATACAGATATCATGTCAGCACTTGATTCCAGTTGATTGGTCGGACACTAATCATTGCATCCCAATGTCTCTCAAAATCGCAGAGTTGACATATTCCTCGTCCCTTTATGTGTTCCTCCGCAGGCCGCGATTGCCTAGCCAACACAATGGGGGTAACGCTGCCGGAGGCTCGCCGATTCCAAGACAACTTCTTCCTGAAGTTCCCAAAAGTGAAAGACTTCATCCTGATGACTACGCAGCAGTGCCGCGAGCACGGTACGACGTTTGTTCTTTCCCCACCCCCAAGGTTGATCTTGCTTAGGACCAACACTTTGCAATGATCGTAGCCGAGGGAGTGGATGCGCACGCATTGGCGGGAGGAATATAAACTGTAGCGGGTCAATACTGTTTACTGCATATTGGACTTCAACTGCCAACGCAGCACACCTGAGGCTTGAACTCGATTGACTCAATAACAATACCGTTCAGGCTGCACTTAGCAGAAGTGTGTCAACAATCGGGCAGCAACTAGCTGGGTCCCTCAGACTTGACCCATCCGAATTGGAAAATCAATCACAGTTACAATATTGAAGGGCGGGGAGGCTCCCAATTTGTTTGTTTTTTTCCAAATGGTTCAGCCCTCGTGCTAATGTCGCAAAATGTACCCTCAGACTGGCTGAGGAAGTCTTCCAGCGGATACCCCGCCACTAACAGGTCGTCTGGAAAACATTCCAGTTTCCACACAAAATGCTGGCAAGTCTGCACTTGGCCAAAGAAGCCAATCCGTGTGCTTGTGTGCATGCGTGCGTGCGTGCGTGCGTGCGTGCGTGCGTGTGTGCACACGTGCGGATTCACTCCGTTTTCGCTCTCCTGTGTGTGACTCGGGCAGATTCCGGAAAGCCCTTTTGGTTCACACGCGTGCACTTCCATACATAACATACGGGGATGATACAGTGTCAGCAAGCACATTCCAGCGTCACTCACAGCCACGCCCAGCGCACAACATGGAAGCGACGTTTGCGGCCTCAAAGCGCGCCGCCCGTCAGTGCCACTGGGGCCCGGCGCAAAGGTCGTGACCGTGGCCATAGGGCCCCATGCAAGTTGTAACGGGTCAGCGGAGGGGTTTTGTGTTTGCCGGTATCTGTTGTGAGCTCACTTCCTACGTATTTGGCCATGAGATTGTGTCTGTGTGCGCGCGTGCGTGTGTGTGCGCGCGCTAATGGGAAGAGGACCATTCAGGTTTCATGGCCCGGTTGACTTTCCTCACAGTAAAGGGATACTGGAGGGATTTAGTTGTCAGGCCGTGCCCCATTGTCCCACTATTGGAATGCACTGCTCTGCTGTGTGTGTGTGTGTGTGTGTGTCCAAATTGACACATCCCTGCTTGTGATCGTGGTTTAGTACGTCATCCGTGTGGCACTTCACATTTGTGGGAACTCACGTACCTGTAGAGCGCATGCGGAATGATCGATCCTAGTTGCATTCGCACTCCACTTTCCTCCTGCACAATCCAGCCATCTAGCCATTGTCTATACAGCTTCGTGATCAGCAGGGTCACGGGCGAGTGGGGAACCTTTGAGCGGGTGGGGGAGGGGCCAAGCACCAAACAGGCTTTTTGAAATGCGGAAGGAGAAAATTCACGCGAGCGCAAGGAGAACATCCAAACCCCACACACACGAAGGCCATATTCCCCAACCTCTTCGAACCACTAGCGCGCCGCGCTGCCCTCCGCACCATGAATAAGGTCTTCGCAGAAAAATGAAAAAAATGTCCACATTGTGTCCACAGCTTTCGCGTGTTCCCTCACGGGCCGCCGGCGGCCCCTGCGACATATCCTTTCCAAAGACACGGCTCTACGCTCGCCATCGGAGAAGAAGGCTGTGGCCTTTGTGCTGCAAGGTCGGTAAAACTCTCGCTTTTAATGTCCGTCGCCTTTTGCTTCCCCTGGAGAAATGTTCAACTGTATGTTTGCAAACGGACACTTTGCAAAGGTTTGACGTCGCGCTTCTGTGCAGGTTCCGTGGCCGACCTGTGTAAAATGGCAATGATCCAAGTATCCGAACTGCTTTGCACCTCCGAAACGCTTTCTGCCAGGTAGGCCTCATCAAAACAGTGAACCACCGTTTATTGCAGGGGCGGATACACCCTAACAAAAATACCAGGTTGTTTTCCGACACCATTCACTGGCCAGCTGTTTGATTTTGAGCAGATCGGAGTACTCTTAGTTACCGTTACCCAATTACTTTTCTCCAAAATAACTCCGCATTTGAGTTGGTTCTGGGTTAGCTATTTGACTCGATTTAGGTTGTACTCTCAACCTGTTTGCACCGTTCTCCATATAAGAGGTAATACGTTACTCGCATGCATACTGTCAAAACCCGCCATCGAGCTGGGCCGCCGACGATGAAGAGCCAGACGAGCACCCGAGCCGACAGATTGTTCACAAAGGCCAGAAGGCGCTTCCGGTGGAGCAGGAGGCATGACTAACATTGGTTCTCCATGATTGTCTTGTGTTGTAGGCTGATGGCTCATTTCAGTGATGAACTCCTGTTTGAAGTGGAGCAAGCGCAGGTGGAAGAGTTTGCTGGTGACTACTTTGGAATTTGGAAGGATTGCGTTGACTTTTTTAGAAGACTTGAACCTGAAAAATGTTTCCGTGCGCAGCTCTGGTGAAGCGCAGCATGGAGTCCTTGAGCCACAGCCACCACCTGGGAGTCCATCTTAATGTGAGTGCAGAGAAGCGAAGGAACGCCGGAACTGAGTGTTCAGGCTATTTCATGGCTCCGCTTGATAAGATAAGATAAGATATCCTTTATTCGTCCCACACTGGGGAAATTTACAGCCTCCAGCAGCAAGAATGTATGTAGAAAGAAGAAAGGAGAAAGAGAAAAAAACAACAACAAACATCTTTCAATTAAACACAATATGAACACAAATGGATAAATCGCAGTACTATTAGACAGAAGGGGGAGAATTCTGAGATTTGCAAACAAAAATAATGGATTTGCAATTTAAACCAAAAAAAAAATTGTAAACAAGATCAGTGTTTCCCATAAAAGTGTTGGTTTTGGTGACAAAAAAAAACATTGTTCTCATGATACAATCATTTTTGCTGTCATCATTTCAGAATTTATGGTTGCGTGTTTTGAAATTTTGTTTGCAAATTAAGATTTTTGGCGTGGTAGAGCAATCGCCCCCCCACCACACCCCACCCTCACCCAAAGGTTAGGGGGTTCGATCCTCGGCCATTGCGACCATGTTGAAGTGCCCTTGAGCAAGAAACAGACCCCCCAGTTGCTCCTAACGTTGTGTCATCAGGAGGCACACCAGGAAAACGGCCTCAAGCGCTTTGAGTACACCAGGTAGAAAAATGCGATAAAGTGACATCCCATTTTTGGTAGCGAATTAACTTCAGTCTTGCGCGGCGGTCCTCCACTGAACCAACATTCAAAGCCTTTTCATCAGTCAGCTTGGAAAGAGGGAGCGACAACTTCCGTCCTCGCCGGAAAATACCGAGCTGCGTACTCGGGCTACAGTCAACACAACAATAGTTGCTATCGTTATTCTTAACTCGTCATGGTTATTTCTTACATCGATCTAATGCACTCATTCAGAGATTGAGCTTTATTTATTTATTTTTTTTAAGGTACCTCTTGGGCGAATGTTTTTTTGGTTTTTTTTTGCATGATATAGCCTTCAGAACATCTGACCAAAAAACCCCACCTTCAAATTAGAGTGAAGCGGTACGTCTTCATTATTTCCGTTAAATGTTGAGTTGAAAATCTGCACCGATTTTTCAGGCAGGCCAAAATTTCACTCATTGAAAATTAGCGTCTTCCCTAAGACCTCGCGTGAACTAGCACAGATGGAAGAGAATCAGTGAGAAAAGCAGCGTGGGCAGTAAAATAGGTCACGTACGCCAGCGCTCATGTTCTCTTTTTTTTTTTTTTTTTTTAAACAGATGAATCCGCAGGTGGTGGGCCGCGAGTACGCAGGGCTCGGCTGTCGTTACATCGCACGTTCATTGTGTGCGTGTGTTTGTGTGTTTCGCAGGTCCCCCTGAAGGTGGCAGTCTCCTGTGGCAAGTCCTGGGGTTCAATGGCTGCGCTGCACATGCCACCAGCGTAGCTCATTTTGGTCTTTTATCTCTCTCCACGTTCCAATGTTTGAGCTTGTAGGCTTTCCTTCGCTACGTTTTTTTTTTTTTTTCTTCACACCTCAGCTCATTTGTCCAGCATCCATGTCGCCATGGAAACCTGGCAGCTGCTCCCAGCACTGGTTTTCACTCCATCCGTCTCCGGGGGCAACGGCAGGAGCCGTAGACTGGATTGCACCAGTTTGTCGTCTGCCTTTCACACGCGCTCACGTTACTGAAATGAGTGAGATTGTTTATTGTTTATTTATAATCGTTGTTATAAAGCGCGCATGTTCGATAATATACCCACTTGAATTCTTTCCAAAAATGTCTCATCCTCCCCCCCCTCTCCGCCCCCTTCATAGTTGCGTGACATGATGAAATGATTGCTATTTAATAGATGATTTGTTTCCGTGTTTTTTTTTTGTACGGTTTCGGATAATTGTTCTGCACTTTGCCTGTTGAACCGAGCATGCACGTTCCCGCGTAATACAGGCGTACAATTCTACCTTGAGCCCATCTTCTTTTTTTGTCTTTCCTTTCTCCCTCCACCTCCAACTGGACTCACTTGGCTCGAGCCGCTTTTGTCTTGATTGGAGCAGCTCACGCTAGCACACGCATTCCACAAATACGCGTACACGCTTGCAAACGCGCACGCATACTCGCTATCTGCCAGGCAGGCCACAGTGCACGCGCTTTTTAGCAATACAGTACTGTATTGTCATGATTTGTCCAAGCAATAACAGTGGCTAGAAAAAGTCTACACACCCCTGTTCAAATGCCTTTTTTAAAAAAAACTTTGTATTTAAAAAAAAAAAAAAAGACTAAGATATATCATTTTTAACTTTCACCATCCTCCGTTTACATGCTAGTGCCTCCTATTAATTTGACCAGGGGTGTGTCGACTTTTCTGTGTTCAACCCAAAGTGGCTACAATGTGGCAAGCTTCTTTCATCATCAATTCCCTTTTCTTTTCTGGAATGAGCCGTCTCTCTCCGAGCAGCGCTCCGGGCCGTGCACTGGACAGTGTTATGGAAATCTGGCTGTCTATCCTCTCATTGTTCTGTTGGTTTAAGAATTGAAACAGCCCCCCCCGATCCCCCTCCGACCCTCCTCACCCCGCAGAGGGGAGTGTGAGACTGGCATGTGCACATTCTTCAGGGCTCTCTGCATTTTTTGGAGAAGGGGTGTCCCAAGTCAGACAGGTAGAACAAACACTCCCCAATCCGGCCTTCACAATGACTGACAAAGGAATGACTTCACCTCGTTGGTCTTTTGCAGCGACCGTATTACGTCAGGAGAAAGACGGATCCGTTTGGCACGGTCAACAGAATGAGCCACTGGCCCCCTGCTGCCATGGCAACCGTAAAACCCGTGAGTACTTGGATGTCATCGTGCAGTGTGACAAATGCAGATTTTTCAAATGACAAAGCATTACCCTGGTCTAAAGGCGTTCAGGCTTAATGCATGTTTTTAATTGATACAATATATCAATGTATGTACAGCCACATTTATCGCAATGCCAACTTTACACCTGTACAGTGTTCCAGTTGGGAAAAAAAATGATATATACAGGTACATATATATTTTTTTCCAACCGGGTTCATAGTCACAGATCGTATTTTCCAGTGTGATGGTACAGCATGAAGGACAGACAGAGAACTGATGTCGTGTAACAAAAAGTACGTTTTCACCGTACCCACTGGCCACTCCCATCCCCGAATGTAACTGTGCTTTGTCTTCCCTTTCCCGACTCCTCCCCTTTCGTAAACTAGTCAACGGGCCTCAGGTGCTATTTATTCCTTGCCTCCAGCGACGACGGCGGGCCCCTTCCCTCAAATTCCAGACCGTAGCATAAGTGCGTCCCCCACCCCCTGTCGCCAATTACAAAGTTCCCGCAGTCCCATCCCCCCCAAGGCCTTTCCATCCCACCATCCATCAGCTATTCCCTCCTTGCAGTCTTCTATTGCAGCCATCTGGTTGACCCGCCCGCCTCCGAAAAAGCGCGGCTGCCTATCTGTTCCCCGCAGCGCCGCGCGCGAGCTCGTTTCCCAGCAACATGCAGCAGTCAGGACAGGGCGTGTTGCTGGACACAGATTTTTTTTTGGGGGGGGGGAGCTGCACTAAGCTCACTTTTGACATCTCCAGAGTGCAAGCAGACAGGCAGGAAAAGGAAGGCGGACATTCAACAAAGGCTGAAGTCAAATCGATACCTTGCAATGTACTCAAATGCGATTTTCAAATTGCCAAAGCTGCGATTTGGGGGCAGGGGCCTGCTTCATTTTGTTCCGTGGGTAGACATTATTTTAAATATAGATACATACAGTATATATTTTATTTATATACTGTTTTGATAAGTTCAGTGCTTAAGGAGAGCAGTTTACTTTATTTGGGGGTGGGGGGACCTTGGGAAAAAAATCGCACATTAAGGCGCAAGACTAAAGGGGGAAAAAAAACACGACACAAGTTAGGTGGAATCTTTTTCTTAATTGTCCCCGCGCTAGTTTGAAGCATCACTCCTCCAATCATGACTGAAGAATCTGTGCCCTTAATATCTTTGAAATAGAATTTGCATGTTTTTGAATGTACAATTTGAATCAAAATGAGCCCCGGATGCTATTTACATGAAACGTATCTTACAGTTTTGCACTCGCAAGCTTAGCGATTCCAAATTTGGAAGCTACAACCTTAGGAGTCGCAATTTTTTTCATCCTGAAGGATGTGACGAAAGCGGTCAGAATAAGGGTGCTCCCACGCCATCTTCTTTCCTGTCTGCTCGGACTCCTATTTCCATTCCACCATTTGTTCTTGACATTTTTACAAACATGCGGTTGCGCATATGCCGACCAAAAAAAAAAAAGTGTACAATCAAACACCCCTTAAGTGTGAGCGGTATTGTGTCAGGGAGATCAATTCAGTGTTATGATGACAAAATCCATGTGGAAAGTATGTTGGAGTTTGCCTACTTGTGTTTATTGCTGGATTCGTTGGCACGTGGGCAGGATTTTTCCTAAATAATCACGTTGTGGACAAAATATCGCCACATGAGGATATACAAATTGCAGCGGTCGGCGTCACATTTGGCATTGGGTTTCCACTTGTAAAAATAGCGATCATGCAATGACGTCTTGAGCAAATGCTGATGACAAATTTGACCTGTATTCCCCTCAGAAGAAAAACAACAACAACAACAACAAAATCAAACAAAATAGCAATTGAAAACTGGACTGTGATTCAAGACACGGTTGCGCTACAAGTGCTGAGGTGTTTTTGTCACCTGTGGCCTCAGTCCAGAGTTTGTGTCGGCCAAAGACAAGCCAGTTGGCGAGAAAGAGGGGGTGCGTGTCCTCCTCGTTGCAGCATAACCTCCCAAACTCCACTCCACTTTTTTTTTAAACGACTCCCTCGCCCTCTTCAGAAGGTGGAACATTCCACGCCGCCGTCTTCTTTTTAGACGCGACTGATCGAAACGACAGGTTGCATGAAGTTAAACACCAAATGGTGGCCCTAGAACTATTTACAACCTTCTGTTTTATCTCCTCCGAAATAAATCAAATAAACCCCTCCCCGCAAAAAAAACAAACACTTTGTGTCAGCATTTTACATTCATGCCTATGGGTGCTCACCCTCGCCTTGACATCATCAGAGTAAAAACCACACGCAGCATGTGTGCATTTGTGCTGTTTCAGTTTGCGATGGGGAAACCGCTGACCTTGATTGAACACTTGGATTTGATTGGGGGCCACTGCGGAGGAGCTTTAACCGTCGGCAGTTTGGCCCTTCGTGCCTGCTCGTAGTGACGTTCTGCGGGGCCTAAAGCACTCAAGTGAACGGGACCCCTCGTACAGGAAGGGGTTCTCGATGCAGCATACTTTCTGAACCAAAGGGAAACCCCCCCTCCCCAAAAGAAAAACTGAAATCTGAAGAAAACCCACCAAAGAAAGGTGCAACTGTCCACAGAAGCTGCGCATTGAACCTTTTCTACATTCTACTGAGAATTGGTTGAAGTAGTAAACATACATTTAAAAAAAAACAACAACAAAAAAAAAAGTCATTGATTTCACTGCATAAGGCAGTGGTGTCCAACCTACGGCTCGGGGGCCATTTGCAGCCCACCCTGCGTTTTTCAGCGGCCCGCGACATGGCCGGCAAAAATATGAGATACTAAAAATGGCATTTGACATGAGGAAAAAAAGGCCAAGGTGGGCAAGAGGGAGAAGGGAGGCTGTACTTTTTGCTATGCGTTGTATCGTCTATTCGAAGATACAAATTAAATGCTCCAAAGAACAACCCAACTTATCTTCCAAACACTGTAGTGAAGAAAAGGGAATTCAATGGCTGATGTACGAAGACATCAAATGGATGATCCTCATTGAACTGTTTGAAAAATGGTTACCTTACTTGAGTTTTTTTTTTGTTTTTGTTTTTTTTGCTTCTGAATGTGGATTCAGCCAAGTGCAGCGCTGGAACTAGTCGGTGAGAGAGAGAGGGCTGTTAGCCACCCCAAAAAATTCCCTCAACTATTTGCCTCAACGCTTTGAACGGAAAGCCGATGAATTGAACTCGACAATACAAACAATCTCGAATCGCTTTCATGGCTGACTTAAGCGAATTTCAAAAAGTGGCCTTTTCATCCTTCGGTCATCTGTATACGGCCCTCCAACAAAAAAAGTTTGGACACCCCTGGCATAAGGCATTCCGGATGCTTTCTTCAGAATATACTGGAATTTTAATTCTGAGGAGCATTTTCCCCCAAATGAGGAGTATTTTCCTCCCGCACGTCACGCCTCTTATTCCAAACATTCCGACTGCGGGTGCTCGCGATATTTTGCACACCACTTGCAACAGCGATATCCAATATGGCGGCTATCCCGATCCCGTTCAAATAGGTCACGATGATGGATGCTTTGTTCGCTCAAGTAGAAGACATCGCTCGAGCTTCGCGGATGCGTTCGAGTATTTAGCTGGAGCTTGGGCGAAACATGCCATGCAAACCACTTCCGCGTCGTCCCGCTTGTTTACACTCCTCATCCGATTCGCTGTCACTCTCGGTTGTGCGCTCCGAGTAAATGCCCGTTACAATTTGAGAAAAACATTCCATGCAATTGTTTCACATGATCTAAAAAAAGGTAGCACAATATATTTTCATATATGTCTCTATATAATTATATATAGCAGGCATATATAAATATAGATGAACGATTTGTTTTCTGTCATTTTTTTTTTTTTGCAGGGTACACACTGGCATGCCGCATTGCTTTGCTTTTGCAGTCTGCGTTTTGATTGGCTGGCAGGCGAGATCTCATCCGGCGCAGTGTTGCATTGTTGGGGTCGAGTCCATGCACACAAATAGGGAGTGAATGTGTGACTGCGCGCGCTATATGTATGTGAGTGTGGGGGTTTGGGGGGTGGGGGTGGGGTTCAGGTTGTAGTGGGGCCCCCGACAAGCTCCCAAATGACGTCATCAAAGCAGTGCAGCAAGGCTCTGTGGCTCATGCGGAAATGGTGGGAAAGTTGCTGAGGCCCGGGACAAGGAAGGTCAAAGGTTTTCGGGGGTGGGTGTTGGGTCTCGGCCCAGAATTGCAGACAGACTCATTAAACGGGAGGTAGAGACGAGATGGCGAAACCAGGAAGGCCGCGTATGCCTCACATTCCTAAGTTGAGTTTTACAAAAAGGTAGGATGGCAACTTTAGGGCCATGAACGTCTCGCTGGCTTTGCTGTGTAAAAAGAATGAAATGGGCTCTTCTTGTGCTGAACTTTCTGTGTTATTGCTCATCGTCGTGGCGTCATTACCCGACAATGGTGGCTTTCCGTTTTAGGTTAGGATGTCTGCCTTGCCTCCGCTTTCCCCGCCTACCTGCCCGTGAGGCAGACGCGCTAACCGCGACCCCACGTTGCTGCTGGTGGCAAAAAATAAAAATTTTTAAAAAACGGATCAAATATATCTTCATGTATCTGTAGATAGATTAGATTTGATTCTTGTGGCCTGCACCGCGTCTTGACAACGTTCGGCGGAAATTAGCTTTTGTTGCGGGAGCCTTAGGTGAGATTAGAAGTTACGCTTCGATCTCGTTTTTTTTTTCCCTCGTTTTCAGCTGCGTCCTTTCTAAATGACGCTGCATTCGCTTTGTATTTCTGTTTCACCGACGCGCTCGTTGGTCGGCCGTGTGTTGGGAGCAGATTGGCTCCAAGTACTTTTAGTCAAGAGTGGGTTCATTATTTTGACCCGGCAGATTGGGTTTGGCCCGAAGAGCCGTCGTAGGTCATCCATCCCCTTTTGGGCTACTTTGAAGTTTGCTGATGATGAAGTCAGTTGAATGTCCGATTTTTGGAAATCACCAGGAGCGGACGGATGGTTCGGTGGGCCGGGAAATATCGCTTATGGAATGAGTCTTATTTTGAAGCACGGCTTTGCTGCTATTGAATCTGGTCGCCCATCTTGGGCTGGTTTCAACTCATCCGTTAAAATGTGTTGCGTTACTCCTTGCCAGATGAAAATCTCCACCCGACATGCTCCGTCAAATCTCGCAACCCAATAAATAACCCGGCATAAGGTCGGTCCAATTTGGAGCCGGCGCCGGGCTCGCTATTTCACCCAGTTTGGCTTCCATCGTCCTCGTCTTGACGTCCGGTGTTATGTCCATGGACAATGCGCGCATAGACACCCCCCCCCCCCCCCCCCCGCCCGGTCCCAGCAGAGGGAGATAGAAGGGCTGCCACTCATTTCCACTGGGAACGGTACCAGAACAGATAAATAACAACCCCCATCCCCCCACCCCCCCAAAAAATGGAGAGGAAAAAAAAAAGTGGAAATGTCAAACGGTATTCCAAAAAGCAACAACAACAAAAGTACCAAGCGGCAGTAATTGTTAGTGACTTGAAAGTAAATAATGACCGGATGTCAAAAGAAATCAAAACTGTCAGAGACGCTCTGTGGCTCTCTCTTCCGTCTCGCGCTACCTCTCACTCCTCACGGAGCTGCAGGCGGTACCTGCTGTGCCGGATCTGGAAGAAGAGCCGCTCGGCGGCCGAGCGGCTCGTTCCGGGCAGCCTGTAGTCCTCGCTCTGGCCCGTTCGGCGGAAACCCAGCGACTCGTACAGCTTGTGAGCGGCCATCTTGACCGCCGTGGTGCCCAGGACCACCGCCGCGTAGTCGTTGCGCACGGCGAACTCCAGAACGCGGCGGCCCAGGGCCTTGGCGATGCCTTTGCCGCGGTAGCGGGAATCCACCGACATGCGGCGCAGCTCCACCGCGTTGTCGTCCTCGCGGCCTTGCGCCGCCACGATGCCCACCACGCGGCCTTCCAGCACTGCTACCCAGAAACAGGAGCCTGCAAGGCACAGGTGGCAAAACCTAAAAACATCCGCTCCCAACTGCCGCGCGCACCTTGGCGACCGGGGAACGCTATCATACAGTCAAATGCATAGACCCGGAGATGGCCATTCCTCACTAAACTGCGCTAATGCCGCCGGTTCTTTGCAGAGGATAAAGAAGGGATGCCCTGAGTATTGTTCGATTATCTGCCGATATGTCATTCCGCTGTTTGTGTTGAAATGTCCGATGCTTAAAGTAGCCCCCCTCCGGGAATGTGTCGAGAAAAATTGTTGATTCTGCAGAAAACAATCCCGGTTCTGCAGAGAGCAACTCCGGATTCTGCGGCCTTGAAAGTTGATTTTCAAAAGAAAAAAAGAAAAACGAAACTAAAACATTGTGGTTTTAAAATAATCCACAACAATTGTCCTTGTCCCTCTTGGGCAGATACGTTTGCAGTGTTTATGAAGTGCAAAATTTTGATCCACTCGACCTGTATTTTGTTACCGGACTGAATGGACTTTGCTCATAAATAGTCTTCATTATTACACGATGCAATGACGTGACGTCTCATTTCACCTCCAAAATATTTCAACCTCCTCCCATGTGGCTCCTCGGCGGATACGAGACGACCGCATTTGCTTCCGTCAACATTGCCGCGCGACGTCGTCGTTTGCGTGGTTTTTGTAACGCGAATGTAAACATCAAGAGCTTGAACTCGCCCCCCAAAAAATTGAATTCAAAGGTTGTAACACCGACACATCAACGCGATTTGTTGGCGCGTCGCATTTAGCTCAGCGGACTTGCTTTCCCTTTTTTTTTTTCTTACTGTCTTCTACTCTTCTTCGACCTTTTCCTTTTTTTTCTTGTCTTTCTATTCTTTTTCCTTCCTTCGCCTGCGTCATGTCCCGTATTGGGCAGCAGGTGGCAGACGTTCCATTTCGGCCGCCTGCGCACCTGCTGCCTATTTGTCGGTGATTGCACCCGCTGGATCTCGGCGCTCCGGCGCTCGACTCGTTGCCGGAGTATTGCAATGCCGTGCCGCTGCTGTTGCCCATGTATTTTAGAAAGCGACGTCCCATTGTGAATATACAGTAAATCGTAATTTGCCGAATCAATTCCCTTGCCGTTTTTTTGCAAGCGCTTTTTGTTGTCTCGTTATGTTGTTTCCCGGTTTTCGTTAGTCAAGTCAAGAGTATTTGTGGAGCACTTTCAAACAGCCATCGCTGCATTCAAAGTGCTGTACATGGAGCGATTTAACATGCACAATAAACAGTAAGACAAATCGGTAATAAAGGCAGTAGAAAGCACCAAACAGTAAAATCAAGAACAAATCAAGTCAAGTCAAGTCAAGAGTATTTCTCGAGCACTTTCAAACGGCCATCGCTGCATACAAAGTGCTGTACATGGAGCGATTTAACATGCACAATAAACAGTAAGACGAAATGGTAATAAAGGCGGTAGAAAGCACCAAACAATAAAATCAAGAACAAATCTAAGTTATGCTGAGTCGAACGCCAAAGAGTTTTGTATACATACTCGGTATCCTGCATACAAAGTGCTGTACATGGAGCGATTTAACATCCACAATAAACAGTAAGACGAATCCGTAATAAAGGCGGTAGAAAGCACCAAGCAGTAAAATCAAGAACAAAGTAAACAGCGCTTTCTGTTAGACGGTATCATTTCGGTTTGTAATAAATATTACTTTGTGAAAAGACCCTTTTTTTCGGTGTCTGCTATTTCGGGGATCCACTTATTCTCGCTTTGGATGTGACGCACGAAGCGATTTCCTTTTTTTTTTTTCGTTTCGAGCGAAACGTGACAACCTGCTTTTTTTTCTGTTTCTCTTTTTCTTGAGCCACCCCCTTCCTTTTCCCCCTTTTTTCCCCTTCCTTTTCCACCATTGTTCCTTTTCCTTCCCTCTCCCTCTTTCCCCCCCTCTTACTCCTCCTTTTTTCTTTCCTTCTCGATGTGACCCTTTCCCTCTTTCTTGTCCTTTTTCCTCTCTTTTCCTTTCTTTGTACTTGTTTTGCATTCTTGCCTCTGACTTCCCCTTCCTTCTCTTTTTTTTTTTTTTCACCCATCCCTTGCCTTCCCCCCTCCCTTTGTTGGTTACCCCACCGCCACCCCCCTCCTCTTCCCCCTCCACAGGGAATGATGCTGCAGTATTTGTATGCGTTAACCGAGTGGCTAACGCATCTGTTTGACTGCAGCCAATGCCGGGAACGGGATTCGGGCTCTCCGACGCGCACGCACGCACGCCGGCTGAAGGGTGTCATGACCTCGAAGCTCGCCGCCATCACGTCTTTCAATCAAAGACGGTCGGCGTCGGGCCCGGTCTTGAACACGAGACAAATTCGTCATTGATTGCCGATGCCATTTTCTCCCCTCCCCAGTGTCGACTGTTACAGGACAAACGAAAGGTTCCGGAGCCTTGAAAGGATCCATTATGGCTGCGAGGGCATCCATCCCGAGCGAGGGAAGGAGGAGGGGGGAGAGGATGGAGATGAGACGGGAGAGGGAGGGGCCCGCTGCGAATACTGATGATGGCCGTGCAAGAAATCAACCTGAGGGGAGGAAGACGGCGAGTGACGAAGGTTTTTCCGCGCCGCCTTTTTCCCTCCATTTCCCGCCCATCGCGGCTTCAACGGCTGTTTGCCTGCGCAAAAGAGTTTTCGCCGGGGGGGGGCCGGGGTGGGGGGGGATGCTTGGAATGCAATGATAGGAGCACGGCAAAGCCGGGCTCTCGTTCCTCGACTGGCGAAAGGCAAGTGGAGGAAAAGAAGCAACGAGGGGCGCTCAGAGTAGCATCCCAGTGGTTGCCATGGCGACTGCGCCTGCACGGGGGGGGCTTCTTGATTCTTTTCATTTCCTCTGTTCATTTTTTTCCCTCACTTTTTTCAGCTGCATCCTTTTAAAAATGCTCTTTATTGTTTTGGTGATCTCTTTTTTTTCTTCTCCTTCCCCAATTTGTCCCCGACTGCACTTTGAATCTCGTCTTATTCTTCTTTTTTTTTTCCTTTATGATCTCTTTCTTCATTTTCATCCCCTTTCTGATCTTGATGTCCCTTTTCTCCCCTTCTCGACGTTTTGACGCTTTTGTCTTTTTCTGAACGTCTTTCTGTCTTTGTTTCTTTTTGGACTTCTACCCCAATATTTTCCTGGACGTTCTGTTCCTTTTTTTTTTTTTTTTCCCCGTTTCCTCCTCCCCCCGCACCCCTCCCTCCCGATCTCCCTTTTCTCTGCTAACCTTTTTTCTATTGTTGTCTCATTTCACTTTTTCACTTTCTGACCTCCCTACCCACTTGGATCTTGGTTTCTTGTTTCTTCTTCTTCTTTGCTGCTTGACTTGAAGCTTCTCATTGTCCCATGCATGCTTCTTTTTTTTTTGTTTTGTTTTTTTGCTTTAGATTTGGAATGGCTCTCACACGACGACGCCGTCAGAACGTCCCCAGCGAATTCTGTACAAGCGCCAACGTAATTTGATTCATTTTTCCAACACTTGCTGGACTTTTCTCTCTCACTCAACGCGCTTACACTCGGGACCTTCAAATGAAGCCTTCATTAAACAGAGCGAGCGTGTATTCCGCACGGCCATTAAGGGCCGGAGCTCGTTCGATATTCTATCCGCCTCCTCCGCACTCGTGGGCCGCTCCCGAGCGATATTTGTGGCCGACGTTTGTTCAAAACTGGGGGTCAAGAGCTCCTTCCCCGCTCGCTCGCTCGCTTTACATTGTGCAAAAGCACTCATGCCTGAATACTGAGCTAGGCAGTTCTTCCTTTTCCCCTGGAGGATCAATGGTGATGCTGACCCCCCCCCCCTACCCTAGACCCCACACCACTCCACCTCCTTGAAGGAGTGAGGGCAAGTGGGGGGAAGGAAAAACAAAAATCCTGGGAGGAGGGGTGGCGTATTGGCTACAAACGCCCGTGTCGGTACGGGTTCCCCCGCCTCCTTTATTCGAAACATTTGGTTCCCAAAAGAGCCCCCCCACAAACCCCGTCCCCAAATCTTACCTGCAGGTTTCATGTAATAAGCCTCGATGTCGGCCATGTCCGTGTGCAAGGCGTGGTCCAGGTAACTGTGGATGACTTTCCCGCTGTAGTAGTAGCGCGCGGCCAGAAGCGCCAGCGGCGCGCAGCAGGTCAGCGCCAGCGATTTGGTCACAAAAAAGCACATGACTGCAGAGAAACGGGGGGGGGGGCGACAACACAACCTGTCAGAAGAAACAATCGCACGCAAATCTTCATTCTATCACGAACCCCCGAAGAGTAAAAGTCCACCTCAAATGTTTTGCCGTCTTGAAACCAGCCCCCCCCCTCCTCACCTCATTTTGACACATGGTCTCCCCCATGGGTCATTGTTTGAAAGCACGTGTCCTCTTTAAAGGGGGAAGTCAACCCAAAATTTTCAAAGGCGCCCGACTATACTCTAAATGATGTAAGTTAAGCATCTCGGCGTCAACTTGCCGTCAACTGATGATGACATCACAGTCGCTCATTTGCCGATGACCAATCACGGCTGAGCTTAGTCGCCATGATCCTTTTTTTTTTTTTTTTAGCTTTTAAAGGTAAACATTCACTTCAAATGTTGAACAGTCGAATGCAGGAGTGTTGAAATGATGACCCGGGGCCCATTTGCGTCCAATTTCTAGCCCCCTCTCGGTATCTGCTAAAATTCACAATTGACACCGCCCGTGTCGTTGGACCGCCTGCTGCGGGCGGTAAACGGACGAAGAGAAGAAATTCATTCTCATCTCTGACTCCACCAACAAAAACGTCTGTAATAGAGTAACAAAAAGTCTTTTCATCATGCCCCAGCGAAAGGAAATAATCTCGCTAGAGTAGCAAAGCGCGTGAACGGCCACCGCTTGCGCCACTCGGTGCTTCCGGTCAAAAGGTCGATTGGGTGCAATCTCGTTTTCGTTTGGAATGTGGAGCCGAAGTGCTTCGGGAAAATCCTTCACTTGTTTGCTTCGTCGCTGAGCTATTTTTCTTGACCTTGGCAGAAAAAAAAAGTTTGGCCACCCCCCGATCGACTGCAAACCGAGCTCTGTTTTTCCCCCGCTTTTGACACATGGTGTCACCCAGGGGTGCTTAAGTCCCGGTCCTGGAGAGCCCCCTATCCAGCCTGTTTTGGATGTTGTCTCCCTCCACACAGTGGAGTCCCCCCCCCCCCCCCCCAGGTGACACCATGGCTCAACCGCTCCCTTTTTAATTAAAGTAAACCTTGAATGATGAACAGCCTAACACACACCCTTTCTCGACACAAGGTCCAACCCATGCGTTAATTTAGCGTAGGCCATCCGCCGATCCCATTTTTTTGGAGCTCGAGACTTCTTTTGGCTGAACTTCCACTTCCAGTGTCTCCCTTTTTTTTTAACCCGCTTTTGACTCAAGGTCCCAGCATGAGTCACTCTTAATTACGCTATCCATCAATCCACACTTGTATTTTCTATGCTGATGAAATACCGGGTACATGGCAGAATTGGAAAACAACCTCAATCACCCCCGCCCCCCCTGTCTCCTGCCACGTGATAACGCAGGAATCCATTTTTCTGAAGCTGTCTCTGTGTAAGATGGCTTTGAAACTGAGGAAGCCATGTTGGAGCAAGTGTGTAGTTTTGATGCTCGGAGCCCCGAGGGAAGACGAGCAAGTGAATTCCAAACCTTTTGGAAGAAAGGGGGAGTGGAATGACTTTTTTTGGGGGGGGGGGGGGCAGATTGGTTCATTCATTCCAGGCGAAGCCTGTGTCGTCGCCTCGACTGCTTGCCTGGCCGCCGGTTACCGCGCATGCGCAGTGCGGCCGCCCATGCCTTTTGTTGCCGGCAGCGCAACAAATTTCGACTCGGTGCGTCAAACACCTGTAGAATCGTTCGGCTTCGAATAGAGCGCGCACGTGAAAGAAAAAAGCCAACGATACTGCATGGGTGGGGGAGGGGGGGGCTTGACATACCTGTGAGAAGCGCGTACCAAAACTGCGCTCGGGGTTGCTGGGCGAGCCCCCGAAACGCCGTGTTGGGGATCCTCTCCATGATGCCCTCGTAAAAGATGCGCCGCACCTCCTCCTGGTCGCCGCGCTCGAACTCGCGGATGAACACCGCGTCCCGCCTCGCTTCCTTGGCCTCGCCGGTCGCGGACGCGGACGAGGCGGCGCTCCACATCATCGGCTCCTTTTTGCTCCCGGGTATAGCATCGTGTTCGTCCGCCACTATTTTAGTCTCGCAAACCATTTTGAGAGACGAACAATGCATGCAAGTGGCCGCCGAGTACACCCCCCCACACCCCTCTCCTCCCAGCCCCCAACGCGTACGTGCGCAGCCTTTCCTTCCAAAATGAATCGAAAAGCAAAAAAAAAAAAAAAAAGAAAAGGAAAGACGATGGATGGGAAGAAGACGAAGGAGGAGGAGCGAGGGGGGGAGCGGGGGGGTTCCGCTGCAACCCTGAGCAATTCTGGCGACCAAGACTCGCCGCTTTGCCACCAGCTGTATTTATAGGCGGGGCAGGGCGTGTGGATGGAGCTCCGCTCGTCGCCGCCATTGGTGGAAGCCGTGAGATGCTGATGGAGGAGGAGAGACACGCGGGTCCCCTCTCGCTCTCGGGTCGCATCCGTACCACAGCCCATGTGTGCGGATTGGGGTCGATAGGGGGGGGGGGCGCTACTGCAAAATCTACAACGATGCGTCAAATGGAACTTTGGCTTTTGAACCGTTCAAACACATTTTCAGACACACACACATGTACATAGTTCAAATATAAACACACACACACACATCTCTCACACACAGGAGGAGCTTTGATGGCCTGAGGTGAATTCCCGGTTGCGCATCCTCTACCGTCAAATCACTGGTGCACTGCAGTGAATCCACACTCCTACGCCTCTGCACCCCAAAAAGCCGCAGGTACGTAACAGTGACGCCCCCTCCCCTATTCACACACGCACGCACGCACGCACACTATGACCTCTCTCACCATTATCAAGCGGAGTCAATTCCACGCACATTGCAACGCAAAACGACTTTCCCCAACCGGAGTTGCAGCCCTGCATGCTTCTTACCAGTGCTGCCCCCTCGTGGTCAAAGTGCTTGGACGGGACTGGTCAGCGGCTGTTGTAATGGCACACAGACTAAAAAGCATCCACGCCGTGGGCATTTTTTTATTTATATCAATTTTTTATTCAGACTTGCCTACTCGCCTTAAATCTTTCTTTCTTTCTTTATTATTTTATCTGTGTTTTACTATTGGTCTTGGCTGTACAATGTCCTTGAGTGTTATGAAAGGCGCTTACAAATGTGATATATTATTATTATTATTATTAATTTGAATTCGAACCGCAACCCCAAATGCAACCTTTCCCCACGTGGTTTTCTCACAACCAGGAATGTGACCTTTGACTCATCTTGCAGCACCCCTAACCCCCCTCCCCCCCCCCCCCCCCCTCCCGTGTGACTCTGCTGGCTCTCTCTTCTGACATTGTGGTATGTTGTGGTCCTTCTGTTTGAACAGATGTTCAAAACGGTTGCCGTGCTTATTGTGCCTTTTGCCATCATGCACTCACAGAGAAACGAAATGTTGTCCGATTTTTTTTCAATCTACAGGTACGGACGGCATTTATACCTGGAAATACTGTTCATGCATCATCTTCGGGTCTGTGCCAGAGGATGGTGGCAAAGCACTGATTTTTGTAAAAATGGAGCTCCTACTCACTTCAACATAATTGCTTGGCACCAACATGGTGCCAAAGTACCATTTGTTACGTAATTTGGGCCCTATTTCACTTTTAAGTACAATATATTTGTATTTAATCTTTCAGAGCTGGTTGTGCCTATACAATTTTATTATAATTTTACACGCAATACACTTTAATGGAATCATTGAGTGCGTTTTTTTGTTGTCCATCCATCCATTTTCCGAACCGCTTGATCCTCACTTGGGTCGCGGGGGGTGCTGGAGCCTATCCTAGCAGTCTTCGGGCAGTAGGCGGGGGACACCCTGAAACAGTTGCCAGCCAATCGCAGGGCACAGAGAGAGACGTACAACCATCCACACCCACACTCACACCTAGGGACAATTTAGAGTGTTCAATCAGCCTGCCATGCATGTTTTTGGAATGTGGGAGGAAACCGGAGCACCCGGAGAAAACCCACGCAGACCCGGGGAGAACATGCAAACTCCACACAGGGAGGCCGGAGCTGGAATCGAACCCGGTGACTCTGCACTGTGAAGCCGACGTAATTTTCCTATATTTTAGCACACTGTTAATTTGCTAAAAACGTGCTTTGTAGTCCTAGATACTCCTGGGTGTGTGGGCGATCAAAACCCCCGACCCCACCCCGTGATGCAATCGGGCTCAAATAGACCCATGTGAAACTCCTTCAATTTCACATCTTTAAAAAAAGATGTTGTTAGTATTTGTGCTAATTCGGACATATACGCGATGTTTATTGGGATTTGTTTGTTTTGGATGATTGCACAGTCCCCGGGTCAAATTGACGCAAGGAACATTGATGCTCTTCATGGGAATCGGACGCAAACGGAGAAGTTCGAGGGTGGGCCGAACATCACAATCGGAGGTACGAGTGCAACGTTATTGCCCTCAGGGCACTGCGGGTGGCGCTTGAGTTTTCACTTAATTCCTGTATTGATCCAGGATTTGCCCTGAGAAGATCTCGCAACCGTCCGGGATGGAGATTGGCGCATCGCTGCGACACTGCCGCCTCCTTGCCTTGTCCAGCAGCGCCTTTTAGCGGTGGACTTGAGGTATTGCAATTTGACTTGAGCGTTCGCAATGGGAAAACTGAGCGGGTTTTCACGAACCTACACGAAAACGTTCGTCGTAGTTGCAGTGAATGTCCGAAAGAAAAACATTTTGTGGCTATAGATGGAACTAAATGCGATGAAAAGTAGGAAGTAAGTTACATTAGGAATGGTTGACGAGATATCCTTCCACCAATCTCGCTAACCTATGCTAGCGCGGTAAAGTTAACTGCAGTAAATACTTAAATGAAATAACACCTCTTGGCCACGAATAGGCTATAAAACGATCAAATAAAAGACAGTAAGAACACAGTTTTATTTGGCCACACAGAAACATCGCAAGCACGAAATATTCACGTTTTCACGATTTGTACACCGACCTACAGGTACATAGAACAGTGACAGTAACACACACTTGTCATATTTGCCTCCTTTCCAAAATCTAATTACCGCCTGCTTATGTTTACAGTACGTTGTGGGTCGACAGTAGTGGCATATCACTTCTTCTATCACCATAAAATCTAGACATACACTCTACGTTTACAAAAAGGTGCTGTGAATTCATGCTACAGTGCTGTGCTAAGGGAAGCCCTACGTGTGGCTTCTCTCTCAAGTTTTCTTGCGCAAAACAAACAAACATGTCATTCAATTCCATGTTTTGTGTTTAAAAAAAAAAACATTTCCAAGCACACTGGTCTACGGACATGAGAAGAGCATAAGCTAAAGTGTCCTCTGTGTTGGGAGTCAAAAATCGCTGTACAGGAGTACTTTGGAAGAGTCGTCCGTGTTGCGAGGTTTCAACGCAGCGAGCTGGGCATGCAGTCGCAAAGAGACCTCCTCTCCGCCCTCAGCACCAGCGTCTCCGTCTGCGCCACAAAAACACCGCACACTTACAGAGCAAATCCATAGCAGCGAGTTGTTTGGAGAATGTTAAAAAAAAAAAAACAAGCAAACGCTAGCTAGCTAGAGCTGTTAATAACCTGCTATGTCATGTGATCAGTTAGTACAACAGTGGTTGTACTGTATATAAACTGTTGTCGGGCTACAGCTATCGAATATATTCAAAAGCAGGTATTCTACCGAATAGGGATAAAGTGTAATTGATTTGTTGTTATTAAACAACAGTATCAATTCAGTATGGGCACGTGCCTTTTCAATTTTTGCCCCAGCTGGGGTCAGCATTCTTGCATTCTACACATTACTGTGGAAGGGTGTGTACTTTTCAAAGGTGGGACCAGGCCAGGTGAATCAATACGTCTAGTTCACCACTCTGCCCAAAGTACTTTTGTCACCTCTGCCCACCAGTACTCCATCTTAAAACTACAGACACCGTTAAGACAAAATACAGAAGATTTTTTTAGGCGATGAATCAAAATGGTCCTCTGTACCCTGGCGTCTAGGTTGAAAGCGGTCTTTTTTAGGTCCTGCAGGGCCCTCTGCATGAACTCAAACGCATGGCAGTCGACGCACGGGCGACCTGGAAAAAATGAGACAGCTTTGCGTTATTATTCCTATCTTTAGCTCATCCTGAATATTCACAGACGAACGCTCTGCCATATATTCCTAGGGGATACTTTACGACGTTGCGTGAGACCCTTGGAGCTTATCAACGCTCTAGAAGTGTTTCTCATACAAGCATTGACTGAAATGATAACTGTACTACACTAGCACAGGTTAGTGACAGACGACATGGCTCATCATAAAATTTAGTAATTTACGTCACCGCAAAGCAAAGCAAATGCAGGTCCGCTCAATCACTCCGTACCATCTTTTTTTTTCCATGACAGAAAATCACTTGCCATTCAAATATTTTTTAACCCTAATGACATATGTATGAAGGGCCTAGCCTTCACACAATCAATAAGACGTACAGTATATTAATGATATATACGACGACGCGATCCGACTTACGCTATCTAACAAAAAAAAATCGTGTTAATGTCTCCGTCGTACACCGAGAACTCCCTCCCCTGTAGATGATTCATCGGAACGGTGTCCCCATTGAGACTGAAATAAGAGCACGTACTTTCCGCGGGGATGACCGTCCCGGTCTCCCGGTCCACATCCGCAGCACTACCGCGGCACAGGACGAGCTGGGCCGCCAGCAGGAGCATCGCTGCCTGCATCATACCACCGGATGGCATCATCCAACACCTAGGCGCGTGGCTCTCGGTTATTATTCGCACGGAGATAACATTGCGTGGTATTCCGTTTACCTACCCCGAATCTGTCCACGGTATGTTATTCGGAACACCAGGTCACCGCGAGATGCCCGTGGAGATGTTTTTTTTTTAAATGTAGAGATTGCGCATGCGCACGGCTCGCCATGTTCTTTGAGGGCAAAACCGCACGACCACCCGCCAAATAAAAATTGAAAGTAAACGCCGTCGATACAGAAACGAAAAACACTCCTGATACGGGCCAAACGGGTTTCCAACATCATCGACCCAGCAATTGATTTTTTTTTTAATAGCCAATTTAGTCCATACATCTATCATGGAAAGCTTTCTGAAATGGTTGCGCCAGATGATGGACACATCGCATATTTTCAACTTGAATCAAAGATGCGAACAATTCACCATTGGAACTAGATAGTTACACACACCTCACACTACACACTGTAAGTGAAAAACTTTGTTGGGAAAAAAAATAGTCCTTTTTTTCCTGGTCATACTACATGACGTTCATATATGACTACTGTACTACCTACCAGTTGCTGGAAATGTATTTCAAAATAAAAGCCATTTCTCAACGGTCGCACCAAATGATATTTCATCAAATGAGCATCATCGGACAAATTTTGCATGAATATGATGATAAAAGTAAAAAACAGTAACACTTTGGAATTTTATACAGGAAAGCAAAACCCAATTGAAAATTTGCCAGGTAGGGTAGAAAATAAATCGGTACGCTAATTTCAAAGATGTTTTCTATTCAAAAATCATGCTTGTATGGTCGTACTGCATGATGTTTTGGCACTTTGTAAAACCAAGTTGAATATATATAAAAGTAATGTTTTATTTGAAGGTTCAAACATCCTGCTGCATCGAGAGAAGTTATATGTAGTAATTTAAACAATGTCGCAAGTTGTTTAAAGTGATGAATGAATGATGTCACAAGGCTTTGTTAGCGATGACATGTGAGTTGAGTAAAGAGGATTAAAGAGCTAATCATCTGGATAAATTCTGTATCTTGCATAGTACAAACAGAAATCAGAGAAGACGGAGGAGGACATTACTGAAATGATGCGTGCTAAAGTGAAGAAGCCAGGTGATGCCACTGGTATCTGATATCTATTATTTATTGTGTCTTTGTTATGTCCACTAATAGACTGTGATGTTAGCTAGAAATACCCATTTCTGTATGATGAGCATTGCATTAGGTTAATGATATGTAAATAAGGTTGAATATTTATATGCTGTCTTCCATTGTCAGATGTAAACTAGCTGACTTTCGTCTGTTGAACGTATTTTTCTTTCAATACATATTGTGCAAATGTTTAATTGTCTTTGTTGTAGGGTTCAGACTCAAGTTAAACTTCAACTTTTAGCTGTGTGTCTTGTGGATTTGACTTTTTTTCTTACATCGTACCCGTTTGTTTTTTTGGGGCATGTTAAATAAAGTTTGTTCTATTTCCTACGTATTGCGCTTGCGCACGACTTGTTATGTTGAAAAAGACCGCACCTCAGTTAATCATCTATACTTTTTATTTTTGCGGTGTGGAATGGATTTGATTAAATAAAGATAAGGTCCCCATGACGTTGGGTCATAATAACTACGTGAATTCGTTTTGAAATACTTTAATGTGGTTCAATGGCCTTCACACAGACGTGGGCGGGGTCCTGACTGCCGTTTTCTTAGTAGTCCATTAAAATGCCCGAACTCAATCGCTTCTTTTTCCAAGATGGCGTCAATGAAGGACAGCGACACTGGCCTGTGGCTTCACAACAAACTGGGCTCTACGGACGAGCTGTGGACACCACCGAGCATCGCGTCGCTCCTTACTGTGTCGGTCATCGACAACATACGCCTGTGTTTCTCAAGCTTGTCGCCGCCCGTCAAGCTCAAATTGCTTCTCGGGATGCTGCATCTCCCCCGACGGACCGTGGACGAGGTGGGCGCCCGACAACAACATTTTGTGCCGTTTGCTTTCACTTACCCTCGGTCGGGTTGTCTTATACCCTCGGTCGGGTTGTCTTAAAATAAGAACACGCTGCTTGACTTTGGCTCCCTTCTTCCGAACGCGTTGTCGGTGTGGTATATTAGGCACCGCACCACACCAGTCGGCTACTTTAGCATTAGCACGCTAGTGACGAGTGATAACGAGATGTATTAAACCGAAAGCCCGGCGCGTTTCCCCATTTACTGAGCTGGTCCACCTTGCAAGATTAACGTTGACATGACCCAATCCACCAGTTGTTTGTATTCATCGCCGAACGTCCGATGTCTCGTTCAGACGTTGTGACCGACTGGCGAAAAGATACAACCGAGGGGGCGGTACCGTCCTTCTACCGTCGTTTCCCAACCTTTATTGAACCGAGTCGCACATTTCCATTTTCTAAATTCTCACGCCAAGCTACCAAGCAGAAATGTGACAAAAACGTGTGTAAAATCGAATACAGTATTGGGAAGTATCTTCGACTTTTTATCCTGACGTGCTGTACTTGAAAGCTGATCTGTACTTTTTTCTCCTGTTTCAAAATAGGTTCATCATATTTCGTATACAAAATACTTTTTTTGTGCCAAATACGTTCGTGTGATATTGTCAATAGAAACCGTGGTCGAAAGAATTCAAATAAGAGTACGGTCGGCGACATTTGATCCTTTCTCAACATACTCCTCGAACCTATCATTTCACTTGCGACTCGTTGGAGACCCCCCCCCCCCCCATCCCTCTCCGGCTCTATTGGAAATATCTCCCAACAAGCTCGTACAGTAGCAGTTTGGGCACTTTTTTTTCACCAAAATATTTCACATCATTCCATGCCATTCCATAGAATAATTGAATATCGTTCCACACCATTCCCTCCTTTTTCGATCAAGCATTCCAGCATTCATTTTCTAGTTCACGCTGGAGTCTTAACTACCACATGAACACATGCCACACCACTCAGCCCCGTTTCTTAAAGCTACAAACGGGGTAATTGACGAACCTTCTATTTGAAAAAAGCTGCTGCACGCTGAAAAGTTGTTGTGATTGCCAGATGAAGGAGGCCCTCTCCGAGATAATCCAGTTGGCCACGGTGGACTCTGAGCCGTGGGTGCTGATGGTCGCAGACATTCTCAAGTCCTTCCCGGAGACGGGCTCCCTCAATCTGGATTTGGAGGAGCAGAATCCAAACGTGCAGGACATCCTCGGCGAGCTCAGGGAGAAAGGTCAGCCGTTTGAATTCGGCGTTTTGGTGCCAGAGGCGATTTTTATTTCTTGATGCATTTTTAAATACGGTTGACTCTCTCTGCCTGGGCATGCCCGCATAGTTGGGGAGTGCGAGGCGTCCGCCATGCTTCCTTTGGAGTGCCAGTACCTAAACAAGAGCGCGTTGACCACACTGGTGGGACCTCTCACGCCCCCCGTTAAACATTTCCAGCTGAAGAGGAAGCCCAAGAGTGCCACGCTGAGAGCCGAGCTGTTGCAGAAATGTGAGGCCTTTTTTCTTTTTGCTCGCCCAAGCGCCGTGGCACCTAAACGGATTGGTTTTGTGCTCTAGCCACCGAGACCGCACAGCAGCTGAAGAAGACCGCCGGAGTGCCTTTTCATGCCAAAGGGAGAGGTTTAGTCAAAAAGATCGACACCACCAGTAAGTGGCACGCTCGACGACACTGCTCATCAAAAGTTGCCCACCGTTGGGCTTTGGGATGCTGCGGGTCAAACGCCCGTTGCCAATTTGGTTGCTCACTTCCTGTTGGCAAGTTGCGCAAAAAACCTAGCCCGCTTCCCTCTCTGTGACACGTCGAATCTCCAGCCATGGCCGCAACTTGGCGAAGTTCTTATCTTTTTTTTTTTTTCATTTTAGCCCCCCTCAAGGGGATTCCCAAGGCGCCGTTTCGCAGCCCCACAGCTCCAAGCATGTTCAGCCCCCCGAGCAACCGAACGCCCATTGCCCCGGCGCGCACACCTCTGCGCAAAGAACGCGGCGTCAAGGTACGGCGTCGGCGCGCGCGAGCGATTCGATCGAGTTGATAATGTCAGGACGAGTTCCGTGGTTGAAAACGTCGTCTCATCAACCGGCAAGAGTGACAAGCTGGGGATTCCGTGCTGCTTTTTCCTTCTTGTGCAGTTGCTGGATATCAAAGAGCTGAACATGGTCGGGGCCGGAAGAGAGGCCAAGAGGCGAAGAAAGACTCTGGGTAACCCACAGCATTTCGCCAGCTCGCACCCTACCGTCGAACCACGTGGACTTTGCCGGAAAGCGTTGCGAGACTTGAATCTGTTGCCGTCATGTATTTTTTTTTTGTAGACACGGAGGCGGATGAGAAAGCAGCCAAAGAAGAAGCGGTGGTGGAGAACACCACACCGGACTATGCCGCAGGCCTCGTCTCTGCACAGGTGCTTCAATCGAGACGATGGTGTCGTTTGTCCTTTTCAGTACACACCAGAAAGATGTACAAACATGTACCTTGCGTCGCTTGGGGATTTACTTTACAATACATGCCGATTTATATCGCGCTTTCACAACAGCGGCAGCTGTAACAAAGCGCTTAACAAAACAGTTAGCATAAAGTCAAATAGTAAACACAACACATAACGTAAAACACGGACAGTCGTGCAGTTCTAACCACTTTTTGCACTTTTGCGCACGGACTCCACCGTACTGCTGAACCTGTTTGAAAACTAAGCACCGTGGCTCGCCCGCAGGCATATCCGCTGCTCTTTGATCTTTGAAAAAAGCTCGGCCAAAGCCTGGGAATTCTTCTGACGGCTGACATCATCCGTATTTTGGTTGATTCTTTTGAAATTCAAATGTTTTTTTTCAAAGAAGACACGTTAAAGAGTCACTTAAGAGCCCAGCAGTGCCATTAAAGCCTTAAAAAAAAAAGAACCCAAAAAAAGGGGGGGGGATCTTTGATCAAACAATGAACTAATTCACTACTATTGACGAGACTTACTGGGTTGGCAGTGAATGAGTTTAAAATAGTTTTGAACCCCAAATCGACCTCAAAAACGGTCAATTAATGGCCCGGCAATGGCGCGTTTTGTGCAGCAGATCAAGCCGCACCACGTGCGCGCCGACTCCCATTTCGAATGTGCCAAGTTAATTCGGCACTTTAACGTAAGCGGCTGATGACGTGCCCAGCATAATCATTCCTCTGCCTCCGCGACAGAAACTCGGGGCGCTGAACGAAAACCCGCTCCCGTCCACCAGCTACCTGCCGGCCACGCCCAGCATGGTTCCCTCCTCCTCCTACATTCCCAGCTCCGAGGCCCAGCCAGGTGAGCGCTCGCTTTTTCACGAGAGCCCAGGCGGGGGCGCCGTATTCATCGTGCGTTCTCGTCTCCTTCAAAAGCAAACGCCGGCTGGGACACGCTGCAGTCGGCTCGCCAACCGGAGGAGTCGGCGACGGCGGGCGCGGGCGCCCCCGCCGCCTCGCTCCCGGGCCAGTACAAGCAGAGGACGCCCATGTACAACGCCAGCACGGCGGCGAACCCGGCCACGCCCGCGTCGCCCAGCACGCCGGCTTCCACTCCGGCCAGCAACGGGCCGGCGGCGGCCGCCACCGCCGGCCAGCCCGAGACGCCCGCTCAGCCCCCCGGCACGCCTCAGACCCCGACGCCCGCCCCTGCGCCCACGCCGCCGCAACCTCAACCCAAAAAGAATCTCTCGCTGACGGTACGGGCTCGCCCTCCGCGTTGCCCGCTTCGCTCTCCCCCCGGTAGCTGGAACCAAAACCTATATTTGCTTGTCCGCGCTTTTCAGAGGGACCAGATGTATGCTGCTCAGGAGATGTTCAAGACGGCCAACAAGGTCACCAGACCTGAGAAGGCCCTCATCTTGGGCTTCATGGCAGGATCCAGAGGTAACGCGTGCACGCTCGCCCCGGCAAATGTCAATTTGCGTGGCCAATGAACAACACGAGGAGATGGGCACAAATTTTACCCCCACGCGCCTTCTTGACAGTCACCGCGACTTGTCTCGGTTATCGGGAGTGTTTTGCGTGACGTTCATGACCACCCGGCGATCGCCGTGAGATCGGAAGTGGTCTCTGTTGTTTTTCAGAATAAGAGCACAAGACGGGAAGAGAAGTCACTGTTGTTCTTGATCATTTGTAACTTGTACGATTTAAACTCGATTTTATAACTCTTTTACTTTTACTGCGGAAAACGAGGCTCAACATTCATCTTCCGAGCCGCTTGATCCTCACTAGGGTCGCGGGGGGTGCTGGAGCCTATCCCAGCTGTCTTCAGGCGGTAGACGGGGGGACACCCTGAATCGGTTGCCAGCCAATCGCAGGGCACACATAGACGAACAACCATCCACGCTCACACTCACACCTAGGGACAATTTAGAGTGTTCAATCAGCCTGCCACGCATATTTTTGGAATGTGGGAGGAAACCGGAGCACCCGGAGAAAACCCACGCAGGCCCGGGGAGAACATGCAAACTCCACACAGGGAGGCCGGAGCTGGAATCGAACCTGGCACCTCTGCACTGTGAAGCCCACGTGCTAACCACTGGACTACCGGGCCGCCCGGAGGCTCAACATGGTTTGCGATATTACGGAGCAAACTAGTCAGTGAATCATCACGGATTTGCTTGTGCGTTTTCCGCTCTGTCAATTTTGAAAGACCGTCGTGTTTGTCAGTGGGTGGAATTCATCGTTCATCAACCAACCAATTTAAATTAAAAAAAAAAATTTTTTTTCTTCCCCTCAGAGAACCCGTGCCCGGAGCAGGGCGACATCATCCAGATCAAGCTGAGCGAGCACACGGAAGTGTTGCCCAAGGCGGACGGCACGGGCAGCACCACCATGCTGGTGGACACGGTCTTCGAAATGAACTACTCCACGGGTCAGTGGACCCGGCTGAAAAAGTACAAGCCCATCACCAACACCTCGTGAGGAGGCGCAACAGGTGGACTCCACTCGCTCTCACCACCCCATTCGCTCGCGTTCACACGTTGCCACTCGGGCCCAAACGAGCCGGCGGCAGGAGAGAAGGTCCTTCCTCCCGCGCACGCACGCACGAAGGATATCTTTGCATTCAGCCCCCCCCCCCCCCCCCCACCTCATTTAGTCCTGGCAGCTGTGTGACACACCGAGCCGTTCACCATTTAGTTTTTTCTCCCGCCCACCCCCCACACACACACCCCCTGACGCAAGGAAAGAAAATAAAATGACTGCAGACTGTTCAGACTTTTTTTTTCATGTCATTTTATTTGTAGCCCAAAAGCACGGCAGTTGATTTGCACTCACACAACCGACGTTGTAAAATGGATTCCCAAGGCTGTGATGTTGTGCCGCCGCGCAGCCAATTTCAATATCTTTAAACGATGAACGTGCAATAAGTCATACGACAAATAATGCCCGCGCGTGCACGCACAGCGAGTTACATTGAAATTCGATGGTTTCAGGAAGTACTACCGGTGCCGTGTTTTTGTGTCAAATGAAGTCGCCGCCTGCGTACGTTTGGCAATCATCTTGGACGAGGAACATTCGGCATTGCTCCACTTTTAAGTCCCACCTCCCACCAATCGGCACAAATGTCCTTAAAAGATTCGAAATCATTGAATCGGCCCAAGTGTTTTGATTCGAGCAAATGAGCACGCTCTCGGAGCACTTTCGCAAATAGTGAAAAAATGAACCCCCCCCCTTAACAAAAATGTAAGACTGCACATATAAAAGGTAGCTATGATTACCAAGCACTTGATTTTCTCATTTTACATTCCCCTTAAAAACAAATGGCATCTGTTAATTTCACCCGCAGAGGATCAACATGCACACGCAGCAAACTCTCCCTAACAACCCAGGCTAAACTTTGCTCCTCCCCTAAGGACAACAATCTCTCACTTTCCCAGAGGTACAAATGTCACCAATATGTTTTTTTTTTTTAAACCACTGCCCTATTAGCCACATCTGAAGAAAAAAAAACAAATTTGTATTTGTAAATGTTGACCCTTGACTCAGTCGCAATTCATGGTACATGTACAGTATGTTTGATGTAAAATCATTAGTAGCCTTCTACGAGGAACATTCAGTATCACCTCCATCAATTGGCATGAACATCTGTTAAAAAAAAGTTTAAAAAAAATTGAGGGGGGGCAGGTTCCCCCCCCCCCCCCCCCACTCCCCCAACGGACTACACCATCTTCATCCTGCGGATGTCAGTCGGAGGCTCCCTCCAGCCTCCGAAGGCCTTCTCCAGGTAGCGGGCCACGGCCAGAGGCAGCCGATCCTGCAGCTTCCCGCTCACCACCTGCACGCCCATGGGGAGACCCTCCCCGTTCAGCCCCAAAGGGCACTGGGTGACCGGCAGACCCAGGATATTGATGATGCCTAAGATGGGGGGGGAGGGGGGGGGTGAGAATGACTCGAGACATTTCCCCGCGCAAAAGGACCAGATCACCTGCGCCCTGGCGTACCCGTGTAGGCAAAGTCAAAGGGTCGAAAAAGCGCATGGTGGTGCTTGGGGGCCACCCTGGGATGCGACGGGTAAAGAAGCACGCCGTCGCTCCCCAGCAGCTCCTCCACGTCCTTCTGCAGCTTCTCCTTCAACCCGACGAGGAAGGCGGATGGTCTGGACCATGACGTGTTCTCCAAAATGGACACGCCTGCGGACGTCGCGCGCACAATCGGCGTGTTGTCAGGTAAGCGTTTGCCGTCGACACTCACCAATGGCGGCGACGGTATGGTCGGATTTTCCCAGAAGTCTTTTCAGCGCCTCCCACACGGGCCACATGGGCCGGCCCGGCTCCCCGAACTGCTCGGTCATCGGGACCGGAGGCTGCGGGAGAAGACGAGTTAAGTTTGGCGAGGGGGCGGGGCGGGGCGCCTCCTCGCACCTTGCCCTCTTTGTCCGGAAGCGACATGTAGGCGTCCCAGATGCGGAAGCCGTAGCGCAGCTCGGGGAAGCGCACTTCTTGGACCGACACGCCCAGGTCCGCTTCGAGACGCTCCGCCACCTGAGATGAGCGTTTTCGGCAGAGGTGAGAAATGCGTTTTGAGACTCTTGTTTTGAGGGTGGATCACTGGTTGGGGGGGGGGGACAAGTGAACATACGCCGAGACGCAGATCTGTTAGGAAGCAACTCATTTTGAGATTGGCTCACCCGTTTCTGGATTTCTCTGAGTTCTTTGCTGACCGGGGACACCAGGGGAGAGCCGCCGTCGTCGGGGACGGTAAAAAAACGCAACTTTTTGAGCTCCACCTTCTCGTTCAGGGACAACCTGCCGCAAAACGCACACAATGGGAACCTACTGGGCCACCCCCCCCCCCCCCGGCTGCCACCGTGAAAGTGCGGGCGGCTCACATGGGCGCGTTTGGCCCCGCCATGATTTTCAACATGGGCAGCAGGTCCTCGGCGTAGCGGCACATGGGCCCCGCGCTGGCGTACTCTTCGTGTCTCCCCGAGTACGGCGGGTACTGGTTGTCGTTGGACACCACGCCTGCACGGGGTTCAAAAACCGCAAGTGAGGGTTTGCACGAGGGCAGAACGGGGCCGCGAGGATCAAAAAGTGACCAACGCTCCAGCACGTACGCCAGTCGTTCGATTCTTCGGACGCTTGTGCCACCTTCGCAAAACAACCGGAGAATTTCTTACCGGGTGTGGTTTTATGGCCAAACACTCCATTGAAGAAGCACGGCATGCGGATGCTGCCGCCGATGTCGGAGCCCAGTCCAATGACGGCGCCGGCTGCCGCCAGCAAGCTGCCCTCGCCACCTTTTGAGGGGGGGAGGGGGGGGGAACACAGTAGGCAAAGCGGTCGACCCGCCCTCGTTTCGTGAAAATCTGCTCTATACTGTCGAAAGACCCTGACTCCATGCTAAAAAAAAAAAAAAAAAAAAAAATCATAAGCTTTTGTCATTTTGCAGGTCAGAGCATTTTTATTTAATGTTATTTTTTTTTACACCACACTTGTTCAAGTTGCATGTGTGGTAAACATCGTTGGCTAATTGACTACACGGTAGCACCGTCATTATGAACGAAAGGCGGTCTGGAGACGCTTTGAATGCAGGCGAGGTTGAAAAGCTTTCAATCGCTTCAACAAAAAAAGTTGGCAACAAAATGCAGCAATCAAAGCAAATCCACAGCGGCTAACGCCGGAGCCAGCAAGTAGCTACTACAACAAACCCGAGTCCAAACACGTGTTTAACCAAAATCTCCTGAACATAATGATGAACAAATCATATTCAACCTGTATTTAACTGAATACACAACTTCAGCTGTTCAAGAATCTCCGTTGTCCTTTTTTACGCTTCAGAATGCGCCACACGTGTTCAATGAGAGACAGGTCTGGACTGCAGGCGGGCCAGTTGAGTAGCCGCTCTCTTTTCCCCTCCGATGAACCTACGCTGTTGTAACGTGCGGAATTTGCTTTGGCATCGTCTTGCTGAAATAAGCAGGGGCCATCCAGGAAAAAGACGTTGCTTGGATTAGCAGCATATGCTTCTCCAAAAATTGGATGTACCTTTCTGCCCAATTGGTGCCTTCACAAATGTGCCATTGGCACGAATACAGCCCCCATACCCGTCACAGGTGCTGGCCTTGAACTTTGCGCCCGTAACACTCCAGATGATTTTTTTTTTGTACCTCTTTGGTCCACAATTTCCAAAAACAATTTGAAAGCTTTGCTTGTCCCTGACTGAACAATTGAGGGAAGCTTCCTTTTCGAGCCAATGGTGGCTCGGTTAGCCTGTTTCACCTTTGGGCTCTTCCAAAACAGGTGTTTGATGAGCAGTCCACTTTTTTTTTTTTTTTTTTTTTTGCCACCTGGCCCAGCTTTTTAGGGAACAGCTGTAAAATTCTATGTTAACAATTACTTTCCAAAAACAATGAAGTTTATCAGTTTGAACATTAAAAAAAAAACAATCTTTTGTTTTGTATCCGCTTCAGTCAAGATGATTTGCAAATCATGGCATTTGCTTTGGATTTATGTTTAACACAATGTCCCAACGCCAAGGGAATGGAATTTTTATGTCCTCAAAAAAAAAATGGCTACCCTCACGTGTACCAGTTGGTCATGAACTCAAAGTCTGACCACGCAACAGATCAGAACCCCCCAAAATCACTCACCCGAGCTCCCTCCCGGCATCCTTTCCAGGTCGTAGGGGTTGCTGGTGATGCCGTACAGGTGGTTGTGCGACTCGGCCCACATGCAGCCCTCGCTGGTGTTGGTGACGCCCAGCGGGATGGCGCCCGCCCTCTTGAGCAGGGCCACGGGCGGCGCGTCGGCCGCCGCCAACACTCCTCGCCTGGACACGATGCCACTGGTGTGGGGCATGCCTGAGACCGGCGAGTAGCAAAGGTTGGATCAATCAGTTATTCATGAGTGAACAAAGAACATTTTGCATTGAGGATTTTGGCACAACAAATATTTGACAAACTTGTTTTTCTGCGAGCGTTTTTTTTTTCCCTACTCTTGACTAATTTCAAGCTACCGGACAGCCTGATCGTGGTAAAATGATTGCAAGGTTGTGAAAAAAAAAAAACTTCTCCTGGCCTCGTGTATTTCTTGTTTTGTATATTTTCATATCCTTGAGTGCAATTTACCCAGCAAGTTGCTTTTCGGGCATCAAATATGTTAGGTTACCTTGGAGACCGAAGGACTCTTTGACGGAGAGAGGCACGCCGAGGAAAGGCAGCCGATCGGCCAGCACCTCCTCGCCTCCCGGTTCCTCGTCAATCAACTTGTCGACCTGCGCCGCTTCCTGGAGCGCAGCGGAAAACCTGAACGGTGGCGTATGTGTACATAGTCAACTCTCTCATTCTGTTGAATCAATATCTACATTTTAACACATCACATTATGGAGATAAATGGCATTCAAACTTGACCCCCCTGAAGCAATCCACAACACACATTTTTTTTTAATTCATCCGCCGACTAATCAGTAACCGGAATTCTATTCTGCCGAATAGATTCACGCCTCGCCCTGAAAAAAAAATCGTTCAGCCCCTAGTTCCGAGTACCCACAAGTTCGTTGAGTTTTTACACTCTGTTGCGAGCACAAATACGTTTCGATACCCGGGGCCAGCGCCGCAATCGACCACCCGTTTCCCAATCTCCCCTGGCAACCAGGGGCGGTTCTGGATCAATTTCACTGAGGGGGGCCGGGCTGGGGCCAGGGGTTTTGATGGGGGGGGGGGCACATTCAACCCTGGGCTAAAAAGATAGATTCGAAATCTTATTTGACTTTGTATTTCTTCAGACTTTGAAATTGTAGTCGTAACATTACAGTGATGAGAAAAAAACAGTATTAGGAGGGCTAAAATGCAAGCGTAAAATTGCAAATACACTGAAGCTCGATGTTTTACATGCATATAATTATCTACATTTTGGATAATTACATGCATGTAAAATTAAAATGTTAAATTGATCCTGTTAAATTAAAATAAAAAGGGAGACTAAAAAAGTTACACGTGGTAATTTCCTTCTCTGCAGACTGCTTCTCACTTTCCCGCTCATTTTTAAGTGTAATCTACGCTCGGAGGGGGGGGGGGGGGGGCACAGGCACTAGCCCCCGTTGCCCCCCCACAGAACCGCCACTGCTGTCAACGCCTCAAAATTAACGCACGTTGGGGGAAGGAAGGACCAACAAAGGAGTGATGTAGAATATGGACAATATCCCATTGGGGGGGGGGGGGGGGGTTGGAAAAAAAAGAAGCATGCCTGTCTTTGACCATTGCGTTCAGCAGGGGGTTGACTTGCTGGATCCGGTCAATGTAAGCCTGCACCACCTCCACACTGGACACCTGCGCACACACGAGTGAGCATGGAGTCGTGGAAAACTCACATAAATGTGAACACAAATACATATTTCGCATTGCACGAATGATAACGTGGCTGAGTGCGAAATCGTTTTCCACCACCACCACCACCAGCAGCGAGCCCGGACCCCCCCACTCAGACCGACGTTCACCTCTCGTCGTCGGATCCTCCCGGCGAGTTGCGTCGCTGACACGGCCAGGAGCGGGTTGCTGACCGGAGGGAGCTTTCTCTTGATTTCGGTAGGCCGCGCACACAAGAAACGATACAAAATGTAGCAGACGGCCAAGAAGGCGTCGAAGAGCAGTTTCTGAATCTGTTCAACGCCACTCAGAGCCATGTTGACAATAGTCAAGTCCGACCGGCTTCAAGCCTACTTGGCAGCACGACGTTAGGAATTAAGTTAACGGGCCAATCAGCGTTGAGTGTGGCGATGGCTCGTGACGTCACTCAGCGTCGCTGAGTGCACGCACGACCGGAATTAGTGCAATAAAAGTAAGAGCGTTTACAAAATAAAATATCCGGGGCTGGATTTCGAAGCCCGGGGGCTGACCTCGGCCGACTTCGGGCAAGTGGCACTCGCAGGACCGGTCACAACAAGCATCCGTGGAAGGAAAATTAAAGTGTAAGCTTGACTTGGCTTGTCGCTAACTGACCGCCAAATTGGACAAATGTTTTACCACTGGATCTAAAAGCAAACTTACAAGGATGCCGAATTGAAGCTCCTCGAGAGACTTCAATGTACAGTACTTCCCTGGCCATATGATGCCACAAGATGGCGACAAAGTTAAGATGTAAAATGAAAATCGCCAAAACGCTTCTAAAACACTTTTGTCTGATGTGTCCGTCTGGAACTCATTCTGACGAATAAGGTGAAACCTGAAGTGACCCGAGTTTAGAAAACTCGCAACAGACATTGGTTTTCACCCGGGGACAAACTGGATGCGCGACCTTTTATTTAGTCGACGGGAGGAGAAAGACTTCTGGCTACTGACACTGAAATTGGAGATGAATCAAGTCTTTGACCGATATGCGGATTCCTTGGCCGTGTTTGTCCGACCAATGTAGAAACACTGATGACTTAAAGCTTCTTGATGACCGACAAGGGATAAAGGTAACCTGCTTTCTCACTCTAAATGTGGCTTCTCAGTTTAAAGAAGGGTTTAAGGGATTATCCGTCAATTATGATCGTAAACTGCAGGCAAATCCAACATTCAGTTCAATTAATAAGTAATCGGCTGCTGTAAATAATAAATGCTGTGTAATATTTTCTAGAACAATGCTGTGACACGTGTCCCCTCACCGCAGAGCCTCAACAGGCTGATAAATAATGCAGCTCAAAACTAAACATGCTTGGACGTCAGGTGACCATACAAGTTGGTTCCATCCATCCATTTTCTGCTCCGCTTACTTGTTGTCGCAGGCGTGCTGGCGCCTATCCCAGCAGTCTTCGGGCAGCAGGCAGGGTACACCTTGAACTGGTTGCCAGCCAATCGCAGCGCACACTCACACCTCGGGACAATTTACAGTTTTCCATTCACCTACCATGTATGCTTTTGGAATATGTGAGGAAACCGGAGTAACCGAAGAAAACCCACGCACGCTCGGGGAGAACCTGCAAAAACTACACAGAAAGACCCGAGCCAGAATCGAACCCTGCGCCTCTGCACCGTGAGGCCGGCGGGCTAACCTGTCACCGACCGTGCTGCTCCAGGCTCGTTCCCTGCATTTGACATACATTTTCTCTTATGGTTAATTTGAAGGGAAAAAAAATTATTTTTAAAGTTTATTTTAATAATAACAGTAACGTGCTCATTTTAAAATTGTATAGTTGAATTAACAAATATGTTGATCAAATAAATTCTGAAAAACGTTTATGTTTAAAAATGTTTAAAAGGTAGTTTAAAAACTAATAAAACTAAATAAAAAAACTAATAAAACTACGTTTAAAAGGTAGTTTAAAAATAATTTTATTTCACCGTTTCCCCAAACAAATCCACGAAACGACGTCATCGGAAAATAATTTACAATCTATTGAATAAGCAGTTGCTTAAAGGGCTAAATAAATGAAAAATACATTGTAAATAAATGAGCTATGTTAGCTAAAAACGTCTTCTTCAACGTGCCCTTTTATGGCGTCATTAAAGAGCGCCAATCATTCCAAACAAGTCCAAAATGACGGCTCTTGCTGTTTATTTTGTCAAAATGTTAAAACTATTAAATTTAACTGCGTGTATGCGTGCGTGCGTGTGTCTACGCGTGTGTGTGTATGAATACACACACACACACACACACAAGAAAAAGGTTCCGTCTGAATCCTGTGCGTGGTCACGTGACAGCGGCCCTCCTCCTACCCGGAAGTGGCACCAAAGCAAACAGACGAAGCGCCTCCAGTCGTCAAGTCAAGCACCGTGGCGGAGGTAATCATGACATTTGTTTTGACCGTATTTCCGGCAGACTTGTTGCAATTCAAAGCGCGCGCGGACACCGGTCATGTTAAAATGGGGGTGGGGGACGTCACGTGAGCAGCAGCCCCACCCCCCCATCGTAAAAGCCGGCGCTTCCCTCCTCATGTGCAAACGACGACACAGTGGTGTAGAGTGGGGCCCAGCGACCTGTGGCGGCCTTTGCTTGGACGACAGCGGACAACTGGGGGGGGGGGGCGGGGACGGGCACGGGAACTGCCTTGGGCTGCCGAGAACGTCGTTCTTGGATTTTAGTCATTTTCTTTCAATGTTTTTGCTGCGGGTGAGTGACGTCCGTTACATGCACGCGTCGCTTCTCTGACTTGAGGCCGTTTCCGTTTGCGTCGCCGTTTACGTTGTGGAGGCAACCGAGCTCCTCAATTGACGAGGCAGCAGCTTGGTTGAAAGGGGACACTGCTTCCAATCAATCGAATCACCCCCACTTCCACGCCGCACCTCTTTTCCCCTCCGTCCGCAACCTCCATTGGATCGATTTCAAAGCATGTGTATGTGCGTGCGTGCAAAATGCAGCCGTTAGCAATCTGCCGAGTGCCGATAACGCCGACATGGATGTCTCGTGGATGTTGTGCCTCTGAAACCAAATGGCGGGCAACATTTTTAGAATGTCTATTTGAATAATATTCATGGATTTATTAACCATTAATTCGACCAATTATTGTATGAGATTTATAAAAAAAACATTGCTTCATGTACAAGCAATGTTGCTCATGGAATATAGTTCAGTGAACTATGTCAATCTGTTGAAGTGAGTTGAGGAGTTTCTTTTAGAGTAAAGTAGTGCGTTAACCGCCCCATTGCCAGACATCGAACCAAAAAACCATGACCGTGTTTCGGTGGTTTGATGAGCTTCATATTGACCCGTGAAGTGATTTGCTCTCATTTTGTGGTTTCTACGTGCTACGGAACAATGTTGACGTGAGTTGTGTTTCGTTCGGACAAAAGTAGTGCTATTGCAACATCTTGGTGCCAGGGATCTATGTTGAAGTGAGTGGAGGAGCTTCATTTAAAACAAAAGTAGTACTTTGCCGCCATCTTCACCATCTAAAACGGGATTGAACCGAGCTTCATTCAGACAAAAGTAGTGCTCTGCACTACTCAGTTACTGCAACAATGATCTAAAGTGCTACTGTATGCGTTGAGAGCGGATAAAACCGGCAACAACTTAAAATTTTTTTTTTAACCTGGTGTTGATTTTGTGACTGCAAAACCATGGCGGGGTTGAGGCTGGTTTCTCACTCGATCTGTTTCATGACATTTGATGAGATCGTTGAATTGCCTGATTTTGATGTGTCGCAGCCCTCAACCGGACCGGATCGAGCCGCACCCGTGGAGGGGAGCCGACATGGCGCACGTTAACGCCACCCCGACCCGACTATGAATCCGCAGTCCCGCTTCTTTCCCGAAATGGAGAGGGTGGAGCCGGAACAGGAGAGCGAGGCGGAGCCGCCCATGCACGGCGTGCACGGTTCCAACCGGACTCGACCGTCCTCCTACCGGGCCCTGCGCAGCGCGGTGTCCAGCCTGGCCCGCTTGGACGACTTCAGTTGCGAGAAGATCGGCGCCGGGTTCTTTTCCGAAGTGTTCAAGGTCAGTTCCTCAAGTGCGATGTATGGCAACCAGAACTTCCCGTGTCAAGTGGAAGCGCGACGCGAGTACCCAAAGTTAGCTGGCGTCGGCTGCGGCTCACCCGCAACCTCATAAAGAGCGAGCCCGACGGTAAACGGATGGATGACTTGATAAGCAATTGCCCTATGACGGATGTGCCATTTGACAAACCCCATTACAGTGGCCCGCTCCCTCAAGCGGTGTCCATTTTTGAATAGCAAAACGAGCAGGCAAATGTCAGTGACTTAACCCGGCTGACGCTCGTGCGGGTGTCGCTATTTCTAATCTTTGCACTTGCTTTCTTGATTGCGTGTCGTCGCGCTTTTGGGAAGGACTTGGGGTTTCCGGTCTATCGTGTTGACACGAATGACACATGTAGGCTTGATCTCTGGCGAGGCCGCTCCCTCGCCTGAAGGTAACGTTTTAATGGCTACGTATCTGAATGAACGTGCTCACTCTGCCACGTTGGGGCTCTTGAGGATAAATATGCATCTTTACAGATTGAATGATAAGGCTTCCAGGATTGACCCCTGGGGTACCCCGCAGTTCATAGCCATTTTGCATAGCAGGCCCCGTCCTCGGAAAATAACACTTGGACGAGTTTAGATCGGGATCAAGAGATTCTCACCTGGTGTTGTAAACTCTGTCGTGAGATCATATGTGTGGCAACTGGTTTTCGTTTTTGTCTGGGGGGAGCGCGCGCCGTTTTGAAGCGTTGCGATTGTATCACGGCCGCAGGAGGTCACGTCGTGTTTCTGAGAGGTGGGACCTCCCATGTCTCTGCAGTGTGCTGGAAAATTGACTTTTTATTGGCTGGGATACAAATTATGCCCCCCCCCCCCAACCCATCAAGTGTGAAATTAAACAGCTGCGTGTCAGGCTGTAATGTATGTTTGTTTGTGTGCGCGAGACTGGAAAGTGTGTTTGTTTGTGTGGCCATGCCTAAAATGCATGTGGGGAGGTGACAGACTGGAAGGTGTCTATTAGGTCCACTAATTTGTGTGTGAGAGAGAGAGAAAATGTCAGGTATGTGCATGTGCGGGTGTCTTTGAAGTGACTCGGCGCTCTTTTTCACCTACCCGAATCGTGGCCGCAGTTGTTAGCAGCGGTGCGCTAAAATGTTTCCCCAACCAAAAGTGTCCACGCCGTGGCATCCAGGTGCAGCATCGCGTGTCCGGCCAGGTGATGGCGCTGAAGATGAACATCCTGGCCAGTAACCGGGCCAACATGCTCAGGGAGGTCCAGCTGATGAACAGACTGTCACACCCCAACATCCTCAGGTAGTCACAATAAATCGCCAAACGTGTTGGGGTTTTTTTTTCTGTGTGTGTGTGGTGCGTTTCATCCTAGTTAACCCACTAGTCCGACCCCCCCCCCCCCAGGTTCATCGGCGTGTGCGTCCACGAGGGGCAACTCCACGCGCTGACAGAGGTAAGCCGCAAATGTGCGGGTATTCAAAGGTACTTGGGTTTTCGGGTCGCGGCGCGGTTCTTAGCACCCGTTTGCGCCAATCCAGTACATCAACGGCGGCGACCTGGAGCAGCTGTTGGACAGCGACGTGCACCTGTCGTGGAGCGCTCGGCTCGCCCTGGCGCTGGACATCGCGCGGGGCCTGCGCTACCTGCACTCCAAGGGCATCTTCCACCGAGACCTCACCTCCAAGGTGACGCCCGACGCGGTTTCACAAAAGGCGGCGCTTGCGATGCATGGATGTATATTGCGTTTGACATCTTGGTTCTGTTTGTCCGCGCGTGCCTGCGCAGAACTGCCTCGTGCGCTGGGAAGGCGGCGTGTGCTCCGCCGTGGTGGCAGACTTTGGCTTGGCGGAGAAAATACCGGATTACAGGTGCGTGGCGGCGCTGCCAAATGTGACCACTTATACCGCACACACCATCCAAGTAATAGCGTTTGTGCATGTTTTGTCTTTTCTTAAGTGACCGGCTAGAACATCTTCCAAATATTTTCAGTTTAAAAATAAAAAAGCTGGCGGCCCGGTAGTCCAGTGGTTAGCACGTGGGCTTCACAGTGCAGAGGTACCGGGTTTGATTCCAGCTCCGGCCTCCCTGTGTGGAGTTTGCATGTTCTCCCCGGGCCTGCGTGGGTTTTCTCCGGGTGCTCCGGTTTCCTCCCACATTCCAAAAACATGCGTGGCAGGCTGATTGAACACTCTAAATTGTCCCTAGGTGTGAGTGTGAGTGCAAATGGTTGTTCGTTTCTGTGTGCCCTGCGATTGGCTGGCAACCGATTCAGGGTGTCCCCCGCCTACTGCCCGAAGACGGCTGGGATGGGCTCCAGCACCCCCCGCGATCCTAGTGAGGATCAAGTGGCTCGTAAGATGAATGAATGAATGAATAAAAAAGCTACAGTGTATGTGTGATGAATATATGCGTGTCAGCGTAGGTGACGCGACTTTCAGCCAATCACGGATGGAACCAGCAGGCGGCATGTTGAACAAATACAAAAATAGTTCCGTTGATGGCCACAAATGAAAAAAAAAAATCTCTTTTTTTGGCGCCAAATGAGGATACGAGATCACATCTGAAGTCAAGTCACTTTACAGAGACGGGGGGTCAAATGTGGGCAGCACGGGTGTCCGAACTGGGGGGGGGGGGGGTGCTGGAGTGTTTCCATCTCTCCCTGCAGCGACGCAAGCACCGGATTCAAATGAGCAGCTCGGCAGAAGTCTGAGAAGTCATTTGAATCCTTTGTGTTGCAGAATGCAATGATGTAAATATTTCATGTGATCTTTAAAATGATTACCTTTTTTTTTTTTTTTTTTTTTTTTTGAGGGGGTGGGGGTAAATTATTTTTTCAAATGAATTTTCGCTATGATGGGTGGACTGAGCAATAAATATACCAATTGCTCCTTTTTCCGATCGAATCGCTGAAAAGTAGTGTTTCTTTAGTTGGCTTTTTTTTTTCACGCCCCCCCCCCCCCCTAAATTCACTGATGACGTCAAATCTCCTGTAAAGTGTACGAATGTGTGTGTGAGTGAGACCAAGTTGTGCAAGTGTAAGGTTTGCATGTCCTTTTGCGCACCACTTGGCCAACCCTCGCCCTCAATAAAAGCGCATTCCTTCACTGCCTTCTTATCGGGCCCCCGGTGGCCGTATCTGAGCGGGCGGGCAGGTGAGGCCTCCGGCGGCGCCCTCGCACAAATCAGGAAATGTGGGCGGCCGGCGTTTAAGCCGCCGTCTTGTGTATTTCTTTATTGCACACTGGCATTTACGGGGGCTTACTTTATTGACACTTGGAATCATCGGTGAGGTCCTCATTTTCAAGCGCGCGTGCCGTAATCAATGTTTTCTGCGCGATGAGCACGGCGGCTAACCTCGCTCGACTCCCAACTTCAACCCGGAGGGGGGGGGGGTAATGCCGTCAGAAAAAAAATCTGGATGAGACTTACTTTCCCCCCCTTCTTCATAAGCATTTTTCATTTTGGTCAAGTTTCCTCTACACTTGGGGGCAACTTGCACTTTACCGTTTGCTCTTTTCTTTTGCATGGGAGGGGCACTTGGAAGGTTGACTCCAAATAAGGTCAAACGATTCTCGGCTGCCTCTTACTGGGCTTGTTGACACTTTTTCTGCGATTGTTTTCCTTCCGCCTCGTAGCTCACGTTCACTTTCATGAAATGGCACAGAGAGGAAGTCGAGTGTGTCAGGAAAGTCGTCGCGGCAAAGAGAATGTGCACTCGAAATTCATTCGCAGCAGCTCCTCATCCGTCCGACTTGGCCACAAGGGGGCAGCATAATACGATTGCACAGTCATGAACCTTTCACGGCTATTGCAAGTTACCGAGTAGCTGCAGTCGTATTATTTGTGTTTCGCTGAGGATAAAGAATATATGACTGTGGCTATTGTTATATTTTCTTTGCCTGGAAAAAGTGAAGTGCAGTGAAGGCACGTGTTAGTCCCTGCACAGCCTCAAGCGGGTTCCTTCCCCTTTTCTCCAGCTCACCGTTGCGCCATGCTCTCACCAAATAAACGGAAAACATGATGGTCTTGTGGAGCTTCATTTTCCATTTCCTCTTTTTTTTGTTTTTTTTTGCAGTGGAGAAGTACACCAGGAGCCTTTGGCTGTGGTGGGCTCCCCCTACTGGATGGCTCCAGAGGTGCTCCGTGGCGAGCTCTACAATGAGAAGGTTCATGGGGAAATGTCACCTAAACAGCAGATAGATGTTCTGTACTTTTTTTTTTTAAGGTTCTTTTTTTTCTCTCCGCAGGTGGACGTGTTTGCGTACGGCATCATTCTCTGTGAACTGATTGCCAGGATACAGGCAGACCCTGACATCTTACCGCGCACCGAGGTACAGTCACGTTGAGGTTCGCTCTTGACACCTCTCTTTGCATTTTTTTTTTCCCTGCGCAATCTATCTCCAGCACATTCTCTGAAAAATGTGCTCATCAATAACTCTCGACTAGTTGGTGCCAAAGTCCCGCCGAATAACAATGTAGTCTTTGTTGTCAAGGAAGTATGTTGTCGTGGCATCTTTGTACGTGTGGGAGGAGCCAAGTTTAGCCTGGGTTGTCAGCGGAAATTATGGAGAGTTTGTACTTTTTAAAATAAAATGGCCGTATAAATCGGACACTTTTTTTTTTTTTGCACACTTTTTTATTTTGATTGCCGTTCTCGTTGTCCCATTATGAACTTTCATAATTTCATATGAACAGGTACAAATTTTTTTGTACCTGCGCAGGACTTTGGTCTGCATGTGGATGCCTTCATGCAGATGGTTGGCGACTGCCCCGCCCACTTCCTGAACCTGGCCGTGGTGTGCTGTAATGTACGAAAAGACACGAGACGCGCGCCGTCCCCAGCCGAGGCCGCTCTTGACTCTTGGTTTTTCTCCGTCCCGCCAGATGAGCTCCGAGCTGCGTCCGTCTTTCTCCCAGATCGCCGCGGACCTCGAGCGGACGGACGAGCCCCCGGCCGCCGAGCGTTCGGCGGTGGCCGGCCCCCCGCGGCGGGGCTCCGCGGGCCCGCCGCCGGACGACCGTCTCTCCCGCAGCAAGTCGGACGTGCTGCGGCCCGCGTCGCCGCCCGCGCGGGTCAACCCCTTCTCGCGGCGCGAGGACCTCAAAGGCGGCAAGATCAAGCTGTACGACACCCCCAGCAAGTCTGTCATCTCGCTGACTTTCGCCCTGCCCCCGCCGCCCGACTCCCGGCGAGGCGAGCCGAGTCTCGGTCGCCAGCGGCGCTGCCATTCGCTGCCGTGCCCGCCGCTCGCCTCCCCGTCGCCGCACCCGTGCGGCTGCCAGATCCACGGCGGGGACGACTCGGGCCTCCCGCCCTCCCTGGACCAAGAGAAGGACGAGCTGGTGCCGATGGACTGCTCGAGCTCGCCGGAGACTCTGGACGGCTCGTCGTTGTCGTCTTACTCCAAGCTGCCTTCCCCCCCCAGCAGCACCTCCACTCCGTCCCAGACCTTCACCAATGGGTGGCCACGTTTGGACAACAGCAAAGTGGTCCTGAACGGACCTTTGGTCTGGAGCGCCGGCCCCGCCGGCATCAACAACAACGGTTGCCGCTCGCCCCCCAGCGAGCCCGACGCCCAGTCCCTGGACCAGGACGAGGCGGTCTCGTGTCCGGCGTGCTGCCTGGCGGGCCTGCGCTTCCCTTCGGTGTGTCTCCGCGCGCCGCACCGCAACGCCTATAAGAATCTGAACAGGGACGGCGCCGCCTCCCGTGGGCTACTGTGTCCCAAGAGCCCGCCGCCATCGCCCACGCCGGCCGCCGCCGCCGCCGCCCGCTTGGAGCCCAAATAAAATGGCCCCTGGGTGAAATCCGCCTTTGGGATTTGCACACATTTTAACGCAGCAATATATAGTAGAGGCTTGCTAAAAGGGTCGGGGGAATTTCCTGTACATTTCCAGGGAGCTTTGGTCATTTTCCATTTCAAATTGCAAACTTTCCGTGAGAATGGAGGCTCATTTCATGGAAAAGTGTTCTCTTAGCTTTCCTATTCATTTTTTTTTTGGTTTATTGATTCCCATGGGAAGTTTACAACTTTCAACCCCACAAGGACTGTGAAGCCTGCTCGTTAATCTACAAAAAAAAAAAAAAAAGATGACACCCGAGCCAAAGGTGTATGTAGAATTGCCTACAGATGTCATAGCGGCAAAGCACTACGTTTGTCTTAATGAAACTTCCTTGTCACCAAAATAGTTCCGCCTGGGCTCGGTGCTTCGCTTGGGTTTGGCTTGTCTGCTACCCTCTGCTGGGCTGAGGGTGCCCCTAAGCGCCTTCCTCCACGAACCCCCCACCCCACCCCCCCACCTGACGCATTCCGCAAGCATCCAGTCCAGCTTGAAAAGTCGTCGCATGACGCAAAACCATAGATTTCAACCAGGAATGTTAAGCTGAGTATTATTGTTGCAAAAATCCTGTTTTGGGGATGTTTGGTGCTGTTAAGTCTTAAGTTTGTGTGCGTGTGTGTGTGTGTGTGTGTGTGTGTGTGTGTGTGTGCGTGCATGCGCGCCTTCTGTTTAGGCCGTTTTGGTTGCCCTCCATTCTGTATTGGCACTTGAGTTTGCCACTTGAAGCACTTCAAGTGAATTCCTGCTGTTATTTAAACTTTCAAGGGAATGAACGGTCTGAGACCTGCTTACAAGCTGTTCGTATTCTTATTTAATAATAAAAAAAAGGTTGATATTGAATTAAATAAAAAGTATCTATTAAATGCAGAGTTTTGTGTCTGTTGCGTTGTCATTTTTATTTCTTTTGGAAATGTTTGGGGATTGGTGTGTCCTGCACCATACAATACAATACAATACAATACATGCTGATTTATATAGCGCTTTCACAACCATGTTGCAGAATATTTGTAAAAACAGGACTAGACATATAGAATGAGTCAGTATTCATACTTAAATTTAAGAATATGTGTTAGATATTGAATTGCTGTCAAAAATAACTAGTTCCTGAAATGTCGGTGTGTTCTGATGTGTTGTTTTTTTCTGAATTCAGAGCACTCATTTTTACAATTTGGATGATTTGTTTTTGTATTGAGTGATACATTTGACCACTGATGATGGAAACCCCTTGAGGTATTTCTCACTGGTGAACAGTGGAAAGTGTGACAAAAATGACTTAACAAGTAACAATTAGGGCAGTTACTTAGGACAAATTTAGTCAAATAATACTGTCATCGAGTTTTATTCTCAAAATGATGTTACAACAACAAAGCAAACTCAAAAGTGTTGTTAAATTGTTCCTTTTTAATACCATGAGATGTAAGTTGATCATAAAACGATTGCTGCATCTCCAAGCAGCAAATGAATAATGCATCTCCTCATATCGTTCCGGTTTGCCACATCCAATATGGCAGCGGTGTCTCCGTACGGATGGTTGCCGAGAATAGGAATGACGAGACTGTGACATCTTTTTTTGACAAGTCCTCTGGCCACAAGGCGGCGCCAGCCCACGACGTAAGCTGCAGGGCTTTGCCTATTCATGACTTCCGGGTTGTCTGTTTGCCAGCACGAACTAATTATAATAATAACAATAATGAGAATAAGAATAAGTTGTGGCGAACAGATAGAAAGAGAGTTTCCACCTCGAGAAGACGCTCCAATACGTTCCATACCAATGTAATTTAGGGATGATTATAGGATGACTAAATTTAACTAAATGGGCTGACGCCTGATAATTCAACTTTTTGCATCTGAACTATGAGCATAAACTTTGAAAGAAGGGAAGAGGAAAAGGTCTAAATAATACCGTCTCTTTGAAGTGAACGATGAGCCGTTTTAGCCGAAAAAAACGACCATGAATAGTAAGGTGTTTTTAGCCGGAAAAAAACGACCATGTTTAGTAATCCGTTTTTAGACACAAAAAAAAACGACCATGGATAGTAATCCGTTTTTAGACACAAAAAAAAACGACCATGTATAGTAAGGCGTTTTTACCGAAAAAAAACAACCATGTATAGTAAGGCGTTTTAAACCGGAAAAAACGACCATGTATAGTAAGGCATTTTTAGCCGAAAAAAATGACCATGTATCGTAAGGCGTTTTTTTTACCGAAAAAAAACGAGCATGTATAGTAAGGCATTTTTAGCCGAAAAAAAACGACCATTTATAGTAAAGCATTTGTAGCCGAAAAAAACAACCATGAATAGTAAGGTGTTTTTAGTCGGAAAAAAATCGACCATGTTTAGTAATCCGTTTTTAGACACAAAAAAAAACCGACCATGGATAGTAAGACATTAGCAGAAAAAAACGACCATGTATAGTAAGGCATTTTTAGCCGAAAAAACCCGACCATGTATAGTAAGGCATTTGTAGCCGAAAAAAACGACATAGTATAGTAAGGCGTTTTTACCAAAAAAAAACAACCATGTATACTAAGACGTTTTAAGCCGAAAAAAACAACCATGTATAGTAAGGCATTTTTAGCCGAAAAAAACCGAACCCTATATAGTAAGGCATTTTTAGCCAAAAAAATGACCATGTATAGTAAGGCGTTTTTAGCCGAAAAAAACGACCATGTATAGTAAGGCATTTTTAGCCGAAAAAAAACGACCATTTATAGTAAAGCATTTGTAGCCGAAAAAAACGACCATGTATAGTAAGGCGTTTTTACCGAAAAAAAACAACCATTTATTGTAAGGTATGACTATACATGGTCGTTTTTTTCGGCTTAAAACGCCTTACTATAAATGGTCATTTTTTTTCGGTAAAAAAACGCCTTACTATACATGGTCGTTTTTTTCGGCTTAAAACGCCTTACTATAAATGGTCATTTTTTTTCGGTAAAAAAACGCCTTACTATACATGGTCGTTTTTTTCGGCTTAAAACGCCTTACTATACTATGTCGCCTTACTATACATTGTCGTTTTTTTCGTCTAAAAACACAAAGCTGTGCCAGTTTCATGCCAAATCCGGGCCAGATGCCTTTGCTGACTGGGCTACTGTATATATTCAAAAGGCACCGTATAATTTCAGGTCATTGTAAGAAAGCAATGGCATATTTTACAGTCTGATCCGCCTTTAAGTAACATTTTAACCCCCTGGCGGTGCACAAAAAAGGAAGGAACCTCAGAGAGACCGTGTAGAAAACACACCACTATAGGCCACCTTCTCTTCCACCCACCTACGCCGGTAATCGGCCTCCTGGCAGTTGCAGACAACAAAACCAAACAAAACAAAATACCCCATCGGAGGCATTATATCTTGCAGTAGACGATCAGTCATTTTCGTTGTTACGTGTCTTTACGGTAAAACAAGTCGGGCGCTAAAGAAGACACGCATTCCCGTCCAGCTGTCGGCCAAACATTTCCTCCCACGGCGCTCTTTCGGCAAATCGGCTTCACTGTGTGCTTCTCCTTGTATCCAACAGGAGGCGACATCACACGCTAGAATGTGCTGAAATCATCCAAACTCCCGCAACACACCGCAACTGTTTTGTGCTTGCTCTCCCCTTTATTGACGATTATCAAAGCAAAGAGAACGGGAAACTCACTGGAGCAAACACGAAAAAAAAAATAAAGGAAGAATACGTCACAGGTAAGCGTGTATGTATATATTCACGTTTACACAGGCGTGTGCGTGCGCGCTCGAACGCGCGTGTGTGTTTGCGTGCGTGCGTGCGTGTGTGTGAGAGAGAGAGATTAATGGCAAATATTTTGAGTCAACAACAAAGAAAAAAAGAAGGATGGAAGAGAGGATGGAAGAATAAAAAGGAAAAAACGGAGGGACGGAAGACGGGGGAAAAAACGAAATAATGATAACCGTTTTGTATGTATGACCATTTCAACATCAAGCTACACAATTATACGTTACAAATAATGTCCTCATAAAAATGTATGTACGTTTCCCGGAGAAAACCAACGCAGGCCCAAGGGAGAACATGCAAACTCCACACAGGGAGGCTGGAGCTAGAATTGAACCCGGTACCTCTTCACTGTGAGGTCAACGATGGTCCCAGGCGGTCTTGGAGCCTCTCCTTGATGTCTCCAGGCAGCAGGCGGGGTCCAACCTGAACTGGTCACCAGCCAATCACAGTGCACACATTGATAAACAAAACTTTCACTCTCACAATCACACTTAGGAACAATTTAGAGCGAGGATAGCACCGGTACCATCATGAACAACTCAATCAGGTGTGTTGGAGTTCATCCCCAGTTGTAAGCATAAAATGATAGATAAGAGTCTATACCGTACTGAACAGGTACATAAAAATAATACACTCTAATAGTTTCACCTTTAACCTGATGACTCATACTGTGTGTGTGTGTGGTGAGTTAGCCACAAGATGCCAGCAGGGTGCATAAGAACAGCTTCATAAGAAGTGCAAGAAATGTGTTGGTGAGCATTTGCCTTTCAAAATAATCATGATAAAAAAATCCGCTGAGTGACTGGATGGGGGGTGGGGGGGGGGCATGGTTGTATCTACTTGTCAAAACTCAACACAAAGACACCCGCTTGGCCCCGAGCGAACACAGACAACATTTAGTTGAATGTGAATGTGCGTTCGGATCTCGAAAAGGCGATCAGGAACCCACGGCGCCGGCCAGCGAAGCAGCTGGCCGAGGTTTTTGTGTTCCCTCATGCTCTTTGTGAATATGCATCAGTGACGTCGCCGCTCGGAGCTGCCAGTTAGCCTTTGGAGATGATCCGGCTCCAGGACCCCATGGCAATTCCAGGCATATGCTTGCCTGTCACCTGCTGAGTATATTCCAGCGACTGAAAGTGAGTCGACGCAAACACGCCGGCGCTTCGGTGGCGAGCTACGCGGGGCATCAAAAGATTTGCCGCTTTTCAAAGCCAAACACAAGATGAGGTATGGTATCGCGATCTCGTGACTGAAATGCAAATGGGGAAACGATGAAAAATGCAAGAGTGGGAGGGCGACTATCGTGTGAATGCCAAAAGGCCAGTCACGCTTGAGTTTTTGGGGCTCAATTATTTGACAGCATCGCGTCATGTTTTCGTGTCCTCAACATGAAACGTCCTTGAGTCATTTTCAACTCACATTTCGGAGTTACACAATGAACGATACTGCGGTTCATGATTTACACGCCTGTAAAGGCTACTTCAGACATTTGTTTCTAAACTCATGACACTATGCTGAAGCGTCAAACATGTTTTCACGATTTTGTTTTCCTGCTATTTTTTTTTTTTAGCTGTGGCTAAGTATAAGTTGTTCCATCAGAGGCTATCCTCGTTACTGAGTTCTAATAAAATAAACATCATAATAAAATAAACAATAAAAATGAATAAAAATAACTACAATAATAATAATAATAATAATAATTAAATGATGTGAAAGACAATTGTAAATAGCACTGCGATTTATCCATTTTGTGTTTATATTGCACTTAATTGAACGGTGTTTGTTGTTTTTTTTCCTTCTTTCTACCTACATTCTTGCTGCTGGAGGCTGTAAATTTCCCCAGTGTGGGACAAATAAAGGATATCTTAATTATTTGGCCCATTTCTACCGCGACAGCATGCAGTTGGCTAGCTACGATGAGAAATGCATTTTCCTGGAATACCACCATTTACAGAACAGTGACATTATTTCATGACTACTGTTAATGTTAATGTCAACACGTAAAGCACTGCATTTGAGCACGCTTGCTGAAATGTCTGTCGTGCAATAGGAGCCAAAGTCTGTCCAACCCGTGCCGCTAATAAACGGTAAACTTGCCCCAAAGTGTCTCCGTTACGCGGCCCTACAGACAGACGCAGCACCAAGTGTGACGTATTGAACGAGTCCACCGTGTCCGGTAGCCTGTTAGCCTGCAAGCTAGCTGGTGGCTAGTGCCTCTCGTCACGACAATGACTTGGCGCGATTCACGTATTCCAGTCACCCCCCAAGCGTTAAGCGGACATAGAGAGGGATGTGTAAACATATGCTAGCTAGACGCACAAAACATATTTGAGTGACAATTGACAGCTAAGCGGGGCGTGTTTTTAGCGCATAGCATCAGCAAGGATCACTGCATTGTGATAGAATTCAGATAGCATGTAGGAGGGGTAAAACTACGGTTTTTAATTTTATTCTTAAAAAAAAAACGTTTCTTACACTTCCATGCTTAATCTTATTCACATTTCTTTAAAAAATAAAAGCACATTAGAGAGAGACAAATATTTAAAAACAACAGTTTCCCTCTTCCATCTGTATGAAGTACAGAATACGTCAATAAATATTTGAATCAATACCTTTTTGATGCAGATCTTTTTCAATATACAAGCACACACTCCCTACGACATCGGCTCCAACGCCACCACGGAAATTTATCACATTTTCAAACGGTTCCAAGAAGTCTTAACATGGCCAAGACATACTTAGGTCAAAATAACGCTTGAGTCAAGAATAAATCCTATAGCACACTTTAAATAGGCAATTTTTTTGTTTCTAATCTGTGTATCCAACTGGGGTTGAATGGGTCAAATAGTGGTGAGGCCAGATTATACAGTCACCGCTTTTGCAAAAAAATGATGAGGACACGCCTCTTAAGTCGTGAGGGCCTCTCTCTCGGCACTGAAACGTGAAGGAGCAAGCCCGTAAGAGGTCGAGTGGATTTGCGCGCTTAAACCTGACCGCGACGGGCGGATTGTGTATGGCTGCAGGGCCAACATCCTGCTAAAAATCAAGCAATTTCACAGTGAGCAGTCGGCTGTCATCACATCATTCCCAAACTCGAGCTCACATCAGCCGCTGCGGTATCGTCACGTGTGGCTCTGGCACGATAACAGAACAAAATGGCCGGCGGTTGCCTATGCTAAATAGTGAACAGGAGATGTTACGCTTATATAGACAGAAGGGCGCTTTTGACGGCGACATGAGTTGCTTAAAGTTTTATAATGACCATAAAAATCTGTGCTAATTGAGTAGTCAGCCCATCGATTGGATTTGACATTATGTTAGCCTAAATGTTAGGCTCGGCGATCGGAAGAGGCAATCCCTCCCGTTGCTACTCCCACAAGGATCGCGTTGTTAAACGCCCGGTCGCTGACGAACAAGACCCATATTCTCAGGGAGTATTTCCTTTCCAATGACTTGGATTTTCTGTGTCTGACGGAGACTTGGGCAGGTACTGGCGAGTACAACGCTTCGATTGAATTGTTGCCACCTGACTGTGGTTTTCTCGATGCCCCGAGGACATCAGGCCGTGGTGGAGGTACGGTGAGCATCGTTAAGAACAATTTCAAATGTAAACGGTGCACATTCACCACATCGGCCACCAGCTTTGGAGCAACCTTCTTTGAAGTTGGTCGTGTTTTCCCGGTGCTTTGTGCTTTTACCGTCCTCCTAAATACAACAAAGACTTTTTAAGCGACTTTTCAACTTTTCTTGCGGAAATCAGGCTGAGATATGATCATATCCTCCTATCCATGTGTGCTGTCCGGAAAAACCGCTAGCAAAAGACTTCTTAGGACTCTTTGAATTTTGTACAGTATGTGACCAGCCCGACACATGAACAAGGACATATTTTAGACCTTGTCCTTGCTCATGGTCTACCGGTGTCAAATCTGGAAGTCCTTGAAAATGGGATTTCTGATCACATGGCAGTTTTATTTGACTGTAGTCTTATCGCATGCTGCTGTGAAATCTGGCGCGCCGAGTTGTAAACGCCGAATTTTTAGCCCTCGCACTGCTAGTCGTTTCTCTGATGCCTTTAATAACTTTTGCGTAGCCTCGTCTAACACATAAGAACTCGCCTCTTGGTTCGACTCGTTATGCCGTGCCATCCTGGATTTGGTGGCTCCTTCAAAAACCAAAACCTAAACCCGAGCCATGGTTTAACGACATTACCAGAGCAGCTAGGCAGGGATATCGCAAAGCTGAACGCAAGTGGAAAAAAGACAAAGTGCATGTCTCTTATCAAATTTAGAAAGACTGCTGGCGTAACTACCAGCTCAAAGTGAAAGAAGCCAAAAGAGAATATCTGTCGGATCTTATTGTAGCTAACCGTCACAACCCACGCGCACTATTTAAAACGATAGATTCTGTACTCAAACCCCTTCTGCCCATTTGCTCGGATTCTTCACCCGAGATGTGCAACAGATTCCTTCAGTTTTTCATTGATAAGGTCTCTACAGCTAGGACTCCGGTCTCAAATCCCGCATCTGACCCCCCTGTCCATGTTCTATGTTCAGCTGTACTAAATTCTTTTGAAACTGTGTCCTTGGCGCTTTTGGAGGATGTAGTTCGCCAGACAAAGCCATCTGGCTCCCCTTGCGACTCTTCCCCCGCACTTCTTTCAGGAGGTTCTCCCGAGCGTTGGCGCATCGGTCTTGCATATCATCAACAGCAGCCTCTCTTCTGGTGTAATTCCCCAACAGTTTAAACATGCTGTGGTCCAACCCTTGATCAAGAAACCTGGTCTTGATCCAGATGTGTTGTCAAGTTTCAGACCTATTTCCAAACTGCCTTTCATTTCCAAAATTCTGGAAAAAGTGGTGCACATGCAGTTGAAACCTTTCTTGGATGAACATCTTGGAGGTCTTCCAGTCAGGTTTCAAGACGATGCATAGCACAGAGTCAGCCCTGTTATGCGTTTCTAATGACGTCCTCCTGGCAAATGACTCTGGAGACCACGTGTGTCTGGTCTTATTGGACTTAACTGCAGCATTTGATACAGTGGATCACGGTATTCTGCTGACAAGTTTGCAGCACTTGGTGGGCATTGGTGGCAGTGCTCTTGAGTGGTTTATAGTCATATCTAGCTGACAGAACCTTTTGTGTCAGCCTTGGCTGCTCTGAGTCACGCACTGCTCCACTGGCATGTGGTGTTCCACAGGGCTCAATTCTGGGGCCTCTGCTGTTCTCGCTGTATCTGCTCCCATTGGGTTCCATCTTAAGGAAACATGGTATTCCCTTCCACTGCTATGCAGATGACTGCATAGCAGTCTATGTCTATGTCCCACTGAGAAAGAAAGACGCCTTCTCATTAAGGCCACTCCTATCCTGTCTGGAAGAAATCAAAACCTGGATGGGACAAAATTTCTGGAAATTCAACGAAAAGAAGACAGAGGTGATGTTGTTTGGTCCCAGTGGCCCTTGTACATTCCATCCTGTAGACTAGAGTTATTTTCAAGATCCTCCTCTTTGTTTTCAAATCTCTGAATAATCTCGCGCCACCGTACCTCTCTGAGCTCATCCGCCCGACACACCTGCCCGACGCCTCAGGTCTGTGGACCAGTCTTTGTTAGAAGTACCAAGAACTAAACTGAGGCTCAGAGGGGATGGAGCCTTTTCTGTTGCGGGTCCCTCTCTCTGGAATGACCTCCCACTGAACATTCGGCAAGCCTCCTCGCTGCCCATCTTCAAAGCCCTCCTCAAAACTCACTTGTATTCTTTGGCATTCGACTCAGCATGACTTGAATTTGTTCTTGATTTTACTGCTTGGTGCTTTCTACCGCCTTTATTGCCGATTTGTCTTACTGTTTATTGTGCATGTTTAATTGCTCCATGTACAGCACTTTGTATGCAGCGATGGCTGTTTGAAAGTGCTCGAGAAATACTCTTGACTTGACTTAAAGCTAGCGGTCTTTTGCTGGATGAAATGAGATGGTTTGGGTATTGACGATTTGGGTAATTGAAGATGAAGTGTTAGGGTTATGAATGTTGCACTTTCCTAAGAGATGATTTAAACTGTAGATGTTTCATTTTAGATATGGTTAAATCTGTTCCTTTATTTACTTAAAAAAAGACAAGCAGTTTTCAAACCAAACCATGACGTTAGAACCAAGGTATCATACAGAATTGTACAATCGATGCTAAGTGTTAGCCCGCCAATGCCGTTTTCCATTATGTGTTAGCATTAAGATAACTGGGGCGGTGGCGCGTCCTTAAGTTTGTCCCCTTCGAGAATCCGTAGCAGACAGATGTTAAGATATAGATTGAAGATCTTTCAAAATTGTACGTTGATGCGGGAGAACATTTGTTTGCAAATTATTGTTTTTTTTTAATGAATAAACATTGACATTATTTTTTGTTTATTCTCTTTGTTTTATGCTTACTTTGACAGTAAACGTCAGCTGGGAGTGGCGTTGAACAACTTTTTTTTTTTGGTGAAGGATTTTTCACAATTTTTTGCTCTTACGTTCGCGCTTGCAACACACGACTGTTATTCAAAACCTTTCCTTCGGCGGAATGACTTGCGCACGTTTGACTTGATGCTCATATTTTGACCCGCAGCTTGACTACCAACACCCCGCTGACTCCTCCAACCACAGCTGAGCAATCAAACGCGCGTCCATCTTCATTTAGATTATGGATTAAAAAGGTACGACGACGCTCGTGCAAACACGCGTATCGTATTTGTGCAGCCGCTTCGCAGCGGCGGGCGCTAATCATACGCAAACAGGCTCGGGGAGGAGGAGGCTGCCTTTTGCCGCAATCTTGCAGGACGGCGGCTTTTTTCCTTTTCACTGTTTCATCACATGAAAGAAGTTGTTCATAAACGTATGCAAGGGCTGCTTGGCCCGCGGCCACGACAGGATTTTTGCGTCTCACTCCGTTGCAGGTGAGGGCCTTTGATTTTTCGCCGTGTTCCGCCTCCAGTGGTGCAGCCACCTCGAGCAGGCTGGCTTCATATATATACACACACACACGCACGGAAACAAGCAAACACACACTCTCCAGGTGCCAGAGTGTGAAGGGATCAGCCATTCCTGGCGTTGGCCTGAAGCTGGATGGTGGCCATCCAGTTATTAAAAGCAACGGGAGAGCTGGGCTGCTCACCTCTCTTCGACGCTCGATGAAAAAAAAAACAAAACAAAAAAACAAAAAAAAACTCAAGTGAGCTAAACCTGAGCAAACGGCGAACAACGTTTGTGCTCTCAGAGGACACCGAATGAGCCGAGAAGGGACAAGCCACCGTAACCCGATCCGCCGCGACTCTTTCCACACGTTGCTGAGATGAGATCGCGTTCTCGCCCGCTCCTCGCCCGTAAGCCAAAACAGCGGCCTAATTGCGCTTTGTCCCATCTGCCAATTATTATTAACAGGGATTCATTTACCGCGCTTCCTTTGCCAATTTCCTAAATTAAAAAAAGTGGAGATTTATGGCAGGAACAGCCCCCCCCCTTCCACCCCCGCCCCTAGCCCCTCAGCCATTTCGGGTGACGGCTTCCAGCGTCACCACGGCAACTACCAACCTGCGAGGATGGGCGACGGTTGCCGGTTGCGCATGCGTGGCGCTAGGAGTTGAGAGGCGCAGCTGGAGGCGCCTGCTTGAAAAACAAAGACAAGAAAAAGAAATGAAAAGAAGACAAGACGAGAGAAGACATGGTCAGGGGCTACGTTGGAAACCACCCCTGGCGTATCCCACAACGCGCCACCAGCAATAACGAGAATGAAAACGTGATTTTGCATTTCCGGGCTCAGTCGGAGGCGACTTACTTTGCTGCCCTCTTGTGGCATTTTGGTGCCATGGCGAAGTCATTGAAAAGTGTGGACAAATGTCACTCTTGGCCGCGACCTTGCGGCACCTGTGAGCAAAAAAAAAAAAACATTTCCAGTCATCCATTATACAAAATTCTCTCTATAGACTCGTTTCGAATCGTCTTCTGCGGAGACATGAGGGAATACAGTAATCCCTTGCTATAAAACGGTTCCTCTTTCACGGCTTCGCTGTGTCACGGGATTTGTTTGTGAATTTTTTTTTTTAAGGTCATCGCTGTACAGCTTGCATAAATTTTCTCTATGGCAAAACCCGCAATGGAACGTTTTGTACAGTATTTTCAAAAACGGTCAGTTGTTCGTTTGTAAATGTTTATATATATATATATTTTTTTTTAATTCTTCGGCCTGAAAAAAAAATACAGTGTTGTATAGGTAATAATTGTGAAAAATAAAGATGACGACTTCACGGATTATTTGTGGAACGTAATCCCCGTTTACACATAAGAATCTCTTTGTCGTGATTAGCGGGTATCGGATTACTCCAATCTGTCAACTATGCAGTACACAATGTAGAAAATCTCAATACGGTGATTAGGGAGTACTCGGCGAATCGTTTCAGCCCTCGCGTCAACCCTGCAGTCCGGCATCTCAAAATCCTCTGGGATTTTGGAAAAAGTCGATGAACGGTTCCAGCCGTAGGACTACGGAATCGACGATTTGAAAATCCGTCTGTGGTGATCGACGAGGGGAGAGCGACCGAAGAATTGCAAAGACCGCCGCGGAGTGGCGCTTCCCCGAGTCCAACCAGCGCGGGTTGCGGGGCCGCACCTACTTTTGACTTTTAATGGCTTTTGTGGCCGTAATGTTATGGAAATCGCCAGCCCGCGCAGTAAATAAATCAATCATCCGTGGGGGGCCTTATCTATCACTGCACATTTAACCAGTCAGCTCCTATATAGGTTAATTAAAGCACAATGGCGGAGGAGAGGACCTGGCAGCCGTCCTGCTTCTGTTTAAGCCTTCTCTCGGCCTGCTGGGCTGCGCCTTTCTACAGCCAGATGATATTCGTCCGCCTGGCCCACCCGCCCCCCTCATCCCAGCTGAACACATAAATCATCCGTGAGGGACTCTGGCTCGGACCCCAAATTCCGTGAACAATGGCCTCGGTCCGCAGATACCAAACAGAATCGCTGGATTGTCTTCAAAGCGAAACCAAACAAACAACGGCCGCACCCCCCCTCCCTCAACTCCCAAAATTTATCTCGGGGCATATAGAGCAGATTTGGAACAAATCAATTAAGATGCTGCTCTGCGTCCCTCGTGCTGATATTGTATAGCGAGCAGCACCACCGGTGTGCTTTTATGTGTGGTCTGAGTGGCAAGATAAGACTTGAGCGGCACGCGAGTTGGAGAGAGAGAGAGCGAGTACGATTGCGTAACACGCGTGCGCGGAAGCACGCATCAAAATTTAACGGAGGTGGATTTCTGATGAGCCCGAGCGTCCATGTTGAGCGACAATTGAAAATGGTTGTCCAGCTAAGCGGACGACGACGTCAAACTTGAGCTTGGATGCTAACGATGCTAACCCCTTCATGCATCCATTTTCAACAGCGCTTCTCCTTGAACAGAGTCGCGTGGGGGTGTTGCCGGAGCCCATCCGGGCTGACTTTGGGCGGAAGGCAGAGTGGACCACACCCTGAACGGGTCGCCAGTCAGTTGCATGGCGCATTTCGAGACAAAGGGCCATTCGCGTCCACACCGAGTGGGAACCGATGCCATGCAGCCTGCACACAAGTCCGGAGTGTGGACCGCGACACCTTCAGCGACACACTATGCTACTCTCTAAATCACCGGTGTCAAAGTCAAGGCCCGGGGGCCTGATCTGGCCCGACATCTCATTTTATGTGGCCCGCAAAAGTAAATCAAGCATGTCAAATTCCGTGATGCTTGCTGAAGTCTGAGCCAACGTTTCAAATTGTCACAGGCACTCCACCATGACAGTTATTATTCTTGACTTCTGATTTTGAGTTATTAATTTATTGTGGATGGGGATGAAACATTTATCTGATTTCCCAAAATTCATAACGGCCCTCCAAGGGGAACCGCAACTACAATGTGTGGCCCCCTCTACAAAAATGAGTTTGACAGCGCTTGCTCTAAATGCGAAATGATCGTCAGCGGTTTGCACGTCCTGACCTGGAGAAGAGGCACTTTTCGTTTGCTGGCGGAATGTTTTCAGAGATGAAATAGGGAACGCTACAGTGGTTTGTTTTATGTTTCATAAATTCCCATTTGCTCTTACTGTATCCACCCATTTGGAATCATTCATTCATTCATCTTCCGAACCGCTTGATCCTCATAAGGGTCGCGGGGGGGGGGTGCTGGAGCCTATCCCAGCTGTCTCCGGGCAGTAGGCGGGGGACACCCTGAATCGGTTGCCAGCCAATCGCAGGGCACACTGAGACAAACAACCAACCACGCTCACACTCACACGCGTCGGGACAATTTAGAGTGTTCAATCAGCCTGCCACGCATGTTTTTGGAATGTGGGAGGAAACCGGAGCACCCGGAGAAAACCCACGCAGGCCCGGGGAGAACATGCAAACTCCACACAGGGAGGCCGGAGCTGGAATCGAACCCGGTACCTCTGCACTGTGAAGCCGACGTGCTAACCACTGGCCTACTGGGCCGCCAGTCTTTGAACTACAACGAGATTTCTTTCAGCTACATTTACAGATGTGGGATGGAGCGACTCCTCAAGCAGTGGGGCGCGGCCCCCCCTTATACCATTTTTTTTTTCGACCTCTTGGGAGGGGTTAAAGTATGACGCACAACTTTGCGCAGCAGCCAACTCGCATAGCAACACTTACGGACAGCAGGACCCGGGATACAAGTTAAGGCTGTTCAATGTCAAAATTCCACCGCAACCCGTGTCCATCATCAAAACATTCACTTGGGTCCCGATCATGAAGATATCAAAGCAAGTTCTTTTGTGTTCAATGTTCTGGAAAACATCTGCAGCTGTCGTCAAAGCGCTATAGACAGAAAGCTGCAAGGTATTGCATCATAACATAAATATTCATGGAAAAAGCGACGCTCGCCTGCCGTATTTCAGTCAAGGAAAATTCCCAAAATCATTCAGGTGGGACCCCATCCCACTTTGAGAGCATTGTCATTTTTTTTTACCCTGATCGTCTTGTGTCGGTGACACGGGATGAGATTTTTTGTTGTTGTTGTTTTTCCTCTCATGTAAAAAAAAGTGCGAGTTGGCTCGGTAAAAGGCCGACAAATTCTGTCCCGACGGAAGCAACAAACGCAGAAGAAAGTGGAGGAAATCGGCCAACGCGGAAGCTATTTTACACTTGGCTATTAATCAGATGGCTTTCTCGATTGATTCACGAGGCATTGTTTATACGCCCCCCCCCCAAAAGAAATCAATTTCCCTTTCAGTGTATAATATCAGTGCTTTGGCTGACTCATGTTCCTCGGCGAGCGGCTCTCCCCTCGATTCGCATCTTAATTATCTTTGATTTCCATTGCACTTTATTTACGCAAAGGAAATCAATGGGCCGGTCGCTGGTCAAGACAAATTGAAAGATCGGTCGCCAGCTGAGTGACCAAATGCAAATGAGAGTCCTTTCATTGATTTGCACAAGATGGATGCATTCAGCTCCGTCACGTAGCGCCTTCTCTCTCTCTCTCTCTCTTTAAAAAAAATAAATATATATATTTTGCTACATCACGACAAATGTGCTGCATTAGGCTTTTGGGTGTTTGTGTGTGTGCGCGTGCTGGCAAAACATTCGGGGTGGACAGGAAAATGAATGGATGCAGGTTTCGTGACAATTCTTTTTTTTGTGTGTGTGTGTGTGTGTTGATAGGAATCTGACAATGTATGATTCATATTCTCTGTTGGAGGGCAACGGGAAGCTATCGGGGGAGATAAAGGCCCAAGTTCTTGCTCACCTTCACTTAACACACACGCACACACACACAAACGTCTTTTTCAATGCAATGGCAATTGTTAACTTTAAATTTTACAGTACACGAATCATAAAATTAACATTTAATTATTATTAAAAAAATAAACATATATGCAGATACACTTCCATCTCTTTCTCTCACTTTATTATATATATATAGACAGATACACACACACTCACAGATAAACAAAGAGTATTGGCAGTATATACACGTTTTAAAGCTACAAAGTCAATAAAAAACACTGAAATATTTGTAGAGGCTCTCGCAGTATCATTTTTTTAGAACATTTCCATTTTACTGCTTGTTGTGGGTGGTATGTTCCCTTCACCTTTCGGCCCCTTGACTAATTCATCAAAAATTTGACCTGCATTAGCATCCTTTTTTTTTTTTTTTTTTTTTGCTAAACGTGCAAATCATCTAAAAGAATGACTCTCTACAGGCAAAGTTTTTAAGCAATAGAGAAGTCAATTGCAGGATCATCAGCTCATACTTCCAAAAAACAAACAAAAAAAAAAAACGATCAACGACGACTTGAGCTTTCATGAGGAGATCATCGAGAAGAAATGTTCCCCGCGCCGAGCCGGGTAGCGGTGGTCTTTTGCCAACGAGACAGATGGAGGATTAATGAGAATAACGAGCGGTCTTTGTCTATGCGGCACCTTTCAAAAGCTGTGATGGGAACCAAAATGGCGGCAGATTACGGAAGGTTCTTTTTCTCCGACGCCGCAAATGGCCGCCGTCACCGTTGTTACGGGGCGGCCAATTGGAGCGAACACCTGTCACGCGCACTCGGCGTCAGAACCCTCGAAGCCCGGCGTGAATGCCGAATAATTAGTCCGGTTTCAAAAACCCGCCTATTAGCGCTAACCAGGTTACATTGGACATCTGTCTGCGAGCGCCCGGCGATATAATTGGCCACCGTCGCGTCGCGCCTCGCGCGGCCACCGGAATTGTGCGAGATGAAAGTCGGAAAGAGAACACAATATGTCGGCGTGCGCTCCTCGCCGGCGTGTTCTTGGCACGCTCGGGCCCCGACAACATATGCTCGGAGCTCGCGAGGCTCGGGGCAGGAGGGAATAGTCGGGGGCGCGCTTTTGAAGTCGGCCGCCGTGTGAAGCGGGCCATCGGCAGCGTTGCGGCTTGGAGACGGCTCCTTCTTGTTCAAAGGGATGGAAGGAAACGCTCCGGGGGGGGGGGGCGTCCGACATCAAGCGCTGACCCCGCCGCCGCCGCTTCCCGCTACCTTCTGCCGCCGTTCCCAAAGACCGGCAGGCCCCCGTCCGTGCCATCTGGCCTCGCTACGGATTCCCCGGACACATACGGGGAATCCCAACCATGCCGCCTCTCCCCTTCCCTCCGTGCGGCGGCGTGCGAGGGGGGGGAGCTCTGCTCTCCCGAGCGATCCCGCTTTGACCTTCTCCACTGCCACCCCGACCCCGTCACGGTGCCGTCCGGCGGGAGCGGTCGGTCCGTCGCTCGATGGGGTAAAAGACACTCGCTTCAAACGACCAAAACGCTTTGCCGTAAGACCGCCCCCCCCACCCCCCTGTTTGCGTTTTGCACCACGACTCTCCAGCGCCACTCAAAATGGCCTCCCTGGTGCCCGACTCCATCACTCTCCAGGGCTTTGTATAAAACAAGAACAACTTTGAAGGCATTGTTTTTGAATTTGGAACAGATGGAAGGAGCCGCAATTATCCGGTTGGGGGGGGGGGGTGCGAGGATAAGATCAGGGTAAGCAAAAAGGTTGATCAACAAACGCAAGACTGACAAAGTGGAAATCACCACGATTGGTCAACGCACCAGGATCAAACGAGACAAACGAAACGCACTTGCAAAATACAAACGGAAATCGCTTGGCTCAAAAGAGACACGAGAGTCAAATCACGACAAACACAACCGAGAAGAACTTGGCAAAGTAAATTACGACTTACGAAAACGGAGAGCTTGAGCGTGGCAAATGATCCGACGGTCAGCTGTCGGCTTGGAAGTCTTCACATCGTCTGTTGGGCATGATGGGTAAAAGGTGCGCAGCTGCACAGACTGGAGCAGCTCTGCCACCTGCTGGAGACAAACGGAATCGGAATCATGAAAAGCGCAAAGTTTTGAAGTGCGCAATTTTGCTTGGGGGGGGGGAGAAAAAAAAGTTTGCCGCTGCCACCTACTGTCATGGATGAGCAATTACATTTTATTCTAGTACGAAGGGGCGGTGGGGATGCATCTTTCCCAGGGTCATGTGCACCCCCCCCACCCCCCTTCCCAAGGTACCACCCCATCTACCGCACCACTAGTTGAGAAGAACTGATCTCATCTAACTTTTGGAGGATGATTCCGCACTGCACTGATGGCACTTGAAATTCTGCGGACCGTCATGCAGTGCCCAGTTTTATTTGTTAGTAAGTCTTTGGAAATAGTATTTTATTTTGTTGATCTTTTACGACGCAATACTTCCTGTGACCTTTTATTTTTTTTTATTTATTTATCTTTTATTTATTACAAATAAAAATAAAAGAAAATACTAAAACTGATAAAAGCCAAACTACAACCAAGCATGAAAAAAAAAACAGAGCAAAACTAACAAGATTTGAAAAACAAAACTAAAAACTATCATGAAAAATCCTCAACTTGCTCCGGCATGCTTTCACACACATTCAAAAGACATTTCGGGCCTATCGAAGAAGCAGCACGGCCGCCAAACCGTACACGTACGGTGCATAAAGCAGACATATATCACGCGCGCTTGCTGACGGAAGGAGAGATATTGCGCAGGAAGTTGCCGGGCGGGACGCGTCCCCGCGTACATCTAGCGAGGGAAGATCCCGGCGGCAGCGCTTTTCGCATTTTGGCAGGAGGAAGAGCGGCGAGGATTGTGATCCTCTAATCTCACGACGGCAGGTTTCAGTGCCGCTGAGCTGCAGCCAGGCGCCCCCCCCATCCCGCCTCTGGCGGCGCAAGGCCACCCATCCAGTCGACGTGTGTGCGTTTGCGCTCGCCGTTGCTAGGCTACCACGGGAGCCTTCTTTCCTCACCCGAGTTTTGGGCGGCTTCCACGGGCCGCGCCGGGGGACCAACATGGCGCCGTTCCCAGAACCGGGAAGAGGATGAGTCATTTCAGTAGCATCGCTCTGCCTCGAATGTCCTGTCTAGAAGAGGAAATTGAATTTGGAGAAAAAAGGATTTTTGCTGAACTTGCTTAAAAAGGGACAACAAAAATAAGCCATTTTGAATATTTTGGTCGACTTTGCTACTGTGTGATAATGCAACCGGGCGGCCCGGTAGTCCAGTGGTTAGCCCGTCGGCTTCACAGTGCAGAGGTACCGGGTTCAATTCCAGCTCCGGCCTCCCTGTGTGGAGTTTGCATGTTCTCCCCGGGCCTGCGTGGGTTTTCTCCGGGTGCTCCGGTTTCCTCCCACGTTCCAAAAACATGCGTGGCAGGCTGATTGAACGCTCTAAATTCTCCCTAGGTGTGAGTGTGGTTGCGAATGGTTGTTCGATTCTGTGTGCCCTGCGATTGGCTGGCAACCGATTCAGGGTGTCCCCCGCCTACTGCCCGAAGACGGCTGGGATAGGCTCCAGCACCCCCCGCGACCCTAGTGAGGATCAAGCGGTTAGGAAGATGAATGAATGAATGAATGATAATGCAACCAAGTAAATCTTTTTGTTCTGGCCGCGCTTTTTTTCTGAAGAAAATCACGGACCTTTATGTTTTTACTCTTATTATTATTTTTTTTTTTTCCAGTTGGGATTGTCCCGAGGGTCACGACCTCAATTGTTGCCCAGTGTAAACGGGGCAAGGATGCGGAAGACGCGGTCGCCGCGCATGTGTCTTGTTTGAGAGCAAAGCTGTCAAAGCGGCCGAATAAAAATGCGCAGATCCACTTTTCATTTGCACAGGCGCCAAGTTCTCCACTTTGGGATCCACCCATCTTAGATCGATGTCCGCCCACACGTTCTGCGCTACGCTAACCGTCAAGTCTTTCTGGAGCACGAGAAACATGCTGTAAGTTGGACTCAAACAACTCAATAAATCCATTTTTTTTTTTTTTTGCGACCACGGTGAGCGGAAAACAGATGCTTTGGCGTCGCGAGCCAAGACGATGGATAATCCGCCAAAGGATCCCTCGGAGGCCGGCGGGACGTTGGAAAGCGTCTTAAAAGTAAAGAGCGGGATATTAGCGCCGACATGATTGCTCTCCCTGATGGCACCCCAGCACCTCTGGCGCCGAATACAAAGAAAGGACAGCAGGTGCATTTCATCCTTTTTTGCCTGTCACTCTCATTTTCAGAGGCAATTTTGGTGCCACGTGGGAGAAAACCAGCGAGAAAATGCCGGACTCCACGGGAGATAGGAGTTGATTTCGGAAAAATGGCCAAATAAAAACAGCGTTACCCTGAATTCGAGTCTGCGTTCACAACTGCCAACTTTTTAATCCTCTTCAATCTGAGCTCCGCCGGGACCTGAAAGGTCCCATCTCGATTCTCAAACTTGCATTTCATCTCGTCTAGACATCTCAAAAAGCCAAATTAATCGCGATAAAAGACGCAAGTCGCATTTTGACAACGGTTGACTACGAAAACCCCCCCCCCCCAACAACAAGGAAAAAAAATGGCAGTGACGTCTCCAAATAGGAGACAAAAACAAAAAGTAGTTGTAGTTGGGTTGGGGGGCTCTGCTGCTAAACATAGCCGACATGGGTACTTTGAGTGGATGTTAAAAATAGCTGTCCGGAGATAACAAGACTGCCGGGTGGTGTTGTAGTCACTTCTAAAAGGACACACTGCCAGCTCAAACCTCCATCATCAGGTTTGAGGAATGCATTTTTCATAGGTATTGCACGCCAAAATTTGGTTAGATTGTCGGAGCAAACCGAAATTGCAGCGAGTTACGTGTCTCACCATCGGAAGAGCAAGAACGGAAACGTGGTGAGCGCAACCTGTCCACTAGGGGCAGTGTAATCCAGTCAGAAGACGCCACGGGGTCTGTCACGTTGCTTGTTTTTGGGCAGAGGATAAAGAATATATACCTGCGGGGGGTTGTGAAGAGATCTGCGTATATGGGTTACAACACCTCAACGATTGAAGGTAAGATAAGAAAACCACGATTCGTCTCAAAATGGAGAAATTCCCAATTTACAGCAGCAAAATTATGAAAGGGAGACAGTCGAAGACGGAAAGCATATAAATAAATATCATCATCATCATCATCTTCCGAATCGCTTGATCCTCACTAGGGTCGCGGGGGGTGTTGGAGCCTATCCCAGTTGTCTCCGGGCAGTAGGCGGGGGACACCCTGAATCGGTTGCCAGCCAATCACCGGGCACACAGAGACGAACAACCATCCACGCTCACACTCACACCTAGGGACAATTTTAGAGTGTTCAATCAGCCTGCCATGCATGTTTTTGGAATGTGGGAGGAAACCGGAGCACCCGGAGAAAACCCACGTGGGCCCGGGGAGAACATGCAAACTCCACACAGGGAGGCCGTAGCTGGAATCGAACCCGGTACCTCTGCACTGTGAAGCCGACGTGCTAACCACTGGACTACCGGGCCGCCCATAAATAAATATAAAATATTAATATAAGCAGTAAAATATGAATATAAGCAGATTAAAAATGGGTGAGTGGGGCTCGTCCAGGTTTTCAGGAGCGTCTATTCAATACCACCATCTTTTCCACCACGTGTTAGCATGAAGCTAGCAGAGGCTTGAAGGCACAGTTACTTGCTCTCTTTTGCTACACACCGCGTCAGCCTCTTTGCAATGAACATCAACCAGGGGTGGAGGGTGGAGGGTGGGGGTGGGGTGTTTGAGATCACCGCCACCACCGGGTGGATGATGACTTGCATTCGAGGGCACCACTGTAGTTAGCCCTCCAAAGACATCAAATACGCTAGATGCAGCAAAGCCTGTGGGAAGCGGCGTATCAGAGGCCCTCCATCTCACACAAACACACACACACACACGCCCCCCCATGCAGCAACACACAGCGAGTCTCACGCTCCCTGTGAACAGTGGTCTTTAACGAGGGGAGTGAAGAGAAAGCACGCATGATTGTTTTAGAGAGGATGCCCTAAAGGCACGTTTATCGCTCAATGCTTCTCTCAGTCATACGTCCTCTCTTGTTGATTGTGCGCCGTTGATCAGCGGCAACAAAGGCGTCATTAGTGGGGCTTTGGTCCCCACCAGGCCCGGGGTAATTATGAATGGGGGGCCCCGGTAATAATTCAAGGGCCCATCAGCGCCGCTTGAAACTGAAGAGAGGGGGATGGGGGTGAGGGGGGTGGGAGTTGAGAGATTCGGCAGCAGCGACGGGCAGGCAGGCAGGGCCCACTGGGCCCATCTGCCTCCATTTCCCGGCCACCTGCCTGGAGATCTGACCCACGTCAACGGCGCCAATGGAGCACCATTACGCACAAGAGTGAGCTAGTTCCGAGCATATGGCGTTGACACGTTGCTCTAATGAACGATTTAGGGACGTCGTTAAGCATCTTGGACTTGACTGCGATGTGGTGCTTGGGGATGGGTGGGGTGGGGGGGCGCAAACAATCGCAAACGTTGCGTTTATTCCATTTATGGGGGGAGGGGATACGGTGGGGTATCGCATCATGGCAATGCGAGAAAGGTGTGTGCAACTGTGACAAGTGCGCCGTGTGAGTCACAGTGAAAAGATGGCGCCAGAAGAGGGCAGTGCGCAGTCTCAAGTGGCGTCGAGGCCAACTGCAAAGTCAACAAGCCAGTCCTTCTCCCCCCCCCCTCCCCCCCCACACACACACACCCGTTCACAGCTCGCTATCCACACAAGTGCAAAGTCACTGGCTACTCTCTGCCTGTGTCTCACTGGAGGAGGTCGCCATTTGACCCCCCCCCCCCCAAGCCGCATTTCTCCCCAGCCTTGGCATCTCCATGCGCGTTCCGTTTGCACGCGTTGCAGCTCTCGGTGTGATGAGGCAGCGGTTGTTTGAAAGTGTAGAATACACGAACGTCGCTGACATTTGCGTTAGCACGTCCACAACGTATCGTATGAGCTGCTAGCATGAGGCTTAGATTACATGAACTCCCGAAATAAACAATCAAGTCAAGTCAGCTTGATTGCCGCCATCAACACAACATAAAATGACAAAATAATACAACACAACACAACACATACTTGATACTTGATACCAGTCGTCCAACGTTAACCACTTTTGCTACATGCGCTTTGTAGTTTGAAGCGGTTCCCGATGAAAGACGAGCGATTAAAAGTGTCCTTTTCACCACTGGATCAAAGATGCCATGCTGAAAATGTGCGCATGTCTGCTACAAGCAAACGAGAAGATGTAGCATCCATCGATGAAAAAAAAAATTGATGGCGCACATCTCCTATCCCACGTCAATCTGCTTCAATTCCAATCGGCGACTTCGCGTACGCATCTGCGCTTTGCGCCAACGTTCCTTTCTTCCCATCGTCAGCTCTGCAAGCCATCCATCCAGCCGCGATGTCAGCTTTACCGTCAACTTCGACTGAGAGTGACAAATAAACTCTTTCAAGTGATGTGATGTGAAAAGTCTCCCATCGTGACAACGAGAGAAGGAGAAGAAGCACAAAGCGTCTCTCGATACCAGGAATTGAGAATCGTGGAGACATCAATTTACCGGTCGATCTACGTTCCAACCCTCATCTATGGTCCCGAGCTATGGGTCGTGACCGAAAGAACGAGATCCCGGTGACAAGCGGCCGAAATGAGTTTTCTCCGCAGGGTGTCCGGGCTCTCCCTTAGAGATAAGGTGAGAAGCTCGGTCATCCGGCAGGGGCTCAGAGTCGAGCCGCTTCTCCTCCACATCGAGGGGAGCCATATGAGGTGGCATGGGCATCTGATTCGAATGCCTCCTGAGCGCCTCCCCGGTGAGGTGTTCCAGTCATGTCCCACCGGAAGGAGACCCCGAGGAAGACCCAGGACACACTGGAGAGACTATGTCACCCAGATGGCCTGGGAACAACTCGGGATCCCCCGGGGAGAACTGGAAGAAGTAGCTAGGGAGAGGGAAGTCTGGGCTTCCCTGCTAAAGCTGTTGCCCCCGCGACCCGGCCCCGGGTAAGCGGTAGATGATATATGGATGGATGGATGGAGACATCGGGCATCGTCAAGGCTGTCGATACCAGCCACCGATATTTAAGGGAAAACAAATACCTAGTACCCAAGAGGGAACATTTTGGTAACGGTGTGAAAAAAGTGACATCAAATATCTCTTGTTTAATGGCCTGCAAATATGTTTGGTGTGAGAACAAGGGATGTGGTGTCCAAAGTGCAGAATTTCAGGTTGCGTCTGGACTGATTTTCCCAGTATAAACTCTCAAAGACTCCGTGACGAGGCGATCAGAGTTACCCACACTAGAGATTTTTCTCCCGTTAGACCCAAACTGCCTTCATTGTTTTTGCAGCATATAAAGGGAATCGGCTCAGTCAACAAATGAGTCAGATGGGATGATCGGCATTCTAAAACTCCCTGACGCCACCGCCGCCGCTTCTTCTTCTTCTTTCCTTTCCCATGGAACCGTTTGCTGGTTTCAACGCAAGGCTGGGATTTATTTGCTGCTGCTGGATTTATTTGGAGACGACGTCGTAATTCATTTTTACCTCTCGATAAATAGGGATGAGGAAATGGCTTACGGGGTTGCCATATAGTGAGCATTGAGATTTCGGCACTTGGACAAAATCCTTGGTCACACGAGGCTGCTCAATTCTCAAAATGTAGTCGTCATCACTGTGACAAATCTAACAACAACCTGGTCTTTAGTTTACGGGACTAGATTTATATTTCCGCAGGCATTTTCACAATACCAACGCAGCTCATAATTGCGGTTTGCGGTGGACGATTCACGCCGGGTTTTGGTTTGCAGACAGAAGCAGATGGGGAACACCGACGGGCTGCTTTTGATCTGGATTCAATGGCCTGGAATAACTGGCCCCCGAAGAGCTCTTGTGTCAAACGCTGTCCATGACGGGCTGCGAGAGACGGAGGGGCGCTCAGAAGGATGCAGCGAGCACGTGGACGCAAGTAAAGTGGAACGAATACTTATTGGAGTAGCTTTGGGAGAGGCGTAGCTCGACTTCACGAGAGGATTTCCTCAACTCTCAACTACAAGTGTATTTCTTGAGACCAACGTTCATTCCAAAGAGAGGGAGCGGCAACGAAAAAGGTTCCAGCCCCTCGTTTGGTTCTTGGTGCCTCTGATCTGGAGCACCGAGAGGTAAGGTGGGGCCAGGCCATTTCAAGATTTGAAAACAGACCAGAGGATCTTCGAAAGAACTCTAAAACGAGCCCGTGAAGGAGTGCCAGAGTCGGCGTTACAGTGCGTGCTCCCTCTTACGAGTACCAGTCAAGAGGCGAGGAGCAGTATTCTGGAGCAACTGGAGACGCTTCACGGAGGATTGGCTTACTCCAAAGTCCGAAAGCGCGACACTAATCCAGCCGACATTTGTGATCGCCGCCCAGTTTAAGACCCAAGTTCCAGACGGTTGGCTTAAGATAAGGAGCCAAGGGGCCCAAGTTTGCAAGGATGGGATGTCAAAGTTGTGAAGTCAAAAGTCCTTATCTCCAAAAATACCAAGTAGCTACAGAGGGCAGGGCTGGAGGCACAAGACACGGAAGAGAGCCGACACTCTGGTAGAAAGCTCGACGTACTGACAAGCTGTCACTGGACTAACCCACGTTTATATACTGAGAGACATCACGCCGATAGGACAGGATCAATGATACGAAGCATAGACGAGCCACAAGCAGACGAGCATCGCAACTGAAACATTGAGAAGGAATAAACGGGCACAACAAACTGATTTCTAAAGTCCCTCGAGTTGATGAGTCCAATTAATAACGCGATGAGACCATCAAACATTTTTGTAGTTTGGCCCTTCAGAGGGAAGACGAAACTGCAAAGTGGCTCGCGACAAAACTGCGTTTGTCACATGATAGTTATGAACCAATTAATTAATTAACGATTAATTGTTCGATTAATCGTTTAGCACACTTTTTATCTATTGGAGTTACTCTGCCCAAATCCATATTGTTTAAAAAAATTTGTTTTTCTTTTACACGTGTACTGAAGTACAGCCTGCGAGTACTTTTGTCACCTCTGGACTGGGCACATTCTCCTAACCGAGTTGCCCGGAGAAATTGCTTCTTCCTTTTTTTGGGAATCGGGTGCTTTTCTCGCGCAAGGATGTTTGGGAGGTGGGTCAAAAGGGGCTCTCAACCCAGGGTCTCACCTACTTCCTAATGAATTCCCAGGATTCATCCACCTGCAGGCGCTCCCATCTTAGCTGAGCAATGATTACACCTTGAGGGAGGGGATTGGGGGGGGGGCGTCGATGGAGGTTTCCGTGGGTTGAGGGGCGGCCGTCGAGATGGAGCATCCCTGGCACACCAACACACATGCGTACTGCGCGCATGCGGGCGCAAACCATCACCCCCCCCCCCCCGCCCCCCACCAAGAAAAAAAAAAAGATTGGAGGCAGGTGCGGCGGCAAATCAAGCCTCATTAGCTGCACCTTCTGCTAGCGTACAGCGCAGACAGATGGATGCTCGCCCTCACATGTTACCTCACATCAGATGGCAGTCGGAGAAGGGTGGCTAGGGGCGAACCGGGGGCGCACCGTTGCGCCCCCCCCCCTCCCCCCACTTGCCACCCTTCCGCCGGCATCACTTCCCCGCAGCTACAACTTTCTCCCCCTTCCCTCTCGAAGCGCTCTAGAATGCTCTTTCACCTTAATAGCGCCGCTGGCCACGCTGGAATATCCAGGGAATGTCTGACACGGGATCAGTTTATTCTTCGCCTCTTGGCCCAAGGAGGAGTTGAGGAGGGGGGGGGGGGGGGGTTTCTGCACTTTCTGTTTGATTTGAAAAAAAAAAGTGTATTGGCATGTTCGCATTGGTTACACGTATAGAGACAAATGACAGGAAAGTGACTTTTTTAATTGCTCCCGTACAAATATTTGGTTCTCCGGTAAGGTAAGGTAAGGTAAGGTAAGGTAAGGTAAGGTAAGGTAAGGCGAGCCCAAACATCAATCAGTCTTTGGTTTGAAAAGAACCCCAAAATGCTCATAATCAGCTCAGTTTGAAACCTCCGAGAGCCAATCCGCGTGCAATTCAAGCGGGGCCCTCGAGGGAACATCAGATCCGCGTGGCGTCGAGTCCTTGTTGGAACGAATTTATCGTCAGTGGCTTCAGTCGAGCCGACGAGGAGCTACTTCTGTTGCGGCCGCCAGCTAATGAAAAGAAACAGACACCCATATGGGACTTCTTTTTCTTCTTTTAGCCGACGCATCCTTGCATCGCAGATCCATAACGCCATATGGGGGAAAGTGTGTGTGATGCCAGTTGCGTTTCCCCGCAAACGCCGCGGAAGGAAAAGAAAAAAAAAGAAAGAAAAAAAGCCCCTCCCTTGTCTTGCTCACTCCCATGGGCACATGAAAGTGAAGGTTATACTTACACACAGCTTTTTTTTTTTGGGAGGGGGGGGGGGGGCGGTGGTCCATTTCCTTTCCCACAAATCATTGTTCATCTTCCGCTCTTTGCCAGGTTTAATCACGTGAGCCATATGCTCATCTTCGCATTGCTACCGGACTTCTTTCGGCGCTTTCGAGCAAGCACGCTCGTAATGCGACATTGTTTGTTTGTTTATTGAACATAAAACATATACAGTAATAATTTGACAGAAAATAAGGTGGATAAAAAAAGTAAAAAGAAAGAAATCAGTCTTCATTCAACACAGTTATTATGTTCAAGGGAGTAGGATGAAGTAAAAAAAACTTATCTAGTCCTACCCCGTTATGTCTTTATATCTACTAAATCATTTTTCTATCAATCAGAAAAGAAAAAGTAAGAAGAAGTCTCCATTAAGGCTCATACTTTACCCTTAACCGTGATATTTTTATAACTTTTGGTTTGTATCGGGATTATATACATCCTCACCCTGGCACTCTTGTGTCAATTTTCTCTTGTATTCATAAGATAAGATAAGATAAGAAAAATCTTTATTAGTCTCACAATGGAGAAATTCCCAATTCACAGCAGCAAAGTTATGAAAGTAAGAAGTAGAACAACAAAATAAAGGAGCTGCTGGAAAGGCAGCCACTCTCGCGGCGCCATTTTGAAGTCAAAAATAACAAAAATAACACAAGACAACACATAGGACACAGACAGTCGTTCAATCTTCACCACTTTTCTGCATACACTTTGTTGTCTGAAGCAGTTATAGATGAAAGAGGAGAGGATCAAAGTGTCCTTTCTCCAGTGGATCAGAGACGTCATGCTGAAAATGTGCACACGTCTGCTACAAGCAAAGTTTTGAAAGCAAACACAAAGCTGTAGCATCCATTGATGAAAAGAGATTAGTTCACTTCTCCTGTCCCACGTAATCCGCTTCAAACTCCAAGCCGCGACTCCCAGCTCCAAATCCGTTCAACAGCACCGATCTCTCCGCTGAACAAAGCGGGGCTGTGAAAAATGCTGCCCATTACAGGCGCAAGACACAAGCGCCCCGGGACTGTCCAGCAACGACAGTCAAATGGCGCCGACATTCCTCCAGTCAAAAACAGTGCTGGTATACCCATGCTGCCGAGAAGGCGCAACCACCAAGCACAGAGTCCCTCCTTGATGAATGTCGTGGCCAAAAAATGCTGAAAAAAGGTCCACATCAAGTCCATACGACGTAACAACAAACACAATGGTTATTTGGACATCATCGAACTTTGTGAAGCAAATCAAGCTTAGCAGCTTAGCGTCTCACGACATTATGCAAATACAAACCCAATTCCAGACAAGTTGGGATGTTGCGCTGAAAAACCGTGGCAAACATGACCCTGTCCCAGCTTTTTCTTTTTTTTGGAACATGCCCGAAGAAAGAAAATGGATGGATGGATGGACGCAGAGATTTACATCGCCATCTGACAAGTTGAATCTTGGCCTCGTCCCCTCTTGAACTGAGCTGTCGCTACCACGTGAAATGGAACGGGAATCGGGTCGGAACCGAACGAGTCGTTCCACTTTAAAATGACCCCTCCTCAAACTCAGGCCTATTTGAGAAGCGGAAACGGCTGGAAACGGCAATTCTTGCAACGCAGAAGCAAGAATTGAAGAAAATATCGCGTTGCCGTGCCTTGTACGGCATGAACACGCAACGGCAAGTCAGCCCGTCTCAAACAGAGAAAAGGGAAGGACCCGCGGCGGGTGAAATCTGGAAATGGTTGATTGCAAGACGATCACGCCGGCCCCGGCGCGCAAAGTATCGCAAATGCTAAACAGGTGAGGGATTCCAACACTTTAATGACGCCAATTTCTATCATCAATCTTCCGCAAGAAAGCAGCTGGAAGTCAGAAACTCGAAGGTGGGGGCGGGGGGGGGGGGGTGGATCAAAAACATGCTCGGTCAGCAAGTTTCAGGGTGGTTCCGTTTTGTGGAAAGTGTACTCCAAACTCGGGCGTCGGATCACCGCCGGCAAAAACACAAACAATTATTCCAGCGTGCGTTTCCGCAGGTGGGCGTGTGATCTTCTGGTGCCAGGGTCTATACATGGCACCATTCATCACGGAATTAGATTTGCCTCCTTATTAGCCGTCACTTCCACTCGCTGCCGTCAATGGCAGGTGGGGGTGGGGGGGGCAGATGTTATCTTCATATCCAGTGTGGGCAATCATTTGAATACATTCTAACACACGCAGCAACCCGTGTCAAGTAATCATCCCGACATTGGACATCAATCATTTATCGACGGCTGGCCGGCCGTGACGGACGCAAGTGTGCTTCCCATCCATCCATCTTCTACCGCTTATCTGGGGCCGGGTCGCGGGAGCAACAGCTTTAGCAGGGAAGCTCAGACTTCCCTCTCCCTAGCTACTTCTTCCAGCTCTCCCCGGGGGATCCCGAGTCGTTCCCAGGCCAGCTGGGTGACAGTCTCTCCAGCGTGTCCTGGGTCTTCCTCGGGCTCTGCTCCCGGTGGGACATGCCCGGAACACCTCACCGGGGAGGCGTTCAGGAGGCATCCGAATCAGATGCCCAAGCCACCTCATCTGGCTCCTCTCGATGTGGAGGAGAAGCGGCTCGACTCTGATGACCGAGCTTCTCACCTTATCTCTAAGGGAGAGCCCGGACACCCTGCGGAGAAAACTCATTTCGGCCGCTCGTTCTTTCAGTCACGACCCATAGCTCGTCACCATAGATGAGGGTTGTGCTTCCCTTGAGTTGGAAAAAAAATGAGCAAAAATTTGAAGAAAAAAAAAAAAAAGCTACCAGAATGCAAAATTCACACCGACAACACACACAAGTACTACTACCCCCCCCCCCCCTCCCATGCAGCCTTTGCCAGGGGTGCACCTGCAGCTTATTATGGAGGCCTTTAGCTTCTTAATGGTACGCAGGTGCCAAAGTGCCACGGCAGCGGTGTAACACGCAAGGCAACAAAAGCCTCCAATGGGGCAGACACGCTTGCAGATGTGCCGCCACATTGTGCTTTGGGGAAAAGACGGGCAAATCTTTGGGGGGATTTTTGCCGTTCTCTTACAACATCCCGCAAGGAAGAGAAAGCGCTCGTTACGTCTGAAGCGCACGCATTGTAGTAAAATGGACTTTCTAAGCGTGTGGACCGTGAACCTCCATTATTTATTATTATTTATTTTATATATATATATATATCTATATATATATATATATATATTTATTTATTTTTTTGCAGGTGGGGTGGCACAGTCAGATTTCACAGTTTCCGTGTGTTGCCATGTCACTGTAATCTGCCCAGGGACTTCAGACCCAGAAATGCTGGCCCAGGACACACCCAAACTATTCCCAATGGCCGATGTAATTATTATTATTATTTTTTTGTAACCAATTAGATTCCAGACTGTCCTGTCCTTGGGCTTCTCACAGATTTCAAATGACGCCGGCATTTTTTCTGACCTCTGATTGGCTCACGATAAATAGTCTTTCTCTTCTTCTGACATGCAGTGCGTGTTAGAAGTTTTCTGAAGATATATACACATACATATTATATATTATGACGTACGTGCCCTAGCTTTATGCTGACACATAATGCGAAACACCATCGACCAGCGAACTGAAATGAGCATAGATCAGGGGTCACCAACCTTTTTTGAAACTGAGAGCTGCTTCTTTGGTTCTGAATGTGAAGCGCTTCACCAGTTTGATCCAAACTTCTGAAAAGGAAAAAACCCAAAATGCTCAAATTTTCTTTTTTCTGGACTTAATTATGATAAATGTTCAGTAATGATTTTTGTTTGTAATAAATAATTTCAATTCATCTCAGCCAGTGTTTATACTTTGCAATGGTCACTTGGAGAATGTCCACTCGCTAGTTAGCGATTCGAGAAAAAGCCTGTGTAGTGGTCACGTGGTGCGCGGGTGCACCACGCTGGTGACTGCTGGCTGGCGCCGATATTTGGCCTTCAAATAATTGGAAATTAAACCGACACGAGCAGCGACTCATACTTTTTGTTCAATACATTTTAATTGATTTGGTGGGCCGAGGGGTGGGGTGAGGTGGGGGTGGGCCGACCGCGTGGCTATTTTAAAATCGCTGCAAAAAGGAAGAGCCGCTCGCTCCAATGCTGCCGGGCTCTCCCTCCGCCTCGGCGCCAAGAGCATAGGAGAGCCCGGGCGGGAAAACCCGCGCTGAGCCAACAACGGCGTTGCCAAAGCAGTTCGCTCAAACATCAGCTCCGTGGCAACGTGGAGGAGAACACACACACATGCAGTATTCCTCGAAAATATCACACCCACACCAAGTTTTATCCGACATGTGCCGATGCCATAAATTACGCTTGTCTGACAACACATCCTTCACTGTGATTTTCACACAGAGCAAAGTCGCGTCATCGAGCTGCAGCTATTCCAAGCAAATAGTTTGCACGTGGCTCACGCCACATTTCGGCACGGCCTCTTGGAAAACAACCCATTCATTTTGGGAATTAAAAACAAAGCCAAACGTCAAATAAACCATCATACGCCATCTTCTGATTCGTCCGGCTGAACCAGCAACTTGATGATGGATATCTTTTTCATTTCCTTCAACCCTCTCACAGATGCTACGGCACCTGAAACACGTAGATTTAAATACAATAACTCCGTTAAATACGTTATCATGAAATAAAGTTCATTCAAGTACTTACATGTTACTTTAATTACAGAAACATGGTTGTATATCAATCCTAATGTTAGTTTTTCCTCAGTCATCCTTGCTAGCCGAGTGCTAACGGGTCAAGAACAAACTTAGCTAAATAGTTCACCCACGTAGATTTAAATACAATAACTCAGTTAAATCCTTCATCGTGAAATAAAGTTCATTCAAGTACTTATATGTTACTTTAATTACAGAAACATGGTTGTATATCAATCCTAATGTTAGTTTTTGCTCAGTCATCCTTGCTAGCCGAGTGCTAACGGGTCAAGAACAAACTTAGCTAAATAGTTCACCCACGTAGATTTAAATACAATAACTCAGTTAAATCCTTCATCATGAAATAAAGTTCATTCAAGTACTTACATGTTACTTTAATTACAGAAACATGGTTGTATATCAATCCTAATGTTAGTTTTTGCTCAGTCATCTTTGCTAGCCGAGTGCTAACTGGACAAGAACAAACTTCGCTAAATAGTTCACCCCCCCCCCCCCCCCAAACTTTACTATTGTGTGATTTTTTTTTTTTTTTTTAACGGTGAGTGAATGGGGACACAAACATGAGCAAAAGATGAAAAGTAGAAGAGGGGACTTCCCTTTGGTGTCTTCTTTCGCCGATTCATGCGGCTCCATTTTTCTTGACCTTCGGACGGCTCAAAAGCGCTTCGGCTGTGTTCATGTCACAATACCAAAGCATCATTCCTGTTCAAAATGTCGCAGAGAAAACATAAAGCTCCTAAAACTACAAGGAAGAGAGAAGTTTGAGCAGATTGGGAGCAGGTGTGCGTGCGTTGAGGAGGGCGGGGGTGATTAACCCCGCCCACAAATGTGGTTAAACAGTAAGTCGACCAATTTCCATGAAATAAGTTTGCTTCCTGTCACCGATTTAGCAATCAACGGGCACGCCCGTCACAATGGGTGGCACCAAACATTCTCAAGGACTTTTGCCTGAAATCGAACAGGAAGTGGTCTGTTTTGGTTTGGAAGCGGCCATTTTTTTCATCTGAATCCCGCCACAACCCTGAGCTATCCATCACCACTTTCACCGATGAGCAGGAAACCGGGCGGATATGTCTGTCATAAAAGCTCACATGAAAAAGTCTGAAGGTGGAATTAGGTTGTCGGCCATTTTGGCTGTGAAGCAGCCATTTGAAGACTGTATTCCATGAAATCTGTCGCTCCCTGCCGCCACTCTCACTGACCGACGCTGTCATCACAGGAACTTCAAGGATCCAATCCCAAGATAAACATCGGCCATTTTGTTTCCAAGCAGCCATTTTGCAAGCGAATAATAATGCGCAGGGCCTCGCTGACGCCGCCGATAGGGGCCCCGTCCAACGTTCTCCTGTGAGAGCGGAGGGTGCGTAGCGCCGCGGAGCAAATATCTTCTCGTCTCATATTTCAGCTCGGACGGCCTGCGGAATGCATCGAGCGCCATAAATCAGCCGCCTGATGGGAACTTGGCGGCCGGACAGCGGCGCGGAGAGCCGAGCTTCGGCGCTCCAGTGAAATATGTCGTACGGTGGCCATTTTGGAGGGACTGCGCTTATTTGGGTTCATGTATAGGAGGCAGCCGGTTGGCGTTTTGTGTGTGTGTGTGTGTGTGTGTGTGTGCCAGGTTTGTTTGTCACATCGCCGCCTGTCTGTGCCTTATGCAAATGTGCGGGCAGGAGTGGGGGGTGGGGTGGGCTCCTGCTCCATGGGAAACTGCTGGTGCTAATCCAGCATGTTGAACAGGGGAGGAGAGGCGCACTTTTCAATAAAGCCCCCCCTCCTTCTTCCCCATCGAAGCCCCTCTGTCACATGTATACACACACACACACACACACACAGAGCCGAACACAACAGATGAACAGCGTGTTTTTGCATCCTACGGACGCACAAACACCCAACACCTGTTTCTTTTTCCGAACCCGTCCTGCTGCTTTCATTTGGGAACAAATCCCACGATCTTAAGACCCGGCTCGTGCTTTCAGCAAGATAACAAGGAGCCTCAGTGCGACGGGCTGGTACCGCCACCTCGACGTGGGCCTTGTAACACGCTCCGATCCCAATCCGCGATTTAAGACTATGAAATTTATGCAAATGCGTGTGGGAATACACGGCGATGAGAACGCTATTTAAGGCATTTTCCCCTCCTTGGCCCTCTTCAAGTGCAAAATAGGTTGTTGTGTCCCTTTTGAAGTCTTGGTTTCATCAACGGTGGCCCTAGCGGCAAGGTTGTATGCACAATGGATGCCAACAAATGTCTTGTCTGGCAGTTCAAAGTGCGAGGCCTGGAACTGGCCCAAAATGGCGGCTTTAAACCGAAAGGGTTCATCCATGGGGCATGGATCCGTGGGATTGATTGCTGAAAGCGATTTGCCCCCCTCCCCCTTATTTTCCAGGTCTTTTCCATCAAATTTGGCCCCAAAATGTTTGCTTCGAACCGAAACGATTAACTTCCTGTTTGCCTGTATGGCAGGGGGTCTTCCATTCTGTCCCACACAGAAAGGCCGGCGCCCGGATCGAACCCACGACCTTTGCACTGTGAGGTTGACGCACTAACCATTCGACCACCGTGCCGCCCCATCCCGTTACCTCAGACACAAATTTTGCGTCGCTCGGCGAAACTGGTATCAGCGGCTTTTTCCCCCAACATGGTTGCTTCAAACAAAAATGGCCGACTTCCGGTGGAGGGTCCTATTCTGCTCGACATCCACCCGATTTCATGTCCATCCGTCCCGCCGGTAGTGGTGGGCACTATTGCGGGCTTACTATTTGGGACCCTCAAAATACATCGCACATCTTTCTAACAGGAGACACCAAAAAGAAGCGGCTCGGGGACGTGATGTGGGTTCTTTGTACTGGCACAGGCATGGGTCTAGTCCAGCCTCTGCACTCACAAGTGATCTCAAGGCGGGGAGAGAAGCATTTGCATGGGGTGGGGGTAGGGAGGGGGCAAAGGCAATCAACAAATTCACTTTGCGAAACATAATAGGACCAAAATCATCATCAATTTGGCCTTCTCGAATCACTGACAGCAGCCCTTGATAACGGAGGGTGGAAAATATGCAGGAGACAAGCGGGTGCCAAGACCTTCACCAAGTCCTATTGAAGCCAGATGCGGACTCCCAATGGCCAATTTGGATAAACGGCGCAATGATTGCCATTAAAGATGCGGTGGTTTGATATCATCACGGCCCATTGGCGGCGAGCGCCGCATAGCGCCACGTCCGGCCTGTTGGAGCACGCGGGGGCACCGCCGGGTGCATCTGAGGCCGTGGCATAATGAGCCCTAATTGGCGCTTTAGACAGACTTTTGCCACCTCGATCCCATTAGGAAGGCTTACTAGATCAGAGCTGGGTGTACTTGACGTTGTGACCCACATGGACTTTACCTCAAGTGACCCCGGAGACACAATGCGCTCCCCTGAGAAGGTTCTTCCAGCCATGCAGCGGTGAAGAATTATGCTTGATTAGCAAAGTGAAACTGCGCCTGGTCTCGGGGGAAGCGAAATTCACTTTGGAGAAGGGATGAAATCCAATTAGCCAGGGGACGGCAACGGCTAAGGCGTCTTAAAAAAAAGTCATTTTTGTTTTTGGTCTTTGCCGGTTGCCCACTGACGAGACTTTTTCTTGAATCCAGCAAGTCCACATCTAAATATATATACCGTACATATTCATATCTAGGGCTACATACACATATGTATATATTAGAGCTGTCAAATGATTAAAATATTTAATCTAATTAAAAATGCAACTGTCACAATTAACTCAAATTCACTAAAAATTAATCGTGATTACTCACGTATTTTTGATTATTTCTTGAATTTCCTTTTACATTTTTTTGTCCTATTTTTCCCCATTTTAATGCTCTCATCAACATGGAATCACGAATCAGTTTTCTATGTGCAAAATGCAAATATTTACTGAAATAACGATTTCGATTTTCAATTTTACACGAACATTTTTCACTTGGTGCAGTTATTCACACATAATCTCTCACACAACATTACTGTCCATCAACAACAAGTGAAACTAATATTTTGTCACACAACAGCTACTTTAACAGCTCTTTTTATGGAATCAAAACAGAGCAATATAACATTATAAAGTGCACATCTACGGTAAACTAGTACTCAGCCTATAGTGAGTGTATTTAAGCTATGGTTGCATACTTTGTTTTTCTCAGGTTTGCTTTGAACACAGCGGTCTCGCTATGTTGATTGTGTTGGTCCTTCTTGCTCGGAAGTCTCTCTATGGTTTTGTGTAGACATCATTTCGGATGACTACACTTGGTTCGATGACAACACTGGAGACGTTTTATTTTCAGCTAGGTCGCTACCACTGCAGCGCACCGTCACTGTCAGACAAACACAGAGAAGCTCCACCCACTCTATTTATATGGACACGGAACACCGTAACCTTCCCCACAAAATAGTTCCAAACAAGTAACAATCGCGTCAGTGGCATGCATCGTATACCTGTATGATACAGGTAACTTTGATGTTGTAAGTGGAGCAATCTGGCAACTTTTTAAAAGTAAACTTTCCATTCATAAACTCTTTAAGTATCCGTTTTCGGTGTCTCGTGCTGCGGTGGCTGGCAAAACAAAGTGTGTGGACCTATGCAGCACGCTTATTGTTTTGTTTCTGGTTTATTTATAGAGCAACATAGCATCCGCCGTGACGTGTTCCGCGTTAATCATGCGAGAAAAAATGTAATCACGTTCAAATTCATTTAAATTTATGCCGTTAAAAATGCACCTGACTGAAATATTTTATTAAGCTTACTTCACATTTCAAATTTTCATCCAATACTTGTATTAATTTTAAATAAAAGCTAATTTCTAATTCAATAATTGGTACCTTTTTTATTGTAACTAGTAAAATGAAAAAAAAAACTGATTGACAAAAGAGTGCATGTAAAATAAATATGCATGCATTTTATTTTATTAATGATGATTTTTTTTTCATCTTGGGAATTTCTACAGTGTGAGACAAATAAAGTTTTTTTCTTTCTTCTCTCTTATCTAATCTGTTCATTTTAAAAATATTCATACTAAAATTTTGGTTTGTCTCTGTCAACCCAGAGGTGGGAAAAAAGCTCACACTTACCCTCCAGTCAACGGTTGGTAAAGTCGCTGGACTCCAGCGGCCGTTTCAAAATAAATCGCACTGGAGGAAGATAAGACAGACGTTTTTTTTTTTTTTTTTGTAGCATAGCTCATTTTATTGTTTAAACAGTTTTTGCATAGGAAATATATCCACTTCCAGTAATTGACTGCAGTAAGAACAGCTGCTAGCAGTATAGGCTGGATATAACAGTAACAATCACAGGAAAAAAAAAAAGAAAAAGAAAAGAGTTGAGCCTTTATTTACATTGATTTTTAATCTTGTGGCAATTTTAACCCCTGCACCAAATGTAACCAACCGGAAGGTGTCACTTCCCCGAAAAAAAAAAAAAACATCACTAAAGAGAAAAACGAGGCTTCTGTGCCTGTACTGTTCACAATCGACACCTTGTGGCTCCGAAAATGAAAAAGGGCAAAAAAAAAAGAAAAAGTCCTCTAAAACGTACATTCAGATACATAGAAAGACCTTTTGCACACACTCGCAGCAAAACTACGATCACTACATACTTACACAAAGCCGCCTCTCGTTAGTGTTGTTGTTGTTGCATGCGCGTGGGGGGGAGTAGAGTGGGGGGGGGTAAAAGTGCCACAAGACCTGCCCTGCATTTCGAAAGACTGTATAGCGCTGCCCCAAACAAACAAACAAACAAAAAGTATGTTTCATCCCGTTTTGAAAACTACAAGCAAGCTTCGTGTGTGCTGACATGCTTGGACATGAATAAGCCCCGCCCAAAAGTAAGTCTATGTCACATTTCACATGTATGTACAAGTTGGACAGCTGGAACAGGCACTGCATTGCTCGTCTTGTTTTAGTTTTTAAAAAATTGCTGGTTGATGAGAGACAGAGAGAGGGAGAGAGAGCGAGAGACAGAGAGAGAGAGAGAGAGACAGAGAGAGAGAGAAAATACTTCCTGCGGGTACGAGCCCTTGCGGTGGCTTCAACGTGGGTGTGTGTGAGGTGGTAGTGGTGGTGGTGGTGGTGGTGGTGGAGGGGGGTTGGATTGCACGTGTTTTGCATAAAAAAGTCACGGTGGGCAACGCGAGAATACTTGAAGGGCCGCCATTCAACACTGGTCTACATTCACACCCTGCCCGGCAACTCCAATGGAGTGGAAGGTACGCTACCTGGGGCTCATGCTTTCCGTTTCACAAAAAGGGAGTCGCAGGAAGACACAAGGACAATTGGGGGCGCTAGCGGGAACTCGAGGAATTTGTCAACCTTTTTTTTTTTTTCCAAAAAGGAACATTCTCCGCCAGCCAATCGGGAAACAGCACCGATCACGTTAAAAATAAAAATAAAAATCAACAACAACAACAAAAAAAAAACAACGACAACTATCTGATAGTAGGACGTTCGAGTTACATTTTAATTTTTTTTTTTTTTTTTACCCTGCTGTTTTCGTGCAGTCTTGGAGGGTGGTGTGGGGTTCTCGAGCGGGATTTTCGGCAAAGTCGCCACCCGGCTGCTACAAAGAACACACACGCCACTGTCTTGTTGGACAAGAAACCACACCCACAAGGAAAGATGCACATCACACGCTAAGGAAAAAAAAAAAAACCCAAACGTAAAGATCAACGAGCACTAAGTTCGTTCAGAAAAATCCTAATCTAAAAAAACAAAAAGCCTTCATGTTGTTGTGATTTTATACAGTGAACCCCGCATCTTCACAGTTTAGAACTATGTTGACATAAACTTGAGGAGCTTCGCTGAGATAAAGATAGGGCTTTGCCGACATCTTGTGGCATTAGAGTGCCGAGGAACTACGTTCATGTCAATTAAAAAGTTTTATATTGGACAACGAGAGTGCTTTTCCGGCTATGTCGGTGTCAAGGAACTAAGTCGAAGTGAGCTGAGGGCTTTAACTTCTTTTTCTGCCATCTTGCGGCATATTGGCACCGTGAGAGCCTATTGACATTAATTGAGGAGCTTCAATTAGTCAACAGTCACGATTTGCCGGCATCTTGGTGCCGAGGAACTAAGTTGCCATCTTGCCACATAGAAGAACTTTATTCTTGGCTATTCGTGGCTAATGTGTGGCAAAAAAAATTTGGGGGCAGGTGTCAGTTGCTCGGCGGGGCTTGGGCTTGCGCTGTACATACTAGCGGGATCTCGCCCCCCCCCCCACCCCCACCCTGCAATCACATTACATACATCAAGGCAACAATATTTGAAATTGTATTCATCCGGCAGATCTGGGGAGTTCTAACTCCAAACCAGTCATGGAAAACACTTTTTTTTTCTTTCCAAAAATGGAATTGACTCTCCCCCCCCCCCCCTGAATTGGAAGGTTTAAAAAGAAGGGCATTAAACTCTCAGGAAGGTTTACAGTGTACAAACTTAGTTTTTTTGTCCATAGGGAGACCCTCGTCTCATCCGCACTCACTCAACTCATTGAGACCATCAGGTCTCTCCAGCCAATAAACACACACACACACACGCACACACACACCCCTGATGGGGCACAACGCACTTCAATGGGGTCTGAGATGGCCGCCGGCTGCAAAGCACTTTCGAGGAAAGGACCCCCTCCCACCCCCTTCAAAAAAAAAAAAAAGTCGGAGAGATGCAGCTCGACTTGAGGATTTGTCATCCTGCTTTTGCAGTTGGGAGGGGGAAACGAGTGCAAAAAGTGTCAACGCGTGTCGCACTGATTGACATACATAATGCCCCTGTGACGCCTGAGAGATTTCGCTCGGAGGGATTGCCTACATGTCGTTTAAGTGCTATGTATTCCTTCGATGGAGCAGGGAGAGAGGAGGGGGGGGGGGAGATTGCTAAATTGATTCTGGGAATTGATGTGCATGTTGTCGTTGAGCGGTGTTTCCCAAATTTGATGAAGCCAAGGCACATGTTGTACATTGTAAAAAAAAAAAAATTAAAAATCGCTTAGCACACCACTAAAATGCTCTCAAAAGTAGATCGCTCAAGTCATGATCTTGTCTCAATTTGTTGCCATGCTAGAAATCACACACACTGACTGCAGCTGACATTTGGGGGAGGATTGGATCAACTTGCTCAACATGATACCGCATGATAGACACACACACAAACACACACACACACACATCCACGTATACATCCTGCATGTAGCACCAGGCGAAGATCCTGAGCCATTCAGGAGAGCATAAGACTCCTCCTGAATATGTTCTGGGAAGGACGGAATCCAACAGTCGAAGGTTGCCGTTATATATATATATATATATATATATATATATATATATATATATATATATATATGTGTATATATATGTATATATATGTGTGTGTGTATTTTTTTTCCATACGGTTTGTCTATATTGCGAAATGTCATTTGTATGCGATCAAGCGAGGTGCACTGAACTCACAAACCTGTGTGGGTGCCAAGACTTATTCAAGGGGTGTCCAAACTATGGCTATAAATTGGGTCATTTGAACGTGGGTGGGACTTGAGGATGGACATACACCGGCACGGTCGACACTGATTTGGGCGGGGCCTCGCCAGGATTGGTCGCTGTGTGTGATTGGTGCGCAGTTGACGGGCCGCTCGCTGTCGCTGCTGTTAAGGCATCGATTTGGGAATTGCATCCAGATGATGTGTATGGAGGGGACACGGGGCGGGGGGGGGGGGGGGGGGGGGATCTTTGCGTGATTGTCCTGGCCTCAAGTCGAGTGGTCTCTCCGGCAGCAAATTTTTTTCTTTTCCCTTTTTAATTTTTTGATTTTTTACTCACAGTCAGACTATGAGGTGACTTTGCAGCTGTAGAACCACCGTGGATGCACTTGTAAAAACAAGTGTAGACGTAAAAACAAAAAACGCAACGTTCTAAATGTAGACTGGACGAAGCTTGAAGACCTTGACAAACACTGCACCGACAGCAGCCCCGCTTTGGTCAAATTAAAGAAATGAGAAAAAGGAAAAACCAGTCGCCGCCACCACCACAACAACAACAACAACAACAACATCAAGATCAAGGAAATAAATGCATTACAATAGTGTCTATCTCCAAACTAGCTTCTAATATTTGACGTTGTCTATAAGCACTACCTATATAGGCAAAACTTGGTATTGCATAAGTTTCATCATTCTGAATTCAAGGACAATGAGTGCGGAAAGTCGGGGGCGGGGGGTGGGGGGAGCATGATAGGTTATTAGAAAAGCCGCGGGGGAGGGAGGGGGCAAAATACTGGAGGGGAAAACCAAAAAAAAAAAAAGATTACAAACTTGACTATACACAGCCTGGATACGCGATGGAACTGTGACACTGAAAATATTACATGAAGTTAAACAGTTCATGTTCGGAGTACAAAAACATTAAAAATGTTAACTCTGCGTGTCCCTACGATGATTAAAAAGAACAAAATGTGTGTGTGTGTGTGTGTATGTGTGCGTATGTGTGTGTGTGGATATGCAGAAAGGCACGCCATGTGGACGTCATGTATCGTCGTGCAAATGAAGTGAAGACTGCAGAGGTTGATGGCGCGATAATGAAAAAAAATCTTTTTTTGTTTTTGTTGTTTTTTTTCTTCTTTTTTTTTTTGCCACCGCCTGACTGATTGACAATTTCACTGCACGTTTCCATCAAATAACACTTCTTTCTTCCTCCTCTTGTAAACATACGCTTTCAAAGCCAAGGGCCAAAATGCTGTTGATCTTATCCAAAAAAAAAAAAGTGAAATGCCTTTTTTTTTCTTTTCTTTTTTTTCTTTTTTTACACACCATATGTGTTCATTTCTTTCTCAAAGGGGTTATTCCTCCCCCCTTTGCCAAGAAATAAATAAGGAAAGAATAAACAATATGTCCCTGTACAATTGAGAAAGGACACGGAACAAAAAACAAGTGCTGGTGTTGCTGCTGGGACCGAAATCAAATTGTTAAAAAAATAAAATAAAATCCAAATATTTTACCCATAAAACCATTCCATGTTTATCCCCCTTTCCTTTAGAGTCTGAGGGCTGACAGACTGATAGCTTCCCTTCAAAAAAAAAAAAAAAAAAAAATTCAATTGCACTTGCCTCCATGGAAATTGCTCTTCTTTAACAACCCCCCCCCCAAAAAAAAACCTTTTTGAAAGGGGTCATAAATCTTTTAGTGAGGGGCCCAATCTCAAGTAGTTAACTCTCTAAATTGTTGGAAGTCTCCCAAAAAAACAAACAAAAACAACACGCAACAAACATTTTTGTTTCTCCCGGCATCACAGTCGACGAAGAAGCACTCTGAATGTTTTTCGACGGTGTACACAGTGACTTTGTTTGACCCCGCCCCCGCGTTTGTCATCAGAAGCACAGATTTGAGTGTCATGCAGTAAAACATTAAGGCATCTATACATCACAGTATTTGAATGCATTGGAAAGTTCTGCAAACAACAACTGGCTGGTGTGTGTGTGTGTGTGTGTGTGTAGACTGTATGCGTGTGTGTGTGTGTGTGCGTGTGTCACGTGGGTGGTTATGTGGTGTCAGGGTGAGGAGAGGGGTGGCACACCTGACGCGTCCTTCCTTACGCCGGCGTCCATCATGGCCCGGGGGAAAAGTGGGCGAGGGGGGCTTGGGATAGTATGGAAGAGTGTTCGGATTGTACAGCCGCCGCCGCTGCTGCATTTGCTGGTTTCGGCGTCCCCCTCATGGAAAAAAAAAAACAAAAAACCCCAAAGCCCACCACACCTCCTCCGAAGCGCTCGTCCACCCTCGAGGCTCAATTCCCGGTTTCCGCGGGGACCAGCGGCTCACCAATGATGCTTATGCTGTAGTTCTGGTGGACATTTGTTGGCAGGATCGGCGTCCCGTTCGACACTTGAAACGGAACTAAGCTCGCCCAGGTACCAGGACTGTCGGGAAGCAGAGAGGAAGAGAGACAGGCAGAAACTATTATTTAAAAAAAAAAAAATCAAAATACCACTCACGGTGGTGCCTTGTGTCATTTAAAATAAATAAATACATGAAAAGGGAACCAAATGGGGGGGAAAAAATGGTTGTATATTCGGACTCCTTCATTGCGATGCCTTCTGGAGTGTGCAAATGAGCCACCCCCCAGGGCAAAGGCGTGCGGTCGTGAAAGCAAACGAAGGAAACTTTCACAACTACTTGGTGTGACTCCGTCAACTGCACTCGTCCATCTGTGGCATTTTGCATGAAGACCGTCTGATAGTCAATTGAGTGTTGTGTGAATGTGTGTGTATATATTAGAGCGGTCAGTTTAGCGCGTTTTTATTGGCATTCATTTAAATGAATGTTAAGGGGATTCATTTTTTTTCTCGTGAGACTAACGCGGCACACGTCACAGCGGATGTTACGTAGCTCTATAAATAAAACTAGAAACAAAACAACAAGCGCGCTGCAGAAGTCCACGCCCATGTCTGTTTTGCCAGCCACCCGCGGCGCGAGACACTGACAACGGATACTTAAAGAGTTTATGAATGGAAAGTTTACTTTTAAAAAGTTGCCAGATTGCTCCACTTACAACATCAAAGTTACCTGTATCATACAGGTATACGATGCATGCCACTGACGCGATTGTTACTTGTTTGGAACAATTTTGTGTGGAAGGTTACGGTGTTCCGTGTCCATATAAATAGAGTGGGTGGAGCTTCTCTGTGTTTGTCTGACAGTGACGGTGCGCTGCAGTGGTAGCGACCTAGCGCAAATAAAACGTCTCCAGTGTTGTCATCGAACCAAGTGTAGTCATCCGAAATGATGTCTACACAAAACCGTACAGAGACTTCCGAGCCAGAAGGACCAACAGAATCAACATAGCCAGACCGCTAAACCAATTCATGATTCCATATTTGATGAGAGCATTAAAACAGGAAAATAGGACAAAAAAATATAAACGGAAATTCAGAAACGACAAAAAATGTGTCAGTAATCACGGTGACTTTTTAGTTCATTTGAGTTAATTATGACAGTTGCGTTTTTAATTAGATTAAATATTTTAATCATTTGACAGCTCATTGCATTCTTGCAGCATTAGTCCGTTTAAAAAAAAAAATCATATGCAGTCTAAAGGGCTGTGTGAGAGCTTGTGCCCCTCTGGGAAGGATGAGGAGTGTGTGTGTGTGTGTTTGTGTGTGTTGGCGGGGGTCCCTCCACAAAGCCGCCCCATCCCTATTCATATCACGCTAATGGCAAAACAACACCGGGATTGTTTCTTGGGAGCAACGGTGCTAACTGAAAACGCGAGCAGGAACAAGTGCTGCGTTGTTCCCAGGGGGTTCTGCGTTACGTACATGTCAGATAATTAGGCCCCCCCCTGCCCCTCCCCAACTTACCCTCACATTGCTGCCCACCTCCTTTACCCCCAGAGAGCACCCCCCCCCCGCCCCCTGGCCCACAGTGGCCACTCATCTCAGCTCTTCTACATGAGGCGGATACCTGCGCCTCGCTATTAAGCTAGCAGCTAGCAGGTTTGTTTTTTCTTTCTCTTTGTGGAGTTGTTGACGTTACCAAAACAAATGTGACTATGAATGTCAACAGTATGCGCTTGCGCCGTGCATTTTCTTGACCAAATAATCTCAGATCACTGACTGCAAGTACGTTGCATACATATTCCATTTATTATTCCAGACGTGCTAACCGCTCAGTCACCTCGCAGTCAGGGAAAAACTAAAAATAAAAATTCAGGATCACTTTTTAGAGGGTTCCATGTCTGAGTATGGGAGAGTCCTACAACTGGTCATCGGGTCCAGGCCAAAAATCTTAACAGGAAGTAGCAGTCGCGGAGAAATGGGGCCGCCGACAAAGACATCACCGGATTGCATTGGAAGGATTTAAAAGGCTAATTCTCTTCGACACTTGTTTTTCTGTCCAACTCGTCCTCAAGTTCTCTTTGCCTTCTCACCCTCCCTCCTTGTCCTCCTGCCAAGAATCATCGGGCAGGAAACGGGGGCAGCGGCGGCGCCGGTGCCTCGCAGCGGGGGGATTAAGTTTTTCCTACCTTCCCCGAACAAAGGAGGCACAGAGCGGCCAAGAACGGCTCTCTTTCCTGTTTGGGGCCGTTCTTTATCCTCCTCTCTGTCTCCCGTCTCAGGTAATGAAACATCGCGAGGACCGCACAGCCACAAAGGCGCACTTTGTGGCCTTCCGCCGCCGCATCGCTTTTAATCAAGTTCAAATTGACGGCTGTCCGATTGGATCTGCGCTGATGGGACGTCGCCGTCCGGCTCATCCCGTCGCCCCTAATGGAGCGCGACTCGGAAGTGGGCGGCGAAAAAGGTTGGAGGGGGGGCTTCAAATGGGTTTAGGACGGCAACAAAATGTTTGGGGACTACAACGGGAACCTGGCGGGACCTCGGCGGGCAACTGCTTAAGGATTAGCCGGCCAAATAAGATTAACTAATGGCATTGCAATGGATTGCTTGGTGATTTCCTGCCAGTCAGGCAGAATTATTCCACGTCCAGCCTTGGACGTGGACACTCTTTGCCTTCACGAGTAAGACAATTCAGCGCACTAGTGGAACAACTGCGTTACCCGTCACGTTCTTTTCAATGAATACCCTTCACAAGTGCATGAGACCACTTTGCACCGGTAGAACAACGGGAACAGAATGACTATGGCGCACTCGTAGAATGACGACGGGGCGCCAGCAAAGCGACTACGTCACATTTGAAGAACATCTCGTCTCACGAGTTGACATCATGCCCACCTCGCAAAGGAGGACGCAAGTCAATGAAGCAACGGTTGGACTCGCCACTCGCAACATGCTGCGAGCGCGGCGGAACGCGTTCCGATTCAACCTCTAAAATATCATCTCGCATCTTGGCCATACATATGATTTTACAAACACATTTCATATTCATTCATTCATTCATCTTCCGTACCGCTTGATCCTCACCAGGGTCGCGGGGGGTGCTGGAGCCCATCCCAGCCGTCTCCGGGCAGTAGGCGGGGGACACCCTGAATCGGTTGCCAGCCAATCGCAGGGCACACAGAGACAAACAACCATTCGCACTCACACTCACACCTAGGGACAATTTAGAGTGTTCAATCAGCCTGCCACGCATGTTTTTGGAATGTGGGAGGAAACCGGAGCACCCAGAGAAAACCCACGCAGGCCCGGGGAGAACATGCAAACTCCACACAGGGAGGCCGGAGCTGGAATCGAACCCGGTACCTCTGCACTGTGAAGCCCACGTGCTAACCACTGGACTACCGGGCCACCCACATTTCATATTTGAATGGAAAATCCGTCGCATTATTTCACATTCCGGCCCTGAAAAATATAGTTCATTTGAAATGTACTTTGTGCTCGTTGATCTCAATAAGCGGTTAATGGAAATAATAAAATAGTGAGTATACGTCGCTATTTTAATAACATAAAATAGCATTAACATTATTTAATGTTGTTATTAATGTTGTTGTTAACGTTATTAACATTAATAACGCCGTTATTAATGGCATAATAATAACGTAACTATTATGGTAAATTCATTTTATGAGTCGAATCATAAAAAAAAATGAGATGACAAATTCCACACTTCAAAAATGCAAGTGAAGTATTGTAACCATTAAAAGAAACTTTTTTGAAATCTCACGTTAAAAGCCAAATGAGGCCCGTCACTAAAAATTCTTTTTCCTGTTCAGGAATGCAAGTCAACACCTCATTTGACTTTTTAACAACAGCAACCAAATAAATAAATACCGACACTTTTTTTTAAATCCCGCCTCTTTTAACATGACACCTTGTTTTAGCTTCTTTTATTTTGTAAACGTGAATTGTCAATTTGACGCGCTGGCGCCAAAGGAAGACGACGACGCTTAAGGTGGTGCGTGACAACTTTTTCTCCTCCTGCTGTGGGCGATTTCGGGGGGGGGGGAAAGAAGGGGATTCTGCATGTGTGCACGCACGTGTTCGGGCGGACCTTCAGCTGGCGCGAAATTAACTAGATCAGATATGCACACACACACACACACACACACACGTGCTCTCGCAGTTTCAAGGAAAAGTGGAAAGGGGAGATGTAACTAAGGGGTGGCTGAGCTCATGCCTGCTCAGTGGCATAGTGGTGCGGGTGGGGGGTAAGGGGGGGGGGGGGGTAGGTTTTCATTGAAGAAGCATGACTTCAGCATGGAGGCTAATAAAACTTGGCCTGTTAAGAACTTGGAAAGTTAAACGCATTTCCTCACCACTCCTAATTTGAAACATTGAGCCATTTTGCTTTCGAAATGTTGTAAAAATATGTGAGGCTGCTTCGTTTGCCGGGAGAATTATTATTATTTTTTTTTGGGGGGGGGGGGTTAATCATCTCAGCTGACGTGTGCCGCTTACATGAACGTGAAAGGAAAACGGCGTGAGTAATGAAGCGATGGCCGGTGGTGGAGTGTGTGCACAGCAAAAAAAAAAAAAAAAAAAAAACGGGGGGAGGGGGTGAGCGTGAAAGAGTGGAAAAAAGTGTTACCTTTGCCAAGCAATCCCCAAAGTGTCGTCGGCGGCACTGGGGCCATAATGCCTGCCGTTTTGAGTCACGCTCCAGTCACACTTCTTCAGCTGTCAATTGAAATGCTCGCCGTCAGATCACTTGGGCCATGACACAACAAGTCAACAGTGGACAGAGAACAAGAAGCATGCACGGCAGAGCATTATGGGGAGACCCCCCCCGCGCCCCCCCCCCCCCAAAAAAAATTAATGGATGGAAAACATGCAATCGCGGCTAACCTGGAAGTAAGGAAACAAAACATGGAGTTAGTTAGTTGCACAATGTGGTTGTTTGGTTCATGCTGTGCACACGTCATCCACACACGCGCACTACGCGCATCCCGACAATCGGATTAAGCGATTGGTTAACTCCTTCGTTAATAGTCGAAACGCAACGGTTTACTGTATTGGACAAGTACGTTTGTTTTTTTTTTTTTTTTTGTGGAAGGGTTATTGTGGAAAAGGGTCGCCTCTGGCTGCTTTGTAAACAATCGCTTTGCATCACTTTGAAGAGCAGATCAGCACAGCTTTTGAGTCGAAAATGACGATCAGCTTGTCAAGCCCATTATGAGAAAGTCGGACAATTTTCGGCACGTCGCCTGAGAGCTGCAAGTCCCAAAACAGTGCTTCCCAACCTCTACCGAGAAGAGGGACATATTTTGCCGGAGAAAATCTCACGGCTCACCGCAACACGAAAATGGAGAAGCGGCAGTGAAAGAGGCCAAAAAGGTCCGAAAGGTCAATGCAATGCAAGAGACGAGTTTCGGTGTTGTCCAAATGTGCCAGTATGAAAAGTCTTTGTTTTGACAGCAGTAGCGTTCGTAATTTTCACAGTTAGGACACTGCTGACTTCTTATTTATTATTAATGAGTAATTAATATGTCATAAATGCAACATCCTCCGTCTTGTTTTTGTTTATTTTTAATTTCGAGGTATCACAAAAGCAACAAACATTCTGTTGTTTCGTTTTGTTCTGATGAGGAGGGGAACACCCCCCCCCCCCCCAACAAGTCGAGTCTGATCTTCCAGTAAGCTTGCTGCTCATATCATCACTTGACACAATATTTGGCGGGTCCCATTTTTTCCCCTCATCTCGATGGTCTCCCCCCATTGGTGAAGATGTTGAAATTTCAGGATGCGTATAACTGGGTTAGCTTGACATGCAAGCTTTGGATGGATTAGTGCTCCCACTTACAAAGCGCATACACACACACACACACACACACACACAGACTTGCAGGGACTTTTAAAAGGCAAGCTCGCCTCCACCCAAGAAAAGGGCGTGCGCATTATGCCGGCGCACGTGGCTGCAATCCAGCTGAGAGGCCGACGCGGAGCTAACCTTGCCCCGCATTCATTTGGCAAAGCGGTGGGACGGAAAAGCGCACCGTCGGCACTCTGCGCTGCCGCCGCCTCTTAAAAGCCATTTCATCAGATAGCGCTGAATATTCATCGTCTGCGGCGGCGGTCAAGAAATTGCACGGCGAGCATTCAGGGTTTGGTCCCGGGCAGGATAAACAACGGCCACCACAAAAGCGGCCTGGCGGCTTCTGCTAGAGGGGGCTTCGCCATCTGCCCGCTGACACCGCCACATCTGAGTGGCACGGCCGCGCGCGGGGAGTTTGGGGGTGGGGGGTGGGGGGGGGGGCGGCACGAACAGATGCGGGCAGATTGTGGATTAGGAGCCTTCCTTAGATAATGCCAAATGACATCTGATCACGGATCTCTCCCAGCGGAATGCTGGATGGTGGCATTCCCTGGAGGGGTTAACCAAGGCGAGGGATGAATGGAGGCTTCTCACACACTGGCTGCCTGGGAATCGTGGAGCAGGTGTGTGGGAGATTGTCTCTGCGTGCGCATGTGTGTGTGTGTGTGTGTGTGTGTTTTTAGTTTTATTTTTTTTGGGCAGGGGGGGGGGGGCAAGGGAGGGGGCATCTCTCTTACTCTGTCCTGTTCCAGCAGTGGCAATACAATTAGCACGTATTTAATTATGTTTTTATTGATTTGTCCTTGTAGGTTAGGATAGCGCAATAGATTATGAACCCAGGGAAATCTTTTTCAGGTCTGTGTGTGTGTGTGTGTGTATATATATATCTTGATATATCTAGATATATATCTGTATCTATATTTATATAGATATAGATAGATATATAGCTAGATAGATAGCTAACTAGCTAGCTAGCTAGGTAGATATATAGCTAGCTAGATAGCTAACTAGCTAGCTAGCTAGGTAGATCTGTTATTGTCATAGTAACAAATTGTACTTATTATTAGCTTAGCATAGATAGATCGCTAGATAGCTAGCTAGTTAGCTAGCTGAATAGATAGATAGATAGATAGATAGATAGATAGATAGATAGATAGATAGATAGATAGATAGATAGATAGATAGATAGATAGATAGATAGATAGATAGATAGATAGATAGATAGATAGATAGATAGATAGATAGATAGATAGATAGATAGATAGATAGATAGATAGATAGATAGATAGATACACAAACACACACACACACAGACACACACAATGAGAGAGAGCGAGCGAGAGAGAGAGAGAGTTGGTTTCAAATTTCTAATTACTGTTCAAAATTAAAATGGAAAGAGTCCACATGAAAGCATTCGATGACACCGAGCATCCGGGCGGTCTCACACGTTTGCGCTGGTCGTAACCCGAGGGCATATATTGTGCACCGCTATCGATGTTTCTGTTCAGCAATGTATCGTGATTCCCATCAGAGAAGCACCTCCAGCATGGGCGGCAAGTCGAAATGGCAAACGGAAGCCGCCCCCCTAACCCCCCCTCCCCACGCTTCCCGCCGGTGCCCCTCAACAAACATCACAAGAGGGAGAAGAAGAGAGGCCGGGCGGCAGTTCGCGCCACAGAAACCAAAACAAAAGAAAACAAGCGGAACACACACACACACACACACAGAAGCGCGATGAATCCGAGCGCAGACACACGGCCCCGCGACCACTTCTCACGCCGTGGAACGCCGTTTCATTTCACGAGCAGATCCCGAGCCTGCCGTTTATTTTAACAAGGCCGGAAATCAAAATAGTAGGAAACAATTACGGCCAAACAAGAATCTGTTTTGAAACGAAAGAACAAGAGAGGATGTACAGAGGCCAAATGGAGCGTTAGCATTATTGCTGAACACACACAAAAAAAAAAGGGGGGGGCGATGATTATATGGCGTCGTACAGATGCATTCAATTAGTTGTGGTTGGAAAAGCCTTGGCCTCAAACCAGCACTTAAAAAGGTTGGGGGGGGGGGGGGGAGCGCGCGCACACACTCGCCAGTGTGTCCTCTTCCGCACTTGCACAAACTCACTCACACTCTCTCACGGACACACCTCACCTCTCCTGATTAACGACGGGGGGGGGGGGGCAACAGGCCTTCTCTGATCCTGATAATGACGCTCGGCGACCGAGTACCGGCCACGGACTTTGCAACTTGAAAACGGATTTCAACCCCCCCCCTCCCTCAGGGGGATTTAATTCGATCGCAACCAAAGGGCATTTAAGGACAGAACGAGTGCCTTGGGAGGACAGGACGGTGCATTCGGAAAGTCGTCACAACTTTAACTCCCAAAATTATTTGATTTTTTTTTTTTGTCACTTGGGAATAAGGCCGTCACATCGCAGACTGTGGAAAAAGTGAAAGGCGGTCCGGCCCCCAAGAGAGAGGGCGGGGACGTCTTGTGCAGGAAAAAGGAAGGTGCGGGTGCTGGTGCTGGTGGTGGGGGGGTTGTTACCTGTTGCTGGTGGAGGAAGGCAGGATCTCGGGGGCTCAGGCCAACAAAGCGGTTCGCCGTGGGGGTGCCGGGAGCCGAGTAGCCTGGGCGACAGACACACAGCAGCGCGTCACACTTGCGGCCACTGATTGGAAGTGCTCGATAAATTCCGACGCAGTCGTCAGCGTGGCAAGCGTCCAATTGTGACAAGCGGAGCACCGCAAGGTCAGATTTTGGGCCCACTTTAATTAGCGGCTAATAAACCCGCAAGCATGACGTAAATCCAGCTTAAATGTTTTATAACGGTAAAGCGGGCGAGGGGAACGCAGAGATATAACACCGTGTGTGTGTGTGTGTGTGTGTGTGTGTGTGTGTGTTATTGGGCGGGCTCGTCTGCCAACGTTCGGGCATTTTTATGAGGCGATGTACCACGGAAATGCTGATGAAGCATTTTTTTTTTTTTTTTGTCCTCGAGAGTGGCACTCACCTTCCGTTGACGTGGTGATGGGCTTGGTGTCGGGCATGGACAGCGAGACGGGTCGCACAGCGCCGTGGTGCGGGGAGGGAGCCAGGACCGGCGTGAAGTGGCCTGGGACTTTGCCCACGACTTGGCCGCTGCTGTTGGGCTGCGGGGGAAGGGGGGGGCAAACGTTACATTTCAGCCATTCATCCTCATGACGAAGCTTATTTAGAACGAGTCGTAATTAGTAGCTGTTGGAGTTATTGAAAACTCACTCGGCAGCCTCTACGCCCCCCCCCCCCCCCCCCCCCCTGGAACAAAATTGGGTCCAAAAGAAATCCTTAAGACCCTTTCCCAAAATTGAAGAGAAAATTGTCCATTTTATATTTGAAGTGTCCAATGTGGATGAAAAAAGGGGCCGAAGAAAGGCCGCCTCGTCATTTTGGGCTTGAATTCTTATTTTAGTCGTGATGACGTTGCGCAAAAGCTAACCGGGTAATCTCGAGAAAGGACGCGGTGAACGTCACTTAACCAGCCCCCACTTCCACATTCAAAGAACAGATTTGAGCGCTCACTATTATTGCCGTGACTCCGAAAGGGGGACGCTCAGTCAATGACTATGGATTTCCTACATGATTTTACACAAAGATTTTAATAGCGGCCATCAATGGAATTCACTGGCATCGGGGGGGAAGGGGGGGGTGAAAAGACGGGCCGAGCCGGCGCTCACAATGGCATGAATGCGCCGGCACGGAGAGACTATATAGGAAGAAAGAAAGCAAAAGGGGGCGAGACTCTTTGAGGCGGCTGGAGACAGTCTGGGGCGTTCATTTCGGGACCGCCCGAAGTTCAAAACTCAAACGGGGGGCTTTTCTGGAAAAGAATTGCGTCCGGAGGGTTCCCCTGGACGTGAATAGAATGTTTAATTAGAGTGTAATATAATCTGCGTTAAAGCAAGCATAAAAAAACATTCTGGCACTCGTCCACGGGCTTACAAGCGCCGTCTTATTTGTCGGACCCCCCCCCTGCCCCCACCCCCCGACTAGCAGAGGGCCAGTTAATTCTGCACAAGAGCCGGGCCCCGGCAACGGCAAATATTTACGACCTTTATCATTCCCTGCGGTTTTTCTCTCGAGTAACAGACACCCCTTAAAAAAAAAAAAAAAAAAAAAAGACGCATTGTGGCGACGGAGCCGTTTGTTTACAGTGCAAAGCGCACGGAAATAAAATTCACGTCAACGTCGCACGGGGCTCTTCTATTGAGACGCCTGAAAGCTTTCTCCTTCAAATGCAACGCCGCCGCGCGCTTCCTTCAAACGTCTCGCAAGCATTTTGCCTTTTCTGCGCGGCGACGATTAGCGTGGCTGTCGGGAACGATCGTCGCGGCAATAACGCTTGGAAAAAAATGGCCCCTTTTTCCTCGCCGACGATGGCGGCAACAAAAGCCAGAAGACCTCTTTGGTGAAAATTTCAATGGGGTCCAGGATTACAGGACGACAGCAGGACAGCGGATCTTTGCTCAGCAGAATTTTCCCCTAATGTGCGTTTTTGGGACGCAAGGATATTTCTCAGTCCAAAAATAAAAATAAAAAAACCCCCACTGTAGTACAATGTTTTTTTCCAGTAACGCAGTGTCGCAATGGCCGCCATTTGTTTTGTTTTGATATGGCGTTAAGTGATCTCGCATGACGAGATTTCCGTCCTGGCGAGACAAAATCGGTGCGATGGGAATTCAACCTCGCGGAAAGCAGACGATTGCCAAGTGGTGTCACGTTAAAACAAGTGTTGGACGCAGCCAAAGTAGCGAAATTTTTTTTGCGGTAACTTTGAGAAAGTCTGGCGTCGTTGGAGGCAGAGTCAAGAGAGGAGAATTGATGAACTCAAAGACTGAACCGCGGGATGAAATAAGAACTTATTTCTCAGCAAATCGTGCGTACCTGAATCAATTAAACGTTTGCAGCGTTTGTTGATAAGAAATAAACCGATTATCGATGTATATCGTCGTCGGCTGAGTTATTATCATATGCGATTGAATAAGTGGGCCATTTAATTCATTCATACATTCATCTTCCGAGCCGCTTGATCCTCACTAGGATCGCGGGGGGCGCTGGAGCCTATCCCAGGTGTCTTCGGGCAGTAGGCGGGGGACACCCTGAATCGGTTGCCAGCCAATCGCAGGGCACACAGAAACGAACAACCATTCGCACTCACACTCACACTAAGGGACAATTTAGAGTGTACAATCAGCCTGCCACGCATATTTTTGGAATGTGGGAGGAAACCGGAGCACCCGGAGAAAACCCACACAGGCCCTGGGAGAACATGCAAACTCCACACAGGGAGGCCGGAGCTGGAATCGAACCCGGTACCTCTGCACTGTGAAGCCCACGTGCTAACCACTGGATTACCGGGCCGCCCTGGACCATTTCAGAATTTGAAATTTGGAACTCATACTTTTTTTTTGGGACTCGCTGGGGTTCAACTGTAAGATTATCACCGCTTATCAATGGTGGCAACAAAAGTGAGCACACCCCTCCTGAGTGAAACACTTTGAATGTGGACGGATTTCCCTCCGTATGGTGAAATACCGCCCGTCCCTATTCAGCGCAAAGTCGCCGGCGCTCACCTGGCCGCTCTGCGGGCTGGACGGGTCGTACGGCGGCACGTAGCTCTTGAGGGTGTCGGCCGGGTTGAGGTGGGGCGGGTAGCGGATGGTGCTGTGTGGGAAGTAGGACGACGGCGCCGGGGGCAGGATGGCCGAGGCGGAGAACTGCAGCGGCGAGTGCGGCGGGGGGCTCCTCGTGGAGATAACTGTGAGGCAGACGGCGGGGTGAGGGGGTGTGGGTAAAAAAAAGGGCCTTTAAGTACTCCCGCAGGCTCCGCGACGGCCGCGCCGAGGCAACTCACCACTGTGTCCGACGCCCGTCAGGCCCGGGTGGTGAGGCTGAGGAAAAGTGCTGATTCGCGGCGAGGAGTCCTGCGGCGAGGTGGGGCTGAACATGGCGGCCTTCTCGGGCTTCTTCATGGTGGGCGACGACATGTCTGCTGGATAGCAAAAAGACGCGCCACGTGCGCGCACCGCCGCTTAGCAAAACGGAAGTCTCGCCCGCGGGATTCAAAGCAAAACGGCCCCCCGTTTTGGAATGAAAAAAAGGGGCTTTTTCTTGCCAAGAATTGATCGAAACACGTCCCTGTTGTCGCGAGAATGGGATTTGCCCGGATTAGGGTCCTCGGAGGGACAGGTGGGAAAGTTGATTTTGCAGATTGTACACAACATGTACAAAAAAAAAAAACAACAAATACGCAAAATCTCCTTTCCGTCAAGTCCGAGGACGTCGGATCAGATCCGAAGCGTCGAAGGGAATCATGAATAGAACATCGCCGTCCGACATCTGCTCGGCTCGCCCCTCGCACGCCGTCCGACAAGCTTCCGTAAATCCGCCGTGGCTAATCCCCCGGCTTTTTAGGAGACATGAAATTTGTTAAGAAAGTGGAAGAAGAAGCAAAGACGGCGACACGCGAGCCGCCGTCACAACTGTGTGCCTTGCAATTTGCCACGCTCGGACTCGGGGCTTCCTGGGGGGGGGGGGGGGGGGGGGGGGGACACACACCGCCCGACACAATAGACGAACGAGACGGGACATTCCTCCGCTTTTTGTCACCGATTCTCGGTGAGCGGCCAACTTGGAAAATATCCCCCCCCCCCCTCCCCCATCATAAATCATGTTGTTAGTGCGCCGCCTTTGCCCACAAGAGGGAAGAATCCGCCCATAACAGCAAGAATTGCTTGTTTACAAAGAAGCGGTAAAGGTTGCTGGAATTTGCGTGTGTCGGGGCGGGGAGGGGGTGACCGGGGGGGTTGGGGGGGGGGGGATATTCCCACTAAGAGGTCGTGAGAGGATAAAGGCTTCACGTTTCTGTGGCGCTTGAATCTTTTTCCTCTCTTCACGTAATGAAATCCTTCGGAGAGGTGAGCGAGGCGCCTCGGAAAATGCGCGATTAATTATGAGAACACACACACACACACACACACACACACACACACACACACACCGCTGAGAAAAAAAAAAAACACTCTGCTGACTTTTGCGCGGCTCCTTCCACCATTTCAATCATCTTCTACATCGAGCGAGTCAACGAGTGAGTGAAGCGGCCTGGGACAAGAATAGGGCGACCCCCCCCCCCCCCCCCCCCCCCGTCGCCGGTTTGAGCGCTCAAGGCCAAATTGGGTGGAAACGTCTGGCGCGAGCCGTCGCACGAAAAAGCCCGCAGGAGCCGTGTGTGTGTGTGTGAATCCAAACAGGAAGGCGGCCATTTTGCTTTGGCGTGCAGGTTCGCGCGTCGCCGTTCGATATCTGCTGCATTCCGTCATCGGTTTGTGACTCTCGCCCCCCCCTTTGTTTGACGGCGCACTAATGACCGCCTCGGGAGGGGTCGGCTTTCCTCCGCGGCCGGAGCGGCGCTCTGAGGCCCGGGCGCCAAGGGAGCGTATGAAATTTCATGCGGCCGCACGGACGCACGGGACGGACGGGCCTTGCGGTTGCAGACCCCCCCCCCACTTGTGGCTTGTCTTGCGTATCCGATCTTTCCTGCATTACAGCAGACGGGAACAAAACAAACATCCGCTTGCGCTTTTCACAAAACACCGCTAAAGGAATTCTGAAGCCTTGGAGGGTTTTCGGTGTGCAAATAAGAGACGTTTGCCTTTCGTAATAATTGCCTTTCTGATGAGTTGGTTTGGGGGGGGGGGGGGGGGGGCAAAAGTGCAGGTATGGGCGAGCGGGAAAATGATAAAACATTCAATCATTCATTCATCTTCCGAGCCGCTTGATCCTCACTAGGGTCGCGGGGGGTGCTGGAGCCTATCCCAGCTGTCTCGGGGGCAGTAGGCGGGGCACACCCTGCCAGCCAATCACAGGGCACACAGAGACGAACAACCATCCAACGCTCACACTCACACCTAGGGACAATTTAGAGCGTCCAATCAGCCCTGCCATGGATGTTTTTGGAATGTGGGAGGAAACCGGAGCACCCGGAGAAAACCCACGCAGGCCCGGGGAGAACATGCAAACTCCACACAGGGAGGCCCGGAGCTGGAATCGAACCCGGCACCTCTGCACTGTGAAGCCCACGTGCTAACCACTGGACTACCGGGCCGCCCATGATAAAACATGATTTTTTTTTTTTCCAGGCATGTCCAACTCCGTGTCTCCCGGGAGAGCCGCAAAACAGGCAAGGACGGCGGCGACCCTTGAGGACCGACTTTTGAACACCCCTGGTCTATAACGTCGAGTGTAATCTTGAGTGTCGTGAACCGCGTAAACACAAATGTACACCAAACCACCTTTGATGGCTTCAAGTCCGCACGCACGGAAAAAAAAAAAAAACACCGTATGGGGAACGACGGCCGGAGGGCTTTGTACTGGCGTTTCCTGTAACGCGGGCAACAGGTGGGTTGAGTCGCATTGAGACGGGCAGCAGTTCAAACGGGGGCCCAAAGGCCATCCCGCCAGCCAACCCCCCGCGGGGGGGGGGGGGGGGGGGGGGGCTATCTCTGTCACGGTATGTATTTTGAGAGGGGTGAACAGGTTCGTGCTCCTGGAAGAGCAGACGCGCTCCATATCCCGAGAAAAATGCCTCGGCTTTGAAATGCGGTAATTTACGACGCTTGCAAACCCCCCCCCCCCCCTCTCACATTCCCCCTACCCCCTAAAAAAAATAAAAAAGTCATCTATAAGTCATCCCAATTCACCTCCATCCCGGTCGTGCCAATTTGCCCGACTGCTGGCCGGCGAGCTGGGCGAGGAGTAGAAGTCGGGGCCCGTGGGGCTGGTGTCCATGTTCTCCTCCATGTTGACGGTTTTCGGCCTTTTGCTGCGGAACGGAGTCGACAAGCGCCGCGCGTGAGCAAGAATACTTTCAGACAAGGAATGCAGCCCAAGATGCCTGACGCTCTCCTATGGAGACGGACGCTACTCGCATAGTGTACCTCCGCTTTTACCACATTTCCCCCCCCCCCCCTCGGCAAAATTCTACAGTCTTAAGTCACGAACGGCGTGATTTTTCTTTTTTTTTCTCCCAAAGATATGAAAAATGCAAACAAAGAAGTGTTGAAGTGAAATGCTGCGCACTTGTCATCGGACGTAGAACGTTAAGACGAAAAGGTGAATCGATCAAAACACGTGGAAGGAGTTGGTCAATCGGAAACTGTTTCTTGACTTTCGAGTAGAAGCTTGCGCTCTGATGTCTTTCTACATGATTTAGTCAAGGGGTGCCCATTAGGTAGATCCTGATCTACCGGTAGATCTAAGACAGGTCCCAAGTAGATCCGAGGAGTGTCGAGAAGAAAAAAAACAAACAACCATTTGTGTGTCTTTGTACATGTTAGTATAAATAACATATATATATATATATATATATATATAACATATATAAATATATATATAATATAAAAAATATATAATATATATAAATATATATTTATATTTATTTCCACAATTTCCCCATTGTGGGACGAATAAAGGATATCTTATAAAATATAAAATATATATAATATATATAAATATATATAATATATATATAAATATATATAAAATATATATAATATATATTTAAAAAATATTTTTGTGTTAATATACACTGCACACTAATCAGTCTCATTTTCACAAAAAAATATTTAAAAAATAAAATAAAGCAGGTAAATCTTAAATTTGTGTGTGTGTGTGTGTGTGTGTGTGTGTGTGTGTGTGTGTGTGTGTGTGTGCGTGCGCGCGCCGGTAAGGGTAGATCCCGTGAGGTTAGTTGATCAAAAAGTCGATCCAAAAAGTTTGGGCACCCCTGATTTAGATCATACATGTACATTTACATGTGATTTAGTGTCATTAACCCCCCCCCCCCCCACCCCCAAAACCAAAACATTTTCCTTGTTCTGAAGTCCATATCTGTTTTTTTTTTTGTCAGGCTTCGCCAGATGTCGGCAAACAATTTCTTGACATTTTAAAATTGTTGAAAATTTGAAGGAGGCGAGCAAATCTGTTTGCGACCATTCAAACTGTCTGTGGCTGCCTGAAAAAAAAAAATCAATTAAAAAAAAAAACAACAACAACATCGGCGACGTTCGCTAACACCGGCGAGCTTCAGGCTCTCCGGAGTGACGTCCGCACAAGCGCTCAAGTCACACGTGCTTACTGACCTGCCGGGAGGGGAGGACAAGGAGCGGTGCATCCCCACGCTGGAGTTGAGGTCGTGATAGTAGGGCTGGCCGGGCATGTCCGCCATGGAGAAGTTGACCGCCGCACCGTGGGTAATGGGCACTGCGGAGGGAAAAGTCCAGGCGGTGAGCCGCAAAGCCGGCGAGCGGCAGATTGTCTTTTCTTGCAACAGGAGACACGGAATTAATTGTAGAATTGCATGAGTGCTCGTTATTGACGCTTTACAGGCCCGGCGCATCAAATTAAAAGGCTCCTGTTTGACCATTACGGCATTTCTGCTGAGCCCTCTGATTAAAAAGTCACCGCTTCCCACACATTATGGCTGCGGGGCAAAAAGCGGCCAGAGCGAGCCATCTCCACGCTCCTCGTTAATTGTGCGCTGCGGCCGTTTTGTCCATTTTCAGGGGACGGGAGTTTTTTCAGCGCTGTGGAGGAGGTGAAGAGCGGGCCAGAATCAAGTGAACAATGGGACGACATCACACACACACCCCCGGACCCCCCACACCCCTGGTCTCTTTTTGGTGCGTGGCCTCCAGCTCGAGCGGTCGCTCGGGTTTGGAGCCGATGAGAGGATGGAGTGTGTGGCGGCGTCTGTTGTGGTCTGAGGTTCGCCGCTGGCACGATCCCGCCGCCGTCCGCCGCTGCGGGCGGGGGCCTGCCGGGGACCGCGGAGCAGGCAGAACATACGCCTGTGCGAATTGTGCGTTCTGCTGCTCTCAGTGTGTGTTTAGAATTACCAAAACATCAGCGCTATTCTCCAGTGGCCTGTCTGTGGCAAACGTCATGGTGTGTTAGCATTCAGCTAACAGACTTTGGCGGGACGGAATGTTATGGTTTGGTTAAACTATTTCCTGTTTAAACATAAAGTGGGGCCTCGGCTTACAAAATGAATTGGCTTCGGAAGAAATTTCTTTAGAAAATTTTGTAAGTAGAGACACGTTTTCCATGTAAATGTCCAAAATTTAGGCTGTCTGTGGCAAATGTCATGGTGTCTTAGCATTCAGCTAACAGACTTTGGCAGGACGGAATGTTATGGTTTGGTTAAACTATTTCCTGTTTAAACACAAAGTGGGGTCTCGACTTACAAAATGAATTGGTTTCGGAAGAAATTTTTTCAGAACATTTTGTAAGTAGAGACACGTTTTCCATGTAAATGTCCAAAATTTAGGCTGTCTGTGGCAAACGTCATGGTGTGTTAGCATTCAGCTAACAGACTTTGGCAGGACGGAATGTTATGGTTTGGTTAAACTATTTCCTGTTTAAACATAAAGTGGGGCCCCGACTTACAAAATGAATTGGTTTCGGAAGAAATTTCTTTAGAAAATTTTGTAAGTAGAGACACGTTTTCCATGTAAATGTCCAAAATTTAGCATCGGGCTCCAGGCTCCGAATGCACGTCATTCTTGAAGCTGGACCTCTAAGAATGTCATGAGACATTACATTCATGTCTCACCGGGGAGTGAGGGGATAAATTCCGATGCGTCCGTCGACATTTTCATATTCCAAGATGGCGCAGAAAATTAAAGGCTATCCAAAAAAACCAAACAAACAACAACATTCTGTCTGGTTAAACTTTCAGGGATTCTTGCCTTGTTCATGTACTGTTTTTTGTACACACAGAAACTTGTTTCCCCTTCGGTACACTTTGTTCCCTCGGCTTGAAAAAAAAAAAAAAGAAAAAAAAAGCTGGAGCAGGTTAACGCCGCCTGCTCTGAAAGAGGCCCAGGATTCCAGATGAGTGGAAGAGAGCGTCAAAAGGCGGACGTGTCAATAGACATTACGCAGCGGCTATTTACAGATGTGGTCTCGCTACTGCAAAGCAGACCGGCCCAACCGGATTGACCGCAGAGCGCAGACTAGAATGTCAAATGACAGCAATGTCCCCGTAATTTCAGCGAACTCACGGGGCATTCTAGCAAATCCAAAAATCACACGCGGCCGACATTCCTGAGCGTTCAAGTATGCGGTTGCCGCTCTGTGCGTGCAGGTCGTCCCTGAATGACATGTCATGCGCACGTTGTTCGACTTGTTGAGGCAGGTAAACTGCTTCGCAACCTGTAAAAATACCAATAAGTACGTTCCTATTATTTATTATGATTTGGACTCAGTGATATGGAGATACCCTCATGATTAAAAAAAAAAACAAAACATCACAGATCACAATACTGTCTGCTGTCAAGCCGTCCAGCTATCAGACATTAGCGATGTTAGCTTTAGCATTACCTTTAACATGAGCCTCGTTACCCTTTCATGCATGAATGATGATAACCTAGATCAGGATTTTTAAAGATTCATTCATATAGTAGAAGGAATTTTTTTGAATAGCTGTCCACTGTAGCATTAGCTAGTAACATTAGCTTCCACATTCATTTCAACCCTGGATTTCAGTGGTGCCACCGAGCTTTCGCCGATGTCAACCGCACAAGGAACCACATCTCTGACCACAAGGCCATCAATCACCCATTGGCCAACGCTAGCCACTCATCGCTAACATACTCAACGTTTTAACAAATCCCTACGAGTTATTGTTAAGGCTGCTTTACTCAAACGCTTTGAACACAGGATGGGCTGATACAGAAAGACCTAAAAATGTTAGTTTACTATGCTGCTTTCTTTCCTTTGGCCAGCATTAGCTAATATAGCAATTTTAACATACTCAACATTTTAATTATCGGCGTACCTCTTAACGTTAACATACAACGTTCGATTCTGAAGTTAGCGGCCAATGATACCTCTAACATTAGCTTCAAATGTTAGCGACAGCATTACCTTGAACGTAAGCTTCAAATGTTAGCTTTTTAAAGTGAGTTTCACTTACTTCCAATCTTAGCTTTACCTTTTACCTGTCTCACATAACGCTAGCTAGGAATGGTTTTCTCTAAGAGGACCGACCGCCTTACTACAATCAATCAATCAATCAATAAATGTTTAGTCGGGTCCGCAACACTTGCTTTCATGCCATTGTATCGGCGAGATGACACAAACGTGGTCACACTTACTTCTGGACACTCGAACCAGTTCCGCAACGCTGAACACTCCCGATTTGATGAAGCTGTCTTCCAAATAGACTGTCAATAGAAGCACAAAAATAGGTTCTTTTTAGCATTTTACCCAATAATATTGCTCCAAAATGATGTTCATTGGGTCAATGTGAAGATGATCATGCGATTGTCACTTTTTCTATCCAGAGTGAGCTGGACATCCTACCTGGGAAACGTTCTTTCAAGGAACTCCTCGTAATCTAAACACCGATTAAACAACTGCCAGGTATTCTTGATTTCTATTGTTGTTCTCAACAATTTTACACCGAGTACCCGCTCCAAAAAGATTAGCGCTCAAAGTACCACCATAATGACCAACATAAAAAGAAAAAAAAAATGATACCATGCTAATGGTTTTGCGCCCACAATTTATGGCTTGTGGAGCCAGCCCAGTGTCAGAACCATTGTCGTTTTTTTGGGACGACATCACCTTGATTTAATTGAGTAATCCAAACGAGTCAGAGTGGCACATCCGTGGCTCACTCGCTTAGAAGGTGTCAGTCTGTCCCGGCCGGGCAGTCGGTTCTCGTAAATTAGCTTCAAATGTTAGCATCAACAGCAAAAGAGTCAAAAATCAGTGCAGCTTGGCCCCTTGCCAGGGAAAAAGGCAGCAACTTAGTTGGCACCCACGGGTGACTCCGCGGCTTTCGACGGTCTCCCGAGGCAGAGTCGTTGGCTCGTTGGCATGTTTATCTTGGCACTCGTCTTGGCGGAACCTGCTCTTAAGTTTGCTAATGATACTTTCAAACTATCGTTCCACCACAATGGCCTGAAAACAAGAGTACCATTTGGGAATATTTGGAGTTTGGCTACCTTGTGGCCTTTTGTATTTGCGCTTGAATTAGGACAATTTAAATGTTATCCATCTTTAGTAGTAGTTAGTCTTCATTCGGGGCGTGGGTGAGTTGGAACCTATTCCAGCTAACCTTAGTCAGTGTGCTACCGTGTCACTACGAATGTGCGACGTCACAAATGCGCATTCAGGTCATGCGGTCTGTTAGCTAACGTGCTCAATTTTGCTTCACGGTTAATGTAAGATGTCACAAAGGTGCGTTCAAGTCACGCCGATGGTGAAGTTAGTGTGATCTTTGCTAGTTTGTGCCAACAAACAAAATGGGATGCTAACAACCGTCTTAGTTGAGGCTACTTGAAGAACTGAACAAGAAATGATGTTCGAGTGTTAGCATAATAATCCAATTTAGCAGTGGCTGTCCTTGTTGATGCTCTCGTAGCGTGGCGGCGACACCCTGGACGTGTCGCCAACAAGCATCCATTTTCTCCAGGGTTTTTCTCGATGCGGCTCGCAAGTGAGCCGGAGCCTATCCCGGTTGACTCGGACTCCCCGCCAAAACACCACGCAGCAGCAAGGCCGCATCCGCGACGCGAACCCCTGAACGGCGCGTCAAGCGTGCTAACCACTCTTCCACGGTGCTGCCAATTTAATCAACTTGTTATTACCAATCAAATTTTATCCCTGCGCGGGCCATGTCATTTCAAAAACGGCGCCCTCAGCAATGATTTTAAGTTGCAATTACCTTGACACCAGATGTGTCTCTTTGACTGCAGTTGCTATCGCTGTGGCGCTCTTTAGTTTTATTCGCGAGGCGGTTTTTCACACGCTCGTCAGGCAACATTTTTAAAGTCAGCAAATGGGAGAACGGGAGAGGGTGTGTGTCGTGCGCGCGCACTGAATTAATGGCGCAGGAACAATAGCCCGGTGGAGTTGAGGAAGGATGACTGGCACTCGACATACCTGGAAGAGGGTTCTTGCCTTGCTCATTGTTACTGGGACTTCCTGACTGCTGGGAGTCTGCAAGTACACAGAGACGAGGAGACGAAGGGGGGTGGTAAGTGGCGGGGGAGAGCAACAACGGTCGAGGACAATAGCTCGATTTTTATACGAAGCAAAATAGAAAGGAGAAAAAAAAAGGGAGGGGGGGGGGGGGAAGTAGATATGACGAGCGCGCAATGGAATCTTTTTCCTCGTCAAGAAGAGAAAAGAACCAAGACGGGTTTGCACAACCGTGAATGCAGCGTATAAGCAAAAAGCCGCTCGGTGACAGTTTGGGGCAGGGGGGCGGGGGGGGGGGGGGGGGGTCACGATGCCCCAAAATTGGCCAAGGAGGTTTGCGGAGTGTGCAAGGTATGAACCGGAGGAAGTGAGGGTAGGGGGCCCGGGTGGGGGGACGGTGGGGGGCATATGAGGCAACATAGGTGGAATTCTTTCCACTGAGCTTTTGTCATTCATCTCAAACACTCGATTTTTTCTTCATTTTCACCGATCACATTTCACTTGGAGAAGGCAAGGCCAAAAAATGAGAGTACGCTCGAGTTTTGGACCACAAGCAATTCGAAATAGAGATAAGAGGAGACCGAGAGATAGCGATAGAAAGCGTTAGCGACAGAGAGATAGAGAACCCGAGAGAGTAGAGGGCCTGAGCTCAGAGAGCTAAAGACCGAGATAGATTTGATCCTGACAGACAAACAGGCATCAAATGACAGACAGATCAAAGAGAAATAGAGATAGATAGGGAATAATAGAGAGATAGAAAGGGAAATTGATAGAGAGAGAGAAAGTGACAGAGGAATGACTGTTCAAAATGGAAATATTCCCCTTTTTTGTTCACTTTTTCATTCGTTGATCGGACTCAATTGGGTAAACAATTTTGGGATCACTGATACAACACATGCACACACACACACCGATCAACGATCAATCCCCCCCCCCTTCCCATTCTGTTTCCATTCAAGCGCACTTAAATAATCACTTTTACATCAGGCAAACCAAAAAATTCATTTTATACACCGAAAATGGAAATGACTTAAGCGGCAGTATTTATTTAAGTCATGCATTTCTTTTTACACATACACACCAATTTTTTTTTAATGATTTTTTTTTTCTTAAAATAATGAGGTCAGTTATTATTGTTCCAAACAGCTTTTGTCATTTGGTGGAGACAGAAGCCGATTGGCCCGTGCAGCCTTTTTTGGCGCAGGATGGGTGTGGCTGGCTGCCGCTCGGCAAAAAAAAAAAAAAGAGCAGATGGCGGCAGCAATTAGAGATCCCAGCTAGCATCTTCCAGCAGGAGGCCCCACTGCGGCAACCGGGAGACGCCACCTGGATAACTCAAGGTGGGGTGCAAACAGATGACGGCACATCTGCCAGGCCCGGAAACACCTCCTCTCTCGCCTTTACACGGTGGACCTTTCACCTCGTCGTTCCAACAATTTCAGCTTTTGACCATCCGTGCGTCCATTTTCCGTACCCCCCCACCCCCCCACCCCACCCCCCCTTTGCCGTTGTTGTCAATGGCGACTTTCGCCCTTGTTAGAAAAGTCATCTCTTTTGGGAATTTAGAAAGAGACGCCCACTTGAGGAGGAAGCATACGAAAAACAAGAGCAGGCAAGACTTCTGTTCCGATATTTACGAGAGCACCGCGTATGACTTTTCGGCAAATTCAAGATCACGGTCGCGCATGTTATATTAAATAAATATTATATAAATAAATATGAAATATAGGCGGCCCGGTAAGTCCAGTGGTTAGCTTCGTGGGCTTCACAGTGCAGAGGTACCGGGTTCGATTCCAGCTCCGGCCTCCCTGTGTGGAGTTTGCATGTTCTTCCCCGGGCCTGCGTGGGTTTTCCTCCGGGTGCTCCGGTTTCCTCCCACATTCCAAAAACATGCGCGGCAGGCTGATTGAACACTCTAAATTGTCCCTAGGTGTCAGTGTGGGCGTGGATGGTTGTTCTCTCTGTGTGCCCTGCGATTGGCTGGCAACCGATTCAGGGTGTCCCCCGCCTACTGCCCGAAGACGGCTGGGATAGGCTCCAGCACCCCCCCGCGACCCTAGTGAGGATCAAGCGGCTCGGAAGATGAATGAATGAATGAATGAATGAAATATGAAATATTTTCAAACCAAGCAGTGATGAGAGTTAGCACGTGGTAACAACTGGTGAATGAAATACCGTACGTATGTCCCGTGGCTAGCTAGCACGGCTAACATCACTTTCCGCTCTGATGTGACTTCGCAACGCGGCTAATCGGCATTGACTATCGTCAGCGTGTTTCCATCCTAATATCGGGCTAAATCACAAAGCGGAGAGGGGCAGAACCTACTCGTACTGTTTTTAGAATTCAGTTAGGCAAAAATCAACATTTATTAATTTTTATTTCATGTAAGAAGGAAGGTAAAATGGCTAATAATAATAATTAAACGATGTGATGTGTGTGATGTGAAAAACAATTGTAAATAGCACTGCGATTTATCCATTTTGTATTTATATTGCACTTAATTGAGCGGTGTTTGCTTGTTTTTTTTCTTCTTTCTTCTTTCTACCCACATTCTTGCTGCTGGAGGCTGTAAATTTCCCCAGTGTGGGACAAATAAAGGATATCTAATCTTATTAGCATTGGCTAACATCAGCTTGTTTCCTCTCTGGCGCTACATCACAAAGTGCAGAAGAGCAGAAAGCATGTTTAATACATGTTGGTTTTATTTGGAAGAAAAAAAAAAGATCACTCGCCCTGATTTTTTTTGTGTTTTTTGTTAAGGCCGATAAGGCAAAACAGCAACGGCTACCATCAGCTACTTTCCGCTCTGACGCGACTTGACAAAGCGCAGAACGAGCGGCCCAAAGCTGAGGCCAATATCGCAAAGCTCTCGACGGGGACGGACGGGGAGCTGACATCATTATCTTTTGTCTTTTTGTTGTTGATTTTTTTTTTTTTGTCTTGAAACAGAAACACCGGCCAGGGGGGGAGCGTGTCGAAAACGCGTCCTGTGCACGAGTTGTCTCGGCCAATCCGATAGTCTTCAAATAAACAGTCGGCTAACCTGTAAATAAACAGTTGCGGTCGAGAGGGTTGGGCTTTGCCCTGGGAGCTTGGCAGGGCTCGAACACGGCACACACACACACACACACACACACACACACACACACAGGGCTGTTCCAGAAACAACATTTCTTGGCACCCTTCGCTCTTGCCACTTGTTTAAATAAGCAAACGTGAAGGAAGTGAAAATACAGTCTGAATGCCATTATCTCCTGTTGCTTGGCAAGAAAGGAGGAAAGAAAAAAAAAAAAGAGCTTGTGGCTATTCTGGATGGGCTATTCTGGATGGGAGTTCTTACACCTTCTTGTCCAGTGGGATACTTATCATAGCACAGCAATGAGGAGGGCAATTAAAGCTAATGGCAAGAGAAATCTGGCTCGGCAAGAAAGTTCCGATCAACTTGTAGCCATTCCTCCACGCCCAAGTGTGTCACACGCCTGCATGTTGGGATCACTGATACAACACATGCACACACACACGCCGACCAACGATCAACCCCCCCCCCCCTCCCCTTCCCATTCTGTTTCCATTCAAGCGCACTCACACACACTACAGGATGTGGAGCAAATTAGCCACGGAGTTTAGAGCTGCGATTCCCGACCGCGGTGCCGGAAATGATCCAATTTCATTACTCTATTTTATTTACCACCAATACGGTAAGAAAAAACAAAACACGGTATATATATATATATACAGTATATATATGTGTATGTATATACACACTCACACACACACATATGGCCAATGTTAACCACACACCAAAGGGGAAGCATAAATCGATCGAATATGTGTACGAGTGAAAATAAATGAATAAAATAAAACCATGGCCTTTTTTTTTCGGTGAATGTTTCTGATCCGTGAATGTCATTTTCATCAGTCTTCTATTTTGTGTACTTTGGAATGATTTTGCAGCGCAGATGTGCCATGGTGGCAGCTGTGGCAATTTTGCGCTTCATGTCAATAAATTTACGTGGAACACAATTGAGGCGCCGCACCGGTTTAAGACATAGAATAAAACTCCCGACACATTGTAAATGTATTTCAACAGAAAAAAAGAGAACTGTTTTAGGTATTACTGAAAATAATTTTTTTAATAGCATTTTGGTTTGGTCAGGCGCCCTTTTTAAATATATATATATTTTTTCTGATTGTAAAATAAGGGCCTTGGCTCAAGGGTGCAGACCTTTATATATTCCTTCCTACAATCTTTTATTTGTAATTGAACACAAAAAAAATTGCAATAATAAATGCATGGAAAATAGATAGCGATCATCAAGTCAAAAAACATTGTTTTTGTTGTTTCAGCCCCGCCCACATGCTGTCATGACATTGAAACTTATATCAAAACACACTTTTTTCAAACACACCGTCAAGATAATTTATCACCAAAAAATTGTTTTAGAGGAAAGTCTGCAATACAGTGGGCACCGAGAATAACATACTTTTGACTTTTTGTGACAACTTATTTGGCGGTGGGCTGTGAAATACTTCCCTTTTTTTTTTTTATATCGACGATATGTCTTGACTCTCGAAAGGTTAGGAAACACAAGTTTCGGGAATGTTTTTTTTTTTGTAAGCCGCAGACACGTTACAGATATCCCCCCCCCCCCACCCCAACCCAAAAAAAGGTCAGCACGCGGAGATGCATACCGCTGTCGACATTTCAGGAGAAGCCTGCCTGGCAGCCATTTTATGCTGAGCGGGGTTCTGTGCACATGTATAGCACTGTGGCTGCCAGAGGCCTGGGTCCCGAGCCAAGACGCATTTCAGCAGCGAGGAGGAGGAGGAGGAAGAGGAGGAGGAGGAGGCGGGGATGAGAGGGGCGGGGGGGGGGGGGCAGACTTCCAACAGAAGTCGGGAACCAGCGAGAGGGCCAGAAAGGATCTAGCTAATTACGCCGCTCCGATGTGTAATGTTTCGACAATACAGCTGCTCCCGGGTAAATATTTGATGTGGCCCCGGCGGACTTTGGCGGATACGATGGGGCCTCACCTGGAAACGGTCACGCAAGTTTAAAAAAAAGAAAAAAGAAAAAAGAAAAAGTGCTGCGGCTCATGCGTTACATATGTGTGTGCACACACACGTGTCCTGCCGTGCTCCTGCTCTCCATCATTCGCACTCGCCGCTTGGCAACAAGCTCGCGTTTGTTCAAATCTTCGCCGCGCTATCCAAATCTCCACATATCTGGCCAGACATCGCATGCGGGGGGGGGGGATTTGCACTCGGGATAAAGTCAAAGTCCTGAGGACGTTTTTAGAGCATCGCACTTTGTTCTAATTGAGGAAACAGAAAAAAAAAAAACAACCCCCCCCCCCACAAAACAAAACACAATTCAATGATTTTCCGAATTATTCGGTCCTCTTTTGCCGGACTCACGCCACAAACAGGAGAACAGCAACGGATTCATCGTTTTGTTTTGCCTCTTCCTATAATTTATTATTAATTATTATCCCCCGCCCCCCTGCAAAAAAAAAAAAAAAAAAAAAAAATCATCATTTTAGCGGCCTTTTGTTTGTTGTCTAAACAAAGCGGAGGCCTTTATCAGGACGAGCCGCAAGCCCGAACGAGGTGAACAAAAGGCGCCGGGGTCGAGGAACCTTCAAAAGCTTGACGCGCCGTGCCAGCCATTGTGTGCCAGGCCTGCCAACTGGTGATGCCGCCCCCCCCCGCCCCCGCCCACCCACACCCTCTCAGTCAAGTGCGCCCGCCCCCCACTCTGTCGCATCGACATCTGAGTGCCAAGCCCGTTCATTGCATCGACGCACGTCTGCTATTCACTGCCGACCCACCAAGATGGAGGTCAGAGATACCGGGAGGGGGCATTCACCACTTCATATTTTCACTCCGATTTAAAAAAATGAAAATAAAATAAAAAACGTCAAACTATAAGACGCTACTCATGGATTCATTGTGTCCATTTCAGGACACACACAACAGCTGTTGTTGTGTCGGCTTGAGAAAGAGGAAACAAAGCTGGAGTTGCGATTAATTGTCCACTCTGACGGAGAGAGATGAACAAATTCATTTATTGTTTAAAAAGAAAAAAACAAAAAAAAAACAAAACTGTGACTGCCTTGACTTATGAGCGGGGCTGATTGATTTTCCGAAATGATCGAATTGCCATTTTGTTTGCCCTCAATATTACAATCGCCATTGGAGATGTGATTCTTTTTGTCAAGGGACGACTTGAGGGAATTCCAACGAGCGGCTCTGCGGCATCATCGGACTAGGTGGCTCATTCTACCCCCCCCCCCCCACCCGCACTCTGCACCCCTCTCATTTTCTCACTGTGTGCTCTTTTGCCGTTGCTCGACTTGAAAATGACGACTTTTTGCTCTGGGCACAATTGGACATCCTGCAGGTGTTTCGATTTTGGATTTCCGCTGCCCTGATGGTTGTCATATTTGTCTTACGGTGGTGCCCTCGGGATGAGTGACCTGATGTGCGGGTTTTACAGAAATCACACACACACACACACAAAAAAAGCCAAATAAAATCTAGAAAAATACATAAATAAATCAATAAAAATGGGTTGGGGGGGGGGGGGGGTCCTGCCCCAAAACAAACAACAAACTTTTCAGCCATTTTTTTGTTGTTTCTGCTGTGAAGTTCAACACTAATGGACAAAATATTGTCAAAGAGTCGAATTATCTGCCTGTAAAAACTCACTTGTATTCTTTGGCGTTCGACTCTGGCATGACTTAGATTTGTTCTTGATTTTACTGCTTGGTGCTTTCTACCGCCTTGATTACCAATTCGTCTTACTCTTTATTGTGTATGTTATATCGCTCCATGTACAGCACTTTGTATGCAGCGATGGCTGTTGGAAAGTGCTCGAGAAATACTCTTGACTTGACTAGATTTGTTCTTGATTTTACTGCTTGGTGCTTTCTCCCGCCTTTATTACCGATTTGTCTTACTGTTTTTTGTGCATGTTAAATCGCTGCATGTACAGCACTTTGGATGCAGCGATGGCTGTTTGAAAGTGCTCGAGAAATACTCTTGACTTGACTTGACTTGACTAGATTTGTTCTTGATTTTACTGTTTGGTGCTCTTCTACCGCCTTTATTACCAATTCGTCTTACTGTTTATTGTGCATGTTAAATCGCTGCATGTACAGCACTTTGTATGCAGCGATGGCTGTTTGAAAGTGCTGAGAAATACACTTGACTTGACTTTCTTGTTGTTAGCGTTGAAGGACCGCAATACAAGTTATTTTATTTTATATATATTTTTTAAATGTCACACACTAAACAAGAGCCAGAGAATTGCTCGGCTATTTGAAAATGCCAAATATCAGTTGCCCGTTAACATATCCTGGAAAATCTGGTTCACAAGCCATCAAGTCATTTGACAGTTTTTGAACCTTTTTGGCTATTTCAAGGCAATGAAAGAGAGTAAGAGTTACCCGCGACCATATTTTGTTGTTCTACTTCTTCCTTTCATAACTTTGCTGCTGTGAATCGGAATTTCTCCATTGCGAGACTAATAAAGCTTTTCTAATCTTATATATTCTCTGTGCTCTACGCAAAATTACTGTATAGTGTTAGCGGTAGTAGAAGAAGTCTTTTCTATGACCGTCGATGACGACGGCGCCTCCCGGTGGCCAAGGCAGAAGGCGCGGCGCACTGAAGAGGCCCAACTGTTGAATGCTCGATGATGATCTTACTTGCCGACCGGCAACGACAGTCGGACCTCGCTCGCGATGAGAGAAGGCGAATTTCCCACCCTCACGTTGCCCCCCCCCGTTCCCGTCGAGACGCACAGGTTGGGAAGCGTCTCTGTGTTGGCGGCCTCCCATACCATTGCCACTCAAGCAGCGGGGGTCCGCCGCATTTGTCTCCTAATTATCCAACTGTACGGGGGCGGGGGGGATTGCCCAGATGAAAGCGGCGACTCACAGAGCTCCTCTGTCAAAGGTCTGTCTGCCCGACCCGGGGGGGCTTTTCTCTGCATCTCTCGGCCTTGTCCTCTTCCCTTGTGCTCATGCGCGGGGCCGCCCGGCGCACCTCCTCTTCATGGCGGCGTCCCTAAAGGAATGCCTCCGCCGAGCAGAATCGCCCACGGCGAACGCTCGTGCACAAGACGCCCCCTCATCTAAGGGCGCCCCCCCCTCTTCCCACCCCTGCGACCAGCCGCCCCGCTGCTTCATTCACAACTACAAAACTGCAGAAATACCCCCCACCCTTATATCCTCAAAGACTTCAGACCTACACCCCCCCCCACCCCCCCGCCGCACCCCCTCGTCCTCGTGTGTGTACCTTTTTGAGTATTTTTCTTGCGGTGAGATTTTTCCAGCGGATGTGCCTCAGCTCAATAAATGTGTCACAGATACAGCAAAGTCTTTAATTCACAGCGCTCGGCGGGATTTGTGGAGGCAGATGCAAACAAAATATCTTTTGGGGTTGGGTTTTTTTTTTTTTTTTGGGTGGGGGGGGGCTGACTTGAATTACGGGCGGAACATTTGACTGCTTTCCAATACTTTGTCCTTCAGTATTTGTTCAACTACAACAGGGAGAAACGTCAGCAAAATCAGCTGATTTTTGTTTTTGCCAATGAAATTGTTGAATGAAATTATTTATTATTATTTTTGTAATTAAAAATAATTTTAAAATATTTATATTTATTATATTATAAATATATAAATATAAAACAAATAAATATATATATTTTATATTTATAATTATAAAAATAATTTTTATAATTTTTTTTTTTCAAGGGGACATATGATTTTCTTTCTTTTTGTGCTGTTGTCGTGTGTGAATGTGAAACCAAAAAGAAAAGAAAGAACAAACAGCCTGTTTGTTTCCCGCCATTTTCTTGGCCATCCGACTAATCGTCTTTAATTGTGTCCTGGCGCTGGCAAAGGCAGCAAATCTACCGTTCAATACTTCAGCTCAATTTTTTCATCTTTCTGTGGCCATTGATTATTGATTGATGATTTATTTTTTACACCCAAACATATCGAACGAAAACGACATTCAATCATTTAACTATCGAACGAAAACGACATTCAATCATTTAACCTCGCCACAAATGAAAAGGCTTTTTTATTTGGGGGGGATGATTTCTTCCTCTCTTGTAAAGTTAAATAAATGAACAAAAGGGACAAAGTACTGTCAACAGTCCAAAGGTCTGCCTTTAATTCAAATTATTTATTGTTGTAAAATTAATCTATTGATTAATGAATAGATTAATTAATTATTTTTTTTTTAAAAATAGATGAATTAATCTATTCATTAATGAATAGATAATTTTTTTTGTCGCTTACAACAATAAATAATTTGAATAGATTAATTAATCTATTCATTATTTTTTTTTTACATAAATGAGCCGATTAATCAGTTATCAGAATTGATATTCTGCCATATATTGGCTCCAGAATAAACCCTTACGCACTAACCCGTAATTATATTAATCCCAAAAACTTTACTGTCGGCCGATTCAAGGTACTTTTGTATAAAAAAAAAAAAAAAAGAAGAAAAGAAAAAAAAATTCTCTTTCAACTTCATTTCATGAAATATTGTATGACGTCGGAAAAAACGTTGTGGAGTGGGCGGCTCGGGGGGAGGGGGGGGCGGGCAAGAGTGTTTTGGGTTCGGAACTCGTTCAAGTGATAGGCGGGTTGAAAAAATCCCATTTTTAGCATCGCCCAATATCCCCCCCCCAAAAAAAAAAGCGCGCAGAAGTAGCCTTCCACGTCTTCCGGGCAGAAAGACTTGTTCGCCGGGTCGCGCGCGCCTCCTCTTTTTCTCCTCCCCCCCCCCCCGGCCGCCTCTCTCCTCCTTCTCCTCTTTAACGAGTGGCTCGAGTTAATGGACTGTTTTGGCTGCTCTCCAGACAGTGAGTGTCACCTCATTAGCCTATGGCGGCTCGCTCCCAGACTGCTCCCGGCCGGGCCCGCAAGGAGGAGGATACCAGCGCGGGGATGCCATTGGTCATCGCTGGCTCTGGCCTCGACCCTCCCGTCGCACGCCCCCCCCCCACCCCCCACCTCCTTCCCCTCCCGCCTTCCCCCTTCCCAGCGCTACCATGAATGAGGATACACGCATGCATAATTCAATCCAAAGTCTGCTCACTTCTCTCCTTCCTCCTTCTTGGAGGTTTGCCACCACGGGAAGAAAGCGAGTGCCTGGCGACGCGACCGACCGCTCGACCCTGTATGGACCCATTCTTTGTCCCCCCCCCCCATCCGTGCCCCCGCCTGCCAACTGAATGCAGGGTGGCAACAGCGGGCCGATGTAAATGCCAAGCCGGGCCCCCTGCCAGTCAATTACACCGCGACAAAGCTAATTGTTTGTGCGGCTCCACCGTCGGAGGCGCTCTTTTGTACACGGCGCAGATGTGACGTGGCGGCTTTCTCACAGCCGCCCCCCCCCCCCCCCGGGACATCGACGACACAAAAAGCCGCGATTTCCGTTTGATCAAAGTTTATATCGGGAACAAATTGCTGCAACCAAACGGTTTGAATGCCGGTTTGGCAAAAGCGGAGGCAAACAAAACAGCGCAAGTTGTTTGATATTAAAATAATAATAATATAATAATATTGTGTTTGAACGCCAGTGATTCAAATTACTTTTCGCTGAAAAGGAAAATCATCGCATGTTCCTCAAGGGCCACATCACCGAGTGCTCTGCCAATGTGAACATTTAAAATCTGTGCCGTTTTTTTTTTTTTTTTTTCCATGGGAAGCACGTTTTCCCATTCTTTCTCATTTCTAAGTTCGGGCAAACATCATCTTGAAAAGCTCGTCTGGTTTCACGCAAAAGGTGCAACGAACGGCGATTCCACGAGAAGGCCCTCCGGCGATACGTCAGCGATGGCGGCGGCCAAGAGGAGTTTCCCACCGGCGGAGCCAAGGAGACGGCGGTCCGCGCCAAGAGAAGCGCCGGCCGGCCGGCCGCATTCCTGCTGGGCGCCGGGCCACCGCCATTCCTTTCGCCCGCCTGGGGCGACGTGCAAACGCACACCTTGGACGGTGGGGGGGGGGGGGGGGGGGGGGCGCGATGGGATGGGTGCGTTGCGTGCCGCCACATCTAAGAGCGCAACTTGGCCAACAAACACACAAAGAAAACAAAGCGCGCACTCAGTCAGATGATTTCGCTGGCACGGCTTCCTGGAAATGGACATCGGGCGGAAAAGGGGGTGGGGGTGGGGGGCGCAACCGCAGAGTTTAATGTGTCATTACAAGCATAAAAACAGACTCGCGACATTGCCAACAGATGTACTCCTGCCATTACGCCGAGGGAAGGCGAGGGAGCTGCAGGTGCAAATCAAACACCGCCCCCCCCCCCCTCTCCCGGTCGAGGTTTCCCTGCGTCGGCTTAGCGCGCTGCTGCATCAGCGTTCGCGCAATCTGCTGTTCGACGCGCGGCCACGCCAAGAGGTCGCTGAAAATCCGCAAATGCAAACGCGGTCAACGCTGGTTATTCCCCGAGGTCAGTGTTGCAAATTGGAGGGGGGGGTTCGTTTTGCGATACTGTGGTGTGTGTGTGTGTGTGTGTGTGTGTGAGAGATGTGCAAATTGGGCGAGTACTGATAGCAGGTATCGGTCCGATAGCAGTATCGAGTACTCATGAAGGCTGCCGATATCAGCGAAGGATACTTTAGGCGAAAAATTCAATTCAGACATCAAGCCCTCCTCACCAGTAGATGGCACCGCACGGCGACAGTTTGACACTGAGGTCCAATCGAAATGAATTCTTTCACCCCATTTCAATATTTGGCAGAAATGTTTATTTTGTTTTTTTAGAACGATCAATTTTTGGAAACTGTACATCGGCTTACAGCAACCAAAAATATGAATTTACAGGGGAACATTTGACGGTTTTACAATACTTTGCACGTTAGCATCCGCTCAAAAGTATGAAGGCATGAAAAAGCCCAAACTGAAGAATTGAGCCTTTGATTTCGACGCGGCGCAGTAGCGTCACCTTGAGAGAAGTCACGACGGATGCGCCAGTGTGGCTTTGCCGCCAAGTGCCGACTTCCACATCCCGAAAGTACTCACGGTATCGGTACCTGTCAAACATCCCTCCTATTTACAGAAATAATTTTTTTTATTTACATAATTTTTCACCAGCGAGCGTGGAAACAAGCTGTGTGCCGATAGCTGCTCAACTGGTGCGTCAAACGGTCGCTGCTAGCGAGGCGCGGTTGGTCGCTGCTAGCGAGGCGCGGTTGGTCGTTGCTAGCGAGGCACGGTCGCTGCGAGCGAGGCACGGTTGCTGCTAGCGAGGCGCGGTCGCTGCTAGCGAGGCGCGGTTGGTCGCTGCTAGCGAGGCACGGTCGCTGCTAGCGAGGCGCGGTTGGTCGCTGCTAGTGAGGCGCGGTCGCTTCCGCGCAACCGTTCACGACTTCCGCTAATGACTCCGAGTCGGGAGCGATTCAACTCGCAAGCTTCCGAGTTTGCAGGCCGCACGGCCAGTAAAATCCCAGAGCCCCGCCACTCTTTGGCTAATGAGCCTCCCCAGTCCCAAAGAGGGCAAGGCATGGCGTCTCCCCTAAAAAACGTAGACTCGGACCAGGGACGCGTCATAAAACCAGTTCTCACATAACTCGAGAAGGAGGGAAAGCGGCCGTGCCCGCCGCAAGGTCACGTCGCTGGCAGGCGACCAGACGCCGAGCGGCCCATCGTCCGCAGAGACCACAGCCGGGACGTGAGCCTTTTTTTCTTTTTTTTTTTTTTAATGGGGGCGCTCCTCAGGCCCCCAACATGCACAAAACACGCAGTGCGCCGCTTTGGCACCTTGCCGGAGGTCGCGGCGCAAAGCTCGTCGGACAGGTTTTGCCAGTCTTTGACTGGGGAAAAGTCAACTGAGGAGAGACACACAACCCTGCCAGACGAGGGGGGGGGGGGGGGGGGTGAAGTGTTTCGAAAGTATTCTGATGTGGTCTTGATCGAACGGATTTGGAGATTTTTTTTAATATTTTTTTTTTTAACTCTGTGACTTGGGAGTCTGGAATGTAACTTGTGCTTCCTTTTTTTTTTCATACATGAATTGTAACCAGACACATTTATGCAGCGAGCCTCCTTATGGAGCAAAAGTTTTCACTTTCGCCTCCCCCCCCCCCCCCAATAGTTGAGGAGTGCAGCTTCAAACGCAGGCCGACATATCGCATCGTTCCCACGAGGCTCCGCGACGTTAATCTCGCTAAATATTTGCCTGGATGACGCCAGCGCCGGAGCTGCTGAGGAAGATGACGACTTTGCCCCCCCCCCCCCCCCCCCCCTGCTGCCCCCTTTCACTTTGAGGAATGGACAAGCAGAGGCCACTTGCCTTTGCTTCCATTCTACGGCCCATCGCGTTTCCCGCCAGCCTGCGCCTGCGCCTGCGCCTGCGCCTGCGCCTGCGAGGATGCGTCCCGCCCAAGGCGGACAGGAAGCCAGCTTTACATTTGCAACAACTCGATCCCGTCGGCTCCGGTGCAGTTCAAACTCAACCGAGCCACCTGCACTACCTCGCACGCAAGCAAGCACACACAATTGACTTACTCGCGCTTGAGTCCACACGCACACACACACACACACACACACACACACACACACACACACACACACAATATCAGACAGTGCCCCTGTGCGCGCCTTTCCACTTTCGCCACACTTGCAACGCACTCCAATTAGCCGCCTCTCAAATTGGACCACAAGCCACAGCGAGATGGCACAGTCATTCGTGCACTTCCTGTTTGTGATGGGGAGGGGGGTGGGGGGGGGGGGGGGGGGGTCAGTGGGCGCTCAGTCGGTCCAAGCCACAACTTGGCACGACCTCCCCCGAATAGCAGCGCCATCCAATTCGGCCATGCCTCATGTTGATGTTAAGAAAGCGGAAATTGTTCACTATCATGCGGATTTGTTTTTTGGTTGCACTGGTAAATTAAAAAAAAAAAAAAAAAAAACGGGAAGAAAAAAAAAATCATCACATAATGAATTGCAATATTGGGACGGGGGTGGGACTGCAATTTTGAAAAATGCTAAGCTCACTAATTGGACAATCTGCTGAAAAGTAACCTCCTTCGGTCTCAAAATGGCCGCCCCAAAGGAAAGTAGTACATCGGGTGGCGAAGGAGTTCTGTTGACGTGATGCGACTCAACTGCGAGACTGGCGGCGGTGCTTTTTCATCTGGAAGCCATTTTCTTTGTCAGGGCTCAACGTTGTTACGTTACGTCGCCGCTCACAAACTTTACACGTGTACAAAACGGACATTGTTCCATTTCCTGCGCACATTTTTTTTTTTTGGGGAGTGGGAAAACCAGCGCGGCCCCTCTCACAATGTGCAGACTTGGCGCACAAGGTGACTTTTCTTTCCTTTTTTTTTTTTAATCAGTTCAGCGAGAATTACACAGATCAGATGACACCATATGGAATTCTTTTTACACATAACGTATTTCCTTTGCAGGCGGTGTGAAAGGCGAGGCCTACAGGGAGTCCTCTTTAGGCGGAGGGAGAGACTTAAAAAAAAAAAACACAACTGTATGTATGTATGGAAAGGAGGAGGTCTAGGGGGAGAGTGGGGAGGGGAGGGGGTCGGGGGGGTTGAGCAGGGGGGCGGTCCAAGCATGCTCAGCGAAAATATGCCTCATGCACTCGTTGAACTTGGGGCCTTGCGTGGGCTTCTCCGAAGGTTACAGGAGAGGCCTGTGCAGGAGAAAGAAGCCATGCATGGGCGCTCCACACGCAACACCTTTTACACCCGAGTCGGCCCCCCCCCTCGCCTCCCCCACCGCCGCCTCAGAAGGGAAATTTTTTTTTATAAAAATCCCCCAAAACACCAGGCGCTCGCCCCGCGGCATTTCTTCGTCTTCTTCTCTCCACGGCCGAGCGCGAGTGTCTGTTGCTCAGATACAACAACGGCGGCGGCGGCGCGCAATCGCCTTTGACACACGGCTTCCTTCCCTCCTCGGAGCCTGCCAGATCTGAGTATCCGCTCCCCCACCCCCTCCCCACGCCCCCCCCCCCCCCCGCCCTACGCTCCCGCCTGCCTCTAGTCCTCGGCCCACACAAAGGTAGGAAGCGGGGCGCATTGTGGCGAGGGCCACTAAATCACTAAGTTTTAATCCGCCGCGCGTTTTTAGCACCGACACAACAGGGCTCGCGAAGAGCTCATGGAAGGCACGCTTTTTGCTCATCGGGCCGTGTAGAATCACAGGTCAGAGGTCAGGCGGCATGTTCGTCCGCACCGAACGCTTTCCGGCGCCGGAGCGCAGAGACGCGCAAAAAAAAAAAAAACACTCGAGGTCGCCGTTAGCGTTAGCCTCAAGGTGAGCCGTTAACTGCCAAACAGCAGAAATGGAAAATACCTCAAGGGTGTAACTGTGACCCCCCCCCCCCCCCCCCCCCCACCCACAACCCTAACCCCCTGCAAACAAAACCCGCGTTTGGTACGTTAGCTTGCTTTCATCGTACCGGTTTTATGGAAAGGTGCAGGTGAGGGTGGAAAATGTTCCAAAAGTTGTTGAGCTTCAGCTCCGTCAATGTTTTGGATAACCCCCCCCCTTTCCCCACCCCCCCCCAAAAAAAATTTGAATGTTTGAAACATTCTTTGCTTTGCGAGGAATTTGGGGATACATTTCAAAATTTGCCTTGTACATGTTGGCAAGACGCTTAGCTGGTCTTAGCTTAGCGTAGCTTAGCGTACGACAGCACTGACAATACGGCGCGCAACCGAGAGTTTCAAGCCGACGAATGGAAGCCGACAGCGAATTAAGACCCACGTTCACGTTCAAGGAGCCGCGCTTAACGTAAACGCACACGGACGATAACGATTAAACGTCCTCATAACGGCAAACATTCAGCACTTGAATGGCGCAAAGCATGCTAGCGACCGAAGCTAACGTGAGCAACGCAGTGAAGGGGCCACGCTGTCAAATCAAAAATACATCAATAAAGTTTTGTTTTGGTTTGCTTCACCACAACCGTTGACAGTTTGTTTGAATTTGGTCATTTTAACGCGCAAAGGAACGTTTTGTTTTGTTTTTTTTTAAATCAGAGAATGTTTCAAAAGCCTTTGTTGTTTAACTCATTCACTCCCAAAGACAGATTTATAAGATAAGATAAGAAAACCTTTATTAGTCTCGCAATGGCGACATTGCCAATTCACAGCAGCAAAGGAATGATAGGAAGAAGTAGAACAACAAAATGTAGGAGCTGCTGTAAAGGCAGCCATTCTCGCGGCGCCATTTGAAGTCAAAATAACAAAAATAACACAACAGTTTTTCACACACCACACCTTCAACCCCAGATCCTTTTTTTTAAATCAATTTTTCCAAGACTTAGGTTAAAAAAAAGGGGGGGTCTAGAATTGGCTGGTACTGAATGGGTTTAAGTGTTGACCTCTTTTATATGATTTGAGAATGAACCGGTATGGCGATGCGGCCATTTTTGTCATCCATCTGGTTAGGAAGCGGACGGTCCGCACAAAGGGTCGGATCTGGCCACCTGCCCCCCCCCCCCCCCCCCCCCGGCTGACCAATTCACCGTGAGGTGCGTCCAGAGACTTTTGTACACGGCGTCCCCTCCGGGAGTTCAAATCAGCACGTCGGAAGGGGAACGAAGGTAAACAATGGAGCGCATTCGAGTGGCTTCACCCCAGCGGAAGAGGAGTCAAAGGTCAGCGCTAGTAAACATGGCGGCTGAACCAACTGGTCACTTTGCCTTTCCTCAAGAATAGCAGACCGTTAACAGCTCATAAAGAGACACTCTCCGCTTTACGAGAAATTAAAGCTGCTTTCTCCATACAAACAGCCCGGCAAAAAAGGGATAAACAGCGGGGACGGGACGACCGGCGTCAAAGCACACGCGGCGAGCCAAGCGATATGGCCTAAAAGTGACTGGCAGTCGCGAGATGCCGCAGTAAACAAAAAAAGATTCCCGGCGACGTCACGTTGCGGCTCGGATGTCACTCGGGACGGCGTCGCCGACGTAAAGCTGGCAAACGAAATGAAGAGGGCTGCACTTGGTGGATTAGTTTCTGATTTATAGCAGTCTGAGAGTGCGAGGAAAGGAAGAAAAAAAAAAAAAAAAAACATCAGGCGGCGAGGAATCGAGCGGGAGCATTTAAGGCTGCGAACCAGCCTAACCTGACGTAGCGGCGCGTATTTGCCTAAGGTAACACCGGCAACTGAAGCGTAGCCAACTGTTAGCGTGCGGCCGCCTCTTGGAAGCGCCACCTCGGGCATGGGCGCTTCGGAAAACACGGGCGCGGCGCGCGCGCTTGCGGACACCCGTCGTCGGGGGTTCAAGTTGACGCGGGAATGACCCAGAGTGACACTTTCAACTTGCAAACATGTGTCATCGGTCCAATTTTGTTGGTCGTAATACAGGCGGATTTAGCTTGCTGTTAAAAATACGAGGGAAGAGGACCTGGAAAAACAAAAAAAATAAAAATAAAATAAAAACCGCATTTTAAATTGCAATCGCAGTATTGAGCGCAATGAGATCGTTTTTCAAAGGCCCTCGTGAAAACTGTTTGCGCGTCAAAAAGAAATATTTCTGCTCTTTCTGATGTGCCGTTCCTGGCCACTGGGGGCAGCATAGCGCAGCCGTGTCGACCCAGCGGATAAAGAACATGCGCCTATGAGTGACAAATTAATGAATCAACAACTGCTCCGACAATCGATCGATCGTTTGGAAAAAGTGTCCAAAGCCCGATCTCAGCCCGACAACAATAAATATTCTCCTTTTTCACTCGTCCTCCAAAAGCATGACGGCTTATCGATGTTTTGAATCAAAATACGACATTTGCAAACATCGGCTTTTGTTTTAGCGGTCAACATGTTGGCAATGTATGTAATCGATTTCTGTTTGAGCGTTTTCTCCACTATCAATTTGAAATAAATGAAAATGAAATTGTTGTTTTTTTTCAACCAACTCATCGAAAAACGTGAAAGATTAATTAATGATTAAAATAATGGTCAGTTGCAGCCCTCTTGTTGTTCCAACATTAGAGTTTAAATATCCTTGGCTTAAACGACGACGACGCTGCAACAATCCATGCTAAGTGTTAGCCTGCCAATGGCCGCCTCCATTATGCGTTAGCATTAAGCTAGCGGGGACTAGTTTGTTTGGAGATTTTAAATACATGATATGTAATTCTCTTCTCTGTGTTTAGTTGGGTGAAGCGATCTGAAAGGAGCTGGATGAGTGACGGGACTTCGAGGGGGGGGGTCATCCCTCCACCCGCGGATGACGAATTCCGGTCCGAATCGAACGTCCGTCCGTCCCTTCTTGATGCGAGCATCTGAACATGTGCCGCCGCGAGCTCGCGTGCCTCATTAGCGACTTGCCGGGGTGAAAGTAAAGAGCCCCGCGAGACGTGAAAAGAAATCGCCCAAAAGGTTGGAGTCTTTAATCGGGGGTGGGGGGGGGGGGGGGCTCTCGAGGCACACTGAGCGACTTGCCACTTGAGACATGAAAGCGCAGCCGCCGCGTTTGGTTTACATTAGCTTGAAGTGCTTTCCACAAGGCGGCCGTGGGGATAAGCATCGGGCCTGAGCTTTATCTCTGACGCGGCGCTCTATGGAATATGTAAACACCGCGCGTAATCAGCGCTCGAGGAAGCGGCGTCGCCATGCCAAGCTCGGGGGAAACACGCTGTTGATCTTATCGCTCGTATCAGTTTGACATTGTCAAATCTTGAACAATCTCCCTCGCCGCATTTTGGACCCTGGACGCGAGTTTTCTAGCCGACGATAGCGTTTCGATACGGCACTCCAATTCTTGAATTTCAACGAAAAGAAGACAGAAGTGATGGTGTTTGGGTACCAGCGGCCCTCGCACCTCCCATTCTGCGGACTCGGGCAACCTGGCTGCTTATCTTAAGCCAACAGTCTCAAACTTGGGTCTGAAACCGGATAGCGATTTGGAATTGGACCGGCAAATTGGTGCCGTTGTCAAATCCATTGTCATGTGGTGTTCCACAGGGCTCAATTCTGGGGCCTCTGCTATTCTCGCTGTATCTTCTCCCATTGGGTTCCATCTTGAGGAAACATGGGATTCCCTTCCACTGCTATGCAGATGACTGCCAGAAATCCGGCTTCTTTCATCTCAAGCAGTTGGTGAAGGTCAAGCCTCTTCTTTTCTTAAGAGCCTTTTGAAACGGTCATTCATACCTTTGTCCCAAATGTTTGCTGCATGACTAAAATACATTTGACTTTGGCGTGAGCCAATCCTCCATGAAGCATCTCCAGTTGGTCCAGAATGCTGCCGCTCGCCTCTTGATCATCAACTCATCCGAATTTGGCTCCCTTTATCGAGTTCTTTTGCAGATCCTCTGATTTGTTTTCAAATCTCGAAATGGCCTGGCCCCACCTGACTTTTCTGAGGTCCTGCCCGGTGCCTCGGGTCTGCATGGGACCAGACACTAATAGAGGCACCCAGAATTTAGGCGAAGGCCTCGAAGGGATCGCGGCTTTTCCGTTCAATGTTATAATCACCCCCCCGGGTACCAATGTCAAAATGTTGGGGTGGGTACGGGGCTCCGTGCGTCAATTTTTGAAGTTTGGGTTCTCCTGCACAGGCAGGCTCGCCGGCAGTGTGTTTTTCAAGCTGACAAAACCACACAGTGTCAACACCAAGACAACAAGATATCAGCCGTCCGCAGCCCACCGCCGTCAACGACTCGGCATGTGCGACACCATCAGCCTGGGAACACCCCCCCCCACCCCCACCATCTGCACCCCCAACCCCCCGGCCACATCCACACAGCCAAAACGAGCTCCCGCCACCACCGTCGTGGCCACCGCCGCCGCCGTTCCTGGCTCCTGCTTTCAATTTGACGAGAGCGGGCCCGAATAATGGCTTCAGCATTTTGCGGTCTGCCGACACATATGGTCCGTGCAGCCATTCGCTAGACGGGGGGGGGAACGGCCGTGCGGTTACAGGCGCCGGCGGGAGGGGCCCCCTGGGCTTTATTAGGATCTGCGGTGCCCAACCACAACAAATGCCGCAAATGCCTGCTCCAAGTCTGAAAATGTTGTATATTCTCCAAATCAGGTGCTTCCGCCGAAGATTGATGTTTGGATCTGGATTTTTTAAAATTTAGTTATTTATTTTAAAGGCCAATTTTTCTGTACAAAATTATTCTTTTACTCCCGACATAAAATTGTATAAAAAATATATATATCAGAATACACGTTGGGGCTTCATTGTCTCTCATTACATTGTACATGAGATGAGGGTGGCTCATTGAAGCGTTTCAAGATAAATCCAAAAAGTCAAAAATAAAAATCAATCAATGATGACTCCAAACTCTAAAAACTCACCATGGTCATTTTTTTTTTTAATTTATTTTATTTTTTTTACAGTGAACACCGACTCGTAATCAAAAAATAAACAGCTGAAGCAAACACGCATGACCTCTTATTTGAGAGACTGTGTGAGTCTTCTTTTGGCTCCCTCAAAGTGATATTATACAACAGCCTCGCATTTCTTGACGCCGAGAGCGTCAGAGCGGGCCCGAAAGGACACTTTCAAGTGTGAGCAGGCGCAACGATGTCATCAACTAAAGACGATCTACGAGGGGATCGACCGAACATCTCGGGGTTACGTCATCGCGACCACCTTCCGCCTTCCGGCTCCAAAGTCGAGCGGAATGAGACCCCGGGCGAGAAAATAGAATTCGCTGACCTCATTTTGACAACAAGGCTAGGGGGAGTGGAGCATGGGGCGGGGGCGGGGGTTGGGGGGGTCTGGTTTCGCAATAGCGCGCTTGTTTATACAGGTGGCGGGCGAGTCGGGTCCGAGGCGCACCGAGCATGCGTCTGGCCAAAGGTTGTTGTCATGAATATTCCGCTCGTTTTGGGTCACATTGGCGAGTTTTGTAACGTTGGGCAAATGCGAGTGTGTCCGTGTCACCTTCCCCCTTCAACGATTGTTTGCATTGCTCGTTTTTTTTTTCTGTTTTGTTTGCATTCACACACTGGGGAAATTTACATTTAAATTACATCACATTTAAATGAAATTACATTTAAAGTGATTAAATAAAATGTCACGTCTAAAAAGTATGCTTTATCACTTAAAATGTGAAAGCAACATTATTGAAACGGTATTTTTCATCAGAATTCACTCATTCATATCGCATGATATTTCATGTGGGACGGGCGAGCATTGATACCGGGTATCGATATCAGGCTGATACCAGCCTTATTTTAAGGCGGTGATACTCGTGGAGGCTACCGATACCAGCCACTGATACTTAGGGTAAAAAAATAAAAATAAATAAAATAAACAAAGGCTCTTGGTTCACTTTTTCGGGGGGGGGGGGCTAAGTTCTTTCAGTGAAATTTTATATCTCTAAAGTAGGCAAGCTTTGTATTGGTACTGAAAGAGTGGATACTCTTGGTAAAGAGCTGAAGAAATGGTTCCAAACTTGTAACTACAAACACAGACTCAATGCAATGCAGTGCGAAAAGCGAGGGGGGGGGGGGAATAAAAAAAAAAAACCCAACCCTCTGTCACTGTTTCTGGCTGGGAGGCTCAGCAGGATTACAGCTGCTTTCTTTGCTGGTGTTTTACAGAGCTCCCCAGCTTAAACACTCCAACGCAAACAAAGCATAAGCTCGCGGCATGGGTACAAAAAAAAAAAAGAAAAACATTTTGATCGACGACGGTGCAAAAGGGTCTTCTGAGGTGAGGACCAAGAATTTAGGTCAGCGCAGGCGAGACGTCGAACTCGCTGAAGCCGCTTGCTGCAGCCCGGGTGGAAATAGCACAAGAGGCCGGCGCGAGGGAAGGCACTGCGTCACGCCTCCCGATCTGATTCCAGACCTTTGCCCCCCCCCCACCACCCCCCCTCACACAGGCGCGCGCGCACTCAGACAAGTTCATCCCACGTCGGGTATGGCAAGCGCCACCATCATTTGCTGCTTCATGATTGTACAAACGTGTTTAATACTTAACGTCAATTACACACGCATGGACACACACACAAACACACACACTTAGTGGATGAGTGGTTTGGGTTTTTCGCGTGGGGTTTGCATGATGTACTTATGCCCTGGGTGGGTTTCGTCCGGGTACTCGGTTTCCTCCCACATTTCAAAAAGGGATTGCTTTGTAAGTTTTGTTCACGTGAGTGTTTACAGGGGAACAAAATGATTGCAAAATCTCAATGTTATTTATTCCACATCTCCCCACCGGGCCTGCGTGGGTTTTCCCCGGGTACTCCGGTTTCCTCCAGACATAAGCGGATCGAAAATGAATAAATGAATAAATGACAATTGGACATTTCAGTCCAGATTTGGGAACAAAATGATTGCAAAATCTCAATGTTATTTATTCCACATCTCCCCACCGGGCCTGCGTGGGTTTTCCCCGGGTACTCCGGTTTCCTCCAGACATAAGCGGATCGAAAATGAATAAATGAATGAATGACAATTGGACATTTCGGTCCAGATTTGAGCGAGCAACATGCGAGCTGACACATGTGATTTTCTTTCGCGGGCCAACTAAAATGACGTGGGCAGGCCAGAACTGGCCCCCGGGCCTTGAATTTGACACCTGTGCTCTAAATTGTCCCCAAGTGAGACTGTGAGTGCCAACGCTTGTTTAAAATGCTGCAGATAATGGATGGATGGATAGGTGACACACAACACACACACACCACACACCACACACCACACACAAACACACACACACACACACACACACACACGCACGCACAGTAAACAGTCTTTATTGAGACATGAGTGCTTGTATAAACACAGACAAGGCCTATTGAGAGTCCGGGGACTGAGGTGAACAATATGGGGGGTGGGGATGGGGGGGGGGGGGGGGTGAAAGTAGCTGGACGTTCCTCATAGACGGTGCGCAGCAAATCCAATTATCAGAGGCACGGCATTAACATTCCAGCAGTCTGGCAGGTGACGGCTCTGTCTTTTCACCCCCGCCACCCTTACACTGCCAGCATGGGAGCGCACAGTGGCGACTTGAACAATACGCCAGCGTACACATGCAGCCTCCGCCCCCCCCACCCCGCCCAGTTCCTCAAAGTATTGAGACGTACAGAAGACGGGCAGAAAAGGGGAGGGGGGGGGCATCAGTCAATGGGGCATTCTTCTACACTGGCTCTCAGGGTGAGAATAGGTTGATCGCTGATCAAATCGCTTTGATTGCCTTAATGTGGGGGGTGGGGGGGGGGGGCAGGCCTCCGGTTTTGTTTTGCGCCCCCTCGTCTTTCTCAAACAGTGCGAGCTTTGTACGGCCCCGGGGTGCGTTTGTTGCGTACGAGACGGCGTCGCAGGGGAAAGTTCAACCGCCCAAGACAAACAATGTTGCTCTTCCCGACGCTTAGCATACACACGCACACACACACACACACTCACACACACACGAGCGCTTATTCGGGAACGCCGAGCGCCGTGGCCGTGAGAGGCGGCGCTCCTTGCGCGTTGGCGACAGTTGTTTGGAAGGTTTGCGTCAGCCGGTTTCACGTTATATGTTCGCGCCAAGCTAGTTTGTTCGTCCCGCTATGCTAGCAACCAAAGTGGTTGCTAGCATAGCGTTGTTTGAAGCTTTACAATCACCGCGCGCGCGCGTGGATGCTAATTTTCATGAGCGGGCCTATGGCCATGAGGCTAGCGGCCTTCCCTTTTGGCGTGGTGGAGCTGGACCTCGTGCTATTGACGCATCCGACGTTCCTTCCGATTTCGCTCGACATCCGACATTAATTTGAATCCAATCGGTGACGGTTTGAAAAAGTCGCATCAACGCCCGACCCCACAGCAGTTAAGCGAGGCGGGCGCACGTGACATCCGACGCCGCCGCGTGCCGTCCCGCTCGGTGCCCTTGTCGGGTCCCGTATATACTGCACCGTATGCATATATCTGCCCCCCCCCCCCCCGATGCCTTCCATCTAATCAGCCGGCTCACTGCGCCGAATACATTAAGAAAAGTGCGTCTGCCTGCCACCGATCAATAGTTCCGCTGCTGACTTGTCGCCCCCCCCCTTCATCCATTTTAATGTCCGCAGCAAACTGTAAGAGGGCAGAGCGAATAATAACAGAAGAGCTTCATCTTCCTGGCGCGGGTGCATTTTTCTTTTTTTTTTTGGCATCTTGGTTGAAAAAATGTGCATCAAGGACCCCTCAGCCCATGTGTGTGTGTGTGGGGGGGGGGGTCCCTGCCAACTCTGAATGCATCCACGTCGCCTGCCAGAGATCGTGTTCACCTTCCCCATTATCCGTTTGTTTCTTTTGCGTCGCAGATTTGATTCCCCCCCCCCCCACTCAGCGTTCCACCCGACGGCCCATCAACCCTTCAGCTTTCGACATTCAAAAGGCGCTGGTTCAAGAGCTCTCCGAACTGGTAACTTGCATCATGCAGGAAAAGAGAAAATTGGCGGGGGGGGTGGGGGGGGGGGGGCACCAGTTTTTTTTTTTTTTTTAAGCTGTAGAAACGGCGGCCCTCGGGAAAACTTTCCGCACCCGAAAAGTTTGGGCTCCCTCGCCAAGTTGTGCATCTGAATTGAGTGAAGGCCTGGCGAGCGGGGCGAAGAAGAGCCCTCCCGGGGGCGGCGTTGGCTCGGCAAACGGGACCAGAAGATGGCCGCGCCGTGGATTAGGGCCCCCACAGTGGTCCATTGTTAATTGGGCGCCATGTGTGAAAGCTACGCGGGGATTAGTTTGTACAGCTGCCGCCATTTGTCATAACTGCCCTTAACAAGACACACATGGCGGGCCCGAGTTCCAGCCAGAGGTTCGGAAGGGGAAAACGCGGAGCTGGGATGCGCGCGGTTAGCGGGCGGGCAGAGGGCGGCGCCGTGGGCGGGGCCTCGTTCGAGGACCTCGTGGGTGCGCTCGAATGCGTCATCGCAACGAGCTGAACGAGTGCTTGGAGGAAAAGAAAAAAAAAAGGAAAAAAAAGCCGTTCGTTAGGGTGCGACGACGGAAATCATCACGTTAGCCGCTAGTCTCACGCGAAGCTATTCGCCGATCAACTCCGCTCAAGTGTATTTTCTCGAGCGCTTGAAAAAGAAGCGTCGCGGTATGCTAAGCGCTGGACTCCGAGTCAAAAGAATTCGGACAACAAACAATACAATAAACGATTCATTCATCACAAAAAAAAAAAAAAACTGCCAAAATAAAAACCAAGTCTCATGCGGAGTCAAAAAGCATGAGAACCGAGCCTCCGCTTCATTCCCGGCACCTCGATTAGCGTCGGAATTCCGAGAGGTAAGGTTTCGAGATTTGAAAACCAATCGGAGGATCTTCAAAAGAGAGAACTTGAAAAGCAGCCAATGAAGGGGGACACCGGAGTAGGATTGACGGTTCTTCCTCTTACGAGGTCCAGTCAAGAGGCGAGCAGCAGTATTGTGGAGCAACTGGAGACGCTTCATGGAGGATGGGCTGACCCCCAAGGTAAAGTGCATGACAGTCAAGGCACGAAGGACTGTTTCAAAGTCCTTTTGAAACAATGTCACTAAAGTCCTTTCAAAGTAAGAGTCGTTCGGGTAAGGCCAGACGGGCATGGAGCTTCTTTTTTTTTTTTTTTGCGGAGAATCCCGCAGCACTAATTGTGGGTCGCAGAGCTGAGCGCATGCCAGAGGCCTCATCACAAAGCCGACGGGCTCGCACTTTCACATTCGGGCCGAGTAAAACACGTGCGCGGGGGAGTTGGAGTCTCGTTTTCCAGAAGCGACGCCGACGCCGTCCCCGCCGCGCAAAATTTGCCCAAATGCGCCCACCCAAAAAGTACATTCGGCGACGGCGCTCGACTTTGTTCTTCTGTCCCGCGTTGTCGGGCGTTGTCGGGCGTTGTCGGGCCGTGACGGCGACGGGCCGTACTGTAGCGTCGTACAAAAGACCAGACAACCATCACTCTGGGGCCGATGGTCCGGGCCTGTCGGCGGTGAAAGGACTTTGATGGGACAAAGCGAGGAGCGGGAGGGGGGGGCGGGTTGGGGAGGGGGGGGGGCACACAGAAGTCAGGGTCTCCTGGGCAACCACTCTGCTCGTCTGTCCCTGCCCGAAGTTCCCCTTTGCAGCCCACCTCCTCGACTCCCGCCCCCCCCCCCACCCCCTACCCCCCCTTCTCATTTTTCTTCCCTTCATTGGCTGTCCAAAAGGCTTCTTCCTGGGTGAAAAGTGACTGCCTTTCGCTTAACTCATTCAGTACCAGCCAATTCTGGACCAAGTCTGAAAAGACGTCTAAAAACGTCTTTGGGAGTGAAGGAGTTAAGGGATGTTTTTTTGTCCCGGATCACGGCATTAAAAAAAAAAAACAACAACAACAACTTCTTCTTCTCGTTACCTGGGCGGAAAGCCTTCGCGTTTCAAACCCAAAGTTGAGTCAAAGTCGGGTAAATCAAGTCCAAAGTCTTAAATCCAGTGGTGAATAGTCTGGAGGAAGTGGATTTTGTGCTCCCGGAACTTTTTTTGAGCGAGGAACAGATTGCCCCCACGTCCGCTTGGGGCAAACATTTCCCTGCCCTGGGAAAGATCACGGCGAGGGGAGCCTTTGTAACACAGGACAGTGAGGTACAGTGTAATGCCTGGCTTGGGGTGGGGGGGGGGGGGGAGAATGTGGCCATTTGTCTTCATTTGGGAGGACCGGCAGACAGGCTAGGGGTGGGGGTAGGGGGGCGGTTGGGGGGGAGTGGGAGGTGCCGGCCCCTCCAGTCAAGTGGCCTCGGGGGGGATTTGAAATGCATTCGGGGGTCCTCCCCCGAAAGCCTGGGAAAGTGCGGCCCGGCCGAGATCTTAACCGCAGACCCATGACACAATCCGCAGGCCCCTTAAGCAAAGTTGTGCCGCCGAAAGCAAAACCAGCCCAGTCTCCGGCTCAACGAGACAAGAAAAGCCTTTTCAGCGCGGCGACGTCTGCGCCTTTTTTTTTTTGTTTTGGGGGGGGGGTCGTTTTCAAAGAGAAGCCACGTACGTTTGCGTATGCCGCGCGCGACTCGGGCAAATTAAACACACAGTTGTCGAGGAAAAGAAGGAGTTGTAAATTTTCCAGGAAGGGAGGGAGGGAGGGAGGGGGGGCGTGGGGGGGGGCAGCCACATATCTCGGCGGCCTCTGCTCAGAGTTGCCTTGTTTCCATGGAGGTTTTATGTACACACGGCTCAGCAAAAGGAAGGCCCAAGGAGGCAACAGGGCCCATTTAAGCCTTGAGGTATTTGCTGGAGAAAAACAAAAAAAAAATAATACCACAAACTCCGCAGCGAGCCGCAACCGGGGGGTGGGGGGGGGGGTGGCGTTTGACAAAAAGGGAGCAGAAAGATCACAAGCATCCGCCAATGAAAGAGGCGAGGCCAACGCGCGCAAGAAAAGAAAACCAAAATAGCTGCCGGGTTAAGAGGAAAAGAGAGATCGGGAAGACACCGAGTGGGAAGCGGAAATCAATAAGGCCAGCGCGCAGGCCTGGGAAGGCGTTCTAAGTGGATTAGATGGAGGGAAACGTGTTCGATAGGTTACGGCTCGCAGATGGAAGGTGGCCACGCTCCGCGGGCTCTCTTGCATACTGATCAGGAAGCCGCGGCGCAAGCTAAGCGCAGGGTTGCGCGGTTCAACTCCTCCCCCCCCCGCGGGCTTCCCGCTTTAATGTCTCGCTCGTTGCATCGGCGATGTTGGCAAACATCCGTCCGGAAAAAAAAAAGAATTGGGAAGCGTTGCTTAATGCTGCCCTAATTACGGCAACTTTGGGTTTGACACTTGACAGCTGTCGAGTGATTTTTTTGGAGGGAGATTTTCCCGTTGCCGTTTGGATGGCGGATCTCCCTTTCAACGAGGCGCCGCCGGTTCGCGATAGGGTTGAGCGATCTTTGTTTTTCCTGTTGCAATTCGGAAAGAAAACTGGCAAAGTTTTCACATCTTCTTTATCCTCGAGAGCGAGAGAGAGTCGCAGGTGTGCCAGTGGGGATGGAACAACCATTGGCGCTCACAATGACACCTAGGGACAATTTCAAGCGTTGCGTCAACCTACCAGGCGTTTTTGGAACGTGGCAGGAAACCGGACAACCCGGAGAAAATCCGCGCAGGTGCAATGGGGAGAAGGTGCAAACTCCTCACGGGAGCCAGAATCGAATCCCCAACACTTCCGAGCAGCCGAGCACAGCGCCACACGCATACACACAAACCATCGACAGCGTCTGTACAATTGAGAGTCTTAAAAGCACCTCATCGGTTTTTGCGATGAGGGAGAAAGCGGAATCGATCGTCCAGAGCCCCGATCGGAAGCCGCAACTCGTGAGGCTCGCCACTTGGCCACCGTGCCGTCCAAAAGGTCAACGAGGCAGGCTGACCAGGGACAAGCCACTTTTTTTTTTTTTTGCACCAATCTGTTGTGCTCAATTAAACTTCACATGACACCCCCGCCACATCTCTTTGCAAAGGGTCACGACCCGGGTGGGGGTCAAAGGTTAAGCCCGGGGCTCATTTACACGGCGGGGCCATGTGTACGGTAAGTAATCTGTCCATTTCGACAAACGCAAATGAATAAATACCATTTGTAAACATTTTTACTACTTCTTTGTGGATACTTTTTTTTTTCCCGCAGCCATTTTATTGCAGATTTTCACCAAACGCGGGTGCGTCCGGAACCAACCCGCAGCGAGAAAGCCGAGTTGACAGTCGAGAATTGTGCTTCAAATTATTGCAGTGTGTGTGTGTGTGTGTGTGTGTTGAACCCGCCAGTTGGCACAATGAACGCCACACAACACATGACAACAGCCCCCCCCCCTCCAGCCCCAAACTCACTCCCCAGCGGGCATTCATCTGTGCCATGCAGAGGGGGTGCTAAACACGCCCGTGCAGCCGCTCGCCTGCCAACCTGGCGGCCGCTCTGGACTTTTGCTTTGTTTGTTGTTTTTTTTTTTTTAAACACAAAGCCATGGATGGGGGGCACCATATTTGGGTTTACACAAAAAGATGGTGACCATGGCTCTGGAAAGGAAAAAAAATAAAACCCAAACAAACAAACAAAAAAATACCCCGAAAGTGGCGGCGGCCGCATTGCGGATGCCGAGCGACGAATCAAAGGCATGCGGCAGCCCAGACAAAAGAGGCTTGAATGCCAACCTCCCCAAACCCGACGACGGTCCACCGCCGCTTTGGTGGGCTGCCCGCCCGCCTCCTTGGCACGGCGCGAAACAAAATGGCGCCCCATGCACAATACGCACACATGATCTGGAGCCCGGGCCCGAAAGAGAAAGACGCCGCGACGCTTTTCTAACCAAATTCATTATTCCTGCAATGCGTGAAATAAATATTAGGTTTAAAAAAAATAATGAAAATACAGATCAATAAAAAAAATATATACTGTATGTGAATTAAAATAGAGTCAGCTGATTCAAAATGGATGCCACCAAAACAAGCAGTTCAGCGGAAAACTAAAGTTGTGCAAATTCAAAATGTTCAGCACCTTTTTCCACCTTCAACATTGCCCAAATTCGATCCGAAAATGCCGTATTGACGTCGCGTTTAAAAGCAGTCTCCATTTCAACTCCATCAAAAAATGCCAGTTTGCCGTCGGCTTTTTCGGCAGTCGGTCGCGCGCAATTGCCGTCGCTTGAGAGGAAGTGCTCGGAAAGGGGGCTCCTATTCAAGTTTGCCGTCGTCGCCCCCGTTGGCCGTTGCGGCAGATGCAAAGCGCAAAGAGAAAGCGCTGGCATCATCCCACAAAAGACACAAAAGAGGCTCCGATGCCAAGCCCGGTGCCAGTGGCAACCATTCTTGTGGGGGGGGCGGGGGTGGGTGGGCACTCTGCCTTCTGCTTTCCCTGGTACCATTCAAAACACAAAATGGCGCCCGGGCTATGGCCACAATGAGCCGGCGATGCCACCTTTTTTTTTTGGGGGGGGGGGGGGGGTTCATTATTATTATTACTTTTTTTTAAACAGCCCGAAAGCCTCCAGTGTTGTTGGAATGGACCGATCCATCATCCCCCACCCGCAAAAAAAAAAAAAAAAAAAAAAAAGCGAGGAAAGGTGCAAAAAAAGAGAACACACTTTTGCACTTGGAGAGGCATCAAATGTTCATCGGGACTCAGATGAATACTCTTCATACCTAGTACGGTAAAATCTTTATAAACAGTACCTATAAATAAAGATGATAAATATACAGTATATATATATATATATATTTTTTTTTTATATATATATATACACACACACACACACACACACACACACATTTATTTCTACATCTCGATGAATGCTTGCGGTCATAACTCTAAAATATCCATTCATGCGTATTTCCTAACGTTTCAAATTGCAGGGCTCAACATGCGGGGGTTGGAAAACTCCCCCCCCCAGAAATAATCCATTTAGAAAATATCTATTTTGCCCTCCCACCCGCCCAATTTCTTCGTCTTTGGACAGCCACCAGAGGGAACGTCAACTTTTTCAAGTCAAAATGGCGTCAATCATGCGCTTTTTTTTTTTTTTTTAACATTCTGAAATTGTGCCAAACTGAAACCTGCTTGGAACCACTTGATCGCGTGATTGGAAATCGGGACCAATTTCGTAATTGTCAGAGTGAATTTTCTCAAGTGAAAAAGACGTTTGTTTGTTTAGACAGGAACCAACGCTCAAAATCGACAAAATAAAAGCTCGTCGGCTCTTCTTAATGCGTCGCCGATGTATCGGATCACGACTCGGTATGGGAAAAAAAAAAAAGACGCAAAGAGGCGTCGACAACGAAGCGAGAGGCATCCTACCTTGGTCTTGGACATAGTAGGCGAGGAACAAGTCCAGCTCCTTGACGGAGACGGTGATGTGGTGCGGCTGGACGCAAAGTGCGGGGTTGGTGCAATGCGGCGACTTGACCAGCCGCTCGCCGTCCGTACTTTCCAGGGGGATGCCTTTGAAGAGGATGACCATGACCAGGTCCAGGCGCCAGACTTTGTCGGCCTGCCGCAAGCAGTCGATGCGGCGGATCTTGCCCTTCTGGTCCGGGTTGGACAGCACGCAGCACGGGTGCTTCTTGCCCGTCACGCTGAGCACAAAGTCCTCGCGGTACTCCTGCCGGATGTCCTTGCGCAGCTTGGCCAGCAGCCGGGAGGCCCACTTCTGCTTGACCTCGGCCTTCTCGCTCAGGAGCTCGTCCTTGACGGCGCGCTCCTCGTCCTTGGACATCCGCTTCTCGTGCTTCTTGAAGTACTTGCGCTTCCTGGCCTGGAGGTTGAACCACGTGTAGGCGATGGCCCGGACGTGCGGGAGGAGGGCCTCGATGAAGGGATGGAACTCATCCTAAGGGGGAGGCCACGCCAAAAGAGATGAGTGTCCGGACGGCACCGGGAAAACAAACACACAAAAAAATCGAATTAAAAAAAAAATTGCTTGTAGGATTTGCTTTATTTCTCAAACGACAAAAACAAAAAAAAACATTTCAAGTCAAATAAGTGTCCAAATCTTCCCCTTTTGGGATTGGCAAACAACCTCCACAAAAATTCCAAACTAGCACACACACAAAAAAAAAAATCGAATTAAAAAAAAATATATATCGCTTGTAGGATTTGCTTCATTTCTCAAACGTAAAGACAAAAAAAAAAACATTTCAAGTCAAATAAGTGTCCAAATCTTCCCTTTTGTGATTGGCAAACAACCTCCACAAAAATTCCAAACTAGCACACACAAAAAAAATCGAATTAAAAAAAAAAAATCGCTTGTAGGATTTGCTTCATTTCTCAAACGTAAAGACAAAAAAAAAAAAAAACATTTCAAGTCAAATAAGTGTCCAAATCTTCCCCTTTTGGGATTGGCAAACAACCTCCACAAAAATTCCAAACTAGCACACACAAAAAAAAAATCGAATTAAAAAAAATAAAAAATCGCTTGTAGGATTTGCTTCATTTCTCCAAAGCTCTCAAACGTAAAGACAAAAAAAAAACATTCTAAGTCAAATAAGTGTCCAAATCTTCCCCTTTTGGGATTGGCAAACAACATCCACAAAAATTCCAAACTAGCACACACAGAAAAAAAAGGCAAGTCTGGAAAAATGTGGGAGAAAAAAATACCCTCAATGGATTGAACACCTGAAGAAAAAAAAAAAAAAAAAACGAGTCGTAAAACTTGCAAGGGGCTGAGCTGCCCACGCAAGCTTTTTGTCTCCTGTTGAGTTGTCAAGGTGATGCAAGGAAAATTTGGGGAAAATATAAAGAAGCACATACCTCGGGTCAAAAAGTTTCAACGTCTTAACGAATAACAAGTCAGTGATTACATTCCAACGGCTCCTTTCTTGCCAGATGAGAAAATTATGTCAAAATGTTTCGGTGGGGCTAAAAGACATTTGGAGTTGGCTTTAAAAATAAACTGCAAAAATGGATTTCAACAAAACGTCAAATGTTCTCCGCCTATTTCATTTGTTTGTTAAGCACTGTACAATCATACTAATCCAATTGATCTCCGAAGCTGCGCCTGAGAACGCGGCGATTATTTGTCAGACGCAGCATCCGCCGACATTTCCGACGATCGGATCAATTTAGAAAAAGCACAAATAACGCATTGATTTGCAAGCCTGCTTGTTTTCAATGCAAAAATTGACTTTTTTTGGGGGTGCCATTTTAACATAGCTAGCAAAACAAGCTTTTTTTTTCAAACTTCTTCCTTCCCCAAATGCAAAGTCACCTGTTTGCCATTTCAACAAAGAAATTTAGTTCATTGCAATTTTGCTTCGTTTGATTGCGATTTTTTTTAACTAATCCAAATCCTATAACGAGAAATAGCTGGAGCGGTAGGAAGAGGGGGGGGGGCGCTGCACTGTACTTCAGACGGGGGGCTGTGAAAAGCACAATCCTCTTAAGCACAAACTAAACCGCATCGCAGTCAATCACTTACTTAATGCCAAGTCAAATAGAAACACTCAAAGTCAGTCTCGTTGGACCTTATCGGGAGCCTCGTCGCTTCAGTGAAAGTGGCTTTATCGCCAAACGCACGCACGCAAGGAGGGGGGGGGGGGGGGTTCCTTCAATAAAAATATACATTTAGAAACACTTGAAGCTCGGCACGTTATGACAGGAACAATTCTTTTTTTTTTTTTGCAGTCTTAAAGGGCCAGCAGACTTTTTTTTTTAATCGCTGAATTAGAAATAAAAAGGTCGATAAATACCTGAGTGAGACAAATTGGAGAATACATGACGAGTCGGCTTGCACACCAAAGTGAGCGGGGAGAAGAAGAAGGAGAGGGGGGTGGGGGGGGAAGAGTTGGTGCCGACTTTTATCGCGCCATTCCTGCACCGCGAGCCGTACTCATCCGCAGCGAGCGAGAAGAAAGCCTCCGAGAAAATCCATCAACTTTCCCTCGGTTTTCGCAGTCCGGAAGATTGTCGAAAATGCAGCAGAGTCAAAGTGGAGCTGCAGAGACTTTGTTTTTTTTTTTGTTTTTTTTTGCACGCGCGCGTGCTTGTGCGCGTGGGAAGTTGCGCCCTGAGCTCGCGCTGCTTCATATGTGGCGCACCTTCGCTCCTGCCTGTGCGATTCCAGCAAATCAGACCAACTTTTTTTTTTTTTTGGAACCCACGTAATTACACGCTCACACCCCTCCTCCTAACACTCCTACCCGCTCCCCCCTCCCTCCCTCCCTCCCTCCCTCCCTCCTCCTCTTCTTCCAACCATCCACAGAGCACCTTGTCTGTAGAATCTCTTTTAAAAAAGCCATTCTTGCACTTTGGACCAGAAAAGAAGTGAGTTAATGAACAACCCTGCTTTAGATTTCATCCATCGAAATGTGCTTTAACTTTGCAAATATAATAAACGGCACGAAAACTTCCAATAGAAATACGGAATGGCACATACCATTGCACTTTACTGCATTGGATTTAACAGAAGCTTGACAGCCTGGTCGAGATATATTCACATTTGGCAACTTTTTTAGGACGGTAGGGTGGGTCGGGGGTTGAGTGTGGTGGTTGGGGGGGTGTCGGGAACTCCCGGCGTCCCTTCCCCCTCTTTTTATGCTCGTCTTCCTTCCGCTTCCAAGTTTAATTTTTTTTGGTTTTGTTTTTTTTCAGTCAAGTTGATCCAAAAGGGGAGGCCGGCTCGGGTTGTCGTCCCCGCCTTCACTTTCACTGTGCGGCAGCTTGATCGCCAGCCTCGGGCCACTGAACGAAAATAACACGACGTAGTCTACAGTTTCCGTTGAGTAGGCCCTTTCAAAGTAAAACTTAGGTGCTTCTCTTTCGCGAATTCGTCCACAACGAAAAAAAGCAACCATTCGCGATATGTGGGGTTGAGTCGACACACTTTTGAAAGCGTTTCAATACTTTGTTCAAAATAAAGTATTAAAACAGTAAATGCTTGATCCAATCTTTCATTTTGAAACTTCCTACACAAGATGAGTCTACTTGGCTTGATGCGGATAAGTTTCCCCACGAGGTTTGGCGTTCCGGGCGTTGATTGGCTAGGAGAGCAACCCTCCGCCCTTCGCCTCTCAAGGTCGGCCCCTGACTTCCGATTGCTTGACGTCTTTACGCTGGAGTCAAGAAAACATGGAAATGGCGCCCTCAAGTGGCCATAAATATGACCGCGAATAACCTCTTCCCAAATAATGTACAGGAAATAATGATTTTTTACGTTTTTTTAAATACAGAACACATCTCTTGTCTTGTTACGGCGTCGCAGTTGAGCCGACTCTGCGTGAGAGTAAACCGGTCACCCGCCAATAACAGGGCACGTCTTAACAAGACAAGCGAGGAGAACAAACATGCAGAGCTGTACTGATATTTCACATGAACATATGAGAGTCATGCTCCACATTTACAAGCCTGATGTCATTCTTAGTGCATTCTGCCGGTGCAGTTTGTCCACTAATTGCCTGATACTTCCTTGCGGAACCTTTGACAAGACTCCCCACTTCTCAGCCGCTCTCAACATCCAAGACCTCTAATTTTTATTCCAATAACACACGCAGATTCTTCATACATACAGACAGACATATGCAGGTGGCACAGTCATTAAGTAGTTAATACGTTGGCCTCACAGTGCCTATACACACACACACATATATATATATATATATATATATATATATATATATATATATATATATATATATATATATATATATATATATATACCTGTTTATCAGTGGCAGGCCGTGCATTTCAACCTTAGGCCTTTAGTGACGTCACATACATTAACACAATATAGGCTCGTCAGGCAGCACTTAATTTCAGGAGCCTTTAAAATCATCAAGTATGCATTCACAATTAAGAGCAGGAAACTAAATTTACAGATATTGTCAAAAATTAAAAGATTTTAAAAAATAGTAAATAAAATGCCACCCAAATTACGCTGTGTGATCATAAACAAGTCTGTCCAATAAATTGCGCAATGTCGCAGTTTCATATAAGACACCAACCACACAATAACAAAACAAACTATTCTTTGAAGATAAAATTAACAGATCGTTTGCATTTTGAGAATAGGCTATACGACAGCAAATAACTGAAAATGTTGAGCAGCTGAGATTGAACCAATTTTAGTGCACAAAGCTGCAAAAATGCGCCATTACAAGTTGCGGGTGAGCTGATTTATTTGATACATTTTTGTATCTTTGTCATTTTATTTCGTAACCATAAATACTAACGAAATAAAATAACAAGAAGAAATGTAAAATAAAAATCATTTACTCACCAATGTAGTGCCTGTTCATGGAGCTGCAGATCTACGCGAGTATCCCCAAACGTTCTTAAACGCACCGTAGCTTGTAAGTGCCCAGCCGTGCTCTGATGTTTCCTTGCTGCCTTGGTAAAACAACTTCAATTGGTAAATCCAGTGGAAGGTCCGTCTTGAAAATTGTTTGGAAAGTAGTCCTGCCACCAGATCAACGTCTTCTCCTTCGGCCATTTTGGGGTAAAATGCAGCAACAGCTCCCTCTAGCGGGTGCTAATCCAATCACCAACGCGCACGTCCAGTGTCGACGTAAACCCTTCTAGCTGGCCCTGGTACGCAGACTCGTGATCTGATTGGCTATTGCAAAGTTCACCATGACCACACCCTTCATTTACAGCGCACAGGGGCCTGCTCTGTTTAATCTGTAAACCCCGAGCAAGTTTAGTTTACCTGGCAACACAAGCGATCTGAAATATGATTGGTTAAAAACTCTACCATAATAAATAAGTTATTTATCAAGTGGCTTTCAATGTTATTTAAAATAACATTGAAAACTACTCGACTAAGTGGAAATAATATGACGTAAAGAATAAAGAGAATAATTTTGTTGACATATTTATGAAAATAAAATAAATTAAATTTATGTTATTCTCAGAAAAGTAAATTTATTAAATGTACATTTCTGAGAACGTTTAGGTCAGCAGAGAAGGCCTTGCTGGCCCTGACGGAACATCCCTGATATATATATACTGTATAAAATTCCTCATCTCACCCCCCCTCGGGTGGTGTCCCTCCCTCATTCAGCTCGGGTTTCAGTGTGTTTATTTATATATATATATATATATATATATATATATATATATATATATATATATATATATATATATATATATATATATATATATATATATATATATATATATATATATAAACACACTATATATAGTACAGTATATAAAATTTTGTTTCTAATCGGCAATAGATGATAGATGACAGATAGAATTATAGCACGACCTTTCTTAATTAATCTCCTCAAATGACTTCAACATAGCCCCTGGGCACCAAGATAATCAAAACAGTCACCAAAGGCAGACAATAGTTTCACAGTGTGTGACAAGTCAATACATATTCAACACGGCAGGCCTCGTCGTTGTGGGAAAGACGCGGGCCGGACAAGGAGCTTTTGTTCGGATGAATTATTATGCGTCTAAGTATGAGCATTGACAATACAAAAACAAGAAAAGCAATCAGAGGGCGTTCATGTACTCATATTCAGTATTTCAGTACAAATATTTGTGTAAAATAAAGTTGTGCCGTTTTTTTTCCATCCTTATCAAGTAAAATACCATCATAAAATTGAACACTCAAGTCAATTGCTGATTGACGTATTGGAGTCATTCTCAAATTTTTGCACTTGCCATCAGTGCTTTGAGCGAAGAGGTCAAAAGTATTGAGTACTCACCATCCACCAGGTCCTGGTTGTCACGTCATAACAAAGCTGCCACTTGACGGGCCGCTGGGACAAGTTGGCAGCCATGGCGGAGGACGGGAGACGGCGGCCTCCGGACGGGCTGGCCGAGGGGCGGGGGGTGGGGGGCATCAGCGGAGGCAGCCGATGGTGCGCATCGGCAGCAGCTTGACTGCTGACTCGGACACGAATGTGGTAATTCCACGAGTCGTGACCCTGCCAAGTGGCAGACCCCCCACCCCCCCACCCCCTGAATGTGGCTTAATGACAATATGGAAACCTCCAATCATATTTTTAGTCATGTGGCTGGCATGAGCAACACTTGAAAGAAAAGCCACACGACAGAATCAGCGGCAATCAACTCCACACAGTCACACTATTCCTGCCCCCCCCCCCCCCAGCATTCAAGAGAACTGTACTTCCAATATGGCCTTTAACTATTTCACAGGTCACCTAAACATTTCGAGGAAAAAGAGAATTACAATTCAAAATAAGTCTTTCAAACACCCAACTTGCACCCCCCCCCCCATCAATATTTTCTTTACAGATGTGAAAACAAGATGAAAACAAATGTGGGAAAACAGTTGCCATAAAAAGCGATTTTTTGGAGGGGGGGACGACGACATTTTGTATTTAGACAAATGTAGTACTCTGCTGCAAAAGGTGTCAATGTGAGTTTAGACATTTCATCTCGACAAAAGTACGGTAGTATTTTGCTGCCATCCTGGTAACAAGGAACTATGTCGAAGTGCGTTGAGGCGTTTCATCTAAACAAAAAGCAGTACGTTGCTGTCATTTTGTGCCATCTGAGTTGAGGTGCTTCACTTAGGCAAAAGTAGTGCTTTGCTGCCATCTTGCTGCACCGTGGTGCCAACAATGTTGAAGCGCTTCGTTTAGACAAGAGTGGTTTGCTGCCATTTTGCTGCCTCTTGGTTCCAAGGAGGCGGCCCGGTAGTCCAGTGGTTAGCACGTCGGCTTCACAGTGCAGAGGTACCGGGTTCGATTCCAGCTCCGGCCTCCCTGTGTGGAGTTTGCATGTTCTCCCCGGGCCTGCGTGGGTTTTCTCCGGGTGCTCCGGTTTCCTCCCACATTCCAAAAACGTGCATGGCAGGCTAATTGGGCGCATTAAATTGTCCCTAGGTGTGAATGTGGGCGTGGATGGTTGTTCGTCTCTGTGTGCCCTGCGATTGGCTGGCAACCGATTCAGGGTGTCCCCCGCCTACTGCCCGAAGACAGCTGGGATAGGCTCCAGCACCCCTCGCGACCCTAGTGAGGATCAAGCGGCTCAGAAGATGAATGAATGAATGAATGAATGAATGAATGGTTCCAAGGAACTATGACCGAGTGAGTTGAGGAACTTCACTTTGACAAAAGTACGGCTTTGCCGCCATTTCATGGTATCTGCAGACAATACTGACCTTTTTTTAGGGGGTGTCCGCACAAATTGCAGTTCACTGTATTCAGTCAGGATCCCTAATGCGTATGGGCGGGGGGGGGGGGGGATTGACACCCTCCTCCACATTTTTATAACCCAGGCTAACCGTAGCTCCACCCCAAACGTGCAAAACTGGTCCTTCTAGTCCAGATGCAACACTTCAACATACTTCCATGAGACCAAAGTGCATTTTCGCTCACGGTTGTCGAAAATCAAGATGGACCCACTGATGCCAACATTAGCGCTTTTGTTGCTACTTTTCAGACCTCACCGCCCACCACCAATTATTGGTGTCCAAAAAGCACCTCACAAGAAATTGAGCTATTTTTAAAAATGTGTGTGTGGAAATTCTTGAGCAGTTCGCGCACACATTTCCTGCGTAATGTTCTGTGCAACTACGCGATGACGTCACGTTGCTACTTTTAGCGACCACCAATGTTGAGTGGACAGGGAAACAGGCAACAAAACGACGACATCGAACAATAAGCTACGTCCGACTGGTGTGTGTGTGTGTGTGTATTTTGCGATGACACAAAGAGAACATTGAAGTAAAAACAAACCCCCCAAAAAATCCATACGATTCATTATCTTGATGTGATTAAGCGACTCTCGTCCAACTTTTAATTGGATTTCTACTTTCTACAATGAGTTTATTTGGAAAATCAATAGGTCAATCAATAGTTCTTGCGTCAAGGAAGTCGTCGGTGGGATATTAAGTGGAAAACCACCCTGGGCTAAATGATACACGCGGGACATGTTGCTTGAACACGAATTGCATTTTTCCAGAAAAGCGCCACACCGGAAGTGGCGACACGGGAGAAACCGGAACCCAGGAGCCAAATGAGCAACCGGGCCCAACCGCTCAGATGACATTCGCCATCTACTTTCCACTTAATCCGTGTGTCGCAACGCCAAAACGCGGCCTGGAGACGTACACGGCAACACAAATTGATGTGATTATTTTCTTGATGATTATTTTCTTTTGTTCAACCAGATGTCACCGACAGACAGCCCAAACAGCAGGTGGCCGCTAATTGAATTAGTCCACTTGAGCAACCATCCCGAGAGATTACCATCTTCCCTCCGCGGCCGCTATCGAGGAAGGGAGCCCTTTAGCAAATTAAACGCTGATCCCGTCTCGTTCGGGTTGACCTGATTTGATGATTTTATTTTGAAATTAATCAGGACGCGCGGCGATAAAGTCACGCTGAGGTTGTCACGACCTGGATTTCGCAGAGGATTGTTGACCGTTAAACGTGTCGGTCCAGTCCTTCTGGATTATCAGGGCAAAAAAAAAAACGTGCGTGTGTTCGAGAACACGCGTACGTCTGCTGAGTGCTGGTTACGCACGGTACTCACTGAGATTTGAGAACTTCACAGGATAAAGGAACTGCCGCTTGGGCTCTTCGACTGATCCCCTTCTTATTTCCGTTGCATGCATACCTATCGGACGGCGTGGTCCAAAGATCTTGATGCAGAGTGATTGATTAATTCTCCCCCTATTTGGACAAAACCACTGAAACACTTTTAACCCCGGTGAACCCATGGGGTCTAATTTGGCCCCTATAAATTCTGCTACTCAAATGCTACCCTTAAATTCCAGAGGGTCAAATTTGTCCCTAATCCTAAATTAGGATTAAAGCATTAAATATTTGAAAAAATATATATATTTTTTTTGTGTTCAGTGAACATATAGCAGTCATATTTAATAAAAAATAAAATTCTATTAAAATTCATCATTTTCCAAAGAAGAAAAGGGTTCTTGGGTTCTCCAGGGTTAAATGGGTTTTCTCTCTCGAACAAGAAAAAAAAAAGAAAGAAAAACAAAACACTTTAGGAGTTCTAAATTCCAGTGAAATAATGTTATTATCACATCGACAGGTAAGGAAACTTGCCTAACAACTTGGAACACAGTGAAACGCAAGCAGAGGCATTGTTGAATTAACGGTACATACAATCTCGATCATGTCATCGTCGCGTTCTTTGGCGTAGAATTTCCTTCATGATAATCGCGGTGGTTTAAGATAAATAGGCAACTTGTAATATAAAAACCACATCTGAAATAGATACAAATAAAAAAGAAAAAGGGAGAAAAAAACAACAAAACAAAAAGGCAAAACTATTATTAAAAATGTGATTTTAGAAAATCATAAGTATGTACATCCAGTGTTATGCGAACACGAACAGTCAAACAGCACCCTTGTCCCCCTCCCAAATAATGATAATGAAATTTTAAAAAAAAAAAACTCCCACTTGAAAACATAAAATACTTCATTCAACCCACTAAACAGTAGCGTAAACACTTCCACCTGAAATATAGCATTTTAAATAAAATAGCGGCTCTGAAGAAATATATGGAAGAAAAACAACAACTTCAAGTGTCTTCAAGAGTACCAGCGAGGACCAGTGCATGATGTTGTGGGAAAAAAAAAATATTGATTGATTTAGTACAGACGCGTGTATCGTGTATCGTGTATCGCGTATCGCGCGTGCATGCATGTACAGTATCTCGACACAAAATAATCGAATCAACCTGAGAGGTTTTCCTTTTAGCAGCAGCTTTTCGGTTGCCGGGTGGCAGTCACGGAGGCACAGCTGCGATCCCAAGCGTTGAGTGAAGGCTACACGTGGTCTCCGTAAGAGCCGCCGGCTCGGAGCCCCCGCCTGCTTCGGAACGGCACGAACCACAGCGTCTTCCAGTGGGTGCCGCACACCTCGGCCAGGGCCCACTGCCACGATCTCCTCGGGCCATGACTGCGAAGGCATTAAAAGTCAGAGGAAAGAAGGAAAAGCAATCGATGGCGGATCCGTCTGAAATTCCGCTGCCTTACCTTTCATTGGAGAATGGTGTCATCATCTCGATGGTGGTGGTATCCTATCATGGGAGGGTCAGGTATTAAGACAGCCCCCCGGCACAGAGTCTGCACGGCGCTCAAGTGCTCACCGAGAGGATGCCGACCAGCTGCGAATGAAACAAGGCCGACATGCCACCGAACATCACCACGCCCATGAGCGCCGAAGCCCGCAACAAGGCCAGCTCGTGCCGCGTCGTGAACTTCTCCTGCCCGGCAAAAAAGTGCATGGTCAAGCGACGGGGAGTCATGTGACGTTGCGGAAAAAAAAAAAAAACATCAAGTACCTGGTCAAGGTGCGTGAGGGGCTGGAAGTAATAGTACTGGCAGAAGTCCAGCACCAGCGTGAAGCCACTAAGAACTTGCGTGTAGAAGCAGAGCTGTAGGAAGAGCCAGTGGTTGTCTTCCCCCACGCAGTTATTGATCCTGGAGAGACAAAACGGTTAGAAATGTTACAGTAATATTTAAAATTGCTCAGATGTGTGGTTCAAACCGGAAATTTACCACAATTGGTCGGCATTATCAGTAGAAATATTCATACTTTTTGTTTTAATGCCACAGGGGTCAACTTTGGGGCCCTTGCTATTTTTATTGTATTTGCAGCCCTTTAGGTTCCATGTGAGGAAAGTTTGGTATGTCTTCGCACTGCCATCAGATTTACGTCCTACGTCTACGTCCTACGTCTCTCTGAGGCCACTTTTGTCCTGTTTGGAGAGAATCAAAGCCTGAATGGCACCGAACTCCTTGAATTTCATTGAAAAAAGAAGTCCTGGTGTTTGGTCTCAGTGGCGCTTGTACATCCCACTCTATTAACTTGGGCCCCCTGGCGTCTTATCTGAAGCCGAGCGTTTCAAACTTAGGTTTTAAATAGGAGAGTGATTATAAACTGTGGCGGCCCGGTAGTCCAGTGGTTAGCATGTCGGCTTCACAGTGTAGAGGTGCCGGGTTCGATTCCAGCTCCGGCCTCCCTGTGTGGAGTTTGCATGTTCTCCCCGGGCCTGCGTGGGTTTTTTCCGGGTGGTCCGGTTTCCTCCCACATTCCAAAAACATGCGTGGCAGGCTGATTGAACGCTCTAAATTCTCCCTAGGTGTGAGTGTGGTTGCGAATGGTTGTTCGATTCTGTGTGCCCTGCGATTGGCTGGCAACCGATTCAGGGTGTCCCCCGCCTACTGCCCGAAGACAGCTGGGATAGGCTTCAGCACCCCCTGCGACCCTAGAGAGGATCAAGCGGCTCGGACAATGAATGAATGAATGAATGAATTATAAACTGTACCGGCAAATGGATGCTGTTGTTAAAGCCATCCTTTTGATTGTCTTAGGCAGCTGGCTACAGTAAAGTCTCCTTTCACAACAGCATTTAAGAACGATAAACGCCTTCGGTACATGTCGGCTGGATTACTATAATACACTTTATTTCGGAGACAAGTGCCTCCAGTTGGTCCAAAATGCTGCTGCTTGCCTCCTAACTGGAGCTCGCCTCAGGGGGGATGGAGCCTTTTCTAATGCCAGTCCCTCTCATTGGAATAAACTCCATCTAAACGTTAGGCAACCCCCCTCTCTCTGTCCATTAAAAAAAAAAAACGTATCTTAATACGCAGTTTAATTCAATGGCTTTTGAGTCAGCGTGAGACCCGCCATTGTTTTTGTGTTTTAAGCTGTTTGCTGTGTTTTAATTTCTTGTTTTCACCGTCTTTGTTTCGGTATTTGTCATTTGATACACCTCAAATGTACGGAAGCATGCAATCGCCGACGTGGAATAAATCAGGCTGGCGAATACGTTTGAACATACTTGCAAGTACATTCAAAAGTGCATTTTTTCCGCACAATGCCATGGAGTATACGCATCCCCATAGTCAATACCCTGTGCCATTATAAGGGGGGAAAAATGTAGAATGGAAATCCTGCTTTGTAGAAATAAATCACAAAAAATAATTCCCCCCCAAAAATTAAACTTATAGTTAATTAACTATTAACTTATTAAAATTAACTTATAGTTAATTAACTAACTATAAACAATGTTTAGTTAATTTTTGAATGAACTGATATAATGTCGATCAAAAATATATACATATTATTATTTATTTTAAACCCATTCAAACGTACTTGCAAATACGCATAAATGTATTTGCCACTTAAATATGCTCATTCCACAGTGGCAGTTCCACACTTCCGTATGAATCGGACACCAACATCTTTGTGTGTTGACAAGAAGCTACATTAGGTGTAGTGGTTGGGTTAAGTTGTTAGCCAAAGTTACGGAGAGTTGTACATACTGTATGCACACTTTTAGTTCGGGTTTTTTTTTTTCTCCTCTAAATCAAACCATCTGAAAGCAATTCATTTAGGAAGATAATGTTATGAGTGGGAATATATTTACAGTGGTCTACTCGATATGCCGCACGCCTCTAAAAATGGACGACAGGCCGGAGATGGCTCACAGCCCGGACTTTGCACACCGCTTCCTGAAAAGCATCGGGCTACTTGTTACCATGGACAGTGGTGGTCCATCCTGCGCACGCAGTGACCACAACGACTGCAGTGATGGGTCCTTTTGGGCCTCATGAGGTTGCATTTGTTGCACAATTCCCAGTGCTCTCGTTCTGAAACACAAAGGCAGCATATAAGGGATCGGACTCATCCCCTCATGTCCTGTTTACATACCAGAGTGAGGTATATGAGGGTTCGTAGGAAGATGACCAGGGTCTGCAGTGGATGCCCTGAACAGGGCCGCGAAGCAGAGTGCTGACGCGGCGTAATAACCTAAAGAAAACATTTTTAACTGGATCTTCTTTTAAACCCCTTTTTGTGTTAAGAGTAAAAGAGGATGAATCTGTGACGTTTTTTTTGGGAGCGTGGAGTCCTTACAAATGACTATAACCCAGGGAATGTGGCCTTCTCTGTAGTGGGGTAGCAGAACCAGCTCGGGAACGAAGAAAGAGTTGTAGAGCCAGACCCCAAACACAGCGCTGACACACAGCCACCCCATGGGGTCCACCACAAAGTGCAGTCCTAGTTTCATGGCTGCGCACCTCCAAGGAGACCGGGATGAGATCTACAAAAGGTCATACATGACACCAGATACACAAATACATTCAAGAATTGCGTAAATGGACAATGTGGGATTTGTGTTGGCTCACATCAAGAGTCCTCAATCAACTTTTTTTAAAAATGACTTCCTAGTACATGAGATTTGAAACAGTCGTAGTTATGATTTGAAATGACCTTTCAACAATTTTACAAATTTTGGAGTGATTTTATCATCTCAAACACCGGAAAATACTGTGCATGACACCAGCTTCACTGAATACAGAATTCAAGACGAGTTTAAATAAATATTTTGTCAGGAACCCCAAATGAAGACGACCGAGTTGTTTTTCTTCAAATGCTTGGTAAAAGAGGGTACAGTATCAGCAGAGCCACTAGCTAGCATGCATTACCATGTAACAACCGCACGAGTTTGGCGTAAAAAAATATAAAAACTGTTTTTTGTAACAAAAATTTCCGTTCAGTCACAAATATTACCAAAGACATTTATGAACGATAATTAACAATAATTTAAAAACATACTTTTTTTCGTGACGTCCTACTTGCCGTAGGTGGCCTCGTCAATACTTCCGCATTGAAGTTTCCGTGGGCGGGAGAGGAAGTGTCGAAGCATGAAAAAAAAACCCTCCAGGTTGCTTTCCCACAAAATAAAAGCATTCGTTCCTAAGTTAGATCGTTGAAAAAACATGCATATAAATAAATGTATTGCGATGGATTACAAAGCCACACTATCATTATAGCATTGTTTTATTACTATCATTGTTAATTTTTCATCAATTCATCTTTGCACGAAAAAAAAAAACATTTCATGAACTGAAAATCCCCCCCCCCAAAACCCACCACTACAGTTAGAGTTTGCTGAAAAACACATTTAAAAATCAAAGTAAATTACAGCAATGCTAAAACAAAACAAAAATAATGCGAGATAAAATCAAAAAACCCTGAAAGACATAACAGCAACAGCCAGAATAATCATCAGAATACGATACCCTGCACCTTAATACAACGATCAAGTTTGAAAGAAAATTGGACTTAAAAAAAATCAAAAGGAAATAAAATTAACAACAGTGTGTCATCATGTTAGAATGCAGTGACCAAGCCTTGTCCCGTTTCCACCCCTCTGTGTGTGTGTGTGTGTGTGTTCCTATGCTGCCTCAACAAACCGGAGGCGAGCACGGAAAAAGAAATTTGAATTGGGACTGAACAAAAAATGTGTCTTGGCTGTTAGAATAAGGGGGAAGAATTTCAAAATGGCGTCATCGCCGCCACCATTGAGAAATCCCGAATTTGCTAAAAATGATGTCAAACGGTGCACGACAACAATAACAAAAAAGGCAACAATGATATAAACTGACCCACTGAAACGAAAACAGAAAACCCAAAACATTTTAGGGATCCCAAATTATTAGAACAACACAAAAATATATTAGCAAACGAAAAGTATGTGAGAGTTATTCACCATTTGTTTTTTTTTTTGGTGATCGTTCCGACACTCATGTACACGCTGGTTGTGTGTTCCGCTCTTTGGGACCGGTCAAATGACGAGGTAAAGTGTATGTAAGAGGTGGGGGTGGGGGGGGGGGGTTGAGACAGTTAACCCTCTTTTTTCCAGTGCACAACTGTGTCGAGAAAAAAAAAAAGCCATAAAAGAAGGAGAATACACATTTTGTTTTCGGGTATTAACATCAGGTCCAACTGGCCTGGTCTGACCTGACAGAAATCAGAGGTGGGTGGTGGAGCAAGGTCTAGTCTGAGCAAGGGGGTGAAGAAGGCAAAAACCATTTGTGTGTGTGCGCGCGTGTGTGTTTTTATGGGAGTCCTGGGCTCAGCCGAGAGCCTGCTCATGTGTTTCGCAACACTTGCGAGGAAAAACTCCAGCAAACTCAAGGCTCCGCGTTTCATCACCAAGTTTCAGATGATCCTTCAAAGAGAATGTCCTGCCCGGAACCGTTCTACTAAAAAAAATAAACTAAAAATAAGAATAGTAAAATAAAAATTTTAAAAGGACTGTTGAGAATAAATAGCAAGAAAGTGATAAGAGCGCTCAGGAGCAGATCCGACATGCATTGGAGTGGTGACGAAAAAACAAAACCAAAAATAGAGAAGAACCGACTGCCTTGGAATCGGAACCTCGAGAAAAGTAAGGTGAGAAACGGCTTAGCCCCTCTTGAAACCACTGGCGTTCATTAAACTGGACCACCCCCCCCCACCCCTCTCGTTGGCTCACCCCCACTCAAAACCTGCTCCTCCCATCCGCCCCTTCAAAGCGCCGCCCTCCCCGGCCGCTCACAGCTTGAGCTCGTTGGCGATTTTGGACGCAATGTTTTTGAAGGCGATGGACGTGCCCGAGATGCGCTTGAAGCGCACGCCGTTGAGCGACAGCCGCGGCAGCTTGCACACTTCCATCTCCCACTGGACAAAGTCGTCGCGCGCCGGGTTGCCCGACACGCACAGCAGCATGTAGCGCTCGCGCAGCTCGTACTCGCAGCTGTTGGAGTCGAGCACCTTGCGGATCTCGCGCATCATCTCCGTGGGCTCCATGGACGACGTGGTCTTCATGGACCAGGTGAAGCGCAGCGATCGCGGCTTGGCCGAGTCCTTCTGGCCGGCGATGGCGGGAGGCGTGCCCGTGCTGCCTGTAAGGGGGGGGGGGGGGGTGTAGGGAGAAGACAACAATGGCAAAAGTACAGTAAGAACAATTCCATTTGGTTCGAATCTGATTCACAGCATACTGAAAAGTTTTTGGTAAGACTGCAGAAAGTTGTCGTCATGAATGGTACAGAATAAACTACAAGTCAAAATGCTTCGAAAGTTCACAATGTGAGTAGGCAAGCCGTTTTTCATTTAAAGTCATTGTTCATTTGCCTTTACAACCCGTATTGTTTTGTGTTTTTTGTTATTGTAGTGTCCTTGGGGGTCTTGAAAGGCGCTTATAAATAAAATGTATTATTATTAGCGGCCCGGTAATCCAGTGGTTAGCACGTCTGCTTCACAGTGCAGAAGTACCGGGTTCGATTCCAGCTCCGGCCTACCTGTGTGGAGTTTGCATGTTCTCCCCGGGCCTGCGTGGGTTTTCTCCGGGTGCTCCGGTTTCCTCCCACATTCCAAAAACATACATGGCAGGCTGATTGGATGCTCTAAATTGTCCCTGGGTGTGAGTGTGGGCATGGATGGTTGTTTGTCTCTGTGTGCCCTGCGATTGGCTGGCAACTGATTCAGGGTGTCCCCCGCCTACTGCCCGAAGACGGCTGGGATAGGCTCCAGCAACCCCCGCGACCCTAGTGAGGATTAAGCGGTTCAGAAAATGGATGGATGGATGGATGGATATTGTTATTATTAGTAGTAGTATTATTCATTCATTCATTCATCTTCCAAGCCGCTTGATCCTCACTAGGGTCGCGGGGGGTCCTGGAGCCTATCTCAGCCGTCTTCGGGCAGTAGGCGGGGGACACCCTGAATCGGTTGCCAGCCAATCACAGGGCACACAGAGACGAACAACTATCCAACGCTCACACTGACACCTAGGGACAATTTAGAGTGTTCAATCACCATGCCACGCATGTTTTTTGGAATGTGGGAGGAAACTGGAGCACCCGGAGAAAACCCACGCAGGCCCGGGGAGAACATGCAAACTCCACACAGGGAGGCCGGAGCTGGAATCGAACCCGGTACCTCTGCACTGTGAAGCCGACGTGCTAACCACTGGACTACCGGGCCGCCATTATTATTATTATTATTATTATTTTAGTGTAACCCTGACCAAGGGGTGCCCGACCCGTGGACTGGTTCCAAGTTGATTGTGAAGGGGTTAAAAAAAAAAAAAAAATTGTGTGTCCATGTGCATTGTTATGAATTTTACATGTAGTGTTAGTGCACTCGAAGCATCCTATATCAGTTTCACTTTTAACCAAAAAGTTATTTCAGAAATAAAATTTTTAAAAAGCAGTTTAACATTTAACCTACGGTGACGCATGATCTGCATCGCTTGGAAATTGTTATTGGTCGACAGTCTGCAATTGCAGAGCTGTTGCAATAGATCATTAAATATTTCAAAAAAAATTATTCTCATTTAAAGTTTGTTTTATATGTAACTTGCCGATGGCGCGGGTAGAGAAAGGAGGATCTGGGGGGGCGCCGGGAGAAGTATTTTACAACGGTACACGTGAGCTACGATTAGTGATGTTCCTGCGCTTAACACGCTGCAAATGGCGGCGATTTCCCTTTCACAAATTCACAAACTGGATTTAGCCAGATGAGGTGGCTTGGGCATCTGATTCGGGTGCCTCCTGAGCGCCTCCCCGGTGAGGTGTTCCGGGCATGTCCCACCGGGAGGAGACCCCGAGGAAGACCCAGGACACACTGGAGAGACTATGTCACCCAGTTGGCCTGGGAACGTCTCTGGATCCCCCTGGGAGAGCTGGAAGAAGTGGCTAGGGAGAGGGAAGTCTGGGCTTCCCTGCTAAAGCTGTTGCCCCCGCGACCCGGCCCCGGATAAGCGGTAGATGATGGATGGATGGATGGATGGATGGAAATTCACAAACTCTCATTTCGACAATTCTTGTTTCGTTCGTGTTCGGCGCCGTTATGGATTTTGCTCATCAAGTCGTCTCACGAATGGGTTGCGTCCGCTCCTTTTGGTTGCACCTGACAATAGCGCTCTCCTAACGTCGGACTTATTTGCGATGCAGTCGTACGTACCGGTGTTCCCGGATCCCGGTGAGGAGTTGTTCTCGTCATTGTTGGACGACGAGGAGAGAACGCCGCCGGACGTCTTCTCGGACTTGTCCACGTTGCTGCTCAGCATGGATCTGGAGGAGGAGGGACAGAATTGTTTGAAAATTCAAGTACGAATAAAGATGAGGGAGACGATGAGGACAATGAATGAAGACCAAAACAAACAAAAAAACAATTAGGTACCCCCCCGTGCGTGCTTGTGTGCCTCTCTGACATGACTGGGACACACAAGCACACACTTGGGTGCAGAACGAAGATGATTTCCCTCACGCGCACGCACCCACACACCCATGCAGGATCACCTCCACACCATCACTCGCGCCACTAATCTGCCATCCTGATTGGTCGAGGCCGTTACCACCCATCACCACCCGATTAAAAGCCCAGCTCAAAGATCATCTACTGCGCTTGACGTCGGTCTACTGATTGGCGGGTAGGCGGGGTGGGGGGGCTGGTTCGGTTCTGTAGCTCACCTGCTCCCTTCTTCCCGACCCTCTCCCTCATACGGACTCCTCGGGAGAAATCAACACAAGTTTAGTCTTTTTGAACACCCCCTGACAGTCAACCGTGTGTGCAGTCCCGCCAAAGCCAACCGAGTCAAATTCCACTCCGGCTTTGAGGAAGGCTTGCGTGACGTGAGATGTGCGGGTGATGGGCTTGAATAGTAGATTGATAGCTCATCATTGACATGAGTATGGGTGCATCACAAACTAAATATGACGCAACACGACAAGAAAATATTACGTCAGTTGTTGCTTGCCCCCCACAAAAATAATTTAAATAATAAATAAAATGGTTTATAGAAAAATTGGGTCTGGGAAATCTTGGGCTCCAGTTGACATGCTCATTGCAACATGGAAGGAGGCAAAACGGCTTTGCGGCATCGAGAAGGAACACGAGAGCAATACAAGATTTCGTGGTGCCTTGAGATAGGAGTGATCCGACATTTTTATTCTTTGACTTGCAAGCGAATTGAATTTGGCAAAGAGTGACAAAATTATATATATATATATAGAGAGAGTATATATAAAGCTTCAAGCCAATGAACGCGTCCATCCATTTTCTTCATTCCTGTCGCAGATGCGCTGGAGCCAAGATTATTAATGAACAAATGAAATAAAATAAGAATTAAAAAAAAAAAAAAAACGAGAACTAAAATGAAATATAATGTCCTTTTTCCTACACAAGCTTTTCGGGCTTATTTTAAATGAAAAGTCTGTCTTTTGGTGCTGATGTTCTGCTGCAGAGTCCGATTGTAAATTACGTTCTCACACAATACTAAGCGTGTCCTTTTCTTAATCCTCCAACTAGTCTCTTTGTAAACTGAAACTAGGACTGCAACCACATTAAGGCTACACTAAAACAAATCAATTTCGCTTAAAAAAAAAAAGAAAGAAAAACTGTGGAACATGGCCCGAAAACCGATTAAAGCTAACTGAATTTGACCAAGTTGTCTGTTTTATACCGCCCCCAAGCGGCCAAAGCCGGCAGAAGCACAACGGCCATTTCGATGGATGCATCTTTTGACTTTTATAAGGCACCACTGTATGTTTATATACAGCACAACGTTCTGGAGTACTATTACAAACACATCGCACCATTTTTTTTTTAATTATTGTTTTCGGGGGGAGGTTTGTTAGAATGGCATTCCCATTCACTTCAATGGAGAAAGCTGAATCGAGCGAAGCATATTCAATTTGTATCTCAAGGCACCACTCTAAGTGGGGCAATCGTGTGTTCTGACCACCAGATGGCGCAATGGTGCAGCTACACAACTTGGATCCAAATACAACACGAACAATGTTTAAGAGCAGCAAGTCGGATGGATGACTTCTTTCTCCACTGGAAATGTAAATATTCAGACCATGACTTGCATCATAAAAAAATATACATTGTGTGTGTGTGTGTGTGTTTGCACAGTATTAAAAATGTCCAGCCAGAGAAAGTCAAAGCCATCCAGTTCTGTTGCTGCCGCTGTTAAAGAGAGGCAGTGAGAGGAAAAGAGTGATAGAGTGCAGCCTCCGGGGGAAAAAAAAAAAAAGCCCCATCCCATCGGGGTCTGCTCCTCCTTTCCGCCTCCATCCATCCCCCGACTCGGTAAAAAGAGGAAGAGACTGGATGACATTCATCATTCATGTCGGCCTCTTTTCCGAGGGGGAACAACACAACATGTTGCGTCTGCGGCCAAGACAGGAAGGTAGGAAAACATTTGGCCTGTTCTCATTTCTCACACTCTACCTGGCAGTTAATTGTAGTGTGTGGGGGGTTGGGGGGGGGGGGCGAAGAGAAGGAGAAGTGAACTGAGGTGTTATTGTGTCGCGTGATGGTGATGACAGCGAGCAGGCGGGCGAGCGAGTGAGTGAGTTTGGTGCGTGGGTAGGTGAGGAGGGACATTAGTGGCGTGAACAACCCCCCCCCAAAAATTAATAAATAATAATACATAATAAAGAAAATACAAAGGGGCCAAACACAGCCCAACTCAAAACCAGAAAGAGCTTTAAAAAAGGGGGTGGGGCCCAACCACAGGAAATCAATAAATAGGAGAAAGGATAAGGCTCAAGGCACAGGGAAAGAGTTCAACAGAGCTGCACAAAACACCAAAAGGGGGAGGAAATACGGATATGTCAAATAAAATATGAAGAGGAGGAGATTACACGATATATTACGGCTTCATAGTTTACGTTGGGGGGGTGTTGGCCTACCTTCTTGGAAACCTGAACGAGAGATTTCTACAAGAACAAAAAAGAGGGATAAGAAAGAAAGAGAAAGAAACGTACGTATAAACGTGTGTAGTCACGACATGCTGCCTTCTCAAGAGCAACATTTTTTTTGCTTTTTATCAATGCCGCGGCGGTTTAGTGTATGCGCTCGGACGATAGCGGACGCGCGACGGGACATGATGCTTTCAAAGTGGCTTGAACGTTGCAACGCTGGTCGAGGTGATCCTGAAAATTACGCGAATTACGGGCGGCACGCCGAGAGGGAAACGCACACTTTTCACGGTGGACAAAACAAGACGTTGAGCACACACACAAACAAAACCAAGACGAGCGACCACATGCGCTGAAGGAATCAGCAGTGACCTCATGGAGTAACGTTTGTCGGACGCGTAGCTTTTAGGTGCACAATGGGTCCATTCCCCCCCCCCCCCCCCCCATGAATTTTACTGTCTACGACCGCACATTCCAAAGTTGAGAGAAACTCAAATGTAGTTCATTTGGAAAAGGTTTGAATGTATTTTAGCCCTCATCCCTCCGAGCCCGATAGACGTATTTTTTTTTTTTCTTCAATGAGTCCTGAAAATCAATCAAGTGCACCGACTGCAATCAGGGGTGAAACGCACGCTGCCTAAAGTCCGCCAGCCCAACTTAATTTCCACTGCCACAAGGTGTCCACGCCTGCATTATTAATAGTTACGGGAAGCGTGATCTGCTCTGTAACCATGGTTACCGTCACCACAGCGTTACAGTAGCTCTCGCGTGGGAGAGGACCTCGAGAGCGCCCGTGTGGCTGCGCGTCCGCCCCCGCGCACGGGCGGGACCGTTGGATGGTTCCTTTGCCGCGGCGCTCAAGGACTTCCTTTGATTTTAAGCCGACCGCTTCCTGCTCCCATCGTCCGCCTTCATCTTGGATAACGACGACGCGGCCTCCAGCCTTGCGGACTAAAAAAAAAAAACCGCACACCTTGCCCGACACGCTCATCATACAAGCAGGAACTCGGCTGAGTAAAGCTACGTTTTGCTGAGATTGTAGATCATTTCACGATTTAGACATTTTGGGGGAGTCATTTAAAATTGTAATGAATGAAACGATTTTGCGCAAATATTAAATTTGCCGTTTGTAAAAGAATTACAATTCATTAATCATCAATAATATGGTTCAAAATGAGCGATCTTCGGAAAAGAAAGTCTTTTAGCTCATCTACAACTGATCTGGATTCTCTGGCTGAGGTCAAAATCAACATTACGCGCATCACTTCTTGAACTAGCACCAACGTGGCACATCCGAATGAACCGAGATGGGACTCAACAGTGGACCACAAAGACCCCCCCAAAAGTATGGCGGAGAGTCAGCTGCTCGGATTGCGTTTCCCTTTCAGACACGTCGGCGAGAGCGCAGAGATGACTTGGCCGTACAGTAGGTGGCTCCTCGGAGGGATGTGAGCACATTAAATGACGTGTAACATCAACCTAGTTATTTTCTGCTCAGTCCGAAACCTCAAAGGGGCCCCAAAAAAAGCTCAAGCTGTACGCGCACTTCAAGGAAGCGGCTGCTATCGCGACGGCTTTCCACTCGCGGCGAGGTTTATTTTTGTCACGGCTCATCCGCACGAGCGGAATTTGGAACTCTTTGTCATTTTCTGCCACGTCCACTCCGCTTCTCCTACATCCTTACACGCTAGCATTTAATTTGACTTTTTTTCTCTTCATTTTAGCAAATTTCTCGCCGGCGCCACTCACCTGCGCACAAACTTTGACGTGAACTTGCTGAAAATCCCCGTGGCGCCGTGCGTCCTGCGGGCCTGGCTGTTGCCGTGCGAGAGCGACGGCGAGGCGGGCCCGCCGGGGTAGGACGAGCCCTGCTGGTCCCGGGCACCCCGTTGCTGGCCCGCGTGGAACGTGCTGCGGATGCCCACACCCCGGGAGAAGTTGGTGCGGTCCGTCACCGCCGCGCTGCTGATGTTGTGGGCCGACGGGGAGGCGCCGGGTGCCCGCTGAGGTGGGGCGCTGCAGGAGAAAGTGGAGGGCCGGAGTGGGTGAATCGTGAGAGGAAGTCCAAGGCGGCGAGAAAAACATGAACGGAAAGCTGGCTGGCACTAACGAGTGACATATGATGGAAAAGGCATTTTCTTCACCGCCTCGGTCATCCCAATTCACAATTCACCAATGAGAAACTCCCGGCCTGCTCTGGGTAGTGTACGACAGACGGGCCTCGTGTGAATTTAGACGTCTCAGCTCCTCTCGGCTCATCTGTATGGGTAGTAATATTAGTCACTCTTGGCAGAGGATAAAGAAAGGATGGTAGTGACTGTTATAGTGGGCGGCCCGGTAGCCCAGTGGTTAGCACGCCGGCTTCACGGTGCAGAGGTACCGGGTTCGATTCCAGCTCCGACCTCCCTGTGTGGAGTTTGCATGTTCTCCCCGGGCCTGCGTGGGTTTTCTCCGGGTGCTCCGGTTTCCTCCCACATTCCAAAAACATGCATGGCAGGCTGATTGAACACTCTAAATTGTCCCTAGGTTTGAGTGTGGGTTTGGATGGTTGTTCGTTTCTGTGTGCCCTGCGATTGGCTGGCAACCCATTCAGGGTGTCCCCCGCCTACTGCCCGGAGACGGCTGGGATAGGCTCCAGCACCCCCCGCGACCCTCGTGAGGATCAAGCGGCTCGGAAGATGATGAATGAATGACTGTTATAGTTGCACAACGCACTTTTTGCACCATTATGATACTGAACCATCGGTAGTCATAACATCTTTTCGTTCCATGAAACGTCACGTGTAAGCCGACAGAATGTCAACATTTCGAATGGCCGTGTATGCAGCTGAAACGGGTAGGCTTCCACATAACATTTTAATTTTAGGCTCCAGCACCCCCCGCGACCCTAGTGTGGATCAAGCGGTTCGGAAGATGAATGAATGAATGAATGAATGAATGAATGAATAATCAGGATGGTCTTGAAAAAACTGTTTTGGGTGGGTGGGAGTTGGCGTAGTGGCTACTGCACTCCTCTATGCGTATGAACAATACCGTCTCTCCGGCACT